>NC_134563.1:20411824-21044255 GCF_025594145.1 Primulina tabacum | reverse complement strand
TGAGGGCAGCATACGAGCCTGCCTTGGTGAATATACCCTTGGCCAGCCAGTATACCCTTGGCCACAATGTCAGCTAGTAACTGAATCTCTGGCTTCAGTTCCTTCTTTGGATCCGAAACCTTGATTTTCCGTCCTTCAGCAGATAGCAACGTCTGCATCTTCTCAATATCGGAAGTCTTTCCTTCAGAAAATCGAGCTAAGCCATCAGGAGGCAGTTGGAAGAGATTGCTGAAGGAGTCTTATTCAATGATCAACAAGTTGATGTTGACGGTTGTTGTGATTTTTTCGTCAACAGAAATGAAGATATTAGCATAAAGATCCTGAATCTCCTTGGAATAAATTTCTTGAGTTTATAATCTCAGAAATTTCTTTAGTCCAACTGCTTCAAGCTTGAGAAAGACACTTCAAACATCTTCGTCCATAACAGAGAGGACTAAGTCGAAGTCAATAGCCATAGCATTAAGGATGTATGCAGGGATTTGGCTTGCCATTGCTGAAAGTTTGGATATCTGCGATGTAATGCCCGAGATTTTATTATTGTAATCTTAAATGATTTATTGATAATTGATGTGATTATAGACGGAAAGGAACAGACCGGGAAAGACAAAAGAACACTTGAATTATGTGCGAGGACTGAACCCCTCGCGCATATGCGCGACCGAGAAGGGCGCATATGCGCGAGGTAGGCAGAGAACCTAGCGCATATGCGCGACCAGGACCCGCGCATTCGCGCGAATATGGCAGAGAACCTCGCGCATATGCGCGAAGAGAGGACGCGCATATGCGCGAGCTGAGGAATTCAGAATATGTCGAGTCAGAGTGTCTCGCGCATATGCGCCGGAGGAGGTCGCGCATATGCGCAAGACGTGCAGTACATACATGAAGCCACTTGGTCTTGCCATGCAATATAATATCTAAATCCTTTCATTCCTTCAGCTGGGACTGAGAAAGAAACGAAGGAGAATCCAGAGAAAGTTTCAAAGTTTTGAATTCTAGAATTGTGATTACGCAAGATCCGCCCGTCCGATTTTCAATCCGAGTTCAGTACCGTGTTTCTATCGACAAAGACTTCAACTGGACGTAAGTTTTATTATGTTTTGATAGGATTTGAAAATCTGATATGGGAAGAATCATGATATGACTGTTATTATCTGTTCCCGAGATTGTTGTCTTCGTATAATCGAAACCGAATCGAAGAACAGGCACCGTAAGGACTTGTTTTGATTTTCAGAATTGATTGATTGAGAATATACAGATTTGATATCAGATTGTGTTTATCGATCGATTATGAGTTGAGATTGGTATTTGTTGATTTTTTGTATTGCTAGGTATATCGAGATTATACAGTTATGCCGTCGAAACAGAATTAGATTGAGTTCTGATTATATCCAGTATTGATTGAGTTGTATATTGATATTATACTCCTCAATATTGTCATTGCCAGATTGAGTATTGACAGATTCGAATTCGAGACTTCGACTTCGTCAGATTGACAAGAGAAATGTATAAATCAATGTTTAACCGGGAAGATACGACTCGAGTTAGATCTGACTTGAGTTTTCCAAAACCACATACTTTATTTATTGCATTGATGTTTGCAATTCATGAGATTGATATGCTTAGTCTATTGATTTATAGTAAATCATGTATAGAGTTTGGGCAGATGTGCCTAGTCTTTGGTAGAGCCGCCAAGACATTGGACTTTTGGTGTATCGATGTTGCTTAGAAGTAGATCGACTTCTATCGCTGAGATTCGATATACAATGTCAAAGTCTGAGTTAGACCTGAGATCCCTAGATTAGAGAAGAGTCGAGTAAGAGATTATGAGTCAAGAGTTTGATTTACAGTTTTATATTGATTCATGTCTTTCATATTGTGATACATATTATTGATATCTGTTTCATGCTTTTATATCTGTTTATATGATTGCATGTATACGTTGTTTATATTGAGAATGTATTTCTCACCGGAGTTATCCGGTTGTTGTTGTGTTTGTGTGTGTGCATGACAACAGGTGGGACAAGATCAGGGTCGAGAAGAAGATAAGAGATCGAGATTAGCGTGGAAATCCGGACTTAGAAGTAAATTTGATTTTCAGCACTTGATGTAGTTGTTGAACACTAGTTGATCTGAATATATGTTGTACAAGACTTGTACTTTACTTTCGATGTTTATATCAGATTGATTATCATATGTTGCGCACTCATGTATTATATAAAAAAAATTTAGACCCTGATTAATTAACTGATTCTAATGATGATTAAGAAAACGAATTAGGTTCGGGTCCTCACAGCAGGTTGTATCAGAGCAGTAGGTTCCTTAGACTGACTTAGAAACTAGTGAGCGAGGTAGATTGAGTTTTCTTTCCTGCTTTTACATGCTAGTATTGCATTATGTTGTGATGTTCTACTGCTTTAATACATGTTTACCTGATTATCTGCCTTGATTGGAAACATGTAAGACTTGAAAATGAATCAGAACCGATTCTTGATCAGCAGTAAGATGATCAGAGGAGGACTGAAACAGATTTGTGGTATTTGGTTACTAATCCTTTTGATAATCAGATATGCCTCCTCGAAGAGTCCCAGAACAGGGTAGTACTTCGACTAATCCGATGGATGTCACAGCAACTCCAATGAAACCCTACTGAAGAAATTTCAGTCGTTTAAACCGCCGACTTTGAAGGGCACAGAGAATTCTGTTGAGTGTGAGAGTTGGCTCGATGACATAGATATGCTGTTTGATTCAATAGATTATACCGATGAGCGCAGGGTCAGATTGATTGGGCACCTAATTGCATGATGTTGAAAAGAACTGGTGGTTCACGACGAAGAGGGCTTTGGAGCATCGAGGTACAGTCATTACTTGGAAAATCTTCAATACTGAATTTTATCAAAGATTTTTCCCAGTATCATACAGAAAAGACAAAGGGGCAGAGTTTGCTAATCTGAGACTAGGGTCAGTTGAACATTGAAGAATATGTGGACAAGTTCTCTACTGTTACTACGATTTGCTCCACATGTTGCTGAGAATGATGAAGCTGTTGCTGATCAGTTTATTAATGGGCTGAATCCTGAGATTTTTACACTGGTGAATACCGGGAGACCGAATAACTTTGCTGATGGCCAGAACAGAGCAAAAGGAGCTGAAGCTGGCTTGATTAGGCAGAAAGGAGCTTCGTATGTTCCTCCAGTACAGAAACAGCAAACATCTTCCCCTCAGTTCCAACAACCACCTCCCTGATTTGAGAGTGGCAGTAGCAGTAGTGGAAAGAAAGATTATTTGAAAGCCAGAGGAAGACAGTTCAAGAAGCCTGGTAGCAGTTCATCTAGCTCCAGTGGTTCCCGACAGAGCCAGAGTTATACAGGAGCTTATTGCAGGACTTGCGAATGGAGACATCCCACAGAGCAATGCCAAGGAGTATCTGGTAGTTGCAACATCTGCAGACAGCAGGGAAATTTTGCTAGAGTATGTCCACAGAGAGGTTCCCAAAGATCCCAGGGAGCAGAATCATCTGGATCAGTGGCTCGGACTGATAGACGATCATCAGCTGTTCACTCTTTCCAACCACCGGCTACTACTCAGTCACAGAAGAGGCCAGGAGGAAGCCAGACTGTTAGCCAGCCTCTTAGACAGCAGGCCATAGTGTTTGAATTAACTGAAGAACAGGCACAGGAAGCACCGGATGATGTTGTTGCAGGTAACTGTTCTTTATGTGGTTATCATGCCTATGTATTGATTGATACGGGTGCATCCCACACTTTTATTTCTGAACGATTTGCATTGATTAATGCATTGCCTGTTGAGTCATTATCTGCTATAGTATATGTCTCTTCACCTTTGGAGAGAGGTCTTGTATCAATGACGTCTGTTAGACATTGTATGCTATAGTATGAGGGGCATGAGATTGAGTTAGATTGTATTGTACTTGGGTTGTCTGATTTTGATTGCATTATTGGTATCGATATGCTGACCAAGTACAGAGCTACCGTAGATTGTTTCCAGAAGATCATGAGATTCAGACATGAGATAGCTGATGAATGGAAATTTTACGATAAGGGTTCTAGATCTAGAATTCCTTTGATATCTGCGATATCTATGACTCGATTGTTACAGAAATGAGCAGAGGGATTCCTTGTGTATTCAGTAGACGTACTGAAATCGAGCCCATCATTGGCTGATTTCCCAGTGGTATGTGAGTTTGCTGATGTCTTCCCAGATGAGATTCCGAGTTTGCCTCCAGTCAGAGAGATAGATTTCATCATTTAATTGGTACCAGGTACAGTTTCGATTTCTAGAGCTCCGTACAGAAAGGCACCGATTGAATTGAAAGAATTGAAAGAGTACTTATAAGATTTACTGGCCAAGGGTTACATCAGACCAAGTGTTTCTCCTTGGGGTGCTCCAGTACTATTTGTGAGAAAGAAGGACGGTTCAATGAGACTCTGCATTGACTATCGGCAACTGAACAAGGCAACGGTAAAGAACAAATACCCTTTGCCTCGTATAGATGATTTATTTGATCAGTTGCAGGGTTCTTCTGTCTATTCCAAGATCGATCTGAGATCTGGATATCATCAGCTGAGAGTCAGAGATTCTGATATCTCGAAGACAGCTTTTAGAACCAGGTATGGCCATTATGAGTTTATTGTCATGCCTTTTGGTTTAACGAATGCTCCAGCTGTATTTATGGGTTTGATGAACCGTATCTTTCAGAAGTATCTTGATGATTTTGTGATTATCTTTATTGATGATATTTTAATTTATTCCAAGAATATGATTGATCATGCTGAACATCTGAGAACTGTATTGAGAATTCTGAGAACTGAGAAATTATATGCTAAACTGTCTAAATGTGAATTCTGGCTGAAGCAAGTGATATTTTTGGGACATATTATATCTGGAAATTGTATTTCTGTTGATCCTAGCAAGGTTGAGGCAGTGATCAGTTGGCCTAGACCGACATCTATGCCAGAGTTACGCAGTTTTATGGGTTTGGCAGGATATTATCGTCGATTTATTAAAGATTTCTCGAGCATTGCTAAGCCTATTACTCAGTTGACTCAAAAGAATGCACCATTTGTTTGGTCTGAAGAATGTGAATCCAGTTTTCCAGAGTTGAAGAAGAGAATGACCAGTGCTCCTATATTGACTATTCCATCAGGTACTGGTGATTTTGTTGTATATTGCGATGCTTCTCGCAGAGGATTGGGTTGTGTTTTGATGCAGCGAGTACATGTTATAGCCTATGCCTCGAGACAATTGAAGCCACATGAGTCTCGCTACCCAATTCATGATCTTGAATTGGCAGCCATCGTATTTGCACTGAAGATTTGGCAACATTATCTATACGGTGAGAAGTTTGAAATCTATTCTGATCACAAAAGTCTGAAATATCTATTTTCACAGTCTGAATTGAATATGAGGCAACGAAGATGGCTTGATTTATTAAAAGACTTTGATTGTGAAATCAAATACTATCCAGGGAAGTCTAATGCAGCAGCTGATGCACTGAGTCGAAAGGTATGTTCTTTGTCCTTATCGACGATTGGTGTTTCGAATTTGATAGAAGATTGCTGTCTTTCCTGATTGATATTTGAGACTCTATGCTGTTCAAGTTGAACCAGAGCTGATTTTGAGAATTAAAGAAGCTCAGAAAGTTGATCAGAATGTTCAGAACTCGATTTCGATGGTCAGATCAGGGCATCGATCAGAATATCAGGTACATGATCATGTACTATATGTGAATAATCGTCTCGTTGTGCCAGATGTTTCAGATTTGAAACAACAGATATTGTCAGAAACTGCACAGTAGCCGATTCAGTATTCATCCTTGTGGCAAAAAGATGTATAATGATTTGAAAAGACAGTTTTGGTGGAAACAAATGAAAGCAGATATTGCAGAGTTTGTATCAAAATGTCTGAATTGCCAACAGGTGAAAGCCGAAAGAAAGAAACCAGGAGGTTTGTTGCCCATCTTGTCTATTCCAGAATGGAAATGGGATCACATTTCTACGGATTTTGTGACGAAGCTGCCGCGATCCTCTCGAGGTTGTGATGCGATATGGGTTGTGATTGACAGATTGACCAAATCAGCATGTTTTATTCCGTACAAGATGACGTACAGACATGACCAGATGGCAGAGATCTATGTCATAGAAGTGATCAGATTGCATGGAGTGCCGAAGTCGATTGTATCAGACCGTGATCCTCGGTTTACTTCGCACTTTTGGCATAGTTAACAGCAAGCTCTAGGTACTAAGATGCACTTGAGTACCGCATATCATCCACAGACTGACGGACAGTCAGAGTGGACTATCCAGACATTGGTGGATATGCTTAGAGCTGTAGTGCTAGATTTTGGCACTAGTTGGCAAGATTCTTTGCCTCTTTGTGAGTTTTCGTACAACAACAGCTACCAGACGAGTATAGAGATGGCTCCCTTTGAAGCGTTGTATGGCAAGAAGTGCAGATCCCCTCTTTATTGGGATGATATTTCTGAGGTACCTGAGATTGGGACTGATATGATCCGAGATATGAAAGAGAAAGTGAAGCTGATTCAGAGGAGAATGAAGACAGCTCAAGACAGACAGGCCAAATATGCTAATGTTCGTCGTCGACCATTGGTATTTGAGGCTGGAGATAGAGTATTTCTTAAGATTTCTCCTTTCAGGGGCGTTGTCAGATTTGGCAAGAAAGGGAAGTTGTCTCCACGATATATCGCGGTCCTTACGAGATTCTCGAGAAGATAGGAGATCATGCCTATCGACTCGCCTTACCGCCTTCTCTATCTGGAATACATGATGTCTTCCATATATCTTTATTGCGGAATTATCTTCCTGATGCATCTCATATTATTCAGCCAGACGAGGCAGAACCTGATGAGACACTGAGTTATTTTGAAAATCCAATCCAAATTCTCGATCGTAATGAAAAGCAGCTCAGAACGAAAACTATTCCGCTTGTGAAAGTTCAGTGGAGTCGTCATGGCATTGAAGAGGCTACCTGGGAGACTAAATCAGATATGAGACAGAAATTCCCAGATGTATTTCATTGATGTGAGTCTCTTTATTTTGATTCAGTATATCTCCTTCTTATATCTGATTTGATTGTCTGTGATTTCGGGGACGAAATCAAATCTTAGAGGGGGAGAAATAAAATGCCCGATATTTTATTATTGTAATCTGAAATGATTTATTGATAATTGATGTGATTATAGACGGAAAAGAACAGATCGGGAAAGACAAAAGAAGACTTGAATTATGTGCGAGGACTGAACCCCTCGCGCATATGCAAGACCGAGCAGGCGCGACCAGGACCCGCGCATATGCACGAACATGGCAGAGTACCTCGCGCATGGCCGCGCATATGCGCGAACATGGCAGAGTACCTCGCGCATGGCCGCGCATATGCGCGAACATGGCAGAGAACCTCGCGCATATGCGTGAAGAGAGGAGCGCATATACGCGAGCTGAGGAATTCAGAATATGCCGAGACAGAGTGTCTCGCGCATATGCGCCGGAGGAGGTCGCGCATATGCGCGAGACGAGCAGTACATACATGAAGCCACTTGGTCTTGCCATGCAATATAATACGTAAATCCTTTCATTCCTTCAGCTGGGACTGAGAAAGAAACGAAGGAGAATCCAGAGAAAGTTTCAAAATCTTAAATTCAAGAATTGTGATTACGCAATATCCTCCCGTCCGATTTTCAATCCGAGTTCAGTACCGTGTTCCTATCGACAAAGACTTCAACTGGACGTAAGTTTTATTATGTTTTGATATGATTTGAAAATCTGATATGGGAAGAATCATGATATGACTGTTATTATCTGTTCCTGAGATTGTTGTCATTGTATAATCGTAACCGGATCAAAGAACAGGCACCATATAGAATTGTTATGATTTTCAAAATTGATTGATTGAGAATATACAGATTTGATATCAGATTGTGTTTATCGATCGATTATGAGTTGAGATTGGTATTTGTTGATTTTTTGTATTGCTGGGTATATCGAGATTGTACAGTTATGCCGTCGAAACATAATTATATTGAGTTCTGATTATATCCAGTATTGATTGAGTTGTATATTGATATTATACTCCTCAATATTGTCATTGCCAGATTGAGTATTGATATATTCGAATTCGAGACTTCGACTTCGTCAGATTGACAAGAGAAATGTATAAATAAATGTTGAACCGGGAAGATACGACTCGAGTTAGATCTGACTTGAGTTTCCCAAAACCACATACTTTATTTATTGCATTGATGTTTGCAATTCATGAGATTGATATGCTTAGTCTATTGATTTATAGTAAAGCATGTATAGAGTTTGGGCAGATGTGCCTAGTCTTTGGCAAAGCCGCCAAGACACTGGACTTTTGGTGTATCGATCTTGCTTAGAAGTAGATTGACTTCTATCGCTGAGATTCAATACAGAATGCCAAAGTCTGAGTTAGATCGGGATCCCTAGATTAGAGAAGAGTCGAGTCAGAGATTATGATTCAAGAGTTTGATTTACAGTTTGATATCGATTCATGTCTTTCAGATTGTGATACATGTTATTGATATCTATTTCTTGCTTTTATATCTGTTTATATGATTGCATATATACATTGTTTATACTGAGAATGTATTTCTCACCTGAGTTATCCGGCTGTTGTTGTGTTTGTATGTGTGCATGACAACAGGTGAGACATGATCAAGGTCGAGAAGAGAATGAGAGATCGAGATTAGCGTGGAGATCCGGACTTAGAAGTAGATTTGATTTTCATCACTTGATGTAGTTGTTGAACACTAGTTGATCTGAATATATGTTGTACAAGACTTGTACTTTACTTTCGATGTTTATATCAGATTGATTATCATATGTTGCGCACTCTGGTATTATATATATAAAAAAATTAGACCCAAATTAATTAACTGATCCTAATGATGATTAAGAAAACGAATTAGGTTCGGGTCCCCACATGCGAGTAAGAAAAGCTCTGTGTGTTTGATTTGCTCTGAGAGTGAAATGCTCGTAAAGAAACTGAAATGAAGCGTGTTCATTTCTTATGTTGGTGACTGTAAGAATATTTGGACACGTGTCAGTCCAAAATGAATTGATGTAAAAACGTGTGTACGTCGTGTGTAATCGTGAATAGAAAGTGCTTGGATTACATGAGGCCACATATTTAATTACTATTATATAAAAAAAAACATAATTAAATGCGTAATCTTATCAGTCCCATCATTTTAATATGGAATTTTAATCGCTAATTAGTCAACTTATGGATAAGATTAGTTAGGTCAATAATTGAGTGATCAGTTGATAACTGAATCAGTTCAGTTGAAGACCAACTGACTATTGTCTTAATAGTTAACCAATTTATTATCGATATTCTCCCTAAATAGATGCATATAAGTAAAAAGAGTAAGAAAATCTCATCCTCAATGAATTAATTGCATTCGATTGACCGATGCATGTTCTTCTTCTTTAGTTTCCTCAATTAGGGTCTATAAATAAGAACAAATTTATCAGATAATAAATTTCTTATCAAATACGAATCAGTCGCAGATGGACAAAGAAAGTAGTTCCAAGACGCCCAATCCTACAGAAAGGATGTCATTTGGGGAAACATGGAAGCTGGATTTCGAAGACTTTGTCTTTGACAAAGTAATGTCCACCTAGACGAAGGTTCATGATTCTGCAGACTATTCAAATAGATAGATTAGTTGCAACTGATGAACAGAAGGCAAATGAAATCAAATATAAGCGCCGTCTGGACGCCATTCACACTTGTGACCTAGTAATTCATGAAGGTCTGTATGACCTAATGCTCAGCAAAGAATATAGGGTATTGTAAAAAATTGTTTTTAAAGAGGATTTTAGAAAAATTTCCGAGGAGATGTCTCTTTGGTTATCTGATATGGCTAAATGCAGTAGAAATGGAATTAACTTGTGTCATAGCAGACAGATATTATCAATAAAATTTCTATTATAGTTCATTGCTACTGTAACTCCCCGAAAATTTAAAGGTCTGCACAAACCACATGCCTACGAGTTATTAAATTACTTTTTATTTTAATTAAATGTTTTAATTGCATAAATTAATTATGTTGTGCATGTTTGCATGTCTAAAATATACTTTTCTCTATGGTCGCATTAAGTTTTTTTTTAAAGGTTATTCGAGTTGCGATCGAGGAACGGAGACTTAGGGCTGAAAAAATAGAAAATGTTTTTATTTGTTAATTGTTTTTAATTATTTAAATTAAGGGTAATGTTTTTTCTTATTTTTTAGAATAAGGGGTTTTGAAGTGATTTTATACGCCGGGACGTAATTTTTATCGGTGTTGGTTTTTCAACGAAAATACGAACGTTTTGCCAACTCGGCTAATAAATTCACAAACTTTATTAAACAAAAATATTTTTTATATTTTAAATAATTTCTAATTAAGCACTAATGAGCCTAATTAACCTACATAATGGACCTAAGCTTAATTAGTAACTTAATTAAGTATAAAATACTCAAAAACCCCACCCCAAACCCTCACTTTCACCACGCCACTTTCAGAATTATTCACCAAACTTTCTCTCAAGGACACGGCACCCACTTACCACAATTTGAAAGGAAATTTCGAAAGTTTCAAAGAGCAGTTGCTAAGTATTTCAAGCCAAGGTCCCGTCGTCATCGTTCTTCGATTCGTCAACGAATAATCGTGCGATAAATATGCAAAGGCACGCCATACTCTCCTTTTTACTCATCATTCACATCATAGTAATTATTTAAAATCGGTTTGCATGGAAAACAAGTTGCAACATGAAATATTTTCGGCTTTGTGTCATATGCAAATTTTTAAGGCTTGAATTTGAGGAAAAATCATGTTTGTTATGTGGTTAAAGGGGCTGACATGATTCGGAATTATTAGGGGATGATTTACACATGTTTTAGAGTCATAAAAATGACTACAACGTTGCACAAACATGAATAATACAAGCTGGAACATATTCTGTCATGGTGTACCTTAGGGGCTCGGTTGTTGTGCATAGTTGCTGGGCTTTGGTTTGGCTGGGACCAGGGCTTGGCTGGGGTCTGGTATGGGTCAAGGGACGAGTCCTAGCAACGCCAAGACTCAAGACAAGAGGCTGGGAAGGAGTCCAACCCGTGAGCTGCAAGGATGTTGCGCAGGTTTCAGCAGCTGGTGCAGGGCTTGCTGGCTCGGCCATGGGCTTTGGGCAGGGATAGGTTAGGTCCTTAGGGCCGTTGAGAGGGTGCATGAGGGGCTGGTTCAAGGGCTGGCTCGTGGGTTTGGTGGCTAGTAACAGAAAACGTGAGGGAAGCATGGTGCTACGCAGGAAGTGCTGTCACGGATCAGCGCTTTGGGCGCGAGTTCGAGGGGCTGGGATTGGTCTGGGCATGGTCTAGGCGTGGTCCAGGGAAGATTAGGGTCATGGGTGGTCAGTGGTTAGACGTCTAGAAGAGTCCTAGGCAACTAGGAAACCCAATTCAACAAAGACACTAACACACGCACACAAGCATGCAAACGAGCCTTCTGTCCAGCAAGTCTTAGTGCGGGCCAGGGCCGGTTTTTCAGGTTGGGCTTGTTCAGTAGGGTCCCTAGGTTTGTTGGCTAGGTTTTGGCTCAAGGTGGCTCGGGCGTGGCTCGAGTAAATTGGGAGATGGCGCGGTGGGTTCGTTAGTGTGTCAAAATCGAAAATTTAAGGACTAAAATTGAATCCATGGGTCCACGGTGTGGCTCATGACTTGAAAAGGTAGAATAAAACTTAAAAATTTTGTGTAAAATTTGGGGTCAAAATAATGAGTTTTGGATTTATTCGTGATTTAATCGCCGCACGAAGCGTTGATTAAAGAATTAATCGAAACGCCTAGTTTAAGCTTTATAAAATTATGAAAATTTAGGTTTAAGCTTAAATAATTATTAAAAGTCTAAGTTTTTAATTTGGGAACTTTATATTAAGTTTATGTTCAATTCGGGATTAAAACGCATTAATACGTTATGTTCAAAGATTAATTTATAAGTCTTCGAATTATGCTAATAAAAATATGAGAAAATTTATATAAGCCTAAATAATTATTTGGGACATGTTAGAGTCAATGAAATTAAGAAAAATTCAAAAATGTGAAATTATACGTCCAGGGGTAAAACGATCATTTTACACCTAGAAATTAGTAAACGTCATGGCAGTGCCCTGAATGCTGTTTTATGTGCTAATATGATTAATTCAAATGATTATGAATTTTTATGATGTTGATTTTAAACTTTTATGGCTTTTTATGATTTTTATATGTAAAAACGTTTATGTTGACAGATTTTAATCTGTTAAAATGTTTATTTTAAAATGCTTATGGATGTTTGTGATTCTAATATGATAAATTATGATTTTTAAATGTTTATGGATTTTTATGATTTAACATTGACATTTAAAAGATATGTTGCATGCTTGGTTTAAAAGGAAAACGATATTATATGCATGTTTTTATTAAGTGATGGAAATACGAAATGTTGAAGGACGTGAAGGGATTGTGACTAAATATGTTGGAGATATCGTGAAGGTTACGGTCCCAGTGAGAGCTCGATGATTGTGTTTCCGTTGATACGAATACGAATACAATACAAATATGTTAATACGTTGGTCAGGGCCCAGTTGACCGGTGAGAGTATTGCTGGTGTCCCCCGCCGCCCAGTACTGTGGTTTTCTCTAGATGGATCAATCGCCCAATACGTTTAAGAATACGAGTCATAATCACGGTCTGAATTCAACAAACACGAATATGAATATGAATATGATGATACGAATATGTTGATATGAATATGAATACAAATATGAATATGAATATGAATATGTTTATATGAAAATGTTTATGTTTAAAGTTGATGCATCATTATGATTTATTCAAAATTTAATGAAAATGTTTATGTTTAAAGTTGATGCATCATTATGAAAAGGTTTTTATTTAAAGTATATGCGTCATGAAAATGTTTACGGAAATGTTCATGTTTAAAGTTTATGGCATCTTCATGAAAACGATATTTTAAGTACAAGTATTTTCATTGTTTCATTATATCTATATATGTATTACTTGTTATCAAGAATATCATGTGTTGAGTATTTAGACTCACTAGGTGTGATTGATGCAGGTAATTATGATAATAATGTTTATGGAAGTCTTGATGGTTGACTTTGCTGGGCTAAATGTGCACATAACCCGAGGACCGACGTTAGTTTTTCGCACTAGTTTATGATTTATGATTTTAAGGATGTTAAAGATATTTTAATGACCTTTTATTTATGTTTGCGAGTGGTTTTGAGAGGTTATAGTATGAGCTATACTTTCCAAATAATGTTTTAAGGTTGGTAAAACGTTTGACGATTTTATGCTTTAAAATGTTTTCCTTTGATTTTTGAATGTTAGTTGGATGTTTATTTTTAAAATGATTTCAAAAATATTTTATACAAATATGTATGGTTCGACCGTACAAGACGAGTGTGTAGTATATATAAAACCAATAGATTAATATATAATGAATATAAAACATGTGGAATACAGTTCACCCGGCGGTGGTGGGCTGGTCAACTCTGATTCTCCGACCCATGAGGAGTACAAAATGTTGAAGTCTGCGACCGACCACATTTTCCACGAACCGTCCACGTCTTCAGCCCACCTGTTCCTGACTATTTAACCGGTTTTTGTTCGTTTCCCCTTTTTATGTGTTCCCCAATTTTTCTTCGGAGTTTAAAGCAAAATTCGGCACGAATTTGTGATAATCCATACCCGTTTTTGTATATTCTTTCTGTTCGATTCGTTGGTCTGTTGGAGAAGTTTCTTGATACCAGATTCTTGGAACATAGCCAATTGTGTCGTTTTTTTCTAGTTGCAAGAGGAGGAATAAGGATCAAGGGAAAGGGAGGCGCAATTACTGAATGTTCTGAATTCATTCATGTTTCCCGATTACAGTAGCCACAGAAGAGTTGGAAATTGTTGTTTTTGTGAAGTTGTGGTGATTGGGAACTCGTAATTTAATGGTTTTGCAGTCGGCTTCCAGTGCTTCACCTCTCAACTCCTGTGATTTCTCACAGAAAAGCCTCGTCTTGCCTTCAATTTCCCAGTCACACCGCAAGAGGCGAGAAGAATAGTTCTAATTAAAAATGCAAGATGGGTTCTTCGTCAAGCTCAAGCCTGCATCAATGGCGGGAATGCCCAGCACCACCATTTAGGCGCAGCCACCCTAAGGGGCGCCGACAACATCGTTTTAAAGAGATTTTCTGATGGCCGAGACTTAGATTATGCTTCTTTATCCAGGTTTGATAGCAGTAGTAACTACTATAATTCAGCTTTTGGGCAAGATCCTATTGTAGATAAGTTGAGGAGTCAACTGGGGGTGATTCACGCTATTCCCTCTCCAACTCAGATAAACAGTTCCATTTTTGGTCTATTTGCCTTCTTCTTTTTTGTGGGAGTTGGTTTTGATAAGCTGTGGACCTCAAGGAAGAGGGATACTGGCAGCAAGCCGGAGAATTGGCCGCAGGTGCCGACTACCCTGTCAATGCTTCTTGAGAAGGATTTGCAGAGGAAAGAGTCGGTAGAGTGGGTGAACATGGTGTTGGGGAAGCTTTGGAAAGTTTATAGGAGTGAGCTTGAGAATTGGATCATTGGTTTGCTGCAGCCAGTCATTGACAATCTCATGAAACCAGATTATGTGCGGAGGGTTGAGATCAAGCAGTTCTCATTGGGTGATGAACCATTGTCTGTTCGGAGCGTGGAGCGCCGGACTTCTCGTCGTGATAATGACTTGCAGTGAGTTTTATTTTCTTGTTGTGTTGCTTCACTTTTTTGTGATTTCATCATATTTTCATTTATTTTATATTGTTGGCCCATGATTGGACTGAGGATGTGACTCACGAAATAGCAAGCAACACGAGACATAGAGCTCGATTGTTAGAACAAGGTGTGATATTTGGAATGGATTTTCAAGTTGTTTCCAACTCATCAGATAATGGTGATATCAGCATTTTGATTTTGTAGTAAATAAAACCTACAAGTTGAGTCATCTACTGGTTGGAGTTGGAGTTGGAGTTGGAGAACACTGTTCTCTTTCAATCACAGTTTTTCCTTTTAGAAAATATGCTGTAGCAGTTTACATCAACGAAGGGTGCCTTTGAATTCAGAAAAGAGGCTAATACTGAAGCACCACCCACTCTTTAATCCCTGAAGTTAGATTTTAATATGTCTGTGCTTCTATTGATGTATTTAACTCTACCTAAAATTGGTACTTTTTTCATTAGAATAATCTTATGCTGCAGCACCAGTATTTTGGTTTGTGACAATCGGATACCTTCTTTTCTAATGCATCATACTTGTATAATGGTCGTGCGCACTCACATTATCATTCATCAGTAACTGCTAAGATGACTGTCATCTACTCAAATTAATGCACACTGCTCTATGCAACTGGCAATAAAATTGTATGTCAAAATTCATCAATTGAACTGTAAAACACGGACCTTGAAAACATTGTTCACCTTGATTCTATTACAGTGGATCTATGGGCATTCCTTTTGACTACGGATTTTATCTGATTCATGGAGTGGAAGATATTTTCCATGGATCAATTATATCACCCAAATCACAAGTTGGTATCTTGGAACACAATGCTTACTTTCCATGATAGTAATGTGAACCACTTAATCATTTTCCAATCATTTGCTGCTGACTTTGTTCATGTCTTTACCTCTCGTATGGCAAGATTAGGCATTATTACAATGCATTGTATTTCACCTACAAATGATGCGCTACATGCAATTTATCGTAGTTCAGAGTTGCGTGGAACTTAATAAATGATAATTTTCTTGCTGCCAAGGTATCTGATAGGCCTCCGCTACACTGGTGGTGCACGTATGCTCTTAAGTGTGTCACTTAAATTCGGAATAATTCCCATTGTTGTGCCAATTAGAGTGAGAGACTTTGACATTGATGGTGAATTGTGGGTTAAGCTACGATTGATTCCAACAGAGCCTTGGGTGGGGGCTGTTTCTTGGGCCTTTGCTTCTCTTCCAAGAATAAAGTTCGAGTTGTCACCATTTCGCTTATTCAACCTAATGGGTATGCTCGTACCTTTTTGTAGGTTCTCTTTATCATGACATTAGATTAAAATTTCAGATTTACCATCTATTTTGGGTGAGGAAAGCTAAAAGTATCAGTGTAAAAAATGAAAATGAAAAAAAAAAAAGCGAAGTGAAATGCTTGAGAATTATTGTAATAAAGTATCGGCTGTAAATTTTTAACTGAAAAAAGATGTTTTCTGCTCTATTTCTACACAATTGATAAAAAAAATAGGTGTTGATGCTGTGGAAAAACAAGAAAAACTTCCATCCTCGTCTTTATCTGATGATTAATAACAGATTGAGAAGGAAGATGGTTTTAATTGGTCATCTGTTGAGTCCTTCGGAATTATGTCCCTGTTCTTTGTTTATTGAAACTTTAATCACAATAAACCATTGCAAATTTTTAAGTTTTCTTTCTCTTGAAATGGAGCAGGAACCTCACAAATCTCGAATCGTGTGAAAAATATGATGCACGAAAGAGGATCATTTAGAATTTTTTGCTTCATGCTGTGATGTTTCCTGAATCTAGCTAATATGTTGAGATTGATTTTTAATTTTGATCTGATTTTATTTGATCATCTACTTCTAGAAATTAGAATGCTCTCATTCAATTCAGGTTACCTATACAATTTTATTTTATTTTTTCATATATATGGAGAATCCTACTGATTTTATTTTTATTATTTTGTTTGTTTTTCATGTGTACCGGTGACACTCAGCAATTCCTGTCCTCTCAATGTAAGTGACATCTCCTGGCTGTATCTTATATATGCCTTGGACTTTGTCTTTAAACATATGACTGAATTCATCTTTTTGAAAAAATAAAAAACAAACTTTCTTGGTCATATTGTATTCTACTTTTCTCACGTCATCTGTGAGAATTTAGATCATATTTTATTTTCAATATGATCTAACCTAGAGACTGTTGGTTTATTTCTCTTCAGGTTTTTGACGAAACTGCTCACTGTGGATTTGCCTCAGCTATTTGTGCGACCAAAAAAGATTGTTCTTGATTTTCAGAAGGGAAAAGCTGTTGGGCCTGTTCCAAATGATTCAAAATCTGGAGAAATTCAAGAGAGAATTAATAACTTCGCTGGAGAATTGTCAGTGACTCTTCTAGATGCACACAAACTCTCTTACATATTCTATGGTATTAATTTTACTTCTTTTACCATCTGTGTTCTACTTGGGTATTTTAGCAGGACGTTTTGAGAGTGCCAGTTCTTTTTAAAACCTGTGTTGGGATTATCTGTCATTGCGTCTGAATTATATATATTTCTCCTGACATAGGACTTTGATTATTTGACGCAATTACCATCCTTTTGATGTTCAGGCAAAACAGACCCATATGTAATTTTAAGATTGGGAGATCAAGTAATACGAAGTAAGAGAAACAGCCTAACTACCGTCATTGGACCTCCTGGAGAGCCAATTTGGAATCAAGTGAGTTTTTAAAATTGTGAGTTTTGGGAATCATGTTGTGTCAAAAATGGAGGTTTGTTTATACCTGCTGTTGATCAAAATTTTTTTTGCCTCATAGGATTTTCATATGTTAGTTACAAACCCTAGGAAAGAAAAACTATGCATTGAAGTAAAGGACACCCTCGGAATCACAGATTTGACAGTTGGTACTGGAGAGGTGAGATATCTCAGATCTGCTAATACTGCTTCGAATTCTTTTTTTTTTTGGCTGCTTTTTTGGATGTCATTTTTACATTTTTTTGTTGTTTTATTTCCATCCTCTCGAAATTTAATCGATTCCTTACCACAGAGAGTGGCAAGTTATTTTATATTATTTTACGTTCTGAGTTCTTCTATTTATATCTATTTCTTAAAAGTTCCAAAGAATATATAAGGTTTTTCCATTGAATCGTTATCATGGGAAAGGGGAAGTTGTCCAGCTTATAAGGAGAGGCCCAACTGATGGCTATTAATAAAATGCCAAGGTGGAATGCTGAGTGATTCCATTGAGAACCACAAGGGGCTGGATCCCTGCTGTTGCATTTTCCGCTTCTACCTATTATTGGTTAACCAGTATTTAATAGAAGTCATGTGCACTGAATTCGCACTCACTTATAATTATTTGAACCGTCCAAAACTCCTAATGACAGTATTACCTATAAACAATTGCAAACTTTAAGCATCGTCCTCATGAAGAACTGTTTTCAGGTTGACCTTGCATCACTGAAAGATACTGTTCCAGCAGACAGGATAGTGGTACTCCGAGGTTGGGGTCTGTTTCGAAAGGGGTCAGCTGGAGAAATTTTATTGCGATTGACTTACAAAGCATACGTTGAGGATGATGAAGATGAAAGGCTTGAGAAAGTCTTCGTAGATACAGGGGCATCAAACTCTGAGTTTTCGGATTCTGATGAATCATATGCTGCGACGTCTGAGCCGCGTAAAGATTCTTTAATGGATGTTTTATCAGCACTAATGTTAAGTGAGGAATTTCAAGGGATAATGACATCTGAAACAGTAAATACCAAGTCATCAGATGCTGGCACAGGTAGTGATACTCCAGACATGAATGGGCTTGCTGTTGGATCCATCCCACAAAATTCTGGAAGTAATACCGGCAGTTCTAGAGGTATATTTCGAGTTTTCGAAAATGTAGTGCTTAATTTTTTTTTTGAAATTTGTAGCAACCCAAATTCTTTACAAATTTCGACAAGGATATCTAATTCGCAGGATCAACCTTATTTTGGCTTGCTTTGATTACGAGTATTTCAGTACTTATAGCTATCAATATGGGCAACTCGAGTTTATTCAATCCTTGATATGATGTGAGTCACACGATCTTTCTCAGTATGGACCACCACATGCTCTTATAATTACGTAAGAAATCCTAATTCTCGAGTGTGTTCATCTTCCAGGAACCCAAAATGAAAGCTCATATTCAATCTTCAGATCATAATTTGATAGGTATGTAGTTCTTCATAAGAATGATTTTGATTTTCATAGTTTTGTATATTCTTTTACTGCAAAATGATGGCATAAGTGATGGGGATTTCATTCCATTGTGATATTTACTTTCTTTTATTAGATTCAATATTAGTTCTCCATCAATGTAATTTGACAGGCATTAAAGTGTTGCGTAGGCTTGGAAAATTGGAGTCCAGCTCGTATCCCCGATGGTTGCATCGAATAGATGGATTAACCTTTCTACCATACGAGATTTAGATAAGGATACCAGATTTTTACTTTAATCCTTCGCTAGATGAACGTCACGAGAGAATTTTGTTCATTTCGGCCGCAAAATTTTGAGCTTCTCTCTTCTCAAAAGGTGTCATCCGCTTTCTGTAATTAAACCTACTGCAGCTAGGTTCCATTTGACGATGTATTTATCCACTGAAAAGGGTTGCCCGCTGCAGTGCATGGATTTGCTCCAAAAGTACATGAAGTGGATACAAACAAGTAACTTGTAGCATGTTGATTTTGTAATTAGATGTCTCATTTTATAACAAAACTGTTTATAATTTATTCGTAATTTTATATAAAAATTAACTAAAATTTAAAATTAAATATCCAACAAAAACCCAAAAAAAAAAAAAACCCATTCAAACAAATATTACAAATTATAACAAAACTGTTTATAATTTATTCGTAATTTTATACAAAATTTAACTAAAATTTAAAATTAAATATCCAACAAAAACCAACTGTGCAACACTCAATGCATATTGATACACACTAGTGTTTATAACTGTTCTCCCTCGTAGAATAATCTGTCAAAATAAAGCAAACTGAATTTGGAACAGTTGAGTTCACAAGTTTGTTACGGGCATAATGGATAAATTTCTAACAAATTTGAATATCTTTTTTATTTTCCGAGAGAAGACTAACTTACTGAAAGAGTAACAAATTTACAGCCAAGCCAGAAAGGAGAGAGACACATCTCTCCATGTGATCGACTAATAGATAATCATTAAATATAACAACTCGATTCATGAAATATTGAATATCGATAAATTAAATCGAGTTTGTTTTTCAAACCAATCAGAACATATTCTTCGTAAAAACCAATTAAATATTTTGGTAAATAATTTAAACGATATGCAAGTTGAATGTATAAAAACGTTTTTTGTTGAAGTATTTTATCAAACACTTGATATGCAATATTTTGAAATACATAAACAATGCATCTTAAAAACAATAACAATAATAAGTAAATACGATAAATAAATAGACACAAATTTGTTTATGGATTTTCGGATATTAACAACTCTTATGTCACCCCTTCTCCCTCTTGAGAATGATCTACTAGAAGAATTTAATTCATACAAACTCATTTCAACTTATGACTTATCTCTTGCATAATTTAAACTCCTAGCACATTCTCGATTGTAGGCCACAGTCTCACAATCCACATTGTTAAGAAATTATTATTACCCAAGAATTTTGGTGAGTGACAAAATTAAAACAGCACTTCACTGTTTCAGGAAACAGCTGCACATTGTCTGTTTAACAGGTATCAGTTCAAGCGCCTAGTTCAAACAACCAATCTACTTCTCAACTGGCTAAAGCATAGAGAGTCTAACCGCAACCGGTTTGCAGTAAAAGAGCGATCAACCGTTTGTTGTAAAAGAAGATCCGGCTGATTCAAAAACATCTTTAAGAGAGCTACTTATTGCTCACTTAATACAAGACATTCTCTGATCGGCTCAGCACATTTAATGGTTTGCACCGATTCAAAGTCAACTAGTTTATGCATCAGTCCCGAGAATGATCTGCATTTATAATCACCCCAGAAAAGGAAAGATCATTCATACCTTACAAGAATCTATGGGTAAAAACAGATGCTACAAACGGTAACTCTGAAGCAACTCATCAAGCAACGGGATTCAAGGCCTCACTAGCTAAAAGAACATTAAATGCTCATATGAAAAAAATTTAATGCGGCTACAGCTGATAGTGACACAGCTTACCTCTATTGGAGGTTAACGTTACTCATACCGGCCGTTGAGAAGAACGTGTATATTAAGAGAGAAGGTAGTATGCAACAAAATCAACAACGCGAAAAACTATTCAACTCACTGAGGGTGAAATTTCCATAAACTTGCATACTCCACAGATTTAGAGCGCTATCAAAGTCTATATACTTCATCGTTCATACAGCACGCTCAAAAACAGAAAGATACTCAATCATTCAAGGATCATCTTCGTGCTACCTACATTAGATTGTTTATTTACATCAGTAACCTTTTGGTTATTTGATTAAGTCGCGGTGTCTGGTGAACTAAGCGTTCTTAAAATCCAGAAGTGTAAAGTGATCACATAGAGTTATAAAACAGGCAGTGTGATAATTCTTGATTGGAGTGGTCTGTTGCAAATAGTTTTGTAAAGCCAAAGTCTTTTAGTGAAATCCTTCCTAAAGTGGAAGAAGGGGTGACGTAGGAGTCTTCAATCTCCGAACATCCATAAAAAAACATTGTGTTTTTTATTTCTCGCAAGCACTTACTTTTCTAGCTATATTTTGTTGATAAGCCTGCCAACGGTTTTAAGCTATCATTGAAAATTATGAACCGTTTTCCGTACTTAACAGTGGTTCACATTTCTAATAGTTTTAGAAGAATTTTCAACCGCCTCAAAACGGTTGAAAACAGACTTTAAAAGGCACAAAATTCACCCCCTCTAAATTTTTTCTCGATCTCAACAAGTAGTATCAGAGCAGGGGGCTTCTCAGACACCGATACTCGAAAATCACTTATGGCATCTTTTAACAAAATCCCTATGTTTTCAAAAAAATATTATGACGACTGAAAAATTCATATGCAGGCTCATCTAGCAGCCCAGGATGACGACATGTGGTACGTTATCACTGACGGGCAAATGAAGATCTTAAAAATGAATACAGCTGCAATTACCACTGAAGGTGCTCCCCAGATGGTGGAAAAGCACCGCTCTGAATGGACAGATGAGGACAAAAAGAAGGAAAATCTTGACAATGTAGCAAAATATATTATTTACAAGACCTTGGACAAAAATATGTTTGCTAAAATCAAGACTTGCACCACAACAAAGGAAATCTGGGAAAAACTCACACAACTGTGTGAAGGCAACGATCATACTAAAGAAAATAAGTTGACGGTTGCTATCCAGAAGTTCGATAATACAAAAATGAAGCCAGGAGAAACTCTTGCTGAATTTAACGAACGGTTCAGCAGTATTATCATCGAACTCATTTCATTAAGAAAAGATTACTCCAATCGTGAAATTGCTCTGAAAGTTATGCGAGCTCTTCCCAGAGAATGGGACGTAAAACCATAGCAATGCGAGAGTCAAAGGATCTAAACAAGCTGGAACTCCATGATCTCTTTACAGACCTTAAAGCATATGAGTTCGAGCTTGGAATACGAACTAAAAAAGAGCCATCCACCTCCCAACAAACAAAAGACTTGGTAGCTACCACAGTGACACTTCCGGTTGAAGAGTCCACAAGTAAGAAATCGGCTAAGCTATTAAGCAATGAAGCCATGTCCTTTTTCGTTAAAAAGTTTCGTAAATTCATGCGTAAGAATCAATCACAAATGAATAAACCTTATTTCAAAAAGGACCATACTGATGATGGTCAAGACTGCTTTAACTGTGGAAAGAAGGGAAATTTTATTGCAGAATGCAATAGGCCAAGAAAGGAGGAAAAGAAACCAGTTGACAGTTGTTGGAACTTTTCAAGTTCGCAATCTTGATTTTGATGATAACAAAACTTGTTAATTGTGTTACTAATGATCTACTTTAGTGTGCGGCATCTAGGATCACTCACGAGATATTTACATCGCAAAACTGAAAACCCAACTGATCGCACAAAATGAATCAGTCTAACTGGTTACGTCAATTGAGTAGTCCAGCTGGTTGTCCAGTTGATAGGCGATTCAGCAGAAGAACCTCAGAAGCCTGGCCAGCCAAAGAAGTGTTCAACTGATGAAGAAACCCAGCTGATCAGTCCAACTGAACAAGTGTGAAATCAGTTCCACTGACGAGTCAACTGATTTCACCAGCCCAACTGAAAGATCAATTCAACTGACCAGTTCGAAGCATCAGTCAGAATCTTTCAGTTATGAATGAAGACAAACTCTTTAAAGTGGAATCCACCTGTATGTGAAGGTACAAAGCCATTATCCAGTCAAAGAACAATAATGGATGTTGCATCAGAGCATTAAAGACAAAAATGTTTCAGAAGGGTAGTCGAAAAGTCGAGACACAAAGCCTAAGAAACGAATTCAAGATGCAACGGATACAACACATGAGTCTCACTGTACGATAAGTTTTCCTGCCTATATAAAGAGAAGATCAGTGAAGACTCAATAAGAAGGATAACAAGAAGAAGATTGAGCAAAAGAAGCTTTTAAGCATATACGAAAGAAAAGAAAGGGCACTGATAAGTGCAATTTATTGCACTTTTATTACTTGTTTTTAACTTGGATTTTTGTGATTCTTGAGTAGGTTTTATGTGATTTGTTGTTGTTTTTGTTGTTGTAGTTTGAAAGCTTAGAATGAGAGTTTGGAGTATTAAAGTGTTGAATTGGAAAGTGCAAAAGATAAAAAAAATACAGAGGCTATATCGCACCCGCGCTCATATTTACACAGCACCCGCAGTGTAATAGTGGACCCGCGCTAAAATCCATACCGCACCTGCGCGCGCACACCAGAACCAACACCGCACTCGCGATGACTTCTTGACCGCACCCGCGCTCCTTGCAAGACAGAATCCGGAAAATCTGTATTTTGGTGTGCTGCGCATGGAAGTCCAAGATTTTGGTGTGCTGCGAATTGAGGCTTGTCTGGGACTATAAAAAGACATCATTTACTTACCATGTAGGGTATTGGGGAGCCAAGGGAAGAGTGGAGGCTGCTGCTAGAAGATTGAAGACTCAAGTTCATCAAGTTCTTGGGAAACCTTTTGCACAACTCCAGGGACGGAATCAGCACTTCAAACTCTTGTTCTAAGTTCTTCTTTCTTTTATTTTTCAGTTGATATGTCTTGTTTTAAAACCATGTTTTGTTGTTTAGCTTGTGTTATTATGAACTAATTTTTATTTCTAGAGGAAAGATGGAACAAAACTAGAAACCATGTGTTAGAATCTATGAACTAAGCTATTTAAGTTCTTCATATTGTTCATTTGTATTTTTCTAATCTTAATGCTTTCAATTTATTGGCCATAATTTGAATGATTTATATGTTTACAATTTATCACTCGGAAGAGGAAATTATAAAAAAAAATGAGAAAAATACATCAATGGTATTTATAGAGTTCGGGAGGGCTTATAATGCAATTGAAGCCCATAGAGAATCTAGTGCTTGATGTCTTATTTATCTGTAGATTGTTGATGGGAACGTTGCAATCCATTTTTAGATAATTACAGTCTACTTAACACTCGGGAGAGGGAATAGATAATTATAAGATTCTTAGCTAATGAATAAGAAGGATTTTTATAACATAACTACAAGAAATTACACATGATGGACAGTTGCGTGAAATCGGACCTATAGATCTTTTATTCCATTGTTAATTGCTATAAATTGGTGTTACATTTAAATCCATTTTCAATGTAGTTATTATTGCAAACAAATCTTTTAATTGTTTATTCTAAATAAAGTCGAGACTATTTTAATCACAAGTACTAATATACATTTATATACACATTTCTCATGGGATCGACACTTGTACTCAAAAATACATTTTACTATAACTTGACGTCGTGCGCTTGCGAGCAATCAAGAAAACACGCAACAAGTTTTTGGCGCCATTGCCGGGGATGTTTATTTTAAATTTATATTTGTATTGTTACCAATTGGTCTAGATTTTAATTTAGAGCTGCTTTTATTGTATTACATTAAACATTGATTTGTTTCTTATCTTTGTTTGACAAGTGCATGCGAAGATCGCAAAATCTTGACTTGCTTATCTTTGATCCCGAGATCGAAAGAACCACAAGAAGATTAAGAAAGGCAAGAAGAGAAGCGATTCAAACAATGGCTGACAACAAAGATAACGAAAATCCACCCCCTGCAATACCCATCAGAGATCATTTTAGGCCGATACTAAATGCTCATTATTCGGGCATAGCACAAGGGACTATTAATACAAACAACTTTGAGCTCAAGCCCGCATTGATAAACATGGTTCAACAGAACCAATTTGGGGGAGCCGCTACCGCAGATCCTCATCTACATCTCAGAACATTCCTTGAAATCACTGACACGGTAAAGATAAATGGTGTTCCTGATGATATAATTCGATTGCGCTTGTTTCCTTTTTCTCTTAGGGACCAAGCAAGAGGATGGATCCAATCGCTTCCTTTGGGGAGTATCACTACATGGCAGGAGTTAGCAACCAAGTTCCTTGCTAAATATTTTTCACCTGCGAAGTCTGCACAATTGCAGATTGAGATAAGTACTTTTAGGCAGACTGACTTTGAGCAATTATATGAGGCATGGGAACGGCATAAGGAGTTGTTGAGGAGGTGTCCAAACCATGATTTTGAAGATTGGGTACAGATTGAATTGTTTTACAATGGTTTTAATGGACAAACAAGAGGCACTGTGGATGCAGCAGCTGGTGGCACGATATTAGCCAAATCTCCCGAGCAAGCTTATGACTTGCTTGAACAGATGACTATAAATAGCTATCAGTGGCCGTCTGAAAAGGCAGGAGTGAAAATGATAGCTGGAGTTTATGCTGTGGATCCTATTACGTCACTCACTGCTCAGGTATCTGCATTGACCACTCAAATTGCAGCTTTGAATAAAGTGAGCACATCAGAGACAGAGAGTCCATCGCTTGTTGCTGAAGAACCAGCTCTTCCCGAAGAAGCACAGTACATCAACAACAGGAACTTTGGTGGCTATGGAGGTTATCGAGGTAACCCTCCCCCTAACACTTATCATCCAGGTTTGAGAAACCATGAAAATTTTTCATACACGAATAATAAGAATGTATTGAATCCTCCATCGGGGTTCAATACATCAAATGGGGAAGGGAAGCCATCATTTGAGGATTTGGTTGGAACATTTGTTGCTGAATTTGGCAAGAGAATGGCTAGGACTGAATCTAGACTTGACAACCTTGAGACACATATGGCTAATATTGGTGCTTCCTTGAAAATCATTGAGTCGCAAGTGGGACAGATAACAAAGCAACTCACATCTCAACCGTCAGGTGCAGTTCAAAAGATTGCATACCCAAATCTGAGAGAAGTGAATGCCATTTTTATATAGCACGAGGAGATTAATGTGGTAAGTAGAGAGGAGAAAGAAGTTAAATTAACACCTATCAGGGATGAAAAGCCAACTCTAATCAAAAGAGTCCGAGGTAAGAAAAATGAGAGGTATGATTCAAATCAATGCGTTGATATTTCTTTACTTCCCTACCCCCATAGATTTTTACAATTACAAGCGGAATTTCAAAAGAAAAAAGTTCTTGACGATCTCAAGAACCTACACACTAATATTGATTCTGCAGATCAGGGGAAAGTGAAATTTCAAGAAGGAACACGAAAAAATCTTCCTCGGAAGCTGCTAGATCCCGGTGAATTTTTTGTGCAATGTGAAATAGGGGGTCAATTAGTGAAAAAAGCTATCTGTGATTCAGGAGCGAGTGTGAATATAATGCCAAGTTCTCTCTACGAGAAACTTGGAGTGAGTGGGATCAAACCCACAGAAGTAATCTTGCAGCTTGCAGATAAATCGGTGAAAGTGCCATTGGGTTGTGTAGACGATGTTGAACTTAAAATTGATAAATTGAGGTTTCCAGCAGATTTCGTGGTACTAGACATGGAGAACAGTAAGAATGTCCATATCATTCTAGGACGACCATTCTTGGTACTAGACGTGGAGAACAGTAAGAATGTCCATATCATTCTAGGACGACCATTCTTGGCTACTGCTGGAGCTATCATCGACTTGAAACAAAGAAAATTGACAATGGATGTTGAAGGTCAAAGGGTGGAAATCAAGGCATCAAAAAGTTCTCACGACCCACCTTGAACAGTGCAGTGACAGTCGGGCTGACGACGTTAAACCAAGCGCTTATTGGGAGGCAACCCAAATTTTTGTGTTTTTTATTGCATTTCGTTTTCGGTTTTGCTTCTACTCTTGTATTCTTACTTTTGGTTGTGATTTTTTGGTTTAGTGTGTTCTTGTATTCCCCCAAATCTTATGAATCCCAATTGTATCTTTCAGGAATAACAATTAGAGGAGAAAACAATTTCAAAGAGTGCACCCGCGCTGGAAATATACCGCACCAGCGTTCGTTGAAGACAGAAAATAAAAAAAATTTCCAGTAACCATACCGCACCCGCGGTACATTATTGAGTGCACCCGCAGTGTTTGCTGAATGAAAACTGAAAATTTCCAGTAGGCAAAGAGCACCCGCGGTTCAGTTTGTAGTGCACCCGCGATATGTTTCCAGAACAAACACCGCACCCGCGGTAGAATAGTCACCGCACCGCGGTAGCTGAAGGTCGAAAATTCAAAAATTTCCAGTAGCTACACCGCACCCGCGGTATGTTCTAGACTGCACCCGTGGGCGATGATTGTAAAAACAGAAAGGCGCAGATGATAAGGATGGCAATGACCACTGACGGTCGTTGCCCGAGGTATGTGTATTCCTCTAACTTTCATGATCATTTACATCGAGGACGATGCACATATTTTAGTTTGGGGGAGATGTTATTTATTTTATTTTCTGTGTTCAATTATTTATTTAGTTTTATTTGAGTGTTTTATTTACTTTTGAGTTATTTGCTTGTGTGTTTGTAGTGTCATAGTTATGAAAATTTTTGAAATGGCCAATGATGAACAAAATTTGTGTGTTGAGAAGAAAGGTCATGCATTTCAATCATGTTTATCAATCAATTTGAAAAATTTAGAGAACAATCGTGAGATTTGGTAAGTTTGAGACTTATAATTTCTAAACAACTCTGCGATTTTCATTTGACATTGAAATAAATTTTTGCAAACACATAAATGATTGAGGCAATCTTTGATTTTATTTGGCATATATATATTGTTCATAAATATTCATTTGAAGCCATCTTGAGCCTATATGAGAAAAAAAATTGTGTTCTTGAAATTTCTTGGAAGCCAATCACTTTTCTTTTGAATATATATGTATTTGGTTGATGCATTGAGACACCATTTTTCACGATGATTAGATTCTACTCTGTGTTGGTGAATTGAGATTTTGTCTAGAGCTATCCAAACAACACTCGAGGCGAAATACAGACAAACTATGATTTAAGAATGATTTAGGTGATTTTTTGGATCGATTGAGCCTTTCAAGCTACCAAATAAAAATAATTTATCATTTGTCACCTCTTTGTAGCCTATAAGAATTCGGATGGCACACGTGAATATGTGTAAAAGACCCCCATTCGATATCCTTTCAAATATCCCACATTTACCACCCCGTTGAATATCTTAAACATTAATTTCCTACCTTCTCAAGGGAGTAAGAATTCAAAGGATTAAAAAAAAATTGAAATTCTCCTACAAAAGAAAAGGAAAATGAATGATGTTTAATTGAAGAAGTTGGAGAAAAAGGGAAAAAAAAAGAGATGAAATGAATAAAAAATAGAGATAAAAGGAAAAAGTGGAGTTTGCAAAAGAGATAAAAATTCAACTTACTCCCTTATTTGAATTCCTAATCTTCATTTGTAGCCATGAGCCAAAGCCTAACGTTACAAGCATTGCAAATCCTATTGACCAAGTCATAGTTGTCCAATATACTAGTGGAGAGGGATTGAGAGGATCAAGCCTATGGACAATCGATAAACACTTACATTGAGTACGAATCTTGATCAACTTTACACACACCTCATTGCATCAAATATTTATTGGGTACTCCTTTCTTGAATTAATATTGCTTTGAACCCAATTTTTACCTAAAAAGACCTCTTGATTGTGTTTGTAACATGAGTTGAAGAGATTAGAAGTTAAGAAAATTAACTGATTGCATGATTATATCCGGATGAAAAATTGGTTGGATTGATGTGACTTGTGAATGCATGAAGAGTTAGTTAAATTATCTTGAGGCCGAGTTCTTTTAAAAATATTTCATGACTTATTTGTTTGTGTTGTTTTATTTTGCTCGGGACTAGCAAAATTTTAGGTTTGGGGGAGTTTGATAAGTGCAATTTATTGCATTTTTATTACTTGTTTTTAACTTGGAATTTTGTGATTCTTGAGTAGGTTTTATGTGATTTGTTGTTGTTTTTGTTGTTGTAGTTTGGAAGCTTAGAATGAGAGTTTGGAGTATTAAAGTGTTGAATTGGAAAGTGCAAAAGATAAAAAAAATACAGAGGCTATATCGCACCCGCGCTAAAATCCATACCGCATCTGCGCGCGCACACCAGAACCAACACCACACCCGCGATGACTTCTTGACCGGCGCTCCTTGGAAAGAATCCGGAAAATCTGTATTTTGGTGTGCTGCGCATGGAAGTCCAAGATTTTGGTGTGCTGCGAATTGAGGCTTGTCTGGGACTATAAAAAGACATCATTTACTTACCATCTAGGGTATTGGGGAGCCAAGGGAAGAGTGGAGGCTGCTGCTAGAAGATTGAAGACTCAAGTTCATCAAGTTCTTGAGAAACCTTTTGCACAACTCCGGGGACGGAATCAGCACTTCAAACTCTTGTTCTAAGTTCTTCTTTCTTTTATTTTTTAGTTGATATGTCTTGTTTTAAAACCATGTTTTGTTGTTTTTCTTGTGTTATTATGAACTAATTTTTATTTCTAGAGGAAAGATGGAACAAAACTAGAAACCATGTGTTAGAATCTATGAACTAAGCTATTTAAGTTCTTCATATTGTTCATTTGTATTGTTCTAATCTTAATGCTTTCAATTTATTGGCCATAATTTGAATGATTTATATGTTTACAATTTATCACTCGGAAGAGGAAATTATAAAAAAAAAATGAGAAAAATACATCAATGGTATTTATAGAGTTCGGGAGGGCTTATAATGCAATTGAAGCCCATAGAGAATCTAGTGCTTGATGTGTTATTTATTTGTAGATTGCTGATGGGAACGTTGCAATCCATTTTTAGATAATTACAGTCTACTTGACACTCGGGAGAGGGAGTAGATAATTATAGGATTCTTGGCTAACGAATAAGAAGAATTTTTATAACATAGCTACAAGAAATTACACATGGTGGACAGTTGCGTGAAATCGGACCTCTAGATCTTTTATTCCATTGTTAATTGCTATAAATTGGTGTTACATTTAAATCCATTTTCAATGTAGTTATTATTGCAAACAAATCTTTTAATTGATTATTCTAAATAAAGTCGAGACTATTTTAATCACAAGTACTAATATACATTTATATACACATTCATCGTGGGATCGACACTTGTACTCAAAAATATATTTTACTATAACTTGACATCGTGCGCTTGCGAGCAATAAAGAAAACACGCAACAGGCACGCTCATTGCACATCAGCTTTAAGAAGCAATCAGCCCAGAGGGAACTCTTCACAGATATGTCAGCTTCGATTAGAAGCGTATTTCCCTCAGTGTGTGAGAACATACTTGTTCAGTTCTCACACACACAAACACTCTCAATCACTCAAATACAGTCTTGCACAAAGACGTTAAACTTGTGTATGTAGTCTTTCTCACATAGACATTAAAGAAGTGTTGACTGGAAGGTGCTGCCTTCAGTCTAGTCTAGGAGTTCAGTTTAGGCAGTGGGTAAGTCCTAACTGAGTGAGTTTGTACAAAGAGTTGTATAAATCAAAGTCTTCTAGTGGATCCTACCCGAGGCAGTAGAAGGGGTGACGTAGGAGTAGTTGAAGTCTCCGAACATCCATAAACATATCTTGTGTATTTAACTGTTTAACTATTGTTTTCAAACTGTTTGGATCAGTTAGAGTATCCGTCAGTTCAGTTGTCACCATAACTGAACCGATGAATGTAAAAACTAATCTGTCTCTTTTCGGTTATTCAGTTTACATAAGATAAAATGCTTTCTAATACAGCAGTCTTCATCACGAAGGATTACTTCGAGTTTCTTTCGCTTGGTTTTTAACCAAACTCGATTTAATTCATCGGTGTTAATATTCTTAGAACACGAGCTATTGCAGCTCATTGGAGAATATTTTGTTTGAGGCATCCCAAAATGCTCAGCAAACGATCCTTCAATTGGTATCAGAGCGGGTTGTTCTAAGAAGAACATTTGAAAAATCTGTGTTTTAAAATCTTACTTTAAAAATAGTGTTAAAAGCTATTTAAAAGTATCTAATACAATTTTTAAAACTATTTGAAAATATTTATATGTCGCTCTTTGGTAAAGAGTTGAGAGGATTGGCTCTGCGACTAATATTGCAGCCACTTCTTTAGACTCTTCACATAGGGGTTTTAATCAGCCTGCAGGGGACTGAGAATCATCTACAAAGATGCACAGCTAAATTGCTCCTTGAACAAGTCTTCAGTTGCTAGCCTACCAAGTCAGCTGTTCCTCAGACGAAACTCATCCATGCTGGGACGTTGATTGATTAAATCACCAGCTGCATTCTAGTTGAGCCTAGTCAGAGTCTTCTCGACCAGTTAGTCTGCGAAGAAGTCAAGTTCAAGAAATTTAACTCGTTTCTCTAGCAAAATGAACTCACAATCGATGCAGCAGTTCAAGCAGTCAAGCAACTAGTTGATGGTATATCCAGTTCTGTCGCACAAACCAACTGATATCTGATGTTGTTTAACATATGCTACCGTTGTAGTAATCTTTCTGTAACGCCCAAGATTCAACGACTATCCTCACTGTACCAAGACGAGTCTTTCCAGCGTGCTTATGTCCTCACTCACACGCACCCTAGAAAACTTCCCAGGAGGTCACTCATCCCAGAATTGCCTCAAGTCAAGCACGTTTAACTTTGGAGTACTTATGTGATGAGCTACCGAAGAAGATGCACCTTCTTGATATGAGTAGTACATATCAAATCTTTTAAGCCATCTTCAACTGTATAGTCCATTACATTGAACAGTCTCGGAATCCCTCTCATTTCGGTGTGGGATCGGTTCATTCATGTTCCCTCCACCTAGAAGCCTGCCAGGAGCCGCTCATTGTCCGTGCAACCTCATGGCACCGGCGATCACCCCCCGCCCTCTACGGCCCCGGGCCTCACATGCCCACCAGCTTCCGCTTGGTTCGTCCCCGAACCACACCGTACTAAGAGAGGTAGGCTCTGATACCATTCTGTCACGCCCTGAGCCCAGGCTCGCGGCTGCATGACTGCACAATGGGCCCCTATAGCAACTATTTCGTATTCGTCCTCGCTTTACGAAAATGATTAACCCAAGTTGCTATAGAAGTCCATTGTAAGCCATTATAAACTCATTTTAAATCTTTCATTTTTAAGATGTGGGACAAGGATTTCACAATCACCCCTCCTCGACGTCCTTGTCACGGCCTGACCCCTCGATCCACCAGCGCCGAGAATCTAGAGGTGGCTCCTACAGGTTCAAGAGGTGGCTCCCGTCATGTAGCACTTTGCCCCGCAGGTTCAAGAGGTGGCTCCCATGCACGTAGCACTTTGCCCCCCATAGCATTTATTTCCCGGTGTTCCATACCGGTGACCATCTCTGATATCAACTGAAACGTCTGTTATTGGTTTTCTTAAAACGTACTAGAATTTTTTTTTTCCAAACCTCACTAAATCGGCCGAGATGCATAGTGACATGCATTAAATATTTTGGAACCATTTTAAAAGTAAAACAACCAACTATTTTACCAAACATAAAAACATCATTTGAAAAGTATAGCCCATACTATAACCTCTCAAAAATCACTCATAATTAAATCGTCGTAAAAATATCTTTAACATCACTTAAAATCATAAATCATAACTAGTGCGGAAAACTAGCGTCGATCCTCGGGTTATGTGCACCTTCAGTCCAGTCAGTTCAAGCATCAAGACCTCCATTAACATAATCATCATAATCACCTACATCAATGACACCTAGTGAGTCTAAAGACTCAACACATCATATTCTTGATAACAAGTAATACATATACAGATCACATCCAACAGTGAAAAATACTTGTACTTAAAATGTCGTTTTCAGAAAGATTCATAAACTTTAAATAAAACATTTTCGTAAACATTTTCATGATGCATAAAAACATTTTCACAATCTTATGCATGAACATTTTCATACACATTTTCAGATAAACATAAACATATTCATATTCGTATCCATATTCATATCAACATATTCATGTCATCATATTCATATTCATATTAACATATCCATATTCATATTCGTGTTTGTTGAATTCAGATCGTGATTGTGACTCGTATTCTTAAACATGTTGGGCGATGAATCCATCTACATGTAACCACAGTACTGGGCGGCGGGGACACCAGCAACACTCTCACCGGTCAACTGGGCCTTGGCCTTACGTATTAACATATCATCGTATTCGTATTCGTATCAATGGAAACACGATCTTCGGGCTCCCACTGGGACCATAACCCTCACGATATTTTCAACATATTTAGTCACAATCCATTCACGTCCTTCAACATTTCGTATTTCCATCATTTAATAAAACATGCATATAATATCGTTTTTCTTTTAAACCAACTATGCATCATATCTTTTAAATGTCAATTTTAAATCATAAAAATCCATAAACATTTAAAAATCATAATTTAACATGTTAAAATCATAAACATCCATAAAAATTTTAATATAAATATTTTAACATATTAAAAATCCGTAAGCATTTAAAATAAATCTTTAACATATATAAAAATCATAAATATTTAAAATAACATTTTGACATATTAAATCGTAAACATTTAAAATCCACCTCATAAAAATTCATAACCATTTGGAATAATCACATTAGCATGTTAAACAACATTCAGGACACTGCCTTGACGTTTACTAATTTCTAGGTGTAAAATGACCGTTTTACCCCTGGACGTAAAATTTCCCGTTTTTGACATTTTCTTAATTTCATTGACTCTAGCATGTCCCAAATAATTATTTAAGCTTACTTGAATTTTCCGATATTTTTATTTGGCATAAATCGAGTACATTTAATTTAATCTTTAAATAAGACGTATTACTAGCGTTTTAATCCCGAATTAAACCAAAACTTAATATAAAATTCCCAAATTAAAAAATTAGACTTTTAATAATTATTTGAGCTTAAATATAATTTTACATAATTTTATTAAGCTTAAATCTAGGCGTTTCAATTAATTCGTTAATTAGCGTTTCGTGCAGCGATAAAATCTCGGATAAATCCAAAACTCGTTATTTTGATCCTAAATTTTAAACATAACATTCTTAAGATTTATTCTACCCTTCTAATGTCATGAGCCACCCCCGTGGACCGATGGATTCAATTTTAGTCTTTTAATTTTTGTTTTTGACCCTATATCGAACACACCAAGACATCTTCTAATTTACTCGAGCCACACCTGAGCCACCTCGAGCCAAACCTGAGCCAACCCATCTATGAACCCTAATGACCAGCCCCAAGCCCAAGAACCAGCCCCTAAGCCGCACAATCACTCCTGGAAACTGACCCTATTGCATGTGCTGTGTGTGCGTGAGTTTCATAGTTGCTCTAGGACTCCTAGTTAGCCTAGGACTCTACCAGCTGAGCCACCATCGGGCCAGCACACCCTAACCCTCCCTGGACCACGCCCAGGCCATAACCAGACCAACCCAAGCCCTGAACTCAAGCAGCGAAGCCCCTGAACCAAAGGACAGCAGCCTAGCGCTAACATGCTGTCCATGCTTCCCTCACGTTTTCATGAACCAGCAGCCAACCAAGCCACAAAATCCCCTACCTAAGCCCTTAAGCACCCTCATAGGACCCTAATGACCTAGCCTAGCCCAGCCCAGAGCCCCTTGGCCGATCAACCTCCTCCCTGCACAAGCTGATCACCTGCGCACACCTTTATCCTCTCTCTCGGGTGGAGTCCTTGTTGGCAAGGACTCCTCCCAGCCCATGGTTTTCGAGTCCTAGTATGGCTAGGACTCTTCCCCTGACCCCTCACGGACCATAGCCAAGCCCTGGCCCCAACCGAACCCTAGCCCAGCCACCCAACTCAAAAAGTCGAGCCCCTCATCACCCTTGACTGAAAAGTGTTTCAAGCTTAGTTTTTCTGTTTTGTGCAGTGTTTTTGTTGCTTTTTTATGAATCTAAAGCCTCGTGTAAACACCCTTAATTATTCTCCTAACATGGCAGCCCCTTTAGATCATATTAAACATGTTTTTGAAACAATTAACAAGCTTTCAAATTCATGATGAAGCACAAAAACGAAAATAATAAAAGTGCATCTTGTTTTTCATTCAAAACATAATAAATAAATACTATGGTGTGATGGATGAGTAGAAAGGAGAATATGGCGTGCCTTTGCGTATTTAACGCACGAAAATACGTTGACGATTCGCGAAGAACGGGGCAAGACCTTGGCTAGATTTTTCCTTGCAAAAATTCTCGATTTCTCTCCTTGTCTTTGGCGTGTGTTGTCGTGTGTTTGTGTGGTGGAGAGAGTTTTAATTTTATTGAAAGTGTGGCCGTGTGTTATGTGGGTGGGGGAAAGGGTTTTAGTATTTTAATACTAAATTAATCCCTTAAACAAGCTTAGGCTCATTAAAAATGCAATTAGGTCCATTAGTGCTTGATTAGGATTTAATTAAAACATTAAAATAGTTTTTGTTAAAGTAAGTTTGTGAATTCATTAGCCGGGTTGTCAAAAAGTTTGTAATTTTGTCGAAAACCAACACCGATAAAATTTACGTCCCGGCGTATAAAATCACCTCAAAACTCCTTATTTTAAAAAATATGAAAAACCATCAACCATATTTTAAACAGTTAAAAATAATTATTTAAATAAAAACATTATACGTTTTTCAGCCCTCGGTGTCCGTTCCTCGATCGCAACTTGAATATTCATTAAAAATACAATTTAATGCAACCATGTAGAAAAATATATTTTAAATATGTCAATATGCACAACATAATTAATTCAAGCAATTAAAACATTTAGTTAAAATACAAAGGAATTTAATAACTTGCGTGCATGTGGTTCGCGTGGGTCTTTAAATTTTCGGAGCATTACAATCTCCCCCCCCCCCCCCCCCCCCCCCTCTTAAATTGAATTTCGTCCTCGAAATTCGCTTATCCTTAATAACCCAAAGTTTAGACTTAGTTCTAGTATCCGAAAAATCAATGTCTCCGCTGCGCTACTCTGATAAAACTTAAGTCTTAGAATGTCCTTACGTCTCCTTGATCCCAATTAGATTTTCCTTCTAAATCCTTAGTTTGCAATACGCAATTTTAAAGACCCATAATGACTTAGTGCTATATTATTATAACCTCGAATTTCAACTTTTCTTACAATTCTCAATATTAAAAGGTGGATGACCACGCTTATCGTATATTGTTTTCTTTATTTTATACCCAAAATGTTCGTCAACTTATCATATTTCAATCTTAAAATCCCAAACGCATCCGCTAACGCTTAAATTTTTTCAAGCCTAATATCGATTCATCCTTAAAAACCCTTGATTAACATTCCTTATAACGTTATAGCGTAAGATATCCCAAGGTTCTAAATATCCTTTCGAGCCCAAATCATCAAAAATTCTTAACATTTAAACCATTCAATTCTCACTTATTGCTAAACTAGTCCCCAAATTCCTTAATAATTGCAAAATTAATTCTTAATTTCCTCAAAAATCATCCTACTTGGTCCTCAATTTCGAAAATCCTACGATTAACCCATAAGTTTTCGGCATTCTTAATTTCCTTCTACACTTTTCCCATAACATAATTTCGAAAATTTTAAACTTATTTACCCAAAATCAATTCCTATAATCAATCCTACCTTTCATCAAACTTTAAATCTCAATTTATACATTTTCTTACTTCCAAAGATAATCGCAGTATTCGTATCATTATTACTTATGAGTAATTCACAAAAATTAATTCAACTAGTAACGACGAATCATAAATATTTTCTTAGAAAATCTACGTGTCCCAAAAGCATTCATAATATTCACGATTAACTTATGGCCCAAAAAGTAGAACGTCGATACTAAAATCCAAAAATCAACATAGTCCAATTCTACCACAAGGGCAACATGCGTTGAAATCAAATAAAATTTCTTATTTCATATCGTATCACGTATAAAATTCTAAAACATATAAATCATATGTTATCATAAAGCTATGAAACATGTGACGTGAACATATAATTCATGTAGTCATGCAGGTAACAACATATAAATCATAGAAAGTATGTAAACTTACAAATTGAGGCTTGACGACTGATCTTCCCAGGCGCTGATGGTGGCACAACCCTTTACAGAACCATTGTTCTGATACCAACTGTAACGCCCAAGATTCGACGACTATCCTCACTGTACCAAGACGAGTCTTTCCAGCGTGCTTATGTCCTCTCTCACACGCACCCTAGGAAGCTTCCCAGGAGATCACCCATCCCAGAATTGACTCAAGTCAAGCACGCTTAACTTTGGAGTTCTTATGTGATGAGCTACCGAAAAGAAGATGCACCTTCTTGATATGAGTAGTACATATCAAATCTTTTAAGCCCTCTTCAACTGTATAGTCCATTACATTGAACAGTCTCGGAATCCCTCTCATTCCGGTGTGGGATCGGTTCATTCATGTTTCCTCCACCTAGAATCCAGCCAGGAGCCGCTCATTGTCCGTGCAACCTCATGGCACCGGAGATCACCCCCCGCCCTCTTCGGCCCCGGGCCTCACACTTTCTTGTTCAACTAATGTATGTACTCAGATGTAAATACAAGGAAATTTATTTAAATAAACACCATATTTGTTCAGCTGTGTTTCATTGTGACTGAATGGATATTTCCAAAATTCTTGTCTACATTGCTTGAATGATTATAATCTCTGAATGAATGACCATATAAATATCTTTCAGATACGGGTTTTATTCAGCTTCTGAGGGGGAGCTTTTTACTCTCAATCTAAAAGTATTGTCAATCAGTTCTTTTTTTAAATTCAGTTGTTGAGAAATTTTTTTCATCTACTTAAATGGATTCTCTTAATTCTGTCCATCTCTCTTAAAAGGTTTTTAACTCAGTTTTGGAGATGGAGCTTTTGTTTATTTTTTTAAATTCAGTTATAAAGTGGGAGCTTTTAATGATGTTTGAATTTACTAAACCTCGAACAGAATATATTGCTCTTAACTGCTCAGGTTTTGTAATCATCAAAAAGGGGGAGATTGTTGGAACTTTTCAAGTTCGCAATCTTGATTTGGATGATAACAAAACTTGTTAATTGTGTTACTAATGATCTATCTTAGTGTGCAGCATCTAGGATGAATCACGAGATGTTTACATCGCAAAACTGAAAACCCAACTGATCGCACAAAATGAATAAGTCTAACTGGTTACGTCAATTGAGCAGTCCAGCTGATTGTCCAGTTGATAGGTGATTCAGCAGAAGAACCTCAGAAGCCTGGCCAGCCGAAGGAGTGTTCAACTGATGAAGAAACCCAGCTAATCAGTCCAACTGAACAAGTGTGAAATCAGTTCAACTGACGAGTCAACTGATTTCACCAGCCCAACTGAAAGATCAGTTCAACTGACCAGTTCGAAGCATCAGTCAGAATCATTCAGTTATGAATGAAGACAAACTCTTTCAAGTGGAATCCAGCTGTATGTGAAGGTACAAAGCCATTATCCAGTCAAAGGACAATAATGGCCGTTGCATCAGAGCATTAAAGACAAAAACGTTTCAGAAGGGCAGTCGAAAAGTCGAGACACAAAGCCCAAGAAACGAATTCAAGATGCAACAGATACAACACATGAGTCTCACTGTACGATCAGTTTTCCTGCCTATATAAAGAGAAGATCAGTGAAGACTCAATAAGAAGGATAACAAGAAGAAGAGTGAGCAATAGAAGCTTTTAAGCATATACTAGAGAAAAAAAAGGGCACGCTCATTACACATTAGCTTTCAGAAGCAATCAGCCCAGAGAGAACTCTTCACATATATATCAGCTTAGATTAGAAGCGTATTTCCCTCAGTGTGTGAGAACATCCTTGTTCAGTTCTCACACACACAAACACTCTCAATCACTCAAATACAGTCTTGCACAAAGACGTTAAACTTGTGTATGTAGTCTTTCTCACATAGACATTAAAGAAGTGTTGACTGGAAGGTGCTGCCTTCAGTCTAGTCTAGGAGTTCAGTTTAGGCAGTGGGTAAGTCCTAACTGAGTGGGTTTGTACAAAGAGTTGTATAAATCAAAGTATTCTAGTGGATCCTACCCGAGGCGGTAGAAGGGGTGACGTAGGAGTAGTTGAAGTCTCCGAACATCCATAAACATATGTTGTGTATTTAACTGTTTAACTATTGTTTTCAAACTGTTTGGATCAGTTAGAGTATCCGTCAGTTCAGTTGTCACCATAACTGAACTGATGAATGCAAAAACTAATCTGTCTTTCTTCGGTTATTTAGTTTATATAGGATAAAATTCTTTCTAATATAACAATCTTCTTCATGAAGGATTACTTCGAGTTTCTTCTGCTTGGTTTTTAACCAAACTTTATTTAGTTCATCGGTGTTAATATTCTTAGAACATGAGCTATTGCAGCTCATTGGAGAATATTTTGTTTGAGGCATCCCAAAGATGCTCAGCAAACGATCCTTCAACAGGAGACGGTCTAAAGATGACCAAAAGTTCACCAAAAGGAATAATGAACGAGTCCTGGTCGCAGAAGAAGATAAAGGTAAATGGGCTGACTCAGAGTCAGAATGATCCACTTCTGAAGAATCAGCCAGTGAAAGCGAAGATGAGACGGTAAAGTGTCTCATGGCTAATGAAGACCCAGAATCCACAGAAGGAATGATATTTAACTTTGACTCTATTGAATTCACAAGAGAAGACCTGGTCACGACACTACATGATATGGTAAATGAGTTCAAAGGACTATCGCAGCAATTCAATGAAGCCAAAGCAGAAAAACAAGACTTGAAAAACATGTTGACTCTCTCTAGCTGTTCGCAGCAAAAGAAGGTTGACAGTTTAAAAGTAAAGTTAAGTCTGCAAGAGGCTGAGAATGATGACCTGCGTAGACTGTTCCATGCCACATTAAAAAAATCAAACGGTTGATAAACATAGTCAACACGTGGAACAAGTCCTCTGCCTCTCTTAACAGGATGCATGAGATGCAAAAACCGGTCGGAGACAGAACCGGACTAGGTTATAGCATCAATGAATGCAGTATCTCAGGAGCACCAACTCAACCGTTATTAGAGAAAGACAGTTTAAAACCAATTAAATTTGTCAGATCTAGTACGATATATGAACATGATAAGCCTGAAGTTCAAGACATTCAGAATGTAAATCTTAAAAACAACAGAAGGCGATGTGGTTTAGGATACGTCGAAATTGAGAGTGCTAAATCCAACCAATCATGGCTCAGACGCAGGCCAAATTCAACCGTTCACAACGGTTCAGTTTGGGCCCGCAGGAAGTCAGATTCAACCGGATATCACTGAAAAACTAGACCTAACCATTACTACAACAACCGACCTATTCAAAAGAGGTACAGATTGAGTGACAATGACAGATGGTCAAAACAACATATGAAAAAGAAAAAACACTGCATACACCACCTGATTATGCACATAACCGCACTCACCTTTGGACACACCATGGAAAATCTTTCAGAATAATTCAAGTGTGGATTCCTAAGGGTCTAATAAGCTCAGGACCCAAATAGGAAAGGGTACCAATTTCTTATTTAAATAATTTTAGGCAGCGAAGAAGAAAGGACTTGGAAGAATCCATCTGGTTCCTGGATAGTGGTTGTTCCAAACACATGACTAGAAACAAAAGTTTTTTTATTAGAAGTAGTTAACTACAGAGGTCCAACAATCACCTTCGGTGATACTTCTAAAGCTAGACATGTGGGTAAAGGTAAGATTATCCATGATAAAATTATCATTAAAGATGTACTTCTTGTAGAAAATATGTGTTATAACCTGATAAGCATAAGCCAATTATGTGGCAATGATTACACCGTTGAGTTTCACAAACTCATATGCACTGTTAAATCTGCCGCTGGAAACACTGTGCTAACTGGTCATAGAACACAAAATAAATATAAAGTGAAATGGAATGATGATTGTCTAAATGCACCTACTTGCTTCATTGCCTTAAATGGTAATAAAAATTGGCTTCGGCATAAACGACTTAATCATCTTAATTTCAAATCCATTGATACTATTAGCAAGCTTAAACTGGTATCTGGCTTGCCTAACATTGACTTTGCCAAAGATAGAATTTCAATGCTTGTCAACTAGGTAAATAAGTCCGCTCAACCTACAAAGGAAAAAACTCATCAGCAAGATGCCTGGAACTTCACATGGATTTGTTTGGACTGATACCGGTGATGAGCTTAGGGGAAAGAAATACACTCTTGTGGTAATTGATGACTTCTCTAGATTTACATAGGGTAACTTTCTTAAGCTCCAAAGATCAAACCGTGGCTCAACTAATCAAGCTTCTCAAAAGACTTCAAAATGAGAAAATTAAAGCAGTAGATATGATCAGGAGTGATAGAGGAACTAAATTTCTCAACCAATTCTGCAAGATCATCTCAACATAATGGAGTAGCTGAAAGAAAGAACCACACATTAAAGAAAGCAGCTAGGACCATGCTGGCAGAATCCGGTATCTCACAACGGTTTTGGGCGGAGGCCATCAATACAACCTGTTATACTCAAAACCGGTCTATGATAATTAAAAATCATGAAAAGACTCCATATGAAATCTGGACCGGAAAGAAACCAGAAGTTGGATATTTCCGCATTTTCGGTTGTAAGTGTTTCATTCATAATAATGGCAAGACAAAACTATCCGCATTCGATGTAAAAGGTGATAATGGTCTCTTCCTGGGATACTCAGCAGTGAGCAAAGTATATAGAGTTTATAATCAAAGAACTCTCATTGTTGAAGAATCCATACATATCGTATTTGATGAATCATCCATATGTCATGACAATAGTAGTAGCAGCATTCATGATTTGATTAATAAACTTGATACTACTAACCTCAAGGTTAGTAGTGATGATGATATAGATTTGAGAAAAACAGGTGAACACATCTTGGAGCAAGATCCAACCGCTCAAGAACAAACTCAATAGAAAAATGATCCAGAAATTATTCGAATGGAGGAAGAGACAATAGTAGAAGAAGATGAAATCACTCAACCAACCGGGCCAAATCCATATGGACCATGTCTCCGGTGGAAAAAGGACCATCCACTCGAGCTGGTCATCGGTAACACTATTGCCCCTCTTAGAAATAGAAATCAAATGATAAATTAATTTATGCATGCAACCTTTTTTCTATGATAGATTCTAAGAAAATCGATTATGCACTGCATGATACAAACTGGTTAGAGGCTATGCAGGAAGAACTCAACCAGTTTGAGAGAAGCGAAGTCTGGGATCTAGTTCCTCGTCCTGAAAGTGTACATTTTATTGGCACCAGATGGGTGTTTAGAAACAAAATGGATGAAAACGGTTCGATAATGAGAAACAAGGCTAGATTAGTGGCTCAAAGCTATAGGCAGGAGGAAGGAATAGACTTTGACGAATCATTTTCTCCTGTAGCTAGGCAAAAATCAATTAGAATATTCTTGACCTTTGCAGCATTTAAAGATTTTAAGGTATGTCAAATGGATGTTAAATCTGTATTCTTAAAAGATTTTCTAAACGAGGAATTATATGTAGAGCAATCACCTGGATTTATTAATCACATTCATCCTGATTATGTTTATAAGTTAGATAAAGCATTGTATGGACTAAAACAAGCCCCAAGAGCATGGTACGATACGTTAACTAAATTCTTGCTTGAGCATGGCTTATCAATTGGAACGGTTGACAAACTTTGTTTAAATTCTCAAAAGATGGTAACTCACTTTTTGTACAAATATATGTGGACGACATAATACTCGGATCAACTAATCCTAAATTGTGTGAGAGATTATCTAAGATAATGCATGAACAGTTTGAAATGAACATGATGGGAAAACTAAAATTCTTTTTTGGGCTGCAAGTCAAGCAGTCAAAGAATGGTATCTTCATTAACCAAGCCAAATATACAAAAGATATGCTGAAAAAGTTTGGAATGAAAAATTGCTCTCAAGCTACTGCACCAATGAGCTCATCAATCAAACTGGACAAAGATGAAGGGGGAATCTCAGTGGACACAAATATGTACAGAGGATTAATTGGTTCACTATTATACTTAACCGCTAGCCGACCATATATAATGTTTGATGTCTGTTTATGCGCAAGATTTCAAGCAAATCCCATGCAATCTCATTTTACTGCCATTAAACGTATTCTTAAATATCTTAAGGGCACTATTAATGTGTAGAACCCGTAAATCAGTAGATGTATAAGCCATGCATAATTCTAGATTTTTAAAATTTAGTTGACTTCATTGCATGATTATTTTAAATGCATTTGTTTGAAGTTAATTATTTATTATTTCAGTTCAGTAGTTTGATTTTTCGACAACTCTAGAGGAAGAACTATCCTCACCCTCTGCAGCCTTTCTCTTAGGAGGCATCTATTCCTACAATGTGCTCACACAATACATATCAATAGATAACAATGAATAGATGTAGAAGAAGACATACCCGGACCGTTGAAAGTAGACGAAGTCATATGCATTGGTCCGAAGAACAGTGCTCTGATACCACTAAATGTGATACCTCTGTCCCATTTTATAAAATAACAGCGGAATTTAAAATTTTTCTTTAAAGGGAGAAAGGATTCAAAATACATTTCCAATATATATACCATCAAAAGAATATACATGATCCAAAAAGTGTTGCGTCAAAATACAAAATATCATTTTGATCATGTATAACAAAATAATCTTCCAATTCCTTCCATCTCTATATGCATATGACCCCGGCTTCAATCAACGTCATGGTTCGTCGCTCTTATCTGCATCACATGAATAACTGAAATGAGTGTAAAACTCAGCAAGTGAAACTCTTACATAGCAATGTACATAGCATGCTCTGTAAAACATGGCCTTAAAAAAAACATTAAATACCATCAACTCTGAATCATGAATAACATAGCAATAATATAACAATAAGATGGTATTTCTCTTTTCTCTGTTGGATTGATATCTATATAGTATCTCTGTCTCTGTACCTATATCCCATCGATATAAATCGATAACTCTGAGGGATATAAGCCTATGGTCGTTGATCAACTAATTGCATGCAATCTATGAATATGTATCTATCAATCCATAAATCATTTTAAACTCTCTTTGGGGCATTTAATCAAACACTTTGTAAACTCTTTTCTCTTGTATTCCCTTTTTCACAATTGAGACATTCAATTGTCTCAAATATACAATCAAGTAATTCAATACCTAATATGGATCAAATGGAAGGGAATAACATGTTAAAACCATTTAAACACAATGCATATACTATCATGTGAGCACAAGAATGATATTCCACTTACAACCAACAAGAACACCTTCAACATAAACCCTTGGTACACAACCTACACAATAAATCATATTGAACACCATAAACATCTCAATAATCCAACAACAATACCAATAAACCCATAAAATTAACACCATCACCAAACCCATATCATCTCCAACACCATAATCAAAAACAAACTAAACCATAAGCTTACCTTAGCTCTTTGAACCCTCAAGAACCTTGCTCTCACCACAAACAACCAACAAGAAGCTAAAATCAAAGAAAACAAAAGAAAGAAATTAAGAACCCTAGGTCTCCCTTAGATGAAGAACCGAGAAGAAGAGAAAAAAAATGAGATAAATGAAGCCAACACTTCTATTTAAGCACTAAAAATCGACAAAACACGTTTATACTGTGCTGGGCGCTCGGGCGGTCATAAATTACCGCTCGGGCGCCGACGATTCTGCCCAAAACCCAAAGTTCCAGAAGTAGTGGCGCTCGGGCGGTCATAAATTACTGCTCGGGCGCCACTCTACGCACCGCCACGCTAAAGATTGCTTCAGAAACGCCTCTTCCCTTCCGAATTAGAAAACATTGTAAACTACAAAGTTGTAGCCCTATGTCTTTCCTTGAATCTCTCCAAATTTCAGATCATTTAGAGGTCAGAGTAAAATGTTATGCTAAATCTACCAACATGTGCCACTGGAGGAACGACGAAATGCACGACACACTTCGGGGCTCTTTTGGCTTACCTTCCACAATGATTTGAACAAAACTCAAAATAAGAAAGTTACACCTCTATGTCTTATCTAATCACTCCAATTGGCATCATACCAATTGGCTCAACATACGAATTATCATGCATTTAATCGTAACGCCGCTACAATAGCACTACACATCATCTATAACCAACCATACTATAAATCCTAAATCGAAACTCTGAACATCCAAACTATACTTAAAATTGACCAAGTAGTCAATAAACATACGAAAACTTAAACCGTACCGTACACCAAGTTTGGCTATTACAGATATTCTTGTCTATTCCATGTCTGAGGAAGAGAATGTTAAGCACTTGAGATTAGTTCTTCTAATTCTTCAAAAGAAGCAGTTGTACGCCAAGCTATCCAAGTAGTGAGTTTTGGTTAGATTGATTTGTGTTTATGGGCCATGTCATATCTCAAAATGGTATTTCTGTTGATCCAAGTAAAGTGGAGGAAGTTTTGAACTGAGCACGACCGACCAATGTGCCAAAGATTCGTAGTTTCATGGTTTTGGTTAGTTATTACCGGAGATTTATCGAAAATTTCTCAAAGATAGCTAGAACTATCACTCAATTGACTCAGAAAAATCATAGATTTATTTGGTATGTTGAATGTGAGTCATGTTTTGTTGAGTTGAAGAAGAGATTGACTTTTGCACCAGTTCTTATCATTCCAAGTGGTTCTGGAGGATTCTTTGTTTGTTCTGAGGCATCAAATCGAGGACTAGGTTGTGTACTAATGCAGCATGGAAAATTTGTGGACTATGGTTCTCGTCAGTTGAAACCACATAAGTCTAAGTATCTTGTTCATGACTTGGAATTGGCTGCTATTGTTTTAGCTCTCAAGATTTGGAGACATTATTTGTTCGGTGAGCAATTTGTGATCTATTCAGATCACAAAAGCTTAAAGTATCTGTTCTCTCAGTCAGATCTGAATATGAGACAGAGACGTTGGATGGATCTTTTGAAAGATTATGATTGTGTGATCTAGTATCATTCGGGAAAAGTGAATGTCATTGCCGATGCTTTGAGTCGTTTTGATGTTAATTTATCCTCGGTGCATGTTTCTAAGTTACGAGAGGATATTTGCACTTCTGGGTTGGATTTTTAAATCCAAGGTAATGTTGTTTGTGTATATCAGATTTCTATTGAGCCAGAGTTGATTCAGATTGTAAGTCGGCTCAAAAAACTGATGATCGAGTTCTAAAATCTTATGAGTTAGTATCTCAAGGGCACCATTCTGGTTTCTCAATTCACTTAAATGATTCTCTTCTGTTGAATGATAGATTGCTTGTCCCAGATATTCCTGAATGGAATACAGTCATCCTTAAAGAAGTTCATTGTACTCGATATAGTACCCACCCAGGAGGCAGGAAAATGTATCATATTCTACGGCCTCAGTTTTTGTGGAAGAATATGAAAAAGGATGTGGCTGAGTTTGTGTCTCGTTGTATGATCTGTCAGCAAATTAAAGCGGAACGAATGAAACCGGGAGGATTATTGCACGGCCTTGAGGTTCCTTAGTGTAACTGGGAGCACGTGGCTATGGATTTTGTCACACATTTGCCCCGTAATTCTCGCAATTTCGACGCCATTTGGGTGATTGTCGATAGATAATCTAAATCAGCACACTTTATTCCGTATGAGAGGACGTATTCGTACAAGAAGATGGCTCGTCTGAATATTGAAAATGTTGTGAGACTTCATGGAGTTCTAGTTGCAATAGTCTCATATCGTGACCCCCGTTTCACATCAAGGTTTTGGATTAGTTTCAAAAAATAAATGGGTAAACGACTTGCGATGAGTACTGCTTACCATCCTCAGACGGATGGTCAGACAGAGCGTACGATTCAAATGCTTGAGGATCAACTTCGAGCTGTAGTCATGGATTTTAATGAGAGTTCGAAATAAGCTTTACCATTAGTTTAGTTCTCTTATAACAACAGTTTTCAGGTGACTATTGGTATGGCTCCTTTTGAGGCTTTGTATGGACGACGATGTAGATATCCTCTTTGTTGGCATGAGTTCGGTGAAAAGCAATTGACTGTACCTGAAATTGTTCAAGAAACACATGATAAAGTCCTATTGATTTGTCAGAGAATGAAATCTGCTCAGGATCGGCAAACTAGTTATGCTAACAAACGTCGTCGACATCTAGAATTTCAAGTTGGAGATATCGTGTTTCTAAGGATCTCTTTGTTTAGAGGTGTTGTTCATTTTGGTACGAGAGGTAAGTTGTCACCTTGTTTCTTTGGCCCCTACGAGATTGTTGAGCGTATTGGGACTTGCGCTTATCGTTTGGATTTGCATTAGTCTTTGTCTGGCATCCACGATGTTTTTCATATTTATATGTTGCGTAAGTATGAGCCCGATCCATCTCATGTTATTCAGCCTGATGAGATAGAACTTTATCCTTATCTATCGTATACTGAGTATCTATTTGTATCTTGGATCGTAAAGATAAATTTTTACGTAATAAAGTTATACCACTTATTCGAGTTCAATGGTCGAGGCACGAGGTAGAAGAATCAACGTGGGAAACAAAAGAGAATATGAGAGCATCTTATCCATGTCTCTTTGATTCTTAGTATTGTATTGATGTTTTTGTATCGTGTGTAAGATGTATGTGCGTAAACATAAATTTCGAGGACGAAATTTGTTTTAAAGGGTGGAGAAGTGTAAGGTCATGTAATTAATTATCCGGTAATTTGGCATAATTAGAATAATAATGGAGTTGTAAATTAAAATAATTATTTATGTCAAATAAACTCAAGAAGTGTGTTAAAAATATGTATTTTAGAATAACATAGAATTTAATGATATAAAATACATATAGAGTTTAAATAACACAAGATAGCAAATTAAATACAAACAAAGATAAATGATCTTGAGTTAATTTTTTTTTGGGTGACCAGTTATTACATTTATACATACATATAAACACACACCCAATTTATAGAAAGAATAAACGAGAGAAGAAAGGAATAGAAAGGAAAGAAAACTCATTTCCCTCAAACCCTTCTCCCGCAACCCTTGTAGCAGCTACAGTAAAATAGCTATATCTCCTCCGTCCCAAGTCGAAACTCAAAATTTCTTGAAGGGTTATCTTCCTAACATCTTAAGCTTCGATTCAAGCCATAAATCACTAATTTCGAGCAAGGATTCGATTAGATCAAAGCTGCTGTTCTGGTGCTCTGTTTTCTGCCCGAATTCTCCCGGATTTGGGTGAGTAGTTTTTGTGTTGCTGCTATTTTTACAATTTTAATTTTACAAATAACCTAAAAAAACTTTGTAGTGCTTTAAGTTGGCTGTTTATAGCCACTGAAAAAATGGGATTTCGATTAGAAACGGATTTGATATGATTTTTCTACCAAAATGTGTAAAAACCGAATTCTGCAATTGAGATGTGTAATTGTAATTTGGGATTTTAATTCAAATGAAAGTTGTATATCTATGTGTTTTCTTTAAAATGAGGCTTGAATCATTACATTCTAATAAGAATTGAGAATGTTATGCTCGTTTTTCTTGAACTGCTCAGTGTGTGAGATTCTGTCCGCAAAACTCGGGAGTAACAATGTGTTCTTTCAAATTCTGAGATTAATCTACTGAGATTTTGAAGATGGTTTCAACAGGAAAAACTTAGAAATTGAGTTTTCTTTCATTTACAATTGGCGGATATTGATTTGAGTTAATATTGAGCGATATCCGAATTATATGCTCTTTAGTGCCAAATCATACATTGGGATAGAATGTAGTATTCATGATCAGCTTATTGTTGTTTTGTTTAGGCCGAGGATGTAGAGCCCAAATTCAGTACACGTAAAACCCATGCATCTATTTAAATTGTTAAATTGTTTATGTAAGTTTAAATTGATTTTAGAGATGCATGATTTATTTAATTTTCATTATTTTTAAATTATTTATGTTTATGTGATGCACGTTAAAATATTCTCTTGAGTTTTATGTTTCAGGCGATTATTCGGTGCAGGATCAAGGAAAAGAGACCGGTGACGAGTTTGGCGATTTTAAAATGTATTATTTTATTTTAAGTTAGGATTGGAGCATTTTAAATGATTTCTTTAGTTTTTAGCATTTTAAAGCCTAATTTGTTTATTTAGTGATTTCAGGATTTTTAAAACTTTTAAAATTTAGCAATTGTGCATTGCATTTTAAATTAAGAGATTTTGTTTAAGTTAGAAGAGGGTTAATATTTTAATTAACTTGTTAATTATTAATAATTTATTTATACCCTTAATTAACTTAAAACTCACGCACACACACAAATTTACACACACCTCACACACGAGACACACACACAAATTTAATTTGCTTTGTTTTAATTTTTTTTGAGAGCAAAGCCTAGGGTTCTAAGAACCTTCAGCAGCAGCCCCCTCCCTTCAAAGATTTCAGCAATTCTCGTCCCTTTTCTTCAAGAAAATCGTGTAACGTTCGTTCCGGATCATCCCTCGCATCCTTCCCACTTCGGCATTGTCGTTTCGGTAACATAAAAAATCAAAAGGCATGTATAATCTATATTTTCTGCATCGATATCGTTATATTATGTGTTGTGATATTTATTATGCGTAAAAATCCATGTATGTTGTGAAAAGTTTGAGCAAAACGTTTGAAATTATTTTTGGATCAAAATTTTTATATCTGAAAACGTGTCTGTTGTCATTTCGATTAATGTGAAAATTCGATTGATTTTGTGGAAATGCTTTTAACAAATAAAACGTAGTACTTTTTGATACATATCGATTTGACGGTAAATTCGTAATTTTTGGATAAGAAACGATGTGCGTTATGATCGTTTTCGTGGGACTTATCAAACTGCAATTTTATGAAAATGCGTTTTTGACGTGTTCGTGAGGTTTATTTTTGCAGGCTTTGTTGGGTACATTGGATGATCGCTGCTATGTTTTGGTATATTTAGTATTAGGTTGGGATGGTTTTTGGTGCTTCGTTTCGTGTCGATAGGCAATTGGTTGCATTAGAAGTCGTATGAATCGTGTTGGTGTCAAAATGTTGTGTTCATGAGTTGTGTTGCATTGCATGTCGTGCTTCGTTGTTTCGGGGCGTTTGTGTGAGTTGAATCATTGCCATAGTGTCCTAGGATGAGTCTTGAGGTGTCGGTTCGGATCGATAGGGCGTGGGTTAGAGTTTGTATCAAATTTGAGCTTTTGGGGCCGAATAGACGTAGAACTAGCGCCACAGCGCTCTTGTGGAGTGTCGTAGCGCCCGACACTCGCATGTCGGAGCGCTGCAACGCTGCCTGAAGGTGCCACAGCGCTAGGGCTGCGGCACCTTCTAGCTGCTGCAGCGCAGTAAGGCCCAGCGCCTAGGCGCTTAAAATGTTCACACATCATATGTTTTGGGATGTCTTCTTTGTTTTTGGAAATGTTATTCCATCATTTTATGATTTGTTTCGGGGGTTGATGTTATGTTTAGTACGATGATTAAACGAGGTCATGTCCTGAGTGATTTAAAATGTCATAAGAAAGTTGTCATTTCAGGTGGTGAGCACGATTATTACGTCTAAGCTATGGAAAAATTAAGTGCATGTAATCATGTTAGTATGTGCAGCAGTGGCCCCAAACAAGATCCAACGAATCCGTCAACGCCATATAAGTATGTTCGACGTGCAAAAGAAAATATTTTATGTTTTTGAGGTACGCTAAATATCTTGTGACCAATTTTTGAACGGGTTTGGAAGTCGGTGAACGTAGCTGAGGACGTCTCCACCCCGGTAAAACATGACCGGGTTTAGATCAGGATTGGAAAGCGGTAAAGCATGATCAGGGACCAATCCACCCGGTAAAGCATGATCGGGGATCTCATGTATGCGGTAGTGGATCTTTCCTACCAGTTCAATACTGTGGTTTAGTCTGATCAGTCACATTTATGTATGGGTCACTTGCTTTGAAATATATCTCTACGAAAAATGATGAAGTTATGCATGTTCAAGTATGTATGATGCAAATATGTTCATGAAAATTTTATGATGATGGCACGTCTATGTTTACGTTAATATGTTCAAGTTTCAGTATGTACGCTCTACTTTAAAATGCATGTGGTTTTATTACGTATTACTTGTTATTCCCAGTTTTTACGTGTTGAGTCTTTAGACTCACTAGACTTGATCGATGCAGGTGAGGACGAGTATGAGGAGACGAGGGGTGGGGACCAGTGAGCTGGCTTGGGCTACGCAGGAGGCTAAACCCGAGGACCCATGTTTTAAGATTTATGCATGTCGATTATCATCACGATATTTCTTTACGTTGTTTAATCCGGTTATTTTGGAAACTATATTCGTAAGCTTTTGTCACAAATATGTTGGATGCACCGTTTATCCTTATCGCATTTTGAAGGTTTAATAGTTATTTAAGAAAATTTTTACTTTTCCGTAAATTTTAAAATAGTTAAAAGTACGGTACGTTACAGAGCATTTTAAAGTAAAATTTATCTTTGGATTTATCAAGTTGGTATAGGTATGTTGCAGCTCAGTAACATACGACGGTAAAAAATAAATTATGTTTTAAATTGTAATTATGTGTTGCACTTATCGTATCTATGACTTGTTGACTGTTGTAAGTTGTTAAATATCTTTGTTGTGATATATTTTGATTACTGTGACATATTATTGGTATTTAGCATAGGACATACTATTATGACATTCATGTTGATCTGTTAGCCCGTTGTTGATATCCATTGTTAACTGGAACTGTTGTGTATCTCGAGATTATGCTATGGCTGATAGACCTATACACATGAAACCGTAGATGTAATTGGACAATCCCGTGGTTAGTGTAAGCTTTTGAGGTGAGCGCTGGGATTGTGTCATCTAGTTCATTATGTTGTGCCATCCTGTTGTATCGTATGAGCTGTATGGAGGCCAAGTCAGGGGTATTATTCAGCACAACCTGACATACCTCGCATACTTGGTAGGGCGGTTTAGCTACATGACGATTTAGCTCCCCTATGTTTTGTTGCTCGAGCATATTCCAGTTGTTATAGCACCGTTTATTGGTTCTTGTTATCCTGATTATCGTTGAGTCGTTCATGCATTGCATATTACATTTATTATATGATTATGCATGATTTATTTTTTATTGTTGCTATTGTTGAACTTTTTCATACCAGAATCCTAACCTCTGTTGTTTTCTGGGGTGGGGGGGCTGCTGTGGTTGCTATTGTGCACCGTGGTAGATCTCCCGAGTCCTTTTACAGCATCAGGCCGAGGTTCCGTCAGTGGAGCTCGGGATTGAGGTTTGAAATGCTTGGTTCTGTTCAATAGAGTCTCCCAGTTAGTCTATATGTATGTCTTGAAGTTTGTTTCAGTCTTGTGTTGTGGTTTATTTGCCAGGGAGTTGCCCCGTGTATCCGTAGTGATATTTGGTTGTGTTTGTGATGTACAGAGTCGACTCTGTGGTTCTTATGATCTTGTGAGTATTTGGTAAGTTTTAATTTCTGCTTAGTCCTGGCCAGTGCGGCTATAGGTTGTTTGACTTTGGTTTTTGTTTTAATGACTCTATTCGGAGTATATTTTGATATAAATTGCTACTTGAGTTTTTCGGATGTCCTATTTGTAACTTAACGTATTTTTAAACTATTTTAAAATTTGCGAAAGAATAAAAATTTTCTTAAATAAATCGTAATCATCAAATTGCATTAACAAATATTTGATCGTCTAAAATATTTGTGGTAAAACAACTACCATCAAAATTTGCAAAAAGGATACGCTTAAACATTGTCAAAACAACTCAAGAAAATCAAGTATTTGAACGTGCATAAAGTCTTAAAACATGGGCGGTCCTCGGGTTTAGCCTCCTGCACAGTCCCAGTCGGCTCATTGGTCCTCACCCCTCGTCTCCTCAAAGTCTTCTTCACCTGCATCGATCAAGTCTAGTGAGTCTAAAGACTCAACATGTATAAACTGGATATAACAAGTAATACGTAATAAAACCCCATGCATCTTTAAAGAAGGGCGTACATACTTTTAACTTGAACGTAATAACATAATCATAGACGTGCCATCATCGTAAAACTTTTAATAAACGTACTTGCATCATACATACTTGAACATGCATAACATCATCATTTTGCGTAGAGATATGTTTCAAAGCAAGTGACCAATACATAAATTTGCCTGATCAGACTAAACCACAGTACTGGGCTGGCAGGAAAAATCCACTACCACATACATGAGATCCCCGGTCATGCTTTACCACTTTCCAATCCTGATCTAAACCCGGTCATGCTTTACCGGGGTGAAGAGGTCCTCGGCCACGTTCAGCGACTTTCAAACCCGTTCATAATTGGTCACAAGACATTTAGCATACCTCAAAAACATAAAATATATTTTCCTTTGCACGTCGAACATACTTAGATGGCGTGTAGGGATTCGTTGGATCTCGATTGGGGCCACAGCTGCACAAACTAATATGAGTTCAAGCACTTATCTTTCATAACTTAGACGTATTAATCATGCTCACACCGCAAAAATGACAAATTTCTTATGACATTCTAAACTCCTCGGGACTCATCTTCGTTTAATCATCGTACTAAACCAAGACATCAAACCCCAAAACAATCCTTATGTTTTCCTAAACATGGAAGACACGGACCCCGTGTACACATCCGGGTATGGGTCCGTGTAGCCTCTGCAAACTTAACCTACGGAATTAACAAAGGCACGGACCCCGTGTCAGGGTCCGGCTCCGGGTCCGTTTAGGCTCTGGAAAGGGTAAACAACAGAAATCATTACACTTGTTGCTTAGTCCTCCTAACTCGATCGTGCGGACCATGAACCAACACCTCGAGACCAACCCTGGGATGCTATGACAATGATTCAAATGCCTCAAACAACGATACAAATCATATAACGAAACTCAAACCGTGAACACGCTATTTGACATCAAAATTCTTCCTACGACTTCTGGTGCAACCAAGTGCCTATCGACACGAAACGAAGCACCCAAAAATATACCAACATCATACTCACAATACTTAAACGCAGCAGCGATCACCCAACGAATTTTGCAACAAATAAACTTCAAGAACACATCAAGAACACATTTTCAGAAAATTACCGTTTGAGCAGTCCCACAAAAACGATCATAACGCACTCGTTTCTTATCCAAAAATTACGAATTTACTGTCAAATCGAAGGTATCGAAAAGACTATGTTTTATATGTTGAAAGTGTTCCCAAAATGTCGACCGAATTTTCGCAGAAATCGAATTGACAACAGAATTCGGGTTTCTAGATCTAAAATCGCTTCAAAATCGATCCAACCAATTTTTGCTCAAATTTTGTACAACATACATGAATTTTTACACATAATAAACATAAAAACATATATTATGACGAGATCGATGCATAAACGAAAGAATATACATTCTTTTTTATTTTTAAATTTACCGAAACAACGACACCGAAGCGGGAAAGATTCGAGGGTTGATGCGGTACGAACGTGGCAATATTTTCTTGCTACAAAATGGACGAGAATTGCTGGAAAATTAGGAGAGGGAGGAGAGCGACTGTTCTTTCTCTAGAACCCTAAGTTTTACTCTAAAAAATGAAATGAAATGGGATGAAATGAAGTGTGTGTGTACCGTGTGTGGTTTGTGTAAAAGTCGGTGTGTGCGTGCATTTTGTGTGAGTTATTATTAAGGTAATTAGAGGCTAATCATACTTAGGTAGATAATTAGAAATAAAATAATAATACTAATCTAATTACTTACCCACATTAAAAGATTTAAATAACCTAATTTACAAAGTTTAAAAATTCCTACTACATTTACAAAATCTCCTAATTACAAAAATAAATTCCACAATTGCTAAACATTAAAAGTTAAAAAATCTTAAAATCATCTAATAATTAAATTAGGCTTTAAAAATACTAACAACTTAATAAATCATTTAAAATGCCTCAATCCTAACTTAAAATAAAATACCACATTTTAAAATCGCCAAAAATCGTCGCCGATCTCTTTTCCTTGATCCTGCATCGAATAATCGCCTGAACATGAAACTCGAGAAAATATTTTAACGTGCATCACATAAACATAAATAATTTCAAATAATGCAATTAAATAAATCATGCATAGTTAAAAATCAATTTAAATTTAAATAAACAATTTAATTCTTTGCATGAATTTTACGTGTACTGAATTTGGGCTCTACAATTCCTACCCCACTTAAATAAATTTCGTCCACGAAATTAAATCTTACCAAACAGCTTCGGGTAATGATTCCTCATGGCTGCCTCGGCCTCCCAAGTAAACTCCTCCCTTAACTGATTCGGCCACCGGACTTTGACCAACTTGGTTACTTTGTTCTGAAGTCTTCGTTCCTGTCAGTCTAGGATTTGGACAGGTCTTTCCTCATACGAAAGATCTGGAGCAAGATGTAACGGCTCATAGCTCAAAACATGCGAAGGAATGGCTGGGTACTACCTCATCATTGAAACGTGGAACACATTGTTTACACCGCCAGATTCGGCAGTAAAGCTACACGATAAGCAAGTGTCCCAACTCTGTCAAGAATTTCGAACGGTCAAATAAATTTCGGATTTAGCTTGCCTCTCTTCCCAAATCTCATAACACCCTTCATGGGTACTATCTTCACGAAAACGTGATCACCAACAGCAAACTCAAGATCTCTCCTTCTCCTGTTAGCATAGCTCTTCTGGCGACTCGGGGCGGTCTTCATCCTGCCTCGGATCTTGACCACCACATTTGCAGTTTGCTGAACAATCTCTGGACCATGTTCTGATCTCTCACCGACTTCGTCCCAATGAATCGGCGATCTGCACTTCTTTCCATACAGTACCTCGTAGGGAGCCATACCTATAGACGATTGGGAGCTGTTGTTGCAGGTAAATTACACTAGAGGTAACTTTGATTCCCAATTCCCATGGAAATCAACAACGCAAGCTCTCAACAAATCCTCCAAAATCTGGATCACTCACTCAAACTGGCCAACTGTCTGAGGATGGAATGTTGTACTGAATAACAACTTCGTCCTCATGGCTGCATGTAAACTCTTCCAAAAAGACGATGTGAACCTCGGGTCCCTGTCGGACACAATATTAACTGGGATCACATGCAATCCAACTATCTCCCTGATATAGAGCTCCAAATACTGCGTCATGGATAAATTCGTCTTCACTGGCAAGAAGTGTGCCGACTTAGTAAGTCGATCCACTATAACCCACATGGCATTGGATCCCTTGACTGACCTCGACAACCCAACAACGAAGTCCATGGTGATATTCTCCCATTTCCACTCGGGGATTGGGAGCGGCTTAAGCTTTCCTACTGGCCTCTGATGCTCTGCTTTCACTTGCTGACAAGTGAGGCATTCAGACACAAATCTGCAGATGTCTCGCTTCATACCTGGTCACCAATACAAAATCTGCAAATCTTTGTACATCTTGGTACCCCCTGGTGGATGGAATACGGAGATGTATGTGTCTCTGTCAGAATATCTTCTCTGATCGAATCAACACTAGGCACCCACATCCTTTCTCTGTACTTCACAGTACCATCAAACATAGTGTAGAGTACACTACCCTTGGCTTCATCCTTCAGTCTCCATTTCTATAACTGCTCTTCTGAAGGCTGACCTCTACGGATTTTGTCAACCAAAGAAGACTGGGCTGTCAGATTAGATAGCATAGGAGCATTGCCCTTGGGATAAACCTCTAAACCAAAACTCTAAATCTCTGACTGAAGAGATCTCTGCACTGAAAGCTTTGCTATGACTGCTACTTTCCTGCTCAAGGCATCTGCCACGACATTAGCTTTCCCCGGATGGTAGCTAATTTCGCAATCGTAGTCTTTCACTAATTCCAACCATCGTCTTTGTCTCATATTTAACTCTTTTTGCATGAAGAAATACTTGAGATTATTGTGATCAGTAAATATCTGGCATTTCTCGCCGTTCAAATAATGTCTATATATCATCAACGCAAAGACAACGGCAGCTAACTCAAGATCATGAGTCGGGTAGTTCTTCTCATCCACCTTCAACTGTCTGGAGGCATAAGCTATAACCCAACCATGCTGCATCAGAACTGCGCTCAAACCAAGCTTAGAAGCATTTGTGTATAGCACAAAATTGCCTTGCCCTGCTGGCATGGCTAACACTGGCGTTGTGATAAGAGCTTGTTTCAAAGTCTCAAAGATCATCTGACATTCATCACTCTATACGAATTTAGCATTCTTTTTAGTCAATGAGGTGAGTGGCACTGCTATTGTAACGTCCCGAGAATTTGAAAAATCACGTAAACCACATGCATGCAAGTTATTAAATTTTTTTGGTATTTTATTAATTTGTTTTAAAGCATTAGATGCATGTTTATTTAATAAATTATGGGTTTAATTATTTTTATGCATTTTATGCATAATTATTGCATAATAGAATTTTATTTCATGAAATTTTAAAGGTTCATGCATTAAAAATTTTTAAGTTGCATTTCGCGCTCGAACGAGGATCGGAGACCGGAGAATTTTCAGGAAAATTATTTTAATAACATGATTCATTTTTATTAATTAATATAAGATGTTTTAAAGGTATTTTCAGAAAATGAGATTTATTGGGTATTTTTACCCGTATGATTTTAATTTTTAACGTTACGTAAATTTTATCGAATCGGGGGACTTTTTGAGGGTTCGGCTAATATTTTAGAAATCTTTCCAATACAAAATATTTTTCGGTAGTGTATTTGAATTTAATGGGCTTATTTTTAAGCTTATTGGGCTTAAACTCTTTTAATTTAAAATAAAAGCTAATTAACCTAATTGTTAAATATTTAATTATTACATTTTGCCCTACACCTATTAAATATTCTCACCTCCAACCGACACCCCCATCTCCCATTAATCCTCTCGTTTTCAGCAAAGTTTCAGCACCTCCATTGATACACCTCTCGGCCAAGATCCTTTCTTCGAGAGAAAATCCTCCCGGCGTCTCCCTCGTCTCGTTTTTGTTCATCAAATCATCAAGGCACGCTTTGCACTACTTTTTCTGCATCATACCCGTGTTATATACTGTTGATGGTGTTCATGCATTAAATGTATCGATCTAAGCATTTCCATGAATGATCTTTTCGGTTTTTATGTGTGTATCGTTTCTATGAGTGTGGCTCACGTTTTTTCTGAATTTGGTGCAAGGGGCTGCGATCCTTGTGTGTTTAGGGGCTGCTGGTGTTGTTACGATGCTGGCTTGAGGTTTAGTTTGGTTGTTGGATGCTGCAAGGGAAGGGCCGATGTGAGGTTTTTCTTTGAGGGGGCTCGGTTTGTGAGTTGTTAGCGTGCAGGGGTCGTCTAGCTGCGCAAGGACATAGCCGAGCCTTAGACCAGACTCTGGGAGGTCTGAGATAAGTCTTGGAAGGGCTCGAAGCATGTTAGAACCCCAGGCTTAGCAGACCGCACGCTTGAAGATGGGATCTCGGGTGTAGTGGTTTCGGGTTCTAGCGCTAGTTTCTGTTGTGTAAGTTGCATGGGGCAAGAAGCTGAAGTGGGTTCAGTCCAGAGGGTCTTTAGAGTGTCCTAAGTAGGGCCGAGTCAGGGCTGGACCAACCGGTTGTGAGTTAGGGAGCAAGAGGGAAGTGATGCACATGGGTTTGGAGGAAATAGGGAGCCACGAAAAATAGAAGCAACTGGTGGTCTCGTTTTCATTGGTCTTAGTGGGCTGGAAAATGTGATTTAATAGATGATAGGATGTGTTTTAGGCATGGTTTAAGTTGGGAGAAATTCGGTTGAGTTTCGGGTCGATTCGAGTTAAAACCGGGACTCTGGTCTAAGTTTTAAAACAATTCGGTTAAGTTATGAAATGGACTTGATTTTATGTCTACGGAAGCTTTTAAATATGTTTTGGGACATTTTTAGGAGTTTGGTAAGTTTCGGATCAAAATGATGAGTTTTGGATTAATCCGGGATTTAATCGTCACACGAAGCATTAATTAAAGAATTAATTGAAACGCCTAGATTTAAGCTTAATAAAATTATGGAGAATTATATTTAAGCTCAAATAATTATTGGAAGTCTAAGTTTTTAATTTGGAAATTTTATGCTAAGGTTTGGTTTAATTCGGGATTAAAACGCAGTAATATGTTATAGTTAAAGATTAATATAAAAGTAATCGATTTAAGCCAAATAAAAATATGGGAAGATTCATGTATGCTTAAATAATTATTTGGGACATGTTAGAGTCAATGGAATTAACAAAATGTCATAAACGTCAAATTTTATGTCTTTGATAAAAAAAGGAAATTTTTGGGTTTCCAGGGGCAAAATGGTCATTTTGCACCTGGGATGAGATGTTGGTTCTGGCAGCACCCTGAGCACAAATTCATGATATTTTAAATGTTCACGCATCATGATTCACTATTTTTTTAAGATTTTATAAAAATATACATTGCATGCTTGAATTTAAAGGAAATTACATTTATACATGAATTTTATAAGTGATGAAAATGATAATGTTTTAAATGACGGGAATTAGTTGTGACTATCGAAGTATATGTAAATGTTTAAGACGTATATGTAAATGCTGATGATGATGATCAGGCCTAGGCACAGTGGATGGGTAATCCTCACTGATGTCCGACAGCCGCCGGGTACCGCGGTTCTATGTATGATGGATCCATCGTAAATGATGAATGATGTACGATAGTCACCTCTAATGAACTGAATTCACCAATGATAAATGATGAAAGATGAAGGATGAAGGATGAACGATGTACGATGAACGATGAATGATGATTAACGATGAGCTGTTTTGACATGTCATGATTTTACACGAAACGTTTATGTTCATGTTTTATAGTTCATGAAAGGTATGTTGGCATATGATTTTACACAACACGTTTATGTTCATGTTTTAAAGTTCATGAAAGGTATGTTGGCATATGATTTTACACGACACGTTTACGTTATGCTTTTAAAGTTCATGAAAGATATGTTTACGTATATGATGATATGAGATGACATGCTTTGACACGACATGATTTTACACGAGACGTTGATGTTCATGCATTTAAAGTTCATGAAAGATATGTTTATGTATATGATGATATGAGATGACATGCTTTGACATGAAATGATTTTACACAACACGTTTACATTATACTTTTAAGTTCATGAAAGATATGTTGAGTATGATATTTTTCACTGCTGTGTGCTAGGTATATGTACTTGTTATTAACGGTGCAGATGTGTTGAGTCTTTAGACTCACTAGGCGTGTGTGATACATGTGAGTTTAATGATGAGGAGACTGGAGGTGCCAAACTCTGAGTAGGCAGACCTGGTGAGGTAACACGACCCGAGGACCACATGTTTTCCGCATTACGATTTATGAGATTGAGAGGAGATGAATATTTTCATACGTTGATGATTTTAAGAATTTTATACGTTTATGTTTACGTATGATTTTAGACGAGTTGGATTATTTTAAACGGCGCTATTTTTACTGACAAATATTTAAGATCATTTTTTTAAATATTATATTTTTCTATTACGATTTTTACTCCTTTACGTTTACGTTTGATGTTGGTCATTTTAAACTGTGATATTTTTATTGTAAAATAAAGACGATTATTTTAAATGAAATTTCGAAAATGCGAGCTTTAAAAAAAAATATTTCCGCACTTTTAAAATAAGTAGACGTTTCAGCTATCGAAGAAAATCCCTGAATGAATTTCCTGTAGTAGCCTGCTAAGCCTAGAAAACTGCGGATCTCTGAAGCATTCTTCGGCTCAACACATTCCTTAACTGCTGCCACCTTAGCTGGATCCACCTCGACACCACTGCTAGATATTATATGACCCAAAAACGCTACCTTATCCAACCAGAATTCATACTTACTGAATTTTGCAAACAACTTGCGACTTTGCAAGACCTCCAAAACTGTAACCAAGTGTTGACTGTGCTCCTCATGGCTCTTCGAATAGATGAGAATGTCGTCAATGAACACTATGACAAACTGATCTAGGTTGGGCTGAAATACTCAATTCATGAGGTCCATAAATATCGCTGGAGCATTTGTCAGTCCATTACTCGTAGTACCCATACCTGGTTCTGAAGGCTGTCTTATGAACATCTGCATCATTTACCTTCAACTAGTGATACCCTGATCGTAGATCTATCTTGGAGAACATTGTAGGTCCCTGCAACTGATCGAACAAGTCCTCGATCCTTGGAAGTGGGTATTTATTCTTGATCGTTACCTTGTTCAGTTCTCGGTAATCGATACACAACCTCATGCTTCCATCCTTCTTCTTTACTAAGAGTACTGGTGCGCCCCATGGTGAGAAACTAGGGCGGATGAATTCTTTATCTAGGATCTCCTGAATCTACTGCTTGAGCTTTAAAATCTCAGATGGAGCTAAATGGTACGGTGCCTTTGAGATTGGCACGGTGTCTGGCACAAGGTCAATGGAAAACTCCACCTCTCTCTTTGATGGAAGGCCTATGACGTCATCTAGAAAGACGTCAGGTAAAACTCTGATTACTGGTACATCAGATATCAACGGAGTGGGTACATCAGGTGCGGAAATGATGCTGGCCAAGAAAGCCTGACATCCCTTATTAATAAGTCCCTGTGTCTGCATATACAAGAGATCATGCGAGAGAAACTACTCCATCTATCTGGTTCAAAGAGAAACTGCTCTATGCCCAAAGGTCTTACCAACACCGACCTATTCTAAAAATCAATAAGAACTCTGTTATTTGTCAACCAGTCCATTCCCAAGATGATATCGAATTATGGCATCAGCAACACAATTAGATCGGCATACACTAGGTGACCTTGCAGTTCGAGATCGATGTCTCTAACAACGCTAGTAGCTAATAACTCTTCCCCTAATGGGACTGTCACTGAATAGTTAACGTCGAGTCCAATAGACTTGACGTCCAAATGATTTACGAACGTCTCCGAAATAAAAGAGTGAGTGGCCCCTGAATCTATCAAGGCCTTCGTGGCTACCCTCTTTAGGAAAATATTTCCTGAGAGACGTTATCACAACACACAAACTTATGTCCCAAAATTCTAATCTTAACCTCAAGCATAGTAGAAAAATCTCTACACAAGTCACCAAAAGTACTAACTAGCACCCTAGTAATCCCAAATAAAATTTGAAACATACGCAACAAAAATAATGTGGTGCTGAATTAAATAAGTTACTGGTCAACAGGATAGTGTCTAGGTTCGCCTCCTCTGCCTGCATGGAAAACACCCTACCCTGGGTCGGCTGCCTCCAATTTGGGCAGTCCTTCAACATATGATCGCTGGCTCCGCATTTGAAGCATTTTCCCGATCCCCATAAATACTGTCCCGGATGCTGGTGGTGGCATTTTGGGCATACCGAGTACTCACCAGGCTTCTCTGAAGCCTTCTGCTGCGGGATAAGACCTTTGCCTTTCGGTGGTCCCTAAAATGGCCTTTTTCCTGCTGTCCTTGGAAAGGCCTCTTGAACTGGGGTCGCTGTTGTTGCTACTGCTGAGGGGCCTGGTAGGGCCTCTTGCCCCGTCTGTCGACCTCTATGTCTCTATGGTCCTGCTCTTCCACCAAGGCTCTAGACACGGCAATGGCATAGGTGGTAGGACCAGAAACCCTCACATCACGGTGCAAGATCGGCTATAAACTATCCATAAAATGCATCAACTTCTCCCGGGCTTAATTTTCAATTATTGGCACAATATGACACCCCCTCTCAAACTTCCTGAAAAAGTCTGCAACGCTACTGTCTCCCTGCCGTAGCATCATGAACTCCCTGGTCAGGCGGGAGCATACTTCCTCAGTGAAGTACTTGGAGTAGAAGACTTCCTTAAAACCATCACAAATCAGTGTTTACAGGTTCACTGACACTGATGCACTATCCCACCAAAGTTTGGCGTCTCCTGTAAGCAAGAAAGTGGCACACTTGACCCTGTCTGCGTTCTGCAGCTCCATAAAAGGGAAGATTACCTCGATGGACTTAACCCATCCTTCTGCTATAATCGGGTCAGTAGTCCCCGAGAACTCCTTCGGATCCATCCTCCTGAACCTCTATTAAATTGCCTCCGGTCTGGGCCTCGCCCCTGTATCCACTGTAGCTTGGTTCCTCGCAAACTGTGCGAAGAACTGAGTCAACTCTGCAAGCATCTAAGCCTGCATATCTGGGGGTGGACGAGGAGGAGTGACCCTCTCCCCGTCCTGAACTTCCCTGTCCTCCTCCCATGCTCCACGGGCAACCATATGTCTGGGAGGCATACTGTTCCAAAATTTCCCCAACACGTAAACCCAATATGCATGAACACATATCGATATCATAAGATGCACGTAATTTGAACTTAAAACATGTACTTGCTGAAATAATGACTCGATGCTTACTACATGAAATATATTAAAACCTTAAAACTTACAGACTTGAGGTGTGGCTTCGTGAGCTTCTCGCAACTGGCAGTAGGCATAACCCTTTACAAGAACACGGCTCTGATACCAACTTTAACGTACTGTACTTTTAAACTATTTTAAAATTTGCGGAAGAATAAAAATTTTCTTAATATTTGGAGTAAAACAACTACCATCAAAATTTGCAAAAAGGAAACGCTTAAACATCGTCAACACAACTCATGAAAATCAAGTATTTGAACGTGCACAAAGTCTTAAAACATGGGCGGTCCTCGGATTTAGCCTCATGTACAGTCCTAGTCAGCTCATTGGTCCTCACCCCTCGTCTCCTCAAAGTCTTCCTCACCTGCATCGATCAAGTCTAGTGAGTCTAACACTCAAACCGTATAAACTGGATATAACTAGTAGTATGTAATAAAACATCATGCATCTTTAAAGTAGGGCGTACATACTTGAAACTTGAACGTAATAACATAATCATAGACGTGACATCATCGTAAAACTTTTCATAAACGTACTTGCATCATACATACTTGAACATGCATAACATCATCATTTTGCGTAGAGATATATTTCAAAGCAAGTGATCCATACATAAATTTGCCTGATCAGACTAAACCAAAGTACTAGGCTAGCAGGAAAAATCCACTACCACATACATGAGATCCCCGGTCATGCTTTACCAGGTGGATTGGTCCCAAGTCATGCTTTACCGCTTTCCAATCCTGATCTAAACCCGGTCATGCTTTACCAGGGTAAAGAGGTCCTCGGCCACGTTCACCGACTTCCAAACCCGTTCATAATTGGTCAAAAGACATTTAGCATACCTCAAAAACATAAAATATATTTTTCTTCGCACGTCGAACATACTTACATGGCATTGAGGGATTCGTTGGATATCGGTTGGGGCCACTGCTACACATACTAATATGAGTTCAAGCACTTATATTTCATAACTTAGACGTATTAATCATGCTCACACCCCAAAAATGTCAAATTTCTTATGACCTTCTAAACCCCTCGGGACTCGACCTCGTTTAATCATCGTACTAAACCATGACATCGAAACCCAAAACAATCCCTATGTTTTCCCAAACATGGAAGACACGGACCACGTGTACACATGCGGGTCTGGGTCCATGTAGCCTCTGCAAACTTAACCTACAGAATTAACAAAGGCACGGACCTCGTGTCAGGGTCCGGCTCCTGATCCGTGTAGGCTCTGGAAAGGGTAACCAACAGAAATCACTACACTTGTGGCTTAATCCTCCTAACTCTATCATGCGGACCGTGAACCAACACCTCGAGACCCATCCTAGGATGCTATGACAATGATTCAAACGCCTCAAACAACGATACAAATCATACAATGAAACTCAAACCGTGAACACGCTATTTGACACCAAAATGCTTCTACGACTTCTAATGCAACCAAGTGCCTATCGACACGAAAAGAAGCACCCAAAAATCATCCCAACATTATACTCACAATACTTAAACGCAGCAGCGATCACCAATGGTTCCCAACGAAGCCTGCAACAAAAAAACTTCAAGAACACGTCAAGAACACATTTTCAGAAAATTACCGTTTGAGCAGTCCCACGAAAACGATCATAACTCACTCGTTTCTTATGTAAAAATTACGAATTCACTGTCAAATCGAAGGGATCAAAAATTAATACGTTTTATGTGTTGAAGGTTTTCCCAAAAAGTCGACCGAATTTTCGCAGAAATCAAAATGACAGCAGAATTTGGGTTTCCAGATCTAAAATCGTTTCAAAATCGATCCAACCAATTTTTGCTCAAACTTTGTTCAACATACATGAATTTTTACACATAATAAACATAAAAACATATACTATGACGAGATTGATGCATAAACGAAAGAATATACGTGCCTTTTGATTTTTAAAGTTACCGAAACACCGAAGCGAGAAATATGCGAGGGTTGATCCGAGACGAACGTGGCACGATTTTCTTGCTACAAAATGGACGAGAATTGCTGGAAAATTGGAGAGGGAGGGGGGCGACTGTTCTTGCTCTAGAACCCTAAGTTTTACTCTAAAGTGTGTGTGTGCCGTGTGTGGTGTGTGTAAAAGTGGGTGTGTGTGTGCCGTGTGTGGTGTGTGTAAAAGTGGGTGTGTGCGTGCGTTTTGTATGAGTTATTATTAGGGGTAATTAAGGGCTAATCATACTTAGGTAGATAACTAGAAATAAAAAATAATACTAATCTAATTACTTACCCACATTAAAAGATTTAAATAACCTAATTTACAAGGTTTAAAAATTCCTATTACATTTACTAAATCTCCTAATTACAAAAATAAATTCCACAATTGCTAAACTTTAAAAGTTAAAAAAAATCTTAAAATCACCTAATAATTAAATTAGGCTTTAAAAATGCCAACAACTTAATAAATCATTTAAAATACTCCAATCCTAACTTAAAATAAAATACCACATTTTAAAATCATCAAAAATCGTCGTCGGTCTCTTTTCCTCGATCTTACATGGAATAATCATCTGAAACATGAAACTCGAGAAAATATTTTAACGTGCATAACATAAACATAAATAATTTAAAATAATGCAATTAAATAAATCATGCATCGTTAAAAATCAATTTAAATAAACAATTTAATTATTTTCATTGGTTTTACGTGTACTGAATTTGGGCTCTACACTATTTACGGGGAGATCATGCCGAAATTTTTCTAGGCCCTGAGGTCTATTTTAAAGTATTTTAATCCATTTTTCTCCTACTTTAAATCAAATAATTATTGTTTGATAATTAATTATCATTAGAGTAAATGGGCCTCACACAAGCCCAAAACCAAAGCCCAAAACCATGACAAGCTCCCCCTCGTGAATCACAACTACACAGCTGCGGCTTTCCTTGCTCAGCCTCTTAGCTGCCACTCTATGACATGAACCACCATAAAGAGACTCATCCTAGGACCCTTAAACATGCACCAGACCCAAAACATAAGCCCTAGCCCTAATCATACTCCCAGCAGATCGAAAAACACCAAGGTCGTGACTCCCTGGGCATGCGATCTGGTGCAGCTCATGCTTTTGTTGTGCTACCCGACTTCTGATCCATACCAGACCACTTAGCACCATATATACACTCCCTAAGACATGTCTATATACAGAATCAACATCCGGACGATCCACCTGAAGCCTGGAACCAAAAACTTGAAGAAAATGCGAAGAACATTCACATAATTTTCATAGGTTGAGCGGCTTTACGATAAAAATCATATTTCCCTCGTTTCTTATCAGAAAATTACGAATTTGATATCATCAAGGATAACATAGATTGCTACAATTCATATATTTAAAACATTTCTACAAAACTTGAAACGTTTGCTACTTTTTTTTTAAATCATAAACTCAAAAATTACTAATTTAAAATAACTTAACATTTCCATAAATCGTAATAATTTAACATTCGAAATCTCAAGTGCATAAATATCCATAAATCTTCAACTAACCAAAAATTCTACGTCGATATTTAAAAAGATCAACTAACAATAAAAAAAAAGCATAAAATGTCTCTAATAAAATCATTAACGATAATCTTTTAAATTTTTTATCTATCAAGATAATGCGGAAAATAAATGTCCATCAGGTGTGTAATGCCGCATTCGATCCACTAAAGCGTCAGCGTCTCCTCATATCATCAAATCCTACAATATTCAAACATAGTGAGTCTAATAACTCAGCACGTTCTAAACATGAGTAGCAAATAATACATATACAATCACAAGCATAAAAATCATAATTTTATTTAAAATATCTTTTATGCATAAATAAATCGTAAATCGTAAAATCATTTAATCGTAAAGCTTTCAATCTTTTATCATTTTGGATGGAGTTTGATCCTTGAAAGTGACTAGCATTTTAGCCTCTGGTCGACTGATCAGTCTTTAGCTCCACATGGTCCTATGGGTACGGGCACTAGGCACCGCCATGAAAATACGATCGTCGGGCTCTCTCTGGCGCATTTTCCCGTAAATGGGCTCCTCTCTAGGACATTTTCCCTCACGACATTTCCATAAAATTGTAAGTTCACCGTTCCTTCTTAAAACGGATTCACCCCATATCCTTTATCCCATTTTACAGTCAATTCACATTCGTCAAAATATATTTTTTTTCTTTTTAAAGCATAAAATATCATGACTTTCTAAAATAGCATTTTTAACTGTAAAAATTGCACAGACTTACTACAAATCATAAAATATTATATTTTCATAAAAATCATCATTTTATATCATTTAATATGCGTTATGACTCTTCGGGACGCTGCCAACCTTTTTCGTATTACCCAAGTGTAAAATGACCGTTTTGCCCCTAGACATAATATTTCTCGATTTTGACATTTTCTTACTTTTATTGACATGGGCTTATCCCAAATAATTATTAAAGCTTAAATATAATTTTTTTATTATTTTATTTAGCTTAAATTCATGGGTTTTGATTTAATTTTCTATTTAATTATTTGTGAGGCGTTTAATTCCCGAATTAATTCAAACATTATTATTTTCTTCCCAAATTTTAACCGTAGACTTTTTATTACCTAAACTACCCTTGTGAGCCATGAAACACCCCGTGGACTCATGGTTCGAAACGTATCCCCTTAAATTCAAAATTTGACCCTTGCATGAACCCAGCGAGCCAACTCCTATTTTTGTCGAGCCTCGCCCGAACCACCTTGAGCCAAACTCTAGCCAACCCATCTAGGGACCCTAATGACCAACCCCAAGCCATTAAACAACCATTTTCCACGTACAATACCTCCTGCCCCTATACCCAAGCTGCGCATGGTGTCTCCTAGGCTCACTAGGACCCCTATCCCACGTAAGAACCTTCTTGCTACTTAACCACCAAATCTCTCAGACCCTCACTGCATGCCCCCTTAAGAGCATGGGCTAATCTTTTCGTCGGGGTTTCTACCCAGGCCATCACCGAGTCCAGCCCTTCCTAACCCTCACTGGACCATCCTATGGCACCGTCTAGATCACCTAGCCCCGCCCCATACTGAGCCGCAGCCCCGCCTTGGCCCCCTTCTCATACGCGTTTGGGGAAGAGTCCTAGTTTACTAGGACTCTTCCCTAGCTGCAAAATTCCAGCCCTAGCCATGCTAGGACTCTTCATAGGGTCAAACCACACTCTGCCTAGGCCCTTACACAAGCCCTAGCCGAGCCCAAGCTTGGTTCCCGTCAAGCTGCACCCTTGGTTAAGGATGCATGCATTTGGCTCTAAAAAAAACTAGGCAATTCTCCCTTGATCATGCGCACTCTAGCCTTCGTTTTATCACCTTAGCGACTCTTTTCTCGTCCCTTACACATCTCCTAATGGCAGCGTGTCCTTAGGAACATAGCGTTTTTCAAACAAGCATAAAATCGTCATAATTTTTGAAAATAATTGTTCTATCGTATAAATAATCGAACACAAGTATTTTTCATGAAAAAATAATAAAAAGGTACAAAATATGATTTGAATGTTGCGTAGAAGGGTTAGAAAACGTGTCATTGCGTTTAAAACGCTCGAATATTCAATAGATAGCGAGGGTGCGAAGATGGACGACCGGGTGACGAAGAACCCTAGCTTTTCCTCCTTGATAAATTTCAAAATTTGGGTGTGTGCTAGTGTGTGAATTTCAAATGGTACATGTTGCTTAGAAGCCTAGGTAACTAATTTATAGATTTTAATTTGTATGTTAATGGACTTAGGTTTTGGGCCTCCAAGTATAGGAGCAATTGGGCCTAGTCAATTTAATTAAATTGGGCCCTAAAAACTCTTATTTAATTAAAACATTAAATTTTATAAAAATTATTTCCAGAAAATAATATTTTTGATCTTTTAAAAACTCATCGTTTTCCCAAACCCGGCTTCCCAGGTAAAATCGTGCTCGTCTCGTAAAATAATTCGAAATCTAAAATTTTTTGAAAAATTTAATCATTTTTAATCATATTAAGAAGCCTTGAAAATATTTAATGAAAAATATTTATTCTTGTCTTGGTCGTCCCCGGTCTTCTTTCCCCATCCTATTATCGAATATTCGGATAAAATCCTTCAATTTCATGAAATAATGCCATATAATCATTTGATCATGCCATCATACTTTTAATCACATAATATGCATCAAGTAAGCATTAATTAAATAAAACAATTGAGCAATTTAAATAATTTGCATGCATGTGGTTTATGTAGGTTGATTTTTTGGACATTACAAAACCAACTTATAAGTCACAGAAATCGAAATAACAGAGAGTAACACAGAGTGATACAAATCATATCTCCCTCATTTTTTATCAAAAAATTACGAATTTACTAACAAATCTAAGGTAACACAGAGTGATACAATTCATATGTTGAAAATGTTTCCAGAAAACCAACTTCTAAGTTGCAGAAATCAAAATACAGCGGGTGACAGGTTTTGTGACACATAAATTTCTCAATTTGTGCAATTTTACGATAAAAATCATATCTCCCTCATTTATTATCATAAAATTACGAATTTTCTATCAATCGGGTATTACAAAGTACTATAAATCATATGTTGAGACATTTCCAGAAAAAAGACCTATTGATAGACGTGGTTTTTACATTTTTTATTGCATTAGTTTGTGTGTGTTTGCATTGTGCATGCGTACATTTCATTTATATTTTGTTCATTTTAGAGTAAACATGTGCATTTGATCATGTCTCACTTGTGTGTGACAAATTTGCAAGAAAAATGACCGGAAAACCGAATCTGGAGCAAAGTACGCAAACCAAGAAGAAAATGGCAGAAAGGCTGGCGCCCGAGCAGTAGAAAATTACTGCCCGGGCGCGAGAGGTGAATAGCTAAGATGATGTCCAGAAAGTATGGCGCTCGGGCGGTAATTTTCTACCGCCCGGGCGCGAGATTTAATTTCCGAAGAGCCAACTTACAGAAGAATCGGCGCTCAGGCGGTAATTTTCTACCGCCCGAGCGCGAATGCCGCCTTCCTCAAGAAATATTACAGAAGATGTGGCGCTCGGGCGGTAATTTTCTACCGCCCGAGCGCCACCTATTTTTGGAAAAATATCTTTGCCGATTACTTACCTTAGTCTTGGGATATGGATGATATGGGAAGGATTGGGGGACGTTTTTGATGGATTCAGAATTCATTGGAGCTGCCGCCACAAGCTTGAAGAGGGTTTTTGCGCTTGGATTGAAGATTCGAAGATTTCCGGGCGTCGTTCCTTGCATTTTCGTCTAGCCTAGTATTTCTAATTGAGTTTTCATCTTTTAAACTCTGTTTTGTTTATTTGTAATATGAATTCGAGTAGCTAAACCTTTAATATTTGTTGGGATTTAAAGGGATCCTACCTCAAACTTTGATATAATTAATTTACGTATCGATTTCTGATTTATTCTTGATTATACTATTGTTTTATCGTGTTGTTAAAGCGTAGCTAACTTTGATAACAATTTTATATTGCGAGTGAGTTCGAGAGAATAACTTGTGATAGGAACAAGTAGTATAATCCGTGGATCTACAATTTACATAGATATATGAAATTGGATACGCTCCGATAGTTATAGTCCTAAGGGTCGAAAACTAGGGGATTTCATAGATCGACATGCAATTCGCTCTTGATAAATAATTAAAGACATTTAATTACTTCATTGAGTAGAATTAGTTTGGCATATCTCGAGAGAGTGTGTTCAATTGAATAGAAATTCTTGTCGAAAGCATACAGTCACGATCGAACGAATTAATTAATTAACGAGGGGTAGGTGAACCAATATTCCCAACAAATTCATTTCTCATTGAATTTTAATCAACCATTTTTAATATCATATTTCATTGTTTAATTATTGAATCTTTTTATTTGCATGTTTATTTGATCCGAGTAGTAATAATCAATCAACCAATTTTCGTTGCTAAAGATTTAATAACTGAAAATAATAATTGTCAAACACAGTCTTCAGTGGAACGATACTCGTACTCACGTACATTATACTATTACTTGACATCGTGCACTTGCGATTAATTTTTGAGCATACAAAATCATATTTTATTAAAGATTTCACATTGCAAGTTTTGCCCGATCAAGTTTATGGCGCCGTTGCCGGGGACTGTTAATTCACTATTTTATTTTTAGTTATTTTCTTTAGCATTGCTTCATTTTATTAAATTAACACTTCATATTCTGTTACAGATATCTCGTCCAGTGCATGCCAAAGTCACTTGACATGGAGCTTGAGCAGTTTTACCCTGAAATTGAAAGAACTTTTCGCAGGAGAAGACAGCAACAGAGACTGAAAGAACTGATGGAGAGGCACGAGAACGATCATGAGGAGGAACACCATGATGCTAGATATGTGGAGATGCCACGCCGCATACCGATGGTGGAGTATGCCCAACCTTCTTTGGATGGAGCACGCCCCAGCATTGTGAGGCCGATTGTGCGGGCTAACCACTTCAAAATCAAACCAGCTATAATTCATATGATTCATAACACAGTCTAGTTTGGAGGATCTGCAGTAGATGACCCAAACACGCACATCGCAGATTTTCTTGAAATTTGCGACACTTTTAAATTTAATGGAGTTTCTGATGATGCTGTTAGGTTGCGGTTATTTTCTTTCTCCCTACGTGATAAAGCTAAAGCATGGTTGAATTGTTTGCCTTTAGGTTCGATCACCACATGGGAGGACATGGCGAAAGCGTTTCTAATTAAATACTTTACTCCATCTAAGACCATGAAGCTGCGGGCAGACATTACCACATTTTCTCAATTCGAGCAGGAGTCCTTATATGAGGCATGAGAGCACTTCAAAGATTTATTAAGAAGATGTCCTCATCACGAACTTCCACTTGGGTTAGTGGTTCAAACCTTTTACTATGGCTTGCTTACTCCTAATCGTACTATGATAGATGCTGCTGCTTGTGGGAGCCTGTTGAGAAAAACTGCTGAGGAAGGATACGAGTTACTGGAGGAGATGGCTGCTAGCAGCTATCATCCTCAATCTGAAAGTAACAACCAGCGAAGGAGTGGAGGAGTTCACCAGGTAACTGACCTTTCTGCTATTACTGCACAACTTGATGTCTTGAACATGAAACTGGACGGGTTGAATATGGGTGGCACGGCTATGCGTCTTCAAGAGATATTTTGTGAAAAATGTGGAGGAGAACACTATGTTAAGGACTGTCAAGACAGTGGTCCTTTCTATGTGCCAGAAGGGGCACCTGTAAACCAAGTGGGAGTCCAAAATCGTCCAAGGAATGATCCGTACTCAAACACTTATAATCCTTGATGGAGGCAACATCCCAAATTCTCATGGGGTGGTCAAAGCAGTCAGAATTGACCACAAGGAGGACAACCATACGGGAAACAACCAATGTACAGATCTGATCATCCTAGGAAAGAAAAGTCCAACCTAGAGCAGATGATGTCTAAGTTTATCTCGTCCACTGAAACTAGACTCCAAAATCAAGATGCGTCAATAAAGGGGCTAGAAAATCAAATTGGACAGTTAGCGAAGATGATAGCAAGTAGAGAACCAGGCACCTTGCCAAGCAACACCGAAACCAATCCAAAAGAGCAAGTGAAGGCCATTGAGTTGAAGAGTGGAAAAATTTTAGAGTCAAGAGAAAAAGAAAAAAATCAAGTGCCGGATGAACTGACTGAGACATCTAAAGGTAAGTCTTCTAACTCTACACTAGCACCCACTGCAAAATCTAAATTTGTTATACCTCCCCATTTTCCTGCAGCACTGAAAAAAGCAAAACTTGATGTACAATTCGGTAAGTTTCTTGAGGTATTTAAAAAATTGCATATCAATATTCCTTTTGCCGATGCCTTGATGCAAATGTCTAGTTATGCTAAATTTTTGAAAGACATATTAGCTAATAAGAGGAAGTTGGAGGATCACATGACGGCGAACTTAACTGAAAATTGCTCTGCTTTGGTGCAAAACAAAATACCACCGAAACTAAAAGACCCAGGGAGTTTTTCTATTCCTTGCATGATTTGGGATGTTGTTTTTCACAAAGCTTTGTGTGATCTTGGTGCAAGTATTAATCTCATGCCTTTATCTGTATTCAGGAAACTCGGATTAGGAGAGCCTAAGCCAACCAGGATGTCTTTACAACTAGCTGATAGATCTGTCAAGTATCCACGAGGAGTGATTGAGGATGTGCTAGTGAAAGTGGACAAATTTATTTTTCCTGCAGATTTCGTGGTGCTCGACATAGAGGAGGATGTGGAAATGCCTTTGATTTTGGGGAGACCATTCCTTGCAACTGGCAAGGCCCTGATTGATGTTCAAGAAGGGAAGTTGAGATTAAGAGTGGGGGAGGAAGAGATTACATTTGATGTTTTTAATGCACTTAAGCACGCACTGCAGTCTGATAGTTGTTATAGAATTGATGCTTTTGATGCTCTTGTGTCCAACTATGTGCAAGGTGCTATTGGAGATCCTTTGGAAGCCACTCTCACTACTGAACTGAGAGATGATGAATTGGACAAAGGGAGAGCCGAAATAGTGGCATACCTCAATGCCAACCAGCCATGGAAGAGGCCAATAAGGATGAGATTAGAGGACTTGGGAGATCGAAGAGACTTGATCCCTCAAAAGTCAAGCCTGGAGGCGCCACCGACGCTTGAGCTCAAACAATTGCCTCCACACCTAAAGTACATATACTTAGGTGAGAATAACACTTTACCTGTCATTATTTCTGCTGCTCTGACAGATGGGATGGAGGACAAACTGTTGGAGGTTTTGAAAGCGCACAAGAGTGCTTTTGCGTGGAAGGTGGCAGACATAAAAGGGATCAACCCATCAGTCTGCATGCACAAGATCTTGATGGAAGACGAGTACTCACCTCTTGTGCAACCTCAGAGAAGATTAAATCCAAAGATGCAAGAGGTAGTAAAAGCAGAGACTATCAAACTCCTTGATGCAAGTATTATCTATCTTATATCTGATAGTGCATGGGTAAGTCCTGTTCAGTGTGTGCCAAAAAAAGGTGGGATTAATGTGATCACAAATGAAAAAAATGAATTAATACCCACTAGGACAATTACGGGATGGCGAGTTTGTATTGATTATAGCAAGTTGAATGATGCCACCCGTAAGGACCACTTTCCCCTTCCTTTTATTGATCAAATGTTGGAGAGACTAGCGGGGCATGAGTTTTACTGTTTTCTAGATGGGTATTCGGGGTATAATCAAATCACTATTGCACCTGAGGACCAAGAGAAAACCACTTTCACTTGTCCTTATGGAACTTTTGCTTTCCGCCGTATGCCTTTTGGCCTTTGTAATGCCCCTGCTACGTTTCAACGTTGCATGACTGCTATATTCCATGATATGATTGAAACCTTTCTTGAAATATTTATGGATGACTTTTCTATCTTTGGTGCAACGTTTGATGAGTGTTTTCAGAATTTGAGAACCGTGTTGAGGAGATGCGAGGAGACGAATTTGGTGCTGAATTGGGAAAAGTGTCATTTCATGGTACAAGAGGGAATTGTTTTAGGGCACAAGGTTTCGGAAGAAGGGATTGAGGTGGACAAAGCTAAAATAGAAATCATAAAGAACCTACCACCACCAGCCTCAGTCAAGGGAGCTAGAAGTTTTCTATGCCACGCCGGTTTTTATAGGCGGTTTATCAAAGAATTTTCAAAAATTTCAAAATCTCTATCTTTCTTACTTATGAAAGATGTGCCTTTTAATTTAATTCTGATTGTTTATAGGCGTACGAGGATTTGAAGGAGCGCTTGGTGACGGCTCCTGTCTTGGTGGCACAAGATTGGGATCTGCTCTTCGAGATCATGTGCGATGCCAGTGATACTGCGGTGGGGGCTGTGCTTGGCCAGCATCTAAACAAGGTATTTCATACAATTTACTACGCAAGTAAGACCTTGACGAGGCTCAATTGAATTATGCAACAACTGAAAAGGAATTGCTTGCAGTAGTATTTGCGCTTGACAAATTTCACTCGTACCTTGTTTTGTCCAAAGTAATTGTTTACACAGATCACTCGGCATTAAAATATTAACTTGCTAAAAAGATGCAAAGCCACGCTTACTTTCGCTGGATTTTATTGTTGCAAGAATTTGATTTAGAAATAAAAGATAAGAAAGGTGTCGAGAATGTGGTAGCGGATCACTTGTCTAGGTTGGAGCTGATTAGTAATGACTGTATAGATTAGGCTATTGATGATTGGTTTCCTGATGAGCAACTGTTTGAGGTGAAACATTGTCCTTGGTATGCCAATTTTGCTAAATTTCTTGTCACAGACACACCTCCACCAAATATATCGTTTCACCAATGAAAGAAATTTTTTTCTGACGTGAAGTATTATTTTTGGGAGGAACCGTTTTAGTTTAAGATTTGTGCAGATGCCATGATAAGAAGGTGTGTTGCAGAGGAAGAGTTTGGTCAAATTCTCCACAATTGCCATGACCGTGAGGTAGGTGGTCATTTAGGACCAACAAGGACGGCATCGAAGGTACTTGAATGTGTCTTTTATTGGCCAACCCTTTTTAAAGATGCTCGTTCATATGTGCTAGCATGTGATAAATGCCAGCGGACAGGTAACATCTCTAACCGTCATGAAATGCCATTGAATAACATCATAGAGTGTGAGGTTTTTGATGTGTGGGGGATCGACTTCATGGGACCGTTTCCCAGCTCGCTCACGAAAAAGTATATTTTGGTGCCAGGTTGACTATGTGTCTAAGTGGGTAGAGGCAGAATCATATGCCACTAATGATGCTCAAGTGGTCCTGAAATTTTTAAAGAAAAATATTTTTAATCAGGTTTGGGACACCAAGAGCAATCATTAGTGATGGTGGCACCCATTTTTGCAACAAATTATTTGAAAATCTTTTGAGCAAATACGGTGTCACACATAAGATCTCTACCCCTTATCACCCCCAGACGAGTGGTCAAGTGGAAGTTTCTAACCGATAGATCAAGCGGATTTTAGAGAAAGTGGTAAGTGTGAGTCGGTAGGACTGGTCTATGAGGTTAGATGATGCTCTTTGGGCATATAGGATTGCTTTTAAAACACCTATAGGCACTACACCATATAGGTTGTTGTTTGGTAAAGCATGTCATTGACCTGTAGAGTTATAGCATCGAGCATAATGGGACACAAAAGCATTGAACTTTAATTTTACTGATGCAGGTGAACGACGTCTACTGCAACTGGATCAGTTGGAGGAATTCCGAAACCTGGCATATGATCTTGCACTGTCATACAAGGAGAAAACAAAGAAGGCTCACGACAAGCGGACCGTCGAGAGGGACTTCAAGGAAGGTGAAAACGTCCTGATCTACAACTCACGGTTGCGACTGTTTCCCGGAAAGTTGAAGTCGCGATGGTCTGGTCCATTCGTGATTTCCAAAGTTTACCCATCGTGGGCTGTAGAATTGAAAGACGGAAAGGATGGGACATTTACGGTCAATGCACAGCGGCTAAAGCACTACATGAGTGGCATAATTGAGCCACAACTTGGAATCACCCGGTTCCAAGACAATCCGAACTGAGACTGACCGACAGTCAAGCTTTCGAATATAAATTGAGAACTACCTCTCTCCCCCTTATCTTGCATTTAATTTCGATGTTTTGTTTATGTTAGTTATGTTTTATTTATTTTTATTGTTATTGTTTTGTCTTCATTTTTTTTCTTTTTTGCCGCCGGAGTGCCACCACCGGAGCACGATGAGGAGGAGCCTTGATCAGGGGAGTTCACTGTTTCCCCTTCTTTACATTTTTATTGTCTATTGCATTAATTTTTTTTTCTAATTGTTGTTGCATTCGTGCTTTATTTTTGCATTTGTTTTTGTGTCCCCTTTCGTGTTTGCATTTTTGGGTTTCGGTTTTTTGTGCAATGGGGACATTGCACACCTTTAGTATGAGGGGGTCGTTTTTCGTAGTTGTCTTGCATGAGTGTCAGATGATGGTGAAACTAGTAAATTGGTAGCCAATGATGATTGTGGGATAAATGAACTGCATGTTGCTTAGTCTTATCACTCGTTATGTGTGGGGCCCCGAGTCCGACATCTAATACGAATAATTATAAATGTAACAAACCAAACGATTTAGTAAAATATATAATTTGTTGTTCACAAACTGACATAAACATCTTCAAAATAATTTAAAGGTCTAAAATTTTGAATATAAGTTTCAACATGCCAAAATAAACTAGTGGCAAAATTAATCCAAACATCATCAAATAACTCCTAAGACTCGAGAATCCCACTCTAACTCGTATCTCCTCGCCTGGAGCTGGACACTGGCATCCCAAGCCTCGCCTCACCTACCATCAAGCACATGAAAACAAGAGGTACCGGACATGCCGGTGAGTATAAACCCAATATGATACAATCAATAACATATGAGAATTAAATTTTCAAATAGTTCATATAAATTCATAAAGATGCAATATAATGCAATGTATGATCAGAAGCTGTGGGCTGTCAATAAATCTCAAGATCAAGTGAATCATCTGGTCATAGGATACCAAAGGAAAGAGAATCCCCCAGCAACATCCACCGACTCATCCGCTCGGGGTGGGTTGCTGTGTTCTACAATCCCAGGACTATGGTGCGCCTATAGAGAGTATTTAGGCCATAGCAGTGACCTCCGCGTACACTATGCCTACTCAACTATAGTCCCATACGTCCAACAAATCAATAAGTCAAGGCGACCTCCGCCATATCAAATCTGAATAGAAAAGTGGCTCAATATGCAATGCAATGATGCATTTCAATCTCATCAAGTCAATATCATAATAAGCTCATCTCAAAAGATCAATCATCAACAAATCACAAGTAATTCATCAAGCCATCAAATTTTCAATTTAAAATAAAAATGATACTTTTACCTCGTATGTTACCGACCGTAACATACCTTTCAAATATTATCAACAAGAGATCAAAATATATGGTTGAGAAGTCTTGAACCTCTGAATTCTACTATAACTGAAGAACTTTGATCGTCTATCAAAACAGAATAGTTTCTGTTCAAAATTCATAATTAATTCAATACTACTTCAAATCAAGATCCGCAAATTAGATATTCAAGAAAACTCAAATCCCAACAATTGCGTAAAGAATGAATCCGTATCATTTCTTAACCGTAATATTCCATAAAAACATTCATTGAATCATTTTATCAAACACATGGCGTGCGTGCTAAAGAGTTAGCTCCTTTACTTTGCCTTTGTCTTCAATTCCATTTCTTTTCAAAATAACAATACATACAATATACATAATCAATAATTTAAAGGAGCTAAAATCAATTGAATCTTCATTTATCATAAACATAACTCATGAGATGCATTCCAAGGAAGAATCTACTTACATCCAAATAGAGATACACTAGTCTTGGCACTTGGTGATGATTCTACAAGATCAAACCATAATAGAATCCATTAATATCATTTTCTTAAGGTTTCAATCCCCCGTAAGTTGAAAACTTACCAATACAAACTTACAACTCAAGGAATCCAAGAACAAGACAAAGTAATAACTTACCTTGATCTTTCTATTAGCGTAGATGAAGATACCAATTTGGATTGAAGGAATAAATCAAGAGATGATAGGAGGGAAAGAAGAAAAATGGAAGAACCCTAGCTTCTAACCAATGAAGAGAAATGAGGATGAGAAGAAATGATACAAAAATCATTCCCCAATCTAATATATGCCATCCTAACCTCAAAACACGTTTTTGAGTATGTTGCAGGGCGCGGTGGCGCGTGATTTGGTGCTGCTGCGTGTCCCATACTGCCCAACACCAAAAGTTTCAGCACCGGGCGCGCTAGGGCGCCGGATCCTACGTGGCGCGCGGAATTTTGCCAAAAACGCATTTTTAACGTCCTAATTTGCAAAAGTGGTCGACATGAAAGTTGTAGCCCTATGTCTTGATTGCATCTCCCATTGGCCTCATGTCATTTGGAGGTCTGAGTAAAATGTTATGCTCAATCTCCCAACATGTGAGTGCAGGAACGACGATACACATGACACACTTCGGGCCACTTTTGTCTCGTCTTCCCTAATGATTTGACCAAAACTCAAGACATGAAAGTTATAGCTTTATGTCTTATCTTTCTAATGAAAGTGGCCTCACATCAATTGGATCAATATACAAAACATTATGCTAAAAACCAAAACTACTGCCACATTTTTCATACCGTTTTTGCACTTCCATTACCTATTTAGCTCAAATTCAACCTTTGATTCTACCCATCCATTATCTATTCATTCTATAACATTCATTACCATTCATACCATAACGTAAATCCATAAACCATCACAACTACTGCCACAATTTTTTTTTTCAAAATTCAGGCATTACAATTCCTCCCCTCTAAAAATAGATTTCGTCCTCGAAATCAATCATCTATTTCAAGTCTAACATGTAATGATCAATATTGAAAATAAAACCGAGAATAAAAGCGTACTTCATTTGAATAACTCTGGATATTTATGTCTCATTTTATCTTCTAATTCCCAAGTTGCCTCTTCGACACTATGTCTGTTCCACTGTACTTTAATCAACACTATCAATTTATTTCTGAGTTACTTATCTTTTATGTCTAGAATTTGAATCGGTCTCTCAATGTAGCTCAAATTCTGATCTAACTCAACCTCATCGGGTGGAAGTACATGAGAAAGATCTGGATTATATTTCCTCAACATAGACACATGAAAAATGAACACCTGATAATGCAGGCGGAAGAGCTAATCTATAAGCCAAATCACCAACACGTTCCAAAATCTCATACGGACCTACGAATCTCGCTGATAATTTTCCTTTCTTTCCAAATCTAACTGTACAACGGAAAGGAGATATTTTCAGAAAATCTCTGTCACCTTTCTCAAAAATCAATGGTCGTCTCCTGATGTTCGCATACTTAACCTGCCTATCCTGAGCAGCTCGCATACGACTCTGAATCAATTTCACCTTCTCTGTCATATCTCTTATCATACCAGGTCCTACAATTGGTGCTTCAGCTAAATCGTCCCAATACAAAGGAGATCGACACTTCCTACCTTATAGTGCTTCAAATGGTTACATTCCAATGCTCACTTGATAACTGTTGTTATAAGAAAACTCGACAAGTGGTAATGAATCCTGTCAACCAATACCAAAATCCATCACTAAACCTCTCAGCATATCCTCTAATGTCAGAATAGTACATTCTGACTGTCCGTCTGTCTGAGGATGATATGCTGTACTCAAATGCAAACGAGTACCAAGGGCCTCTTGTAAACTCTACCAAAAATGAGAAGAAAATCTGGGATCACGATCTGATACAATGGACTTAGGCACACCATGCAATCTCAAAACTTCTCTGATGTACAATCTGGTCATCTGATCATGCCTATATGTCATCTGATAAGGAATAAAACATGAAAACTTGGTTAATATGTCAACGATAACCCAAATTGCATCGCAACCCCTCGACGACCTCGGCAATTTCATGATAAAGTCCATGGTGATATGGTCCCACTTCCATTCTGGAACTTTAAGGCTATGCAAAAGACCTCCTGGTCTCTTTCTTTCTGCTTTCACTTGTTGACAATTCAAACAACGAGATACAAATTCTGCTATGTCAGATTTCATTCTTTTCCACCAAAATTGTTTCTTCAGGTCATGGTACATCTTTTTACTTCCAGGGTGTACACTGAACTTACTGCAATGAGCATCCCGCAAAATCTGTATCCTCAACTCTGAAATATTAGGAACTACAATACGATCATTCACAAACAAAATACACTCATTATTGACCTGAAATTCTGATCGATGTCCTGATCTGAAGAGTTCAACTAATTTCTGAATGCTTTGATCTAACTTTTGGGCCTCTTTAATTTTGACAAACAACTCGGGCTCTGCCTGAATCATAAATACTCTTACAGATTGAGTATCTACCACAAAATCCAAATCAGAAAGACAACATTCTTCAACTAGATCAGATACTGCTAGTGATCAAGGACATATTGCATACTTTTCTGCTCAAAGCATCGGCTGCCTGCATTCGACTTGCCTGGATAATATTTTATCTCGCAATCATAGTCTTTCAACAAGTCTAACCAACGTCTCTGTCTCATGTTCAGCTCCGCTTGTGAAAAGATATATTTCAAACTCTTATGATCAGTGAATATCTCAAATTTCTCCCCATACAAGTAGTAACGCCTAATCTTTAAGGCACAAACCACTGCTGCTAGTTCCAAGTCATGCACGGGATATCTAGACTCATGTGGCTTCAACTGTCTTGAAGCATAGGCAACCACACGACCATGTTGCATTAATACACAACCCAGTCCTTGATGTGAAGCATCAGTGTGCACTGTAAATCCTCCTACACCTGATGGGATTGTCAGAACTGGAGCACTAGTCAATCTCTGCTTAAGTTCAACAAAACTAGCCTCACATGTCGGTGACCAAATGAATGGTACATTCTTTTGTGTCAGCTGGGTAATTGGCCTCACAATCTGTGAGAATCCTTCAATAAATCTGCGATAATATCCTGCCAAACCCATAAAACTACGCACCTCAGGAACTGATGTCGGTCTACACCAATTGATGACTGCCTCAACTTTACTCGGATCAACTGATATACCAGCACTTGAAATCACATATCCAAGGAAAACCACTCTATCCAACCAAAACTCGCATTTGGATAATTTAGCATACAACTTTTCAGTTCTCAAAATTTGCGAAACAGCTCTCAAGTGCTCGGCATGCTCAAATTCAGATTTTGAATAAATAAGAATATCATCAATGAAGATCACAACAAATTGATCTATATACCGTTGAAACACACGGTTCATCAAATACATAAATACCGCAGGCGCATTGGTTAACCCAAAAGGCATAACCAAAAATTCAAAATGTCCATACAGTCTTAGGCACATCTGCCTATCTAACTCTTAACTGATGATATACGGATCTTAAATCAATCTTAGAATATACTGAAGAACCCTGCAACTGGTCAAAAAGATCATCAATCATTGGCAAAGGATACTTATTCTTTACTGTGGCTTTATTCAACTATCTATAATCGACACAAAGCCTCATAGACCCGTCTTTCTTTTTCACGAATAAAACTGGAGCATCCCAAGGTGAAACACTTGGTCTTATATATCCTTTACCCAATAGATCCTCAAGTTGTTCCTTTAGTTCTTTTAGTTCAATTGGTGCCATCCTATAAGGAGCTCTAGAAATAGGCTGTGTACCTGGCATCAACTCAATGTTGAACTCAATCTCTCGGACTGAAGGAAATCCTAGAATTTCATCTGAAAATACATCTGAAAATGCACTAACAATTGTAATATCTGCCAATTTAGGTACTGACCTTGAAATATTAATTGCATAAACCAAGAAACATTCTGCTCCTTTCTGCAACAAACGAGTCATGGACGAAACAGATATCAAAGGAATCTTAGCTTGAGAACTCTTACCATAAACGTCCAGTGATCTGTCATATCAGGCCTAAACTTAACAATCTTCTGAAAACAATCTACAGTAGCCATGTATCTTGTCAACATGTCAATACCAACTATGCAGTCAAAATCAGACATCTCCAACAAAATGCAATCAAGATCAATGACATTATCCTCATAACGAAATTCATAACCACTTATCATTTCAGCTGACCTCATCACTTTGCCCAGTGGAGTAGAAATAGATAATGTAGATGATAATGGCATAGAATTTAATGAATGCAAGGAGACAAAGTGCTCAGCTATGAAAGTATGTGATGCACCAGTATCCATCAAACATTAGCAGGATAACCTGAGAGAAAACAATTACATGCAATGACATTATCTGGAGCATTATGAGCCTCATCCTCAGTGAGTGCAAAAACTCGAGCATGTTGTCTAACTGGCTGTCCTACCCTGTGGTCACCACTCTGTTTGTTCTGATATGACCGGTTTGACTGTGATAGGAATGAACTGCAGGGGTCTGACGATTCTGGTGAGATGTATGTCTCGATGATCCCCCACTCTGAGAAATATCACTGCCACGGTTAGGACACACTCGAGCATAGTGTCCCACTTGGTTACACAAGTGGCAAGCTCCCGAGACTCCTCTACACTGATCGGTATAATGTCTACCACCACACTGACCACAAGTTGGGTCTAAATAACTAGTGCTCTGAACTGAACCAGACTGTCTCAATCCACTAGAACTCGAAAAATTACTGCCATGCCTCTTAAATTGCTTGCCTCTAGCCCGAAACTGCTCTCTTATGTTGCCACTGTTACCGCCACTATTACTCCGTCTGAATTGATGTCAATACTGTGGTTGTTGGGGTCGTTGCGAATACTGGGTACTTCTCTGTCTAATGATCCCGATTTCAGCTCCCTTGGCTCGATCAAAAGCCTCAGCAAAAGTGTTAGGCCTTCCGGTATTAACCAAGGTAAATATATCAGGATTAAGCCCATTTACAAAATGATCGGCCTTAGCTTCTTCATCGGATGCTACATGAGGAGCAAATCTCAGTAAATTTGAGAACTTAGAAACATAGTCCTCAACATTCAGATTTCCCTGCTTTAAATTTGCAAACTCGGCTCCCCTATCTTTCCTGTAAGATGTAGGAAAGAAACGCTGATAAAATTCAAATTTAAAAATATCCCAGGTAACAATCGTACCTCGACCCTTTAAAGCTTTCTTGGTCATGATCCACCAACTCTTAGCAACATCCAATAACTGATGAACAACTAACTTGATTCTTCGATCATCTGGATACTCAAGAGATTCAAATAACTGATCCATATTCTCCAACCAATTGTCACACTTTAATGCATTCTCGGTACCCTTCAATATCAGTGGGTGCAAAGACTGAAATCTGGCTAACAGTATCTCCATCGGAGTCGGAGTTATATCCATCTGAGTATGAGTAGCACTGCCTTGATCTTGTGCCACTGGTATGTTCTGTCTAGGTCTACCACGACCTCTACCTCGAGTAGCCATGTCTTATATACAATAGATCAAACACATATAAAATCACAATATCATAATCATCTCAATCTTGTATCAATCATCTCTGGCTCTCGAGACTCAACAATCTCAAAAATCTCAAATAAACCTCAACAATAGAGTATTTCAATTATGATCATGTATTTCACATTATGGCATAGTGAAAATGCTAGCAAAATTATCACATGATCAAGAAATTTGAACTGACTCGATCTACCCTGTTCCCAAATATCTTACGCTCTGATACCACCTAATGTGGGGCCCCGGGTCCGATATCTAATACTAATAATTATAAATATAACAAACCAAACTGATTTAGTAAAATATATAATTTGTTGTTCACAAACTGACATAAACATCTTCAAAATAATTTAAAGGTCTCAAATTTTGAATATAACTTTCAACATGCCAAAATAAACTAGTGGCCAAATTATTCCAAACATCATCAAATAGCTCCTAAGACTCGAGAATCCCACTCTAACTCGTATCTCCTCGCCTGGAGCTGGACTCTGGAATCCCAAGCCTCGCCTCACCTACCATCAAGCACATGAAAACAAGAGGTACCGGACATGCCGGTGAGTATAAACCCAGTATGATACAATCAATAACATATGAGAATTAAATTTTCAAATAGTTCATATAAATTCATAAAGATGCAATATAATGCAATGTATTGTCACGCCCCGTATCCGAAGCGTCTGTGACATCCGGCATTGTTTAACAATTACTTGAAAACAATTAAGCCTCGTATCGAAATGCCAAAAACCAGTCTTTTTCTTAAATAAAACATTGTCATTACATTGACAATAGAATAAAAATACATCAGAGTTGCAAATGCGGAAACTGAACAAAAGGAAAATAATATCTTGATTTCTTGTATCTTGCTCATCGGCTACCATCCCCAGAAGGCTTCTTGTTCCTCCTCATTCATTTGCTTTTCATTTTAATCTGAAATTTGTAAGGGGTGAGTGTTTTGGAAAACACTCAGCAAGTGGGGGTCGATCGATTTTCCAATGATACATATAGAACTTAATCTTTAAAACATTTCTTTAACAAACTTTCAAATCTTATTACTTTTAACTCATCATAACAGAAACTAAACAAATATGAGACAGAGGTTATCAGACGATTCAGAGCAATTCAGAAACAGATCAGAACAATTCAGAACAGAACAAATCGGAACAGACAGAACACTGTTACTCATCTCATTTCCATGGTCAAATTGTCCCCAATATGTTAGTTCTCTAAGGGGTGAGGCCAGAACACGGTTTTATATCCACCGATGGGGGCCAGACAGAACATGGTTTTATACCCAACAATGGGGGCCATACAGAACATGGTTTTATACCCACCAATGGGGGCCAGACAGAATTACAATTCTCGTCCCATTTCAAATTCGAATCATAACAGTGCAACAAAGAATTCAGAGTTTAACAGACAGAACATATCAGAGTTTTAAGATATCAGAGTTTCAGACGGATTCAGCGGAACCAAAGAATTTCGAAGCATAGAAGAAAACACATAATCGATCGAGATTTTAAAAGACGAACATCATGCTGTTTTCGAAAATAAGGACACACATTCATGCATTTCATAACTTATATATTCAAGATTTAAAAATACAAACATATATACATATCAAAAACCCACTTACCGATTCTCGTACAAAGTTCCTCTCGAAAGTTGAGCAGCACTTCATCGTGATTTTAACAAATGCGATCTTCAATCGCGCAGCACTTTGATTATTCCTTTGAGCAGACTGAGACACAATTTTAGCAGCACTTCGACGTAAATTTTGATAGCCTGCACTGCAAGAATTTCCTCCTCTTCATTGCTCTCCTTTGGCCGAAATTTGAGAGTGCTTTTTGGTGTGCTTTTCTTCCAACCTTGAGGTGGTATTTATAGGAGAAAGAAAGGCTTTCCACCTAGCCATTTGGATGATTTCTTGGCCTCCAAGAATGGAGTAATGATGATCATAATGGTGGTCAAAGATATGCCAAGCACCAAGAGTCATTCCTTGCACCATAAATTTGTCCTAGCCTCTTAGCTCCTCCCTTAGCTCCTTCATTGGTTATCTCAATGGTCATTTCTTGCATACTAAGTTTGTCCAAACCTTTAACTCCTCCTTTAGCTCTCTTTTTGGCCTTTTTAGGACAAGCATGGTTGAGCTTCTTTGAGCTGAAAGATCGAGCTCATAAGCTAGGGTTTTTTTCCCCAAGAATGAATGAACTTCCTTGAGCTGAGGGTTTTAGCTTTTGAGCTGAGAGTTTCTTTTCCAAGAATCTTGGAGCTTCCTTGAGCTGAGGGATTTAGCTTGTGAGCTGAGAGTTTTCTTTTCCGAGCGACGTACCCTCAATTCTCAAGGTTTTGCATTGCCTTGGCTTCTTTTTGAGCTACTTTCTGAGCTTTTTGAGGTGCTTTGCTTCGAAAAATCCGGGATTCTCACATGTATGATCAGAAGCTGTGGGCTGTCAATAAATCTCAAGATCAAGTGAATCATCTGGTCATAGGGTACCCAAGGAAAGAGAATCCCCCCAGCAACATCCACCGACTCATCCGCTCGGGGTGGGTTGCTGTGTTCTACAATCCCAGGACTATGGTGTGCCTATAGAGAGTATTCAGGCCATAGCAGCGACCTCCGCATACACTATGCCAACTCAACTATAGCCCCATACGTCCAACAAATCAATAAGTCAAGGCGACCTCCGCCATATCAAATCTGAATAGAAAAACGGCTCAATATGCAATGCAATGATGCATTTCAATCTCATCAAGTCAATATCATAATAAGCTCATCTCAAAAGATCAATCATCAACAAATCATAAGTAATTCATCAAGCCATCGAATTTTCAATTTAAAATAAAAATGATACTTTTACCTCGTATGTTACCGACCGTAACATACCTTTCAAATATTATCAACAAGAGATCAAAATATATGGTTGAGAAGTCTTGAACCTCTGAATTCTACTATAATTGAAGAACTTTGATCATCTATCAAAACATAGTAGTTTCTGTTCAAAATTCATAATTAATTCAATACTACTTCAAATCAAGATCCGCAAATTAGATATTCAAGAAAACTCAAATCCCAACAATTGTGTAAAGAATGAATCCGTATCATTTCTTAACCGTAATATTCCATAAAAACATTCATTGAATCATTTTATCAAACACGTGGCGTGCGTGCTAAAGAGTTATCTCCTTTACTTTGCCTTTGTCTTCAATTCCATTTCTTTTCAAAATATCAATACATACAATATACATAATCAATAATTTAAAGGAGCTAAAATCAATTGAATCTTCATTTATCATAAACATAGCTCATGAGATGCATTCCAAGGAAGAATCTACTTACAACCAAATAGAGATACATTAGTCTTGGCACTTGGTGATGATTCTACAAGATCAAACCATAATAGAATCCATTAATATCATTTTCTTAAGCTTTCAATCCCCCGTAAGTTGAAAACTTACCAATACAAACTTACAACTCAAGGAATCCAAGAACAAGACAAAGTAATAACTTACCTTGATCTTTCTATTAGCGTAGATGAAGATACCAATTTGGATTGAAGGAATAAATCAAGAGATGATAGGAGGGAAAGAAGAAAAATGGAAGAACCCTAGCTTCTAATCGATGGAGAGAAATGAGGATGATAAGAAATGATACAAAAATCATTCCCCAATCTAATATATGCCATCCTAACCTCAAAACACGTTTTTGAGTATGTTTCTGGGCGCGGTGACGCGTGATTTGGCGCAGCCGCGCGCCCCATACTGCCCAACACCAAAAGTTTCAGCACCGGGCGCGCTAGGGCGCCGGATCCTACGCGATGGAGCGCGGAATTCTGCCAAAAACGCATTTTTAACGTCCTAATTTGCAAAAGTGGTCAACATGAAAGTTGTAGCCCTATATCTTGGCTTGCATCTCCAATTGGCCTCATTGTAATTTGGAGGTCTGAGTAAAATGTTATGCTCAATCTCCCAACATGTGTCAATGTAGGAACGACGATACACACGACACACTTCGGGCCACTTTTGTCTCGTCTTCCCTAATGATTTGACCAAAACTCAAAACTATGAAAGTTATAGCCTTATGTCTTATCTTTCTAATGAAAGTCGTCTCACATCAATTGGATCAATATACAAAACATTATGCTAAAAACCAAAACTACTGCCACATTTTTCATATCGTTTCTGCACTTCCATTACCTATTTAGCTCAAATTCAACCTTTGATTCTACCCATCCATTATCTATTCCATTCTATAACATTCATTACCATTCATACCATAACGTAAATCCATAAACCATCACAACTACTGCCACAATTTTATTTTTTTCAAAATTCGGGCATTACATTATGAATCCCCAGGTGAATTGAAATCTTTTTATGCACACATAGTGGATTTTGATAGTGGTGTCGATGCCACTTAAGTTCAAAATAATCTGTGAGGGGAACTGGAGAAAATAAGATGCGAGTAGAACTTGAATGAATTTCTGTTGAAATAAGTGACTGACCAGTAGCATGAACTTGTGTAGAAAATCAAACGTATACCTCAAATACCCTTCATCACAATCGTGCATAAGACCTAAAAATTATCCCTAGGTCAGATAAATGAACATACCCTATATCCCAAGCCTAGGGAGTACGCATGAGAAAACTATGCACCCAAAAAAAAATTATATAAATAAATAAAGAAAAAGGGGAATATAAGGTGTGGGAGAGCCAAAAAGGGATGAAATCCTATCCCAAGGCTAAAAAGATGGAGAAGGCGTTGAAGAATGTCAGAGAAAAAATTCGGACAAGTGCATAGTGAAAATGATCTACGTACTCCCAATCTTTCTAAACCACTTGAGCATTTATGGCTATTGACTCCCTAAATTTTGTTGTTCAACTATGAAACTCTATCGCTTTATGTGTTTACTGGTTGGTCCCGAATAGAAACAGAACTCAGGGAGAGAGAAACTTGCGTTGACTTGTCGATTCGGCGACCCACATGATTTGCGAATAATACTGTCTGAAACACAAGCTTGAAAAATCTACAGCACGCATGACCATATTTTGTGGAAAAATACAAATGTTTTATGATGTTTTGAAATGGGTATTAATGGATGTGTGTTTTGACTAATTGGATGTGGTTCACAAACCCGCTGAGGCAGGAGATGTCAGTTTGCTACTTCGCCATCAATCTAGTTATTTTAATACATTCACTTTGTGTTTGTTTCATATTTTAGTTGTAGTCTGTAACCTATTTTGCTTGAGGGAAAGCAAAAGGTTAGTATGAGGGGGTTGATAGACATGGTTTTTACATGTTTTATTGCTTTAGTTTGTGTGTGTTTGCATTGTGCATACGTAAATTTCATTTACATTTTGTTCATTTTAGAGTAAACATTTGCATTTGATTATGTCTCACTTGTGTGTGACAAATTTGCAGGAAAAATGACCGGAAAACCGAATCTGGAGTAAAGTGCGCAAGTCAAGAAGAAATGGCAGAAAGGCTGGCGCCCGAGTGGTAGAAAATTACCGCCCGGGCGCGAGAGGTGAATAGATAAGATGATGTCCAGAAAGTATGGCGCTTGGGCGGTAATTTTCTACCGCCCGGGCGCGAGAATGCCGCATTCCTCAAGAAATATTACAGAAGATGTGGCGCTCGAGCGGTAATTTTCTACCGCCCGAGCGCCACCTATTTTTGGAAAAATATCTTTGCCGGTTACTTACCTTAGTCTTGGGATGTGGATGATATGGGAAGGGTTGGGGGACGTTTTTGATGGATTCAGAATTCATTGGAGTAGCCGCCACAAGCTTGAAGATGGTTTTTGCGCTTGGATTGAAGATTCGAAGATTTTCGGGCGTCGTTCCTTGCATTTTCGTCTAGCCTAGTATTTCTAATTGAGTTTTCATCTTTTAAACTTTGTTTTGTTTATTTCTAATATGAATTCGAGTAGCTAAACCTTTAATATTTGTTGGGATTTAAGGGGATTCTACCTCAAACTTTGATATAATTAATTTACATATCGATTTCTAATTTATTCTTGATTATACTATTGTTTTATCGTGTTGTTAAAGCGTAGCTAACTTTGATAACAATTTTATATTGCGAGTGAGTTCGAGAGAGTAACTTGTGATAGGAACGAGTAGTATAATCCGTGGATCTACAATTTACATAGATATATGAAATTGGATACGCGCCGATAGTTATAGTCCTAAGGGTCGAAAACTAGGGGATTTCATAGATCGACATGCAATTCGCTCTTGATAAATAACTTAAAGTCATTTAATCACTTCATTGAGTAGAATTAGTTTGGCATATCTCGAGAGAGTGTGTTCAATTGAATAGGAAATCTTGTCGGAAGCATACAGTCACGATCGAACGAATTAATTAATTAACGAGGGGTAGGTGAACCAATATTCCCAACAAATTCATTTCTCATTGAATTTTAATCAACCATTTTTAATATCATATTTCATTGTTTAATTATTGAATCTTTTTATTTGCATGTTTATTTGATCCGAGTAGTAATAATCAATCAACCAATTTTCGTTGCTAAAGATTTAATAACTGAAAATAATAATTGTCAAACACAGTCTTCAGTGGAACAATACTCGTACTCACGTACATTATACTATTACTTGACATCGTGCACTTGCGATTAATTTTTGAGCATACAAAATCATATTTTTATTAAAGATTTCACAATGCAAGTTTTGCTCGATCACCTATAAACCGCAGGAATCTAAATGACATTGAACGGCGGGTTTTGTGACTCAAAATTTTCAGAAATCATTTAAATTATAACCCATTAAACTTTGCACATATAACCAATATTTTTCATGCATGTTTTACTTAAAAATACACATATATGACATGATCGATACGTCAAGAAAGGCTTAGAACATGTCTTTGCGTCTAAATGCTCGAATAAACGAACACCGACGCGAGGATACGTGGAGGATGAACGGAGAACGATCCCTTGACGTTTTTCTGACAACAACTCACCAAAATCTCCAGAATTTTGCTAGGATGAGTGCTCAAGAGTCTGATGTTCAAGGGAGGCACAACCCGAGCTTTACACGTTATTTAGTGTGTGTAAATGTGTGAGTATTTGTGTTTGTGTATGTGTGAGTTTTTAGAGGCTCTCTTCCTTTTTAAAAAAAATAACTTTTGAGTTTTTAGAGGCTCTCTTCCTTTTTAAAAAAAATAACTTTTAATTAACTTAATTAAATGTCTAAACTACTAATTAGGATAAATAATTAAGCCCACAAAAATTTATAAAATAACAAACCATAAATTAAAGAATTAACTCCTAATTTTCGAAAATTGCAAATAAAAATGCTTAAAATATTTTAATTCATCTAATAAATCAAATTTGACCTTAAAATAATATATTTCAAAAATAATAAAAAATAAATAATTTCTTAACTTAAAATAAAATATAACATTTAATTTTATCACCCTAATCGTCCCTGTTCTCCTATCCCCGGCCAAGCATCGAATATTCACTAGAAAAACATAAACTCAAGAAATGCATTTAAATCTAATAAAAATAAACATATAAATATTTAAAATAAATTAAATATACTGAATTCATCATTTAATTCTTTTAAATCAATTAAATTAATTAACCTACTAAATTATGCATGCGATTTACGTATACTGATTTTTGGGCACTATAATTTTCATGCTCGAGGAATAGACATTAAAGCACATGCCTAAGTGTTGTGACGTGAAACAAAACACAAATACCCCCACCACACTTCAGATTTATATTATCCTCAGTGTCATGCCATTCAAAAAGAATATAAAAGTTGGATGCAGAATAGTAAGAGAACACTTCCATGACAGTGTTGCTTTAAGATCCTTGGAGTGCTAACATGGGGATGGTAGAATTCCTCAATGCTTGTAGTCTCTTATTTCAATAGTTTCAGCTTTTCTAGAATCTAAATCATCTTACTTCATTCCAATATTCCCTATGCACACCAAAATCACATAGGATTACTAACAAAATGAAAAAGTAAAAATAAAAATTTGAAATGAAAGTAAATAAAATAATCACTAGGTTGCCTCCCAGTAAGAGAGAAATTCATTGTCTATAGCTTGACTATGAAGAAGCAGCCATCAAATAGTGATTTCCTCCCATAGTAAATATCATACAATATTACATATGTGTCTTGATTGTGTGTGCCCTCAAGCATGGCATGATATTGTCATTATAAGCTCGTCGCTCCAATCCTACAGTGAAGGATCACAATGACAGTGTTAGTCGAAATCAACCATATCATCTAACAAGTGCATCACACTGTTGTAATCTCTATTAAACAAGTGACTACCAGTTTCCAAAGCTCCATAATTTACCCAACTTCTTGTTGCCTCATCCAAACCAATATAAAAAATTTGAATAAGAGTGTAGTTTGAAAAATCATGATATCGATGTTTGTTTGCCAGATCATTGAACCTCCTCCAAGCAACATAGAATGGTTCTGAATATTGTTGGGCAAAATTCGTGAATACTGCTACTACTTAAATTATAATTCACCCAAGTGTAGGTTGTCTGCAAGTAATATATATTTCGTAAGTACGAGATCGATCCATAGAGAGGTTATTTTATGTTTAATTTTATTAATTTTTAAATTACCAAATGCAAGAATGAAATTTACAATTTATAAATTTGTCAAGGCTCAAAGATTTATTCTTGGTTTATGTAATATTGTTTAACTAAAAGTAAAACAAATGAACCCACCATAAATAATGGTTCCAAGAAAATTAAATATTTACACACATACATAATATAATATAGTTCTCACTATATAAAAAATACCGAATTAACCGATATTTTATATATGGTACCTATGATTATATATATAACTCTATAAATATATAATTACATAAAGTAAATGTTAAATTAAATCTTTATATTTCATTTAGAACAACCGGCAGAGCCTACGCTATTACCTAAATGAAATATATGATTTAATAAGTTAGTTGCGGTAAAATAAAAGTCAGTTGCGGGAAAGTAAAAGTTAGATTGTTAGATGTTAGTATAAAATCATAATATTGCATTTAGAACAACCAGCAGAGCCACGCTATCGTCTAAATAAAATATATGATATAATTATATTTATATATTTATATATATTGATAATATAATATAACAATAATAATAATTGATGAAATATTTATTGTATCAAAATTAAACAACAAATCAAGATAATCACTTCAATGGTATCAAGCATTTGATGTAAATTGATAACAACAAATAATTCATTTTTATACCTACAATAAAAAGAAGTTAGCTAAATGAAAAAAATATAGAAAGAATATACAAAATATAAACAATCTTACTTCACCGAGAATTCATCCTCTTCAGCTTGACATAATATATTTAGTTTGCCTTGAGCTTACTTTTGATCAACACTAAAATCATCACTCATAGTTGGGAAAATGAAAAATATATTGGAACTTAGAACTTTTATACACACACACTTTATTTTACAATGGGATAGAATGATTCTCAAGCTAGCACAAGGCCTCTATTTATAGGCCAAATGAGAGAAATGGTCAAAATATTTATTAATGTCATGTAGTTGTAATAGTAGTTTTTGTCTCCTCCAACTTCAATTCCATGGCCTTTCTTTCAATGCTATGTTCCACGACCTTAATCTCCGAATTTGACTTTGCTCAAAACAGCAAACATGTAGGGCATTGTCTGTAGATGAATTTGACCATTTGGTTCACCTCATTTGGTTAAATATTTAATTATTTATGATTTTTTTACCATAAGCTGGTCATAGTAAAAGTAAATATGTCCTCCTTTGATATTTTCACAATTTGATCATCTTAATGAACTTTTTAGGCATTCATGTCTTCTGCAAAGTTGTAGATAATTTCTCAAGGATTCCAAACATGTTTGAACCACCTCCATTTGAATTTTGTAGCTTGCGTTATCTTTATTTTACCAACACGTAGAAAACCTGAAAATAAAACATATTTAGTAAGACATTTAAATATAAACACAAAATACTAAAATAACAAAATTTTATAATTTTAATGAAACTTAAATTTTAAATACAGGTTTTAACATATAATAAATTATTGTTTTTAAATTTTATCACATCCCCACACTATCTTATTACTAGTCCCTTAGTAATAAAATAAAATTTATCAGAAAATCACAAGCTAGATTCTTTATTCCTTTTATATATTCAAATATACAAATATATTTATTTTAAAAACAAAATCATATACCGATTTATATATATATATATATATATATATATATATTTAATATAATAATATAAAATTAGATGTGTTTTTATTATTTTTTTTTCACATAATATATAAAGTAACAATATATATATAATTTTTAAATTTCTAAATTTTTTATAATAATATAGTAAAAAAGATAATTCACACCACTCACCATAACATGTATAATATCAAGAATATTATTGTAAAAGCCTCAACTACATATTCTTTCAAGGTCAAAATATTTAATGAATAGCTAGTTTTCACTCATGATGTTGGAATGAATATTAACTCTCATTGAAAAAGGCTAAGTATTAAAGCAGACAATTAAATAAACTAATATTGAAAACAAAATAGGAAAATTTACATAGAATAAAATCCCCTATTTTTCTTCTTTTTTTAAATAACGTGACTGCAAAATTTTACAATAACATAAAATTTTTTATCCAAACATTCTACCATAAATGGCTATATATATATAAATATTTTTATAACGGATACATCCGACTACCTTGAAACTTATCTAACGCAAACAAATCCTTTTTTTTTCTCTTTTAATACATTGATAATAAATCAATCAAATCTATAAAAAAATTACAATGAACAAAGTACTTTGTAGCCCGTTATTTATTTACTTTTTTTTATAAATTTTTATTTTTCTCTTTTTTTAGGGGAGTTGTATTCTTGTAATTAACCATTTTTTAATAATCAATAAAATTTTATTAATTTTTTTCTCATTTCTCACCACTTATTCACAAAAGATGTGTGATTATATATTATACTTTTACAAAAAGGATTCTTTCAATTATATATATTAACAACCATACAAACCATATCTTTTAACTATATTCTCATAAAAAAATTTAGAAATTATTTTATGTGAAAACACAAACAGTTATATATATAAATAAACACATCTATTATACATTTTATATTAATTCATAATATATATATATAAATTGGTACATAAGAAAAATTAATTTTTCTTGTAGTCTATAATTTGAATATAATGAATATTAAAATCTAGCGCATTGTGATTTTCCAATAATTATTAACTAATGCGTCTCAGGTGCATTTTACTGACACCTTACTCGACATTGAACTGAAAATTATTATCATTATTACTATATATAATTATATATTTTTATTTTCATATAAAAAAACTAAGAGAAGAAGAAGGGAAGATTATTCATACCTTAAAAAAACATTAAAAACATACCGTTGAATCACAAGTTTAGCATCACTATGAATTTTTTTTCTTACTCTTGGATGTTGGCCAATTAAGTTGAGATAAGAATGGATCGGTTCATGACTAAATCCTTCCAGTAAATCAATAAGTTTGCCTTCACAGAAATTAACATCTTTCGTGAAGCTAATGAAATAAATCTTTGTTCCACAACATCATCAAGAAACGAAAACAGTTTATCATAATAGTTGTTAACATTTAACAAACCAATTTGCTTATTGTGGATATTTAATTGTGCCCAGCAAACAGTATGAAATATTTCCTCCAAAGTACCGAAACCTCCTGGCAAAGCAATGAAAGCATCTGAATGTTCAATCATTTGAGTAATTCGTTCATACATGTTGTCCACTTTCATTTTTTCTCCTATTTTTGGTCTAGTAAGATTGGCTAAAGTAATCGGAATAATGCCTAAGACTTCACTTCCACCTGTATGTGCAACTTTAGCAACTTTTCCCATGAAACCAACTTCACCACCACCATATACCAAATGAATCTTTTTTTTTTTTTTTGCAAGTGTTATTCCAAGCTTTTCTGCTACTTCTTCATAAATTGAATTTTTCCTGCACTATATCCACTAAATACACAAATATTTTGTTATTTTACTTACTGTGGAATGTTGACATGTTTAGAAATTTGTTTTCTGTAATTGTTAGATCACAGCATATGAATTTATAAGCGTAACATGCCGAAAGTCAATATTTGAACAGGAAATTATTATTATCAAAAGAAAATAAAAATGACATAAAATTAAAACATATATACAACGTAGTTGTGATTGTGCCTCACATCTTCCTCTGATTTTACGTTCAGTAACGGCTTCAATGCCTTCTATGAGTCGAGGATATGCTTCCCATCCAATTTTCTTATAAATTGGCAAACATGGTCTTTTAACGTCAGATTCCCAAGACAAAATTGTATATATATATATAATATATATATATATACACTTATCTAAATAGATATGCGTTACTACAGTAGGATCTATGTAAGGTTGATTCCACCGTCCATATTGATTTTCCTCAAGTTGAAATTGCCACCATACTTTAAGAAGTTCATTTTGAACGTACCCACTAGAATCTGTATCAAGAACCTCTAGAAAATTATCCAAAGACTCTTTACTCAGACCATTCTAAAAGAATAAAATTTTATTTTCTCTATTCATTGATGTCATTCCAATATTTTTGCATTTCCCTTTACAAGTCCACCTTGCACATATATTGTGGGGCCCAGGGTCCGATATCTAATACTAATAATTATAATTGTAACAGACCAAATGATTGAGTCAAATACATAATTTGCGGTTCACAAAATGACATAACCATCGTCAAAATAATTTAAATGTCTCAATTGTTTGAAATATATGTTTCAACATGCCAAAATAAACTAGTGGCCAAATTAATCCAAACATCATCAAATAGCTCCTAAGACCCGAGAATCTCACTCTAACTCGTATCTCCTCGCCTGGAGCTGGACTCTGGCATCCCAAGCCTCGCCTCACCTACCGTCAAGCACATGAAAACAAGAGGTACCCGACGTGCCGGTGAGTATAAACCCAGTATAATACAATCAATAACATATGAGAATTAAAATTTCACATAGTTCATATAAACTCATAAAGATGCAATATAATGCAATGTATGATCAGAAGCTGTGGGCTATCAATAAATCTCAAGATCAAGTGAATCATCTGGTCATAGGATACCCAAGGAAAGAGAATCCCCCAGCAACATCCACCGACTCATCCGCTCGGGGTGGTTTGCTGAGTTCTACAATCCCAAGACTATGGTGCGCCTATAGAGATTGTTCAGGCCATAGCAGCGACCTCCGCATACACTATGCCAACTCAACTATAGCCTGTTGCGACTTTGATTGTTGCACTCCCAAGAGCAGGTTGTCCACAAGTAGTATAATTTGGTGAGTCCGAATATCGTATCCACAGGGAAGCTAAGGTAATTATAAGTCCACTACAATGCCTTTTTGTTTTTGTTTTATTTTTCTTTTAATAGTTTGAATCTTTAATTGGTAATTTTTAATTGTTCAAATTTTAATTTAAGTAGTTGAGATTAAAGGATCCACTCTTGGTATTTTAATAAAGTTAACATTAATGAACATTATTGAAATCCACTTAATAAAATGGTTCCAATATATATTAAATAATCATATTTTTATTATGTTATATATTATTATCTTATAAGTATATAATATATACCAAAACTTGTAAACGTTGTCAAGTATTTATTGTACTATATATATATTTGTAATCACTAAATCAAGGTTCCCACTTTAAATGGTTGGTAAAACCAAACAAACATTTAAATGGTACCAAAAATTAATATTATGATATATTCATATATAATAAATCAAGGCATCCCCTTTAAATGGTTGGTAATACCAAACTAACATTTAAATGATTCCAAGAATTTAGTGTAACATATAGCAACATAAATCAAAACTCCAACTTATAAGTAGGGTATAATAATACTTAAAGAAATAAATATAACATAAACAATAAATAATGATTAAATAATATAAAACATAGATTCTTACCTTTTAATAACCTTATTGTCATGCCAAGAGTTTCACCTTTTCATCTCAACTTTGGGAAGTTAGCTACTCATTATTCAAAGTGTAAAACTTTGAATATGAATTTAACAGGCTAATTATATTTAAATGAAGAAATAAAGGGACAACAAAGAGAGAAATATTATGAACTCAAAGGTTTGTTCATAAAATGAGGGATATCTCAATACATTACAATGCACCCCTATTTATAGCCAAATTTGGGGAGACAACCTCAAATAAAATATTATTTTTTACACATAAGTCTTCATTGTTGTTCCAAGAAATTAATATTTTAATACACATCACTTTTGAAAATCTTCCCATCCGAATTTTCTTCTCCACATAAAAACAAACATGTAGATATCTGAGTTGTTTGAATTGTGGTATTTTTTTTAACCATTTGACCAAGTAATTTGAGAGATATGGTCAAAATACTAGAGCATGGTAAAACTGCCACTTCTTTGGTAACTTTAATTGTTGCTTAATTTGATCCCATTTGTGAGAAGATTTTTATCTCATGCTTGCCACCAATATTGTAGATATTAACATCAATTTTCTACAGGTCCAAGAATCATCTTAATCCCATTTGCAACGCCAAGTTTATTTTTGTTTTATCGAACCTGTAAAAAATAGTAAAAACTTATAATTACACAACAACTTATATTTTATACAATTTATTATAAACATATAATATTTAAACATTTAATAAAACAAAAACTATATATTATAAAACATTTAATTAATATACAATTTTTTATCTTTATCACACTCCCAACCAGCTTATTGCTAGTCCCTAGCAATTTAAGCGTTAATAGCAACACAAAACATATTGATTAATTTAAATAGAAATGTAATCAGAACTATCCAAGTGTTTAAATTAAATTTGAAAACTGTCAAAATTATATCAAGATCATTACAATTATAATTTATGAAATAATCTGAACTGATCAATTCAAAGCTTATTTTCAGATAGTTAAATGTACATGGCCTTCAGAAATTCCTAGTAAGAGTCTCAACTCCATATTCTCATAGGTTAATAAGTGTTTCAATTTATGGGAATGATTTCTCTCATGGAGTTGAAATACAGATAAATGCTCAGGAAAATGGTTTACAGAATGCAGACAGACAAACGAGCCAAACTAATCAAAAGATAGGAAATCCATTGATTTAAAATCCATTTGTTCTTATTATATATTTTTTTCCTCATTTTTTTTTACATCATGGAATCATACTAAGTTTATGCTTCATGACCACATATTTATTTAATTTGTACAATGTATTTCTCTCTTTTTTTCTTTTTTTTTTATTTGTATTTTTATGAGAGATAAATGGGTCGCAGTATGTAACTTAAAAATTACATAGATCTTCAACATCTTTCTTTTTTTTTCTTTTTTTTTTAGGAAATATCAATTTTTTTTCAAAATAAGAACACAAGATCTAAACAATAGATAGCCTCTCTGATGATCGATAAAGGCTCGCAAGCTGTTTTCTCAATCCTCTCCACTCACTCACAAAATATATGTGAGTTTAAAAATTTTAGGCACTCTTATCAGGTATATCTTGGGCCATATACTTTAATAACTGATTTTATCACAATGATTAATCAATCATTCAAAAAGATTTCATAAATCATATTTTTATAGTGATCAAAATATTAAAATTGACTTTTATTTTTTTTTTCAAATAAAAATTTAAACATCCTTAGATAGATTATTACAATTTCTAATCTAAACCTTTCAAACATGTAATGTATGATATTTTTGCAAAAATTACTAAGATACAAACAATAAACATTTTTTAATTTTAAAATAATTTTTTTTAAATTTTTTTTTTAAAATTTTTAAGTTTGTTTTCCCCCCAATCAGAATATGACATTGTCCCTAATGTCAAAATTACTATTAATAAAGAGTACATAATGAAAGAGATATCACCTGGAATTTTATTGAAGATAACAAACTGAAACAAACGCAAACCAATCCACGATTTTTGAATCAATGATCCAACTTTCTTTTCTTACTGCTTGATTGCGACCAATTGATATTTTTTATCACCGGATCAGGCTTATGAACAAAAGCTTCCAAATCATCAATTAATTGGTCGGCAGTCGAAGCACAGATGAGCATCCGTCGTGAATTTTCTGAAATGAAATTCTGTTCCACAGCCTTATCAAGAAATGTCAACAAACTGTCATAATAATTATTGATATTCAACAAGCCCACATGTTTATTATGGATATTAAGTTGTGCCCAAGAAACAGTGTGAAAAATTTCTTCTAATGTATCAAAACCACCTGGTTGTGCGATAAAAGCATCAGAATTTTCAATCATTTTAGTGATTCTTTCATACATAGAAGAAACTTTTAATTCCTCCCCAATCGTAACACCTGTAATATTTCCTTCAGCTAAAGCTGTAGGAATAATACCTAAAACATGACTACCTCCAAGATGAGCAGATTTTGAAACAGATCTCATTAACCCAATATTATCTCCCCCATATACCAAGTGAATTTTTCTCTCCGCCAATATCTTTCCAAGTTCATTCGCTTCTTCTACAAATACTTTATTTTTTCCAGAACTCGACCCACAAAGTACACAAATATTTTTCAATGTTTGTGCAGAGGATCCAACCATGTTTTTAATTTCTTTTTGGTCTGCGAAAATAGAGAGAAAGATGAGAGATTTTATAGGGGTAATATGTTATCATGACAAAACTATAGGTCATAGCTGTAAACAGAATAAACAGTAAAAATAATAATGACAAAAATTCATATAAACAGTAGTGTGATTGTGGCTCACAATTTTCCTCTGGTTTTACGTCCAGAAACGGCTTCAACGGCTTCAACGCCTTCTATGAGTCGAGGATATGCTTCTCATCCAATTTTCTTATAAATTGGCAAACAGGGTCTTTTTTAGTCGGATTCCCAAGACTATGACGCTCATCTTGAAATTTTTTCCATAAACGGAGAAGTTCAATATGCACATGTCCACTAGAATGCGTCTCAAGAGTCAATAAGATGTTATCTAAAGACTCCTTACTCAGCTCATTCTTAATAAAACCAATTTTATCTTCTCTGTTATCGGAAACACATTCCAAAGATCTGCATCGTTTGTCACAAGTCAATCATGCACACTTATGACAAACCCCTAACCTTTTGGCCCTTCGTTTTTTCACATAAGTGTTTTTTCCTAATCCAGGCAAATACCGAATGAGCAATGATTGTGGAACTTCTCCTCCTAATCGGACCTTAGCTTCTATTACAAGACGGATATCTTCTGGAATTCCTTTTTGTATTAACAATCTCAATCTTTCACACCTACCTGCATAAATTTTTCTTAGAACATTTTCAGAAACAGAGGGAAAATATTTACAAATTTTTGAGAGATTTTCATCCATTTTGAAAAGAAAAGAAATGATTTTTTTTATTTTTGCATCAGCAATTGTGGGAAAATGGTTTAACTGACTATGAGAGTCACGGAGTACCGTTATCTGCCATTTAACCGGGAAAATAAAAAGATTAAGGAAACCTGAATTAAAAACAAACAAAATTAAATGCAACATAAAAATTTAAGGATCAGAAAGGGAAATAAACTCTTCTTTAAAGATTTCATTTTCCAAAAATGGTTTAAACCTTTGTCCATTCACTTTAAAAACATCACCATTTTTAGAATTTTCAATATCCACAGCTCCATAAGGATACACATGCTTTACAACATATGGGTCTGTCCATCTTGATCGTAATTTTCTTGGGAATATGTGAAGTCGAGAATTATAAAGCAAAACTTTTTTACCTATCTCAAAAGATTTTCTAAGAATTGTTTTATCATGAAATGATTTGATTTTTGCTTTATAAATCCTTGAATTCTCATACGCATCATTTCTGAGTTCATCAAGTTCATTAAGTTGCAATTTGTGCAATTTGTTGCAATCATCCATGCTTGAATTAAAAGTTTTGATCGCCCAATAAGCTTTATGTTCAATTCCACAGGCAAATGGCAATGTTTTCCGTAAACCAACCTATAGGGAGACATATTCAAGGATGTTTTAAAAGCTGTTCGATATGCCCAAAGTGCATCATTAAGTCGCAGAGACCAATCTTTTCTATTTGAGTTAACATTTTTTTCCAAAATTTTCTTTATCTCCCTATTAACTAATTCAACTTGTCCATTTGTTTGAGGATGATAAGGAGTAGTTACTTTGTGAGTAATACCATATTTTTTCATTAATGAAGCAAATGATTTATTAACAAAGTGAGTTCCCCCATCACTTATCATGGCTCGAGGAATTCCAAATCTACTAAAAATATTTTCTTTCAAAAATTTTATGATGATTTGTTCGACATGGAATTGCCTCTATCCATTTGGAAACATAATCAACCGCAACTAAAATATACAAGTATCCAAACGACGGTGGAAAAGGTCCCATAAAATCAATTCCCCAACAGTCAAAGATTTCAATTTCAATGATAGGATTCAAAGGCATTATGTTTCTTTTTGAAATCGCACCCAATTTTTTACAATTTTCACAGATCTTGCAGATTTCGTGGGTGTCTTTAAACAAAGTGGGCCAATAAAATCCACACTGCAAGATTTTTGCAGCCGTTTTCTTTGAAGAAAAATGTCCTCCGCATGCTTCTGTATGACAAAATTTAATGACACTACTTACCTCATTGTCGGGTATGCAACGTCGAAAAATTTTATCTGGACAATACTTGAACAGATACGGATCATCCCAATAAAAGTTTTTTACCTCATTCAAAAAATTTCTTTTATCTTGGGAACTCCATTGCGGTGGCATTTTTCCTGTCACAAGAAAATTTACTATGTTAGCAAACCAAGGTGTAGTAGTAACTGAAAAAAGATGTTCATCAGGAAAATTATCGTTAATTGGTGTCATTTCACAAGATGATCCTGTTACTAGTCTCGATAAATGATCGGCTACGACATTCTCGGTTCCTTTTTTTTATCTTTGATCACAATGTCAAATTCTTGGAGCAACAAAATCCATCGTATCAGTCGTGGCTTTGCATCCTGTTTGGTCAACAAATATCTAATAGCAGAATGATCAGTAAACACAATAATCGTTGATCCAATCAAATAAGAACGAAATTTATCTAATGCAAATATTATAGCAAGTAGTTCTTTTTCAGTTGTGGAGTAATTCATTTGAGCATTGTTTAAAGTTATACTTGCATAATATATCACGTAAGGCTTACCGTTTCTTCTTTGACCCAGTACTGCACCGACTGCATAATCACTGGCATCGCACATGATTTCAAATGGTAAAGACCAATCAGGAGGTTGCATGATAGGAGCTGATATTAAATGTCGAATGATTTTATCAAAAGCATTTTGACATTCTTGAGTCCACTCAAATGCAGTGTCTTTTGTTAAGAGGTTACAAATGGGTTTAGAGATTGAACTAAAGTCCTTTATAAACCTCCTATAAAATCCAGCATGTCCCAAAAATGAGCGAATTTCTTTAATGGTTTTTGGAGGGGGTAAATTGGCAATGACATCAACTTTGGCTTTATCAACTTCAATTCCATGAGATGACACGACATGTCCCAGAACAATCTCAGAAGTAATCATGTAATGACATTTTTCACAATTTAAAATAAGACCTTTTTCCTCGCATCTTTTTATAACTTTTTCCAAATTTTCAAGACAATTATCAAATGTATTTCCAAAAACAGTTAAATCATCCATGAAAATCTCCAAACAATTTTCAACCATGTCGCTAAAAATGCTTAGCATACATCTTTGAAATGTTGCTGGGGCATTGCATAATCCAAATGGCATCCTTCTAAATGCAAATGTTTCAAAAGGACTACATATCTTGATCTTCGAGTGCAATGGGAATTTGATAATAACCTGAATATCCATCAAGAAAACAGTAGTATGGATGACCTGCTACTCTTTCTAAAATTTGATCCAAAAATGGTAATGGAAAATGATCTTTTCTAGTGGCGTCATTTAATTTTCTATAATCAATACACATCCGCCAACTAGAGGGGACTCGACTTGTTAACAATTCACCTTTTTCATTTTTTATCACTGTGATGCCAGATTTTTTTGGAACTACTTGTGTTGGGCTTACCCACTTACTATCAGAAATAGGAGAGATAATCACAACTTCAAGTAGTTTGAGAACTTCAGTTTTCACAACATCTTTCATGTGTGGATTTAATCTCCTTTGTGGTTGTTGAGATGTTTTTGCATTTTCTTCTAAGTGAATTTTGTGAGTGCAAATTAGTGGATTAATGCCCTTGAGATCTTTTAGTGTCCAACCAATTGCATTTTTATGTCTTTTAAGCATATCAACTAATTTACCTTCTTGAACACTTGCTAGTTTGGAAGAAATTACCAACGGATATGTTTCATCTTCTCCAAGAAATGCATACTTCAATTCTTCTGGCAAGGGTTTTAACTCCAATATGGGTTGTTCGTCTTTGTTATCATATTTTGCATCAAATTCTTTCTCTGATCCTGGTAACGAGTGATACCTGATAAAATCATCAAGATCAATTTCAATATTTTATTTAACAGTTTCAATTGAACAAATATCTAATTGATCACGAGTACTCCCTTCTTGAATGTTTTCTTCTACAAGAGTTTCAATAAGATTTTCATCTTCACTTTCATCTCCTTTGTCATGTGGTTGCTTACAAAGATTAAAAACATTGAGCTCCAAGGTCATGTTACCAAATGACAACTTCATTATTCCATTCCTGCAATTTATAAGAGCATTAGAAGTTGCTAAAATGGACGACCCAGAATTACAGGAATTGCATTACAAGCTTCGATAGTTTGTGTATCTACAACTATGAAATCAACAGGATATACAAAGTTATCAACTTGGACCAACACGTCTTCTACCATACCTCTTGGCACTTTAACAGATTTATCGGCAAGAAAAAGTGTTACCAAAGTAGATTTTAACTTGCCTAGATTGAGTTCTTGATCAACTGAATATGGAAGTAAATTCACACTAGCTCCAAGATCAAGCAAGGCTTTTTTAATCTTTCGTTCTCCAATAATACATGAAATAGTAGGACAAACAAGGGTCTTTGTATTTCAAAGTATTATTATTTTGAATGATTGCTGTAGAACCCAAAAATCAGATTACGTATAAGCCATGCATAATTTATATTATTTAAATTAAATATGAATTTTTATGAAAATATGAAGTGTTTTAGTTATTTTAAAAAAAATAGATGTTTAGTTTCATCTTTTCAGGATAAATACGCGAGGTTGGGCCGTAGTTTGGAGATTAGAAATAAGATTAATAATAAGAAAATATTCCTAAGTTTAATTTAAGTCAAGAAATAATTTAATTTAAAGAAATAGAATGTTTTAGAATTTATTTAATTAATTAGAGCTAAGTTGGTAAATAAATTCTTTTAGGTTCAATATTTAATTAAAGCTTAAATTAAAATATGTAAACAAGAGAGAATGAATTAATCTAAGTATGAAGTATTCAGGAAATTAAACATAGTATTTAAATGCTTAAAGTTAAATCCATGCAATGCCATGCAAGAGGTCATTATAAATTAAGGTGTAAATTCATTAAAATGTAGAATATGTATTTAAAACCTTAAGCAATTAACATACAAGATGTAAACAATAAAACACCATGCAAATAAGTAATAATTTTGGGTCCAACATTTAAAATATTCAAAGGTGGATAACTCTCCATTCCAACAATTCCTATTTACAATTCATGGGGTATTCATTTCTCATTTTAATTATCTAAAGGGTAGTAAATTTAAATGCAATAACATACCTCATTTCTACTCAACCTATTAGACAACAAAACCGTGTAAATGCAGTAGGAAATAAGGAACAAACCAACGGCAATAAGGGGATTGAGAAATAATTCAAAACCCTTCACCTCCTTCACTTGTAAGTCTCATTTTAATGTATATTATGGACCCTTTAACACCATTATTAACATTCCTCTTCCTTACCTACATGTCCTACATTCATATGCTCAGAAAATCAGTAGGAAACATCTGAGAAAAATCGTGAATTAGCAGCAAGGAGGAGAGGGTAGGAACAACAACACTAGAGGAGGAAAAACAATTCATATCCATTCAACTTCTTGACTTGTAACCTCCAACTAAATGCACTTCAAGACTCCTTTACCATCCCTTGTAACCTTCATACTCATTACCTAGCAGCCCTTCATCCATAATTTTTAAATTTACAGAAGAGAACAGCAGCTAAAAATCGAGAATAACAGCACAAGAACAAGAAGGAATTCTCAACTCCGACTCCGTCGCTCGTATTCGTCGTATTGGTTTGTTTTATTCAAAACAATTTCCAGGCATGTATATATTGTTTCTTTGCTCTTCAATCAAGTCCTATAAATATTTTTAAACATTATATGTTAAAGATTCATGAGGCAAAATGAAATTATGGCAGCAACATTTTCGAAAAATCTGCACAGGTCCTCGGAATTGGCTTATGTTTTGTTTGAGATGTTTCTTGTGATTTCAGGAGTTGTTTCGGTTCCAGGCTCCCAAGGCTGATTATAGGAATGATTTAGAGTATGTTAGGGGGTTTTTGGTTCATGTGTTTCAGTCCATACACTCAAGAACGAAAGAATGACAGCAACTTTCCCTTAGGTGCAATAATGAGTCACGGTTTTGGTCATTTGGGTGGTTAAGGTGTGTGTTCTAATCTTGGCTGTCCTAGGGACTGTAGCCATGGTTATAACTCTCACTTACCATGTCTAGGACGTGACCAAGGTGTCCTTTCAAGGTTTGGTTCATGGTTCCCTCAAAATTTTTAAACAACAACACAAGTGCATATTTCGGTCTTTCCATTTCCTGTGTGAGTGTGTTTCGGTTTTAGGGTGTGGTTTGGTTTGTGGTGGGTTTCTAGCCCTTAGCCATGATCCAAGACATGCCTTAGGATGTTGGTAAGAGTCTTTGGGTGGTGGTTCAAGCCCTTGGTCATTAAATTTCAGAATTTCCCCTCAAATACACAAGCTGCTCCTGCTGTAATTTGACAGCAACTTGCTGTTCGGTTCATGAGGTTGGTTTGAGTTCTTGGCTGGCTTTTAGCCCATGGCCTTGGACTGGATAGTACCTCAATGAGTTAGGAAAGTCATGTTTTTGGCCGTTTGTGATTCGCTCGACTTTAGAGGTCGTACGAGAATTTACGGTGAAACGTGCCAAAATGACTCTCCAAAGAGTGTTTTATGTTTTTGGATTCCTTTCACCCATTTTCGTGTTTTACAGTTATTATGCATATTTTTCAGTATGTTTAGGGTATTTTTAATCATGGTTAAACGTCGGTTTAATGTTGGTTCGGGTTGGTACGAAGCCATGTTTAAAAATCAAGTTGTTGGACCGAATCGTCTCGTTTTTGGTTCTATTGTTAAATTTTTGTCAAGTTAAGATTTATTGCATGTGTCACATATTAGAAGTAAGTCGCAGCAAGCCTGGGAATGATTCAACTCATCCGGTAAAAATAAAATTATAATTATATTACGTGCATAAAAATATAAAATGTTTATTTTTGAGATATATGCAATATGTCTTGTGGCCACCTTATGCTTATGGGTTTGGAAGTCGGTAGGAACAACCGAGGACCTCTCCGCCCGGTGACTTACGATTGGTTTATGATTATGTATGGGTACGGACATCCAGTCCAAGGGCTGTGATTGATCTCTACCGCCCAGTATACTGTGGTTTAGTCTGATCAGGCGCTTACGCTATGTTATGGGCCACTAGCTTAGAAACATTATCTCTACCAGAAAATTATGATATGTTATGACAGAGCTCTATTGAGCAAAACTTTTACGTATGATTTTTAGATATGCACGTAGTTATAATTATTCTTGATATGATTTTTACCGTACGCTTTACGATACTTTATTTTTACGTTGCATGCGATTTTTTGATATATTTACTTGTTATTCACGATATATACATGTTGAGTCTTTAGACTCACTAGACTTGATTGTTGTAGGTATTGATGAGGTCGGGACCGCGGACGGAGACCAGTGAGCGATCTTGGGACAGCAGTAGTAAACCCGAGGACCTCATGATTTAATTTATGCACCTTTTATTATTCAAACTCAGTTTTAATACGTTGGATTATTTTTAAGTTGATGTTTACGTTGAATTATTTTTAAATTGTTGGTTGAAAACAATATTTGCTTCCGCTGTTATTTTAAAGTTAAAATTATTTACATGTTGATTTTAATTAAATGGGACAAGATAATTATTTATTTAGAAAATTTTTAATAATTCCGCAAAATTATGAATACGAAATACGGGCCTTTACAGTTGGTATCAGAGCCTATGATCTTGTAAAGGGTTGTACTACTACTGCTCTCGAGAAGCTCATGAAGTCACGTCTTCGGTCTGTAAGTCTTACGATTACGCATTTATTTTAAAGCATGAAATATTTTTTTCGTCATGATTGCATGAAATATTTTACGTCAAGATTACGATTATGCATTATTTATTTAAATGTAAAGAAATAGTGGAATTATGCATGTTGGTTACGTATGGGTTATAATTATGGAACAGCATGCCTCCTAGACGCCGTGTTGGACGCCCGAGAGGTGATGATGAGCGCCGTCATGAGGGCGGTGAGGATCAGAGACAAAGGGAGAACGAGGAGAGAGATCTACAACCACCCCCTCCACCAGACATGAATGCCCAGATGCTAGCTGGGATGACTCAGTTCTTCGCACAGTTTGCGGGGAACAATGCAGTGGGAGCCAGACAGCCGGAACCGGAGGCTATCTATGAGCGATTCATGAAGATGCGACCAAAGGAATTCTTAGGGACATCCGATCCTATGGCAGCCGAGGGTTGGATTAAGTCCCTTGAGGTTATTTTCGAGTTTATGGGGCTTGAAGATGGAGATAGGGTTCGATGTGCGACCTACCTATTCGGAGGAGACGCTCGCCTATGGTGGGAAGGAGCATCAGTGGCTTTGGATTTGACTACTTTGAGGTGGGAGCACTTCACAGAGGTATTCTATTCTAAATATTTTACTGAGGAGGTGCGTTCGAGGTTGACCACGGAGTTCATGACCCTGAGGCAGGGAGACTTGACTGTTACGGAGTTCATCCGTAAGTTCGAGAGGGGATGTCACTTTGTACCCCTAATTGCTAATGATGCTGGAGCTAAATTGAGGCATTTTCTGAATAGTCTACGGCCGATCATACGCCGTGATGTTAGGGTGGATGGCCCTACTACCTATGATGTTGCTGTTTCCAGAGCTCTAGTGGCAGAGCAAGACCAGAATGATATTGAGCGCGATCGCCTTGGAAAACGACCATTTCAGGCACCACACCGTCCTCCTCAGTCACAGCATCAAAATAAGAGACCTTTCCACGGTCCACCCAAGAACAGAGGGCCGTAGCAGCAACCGCAGGGACGAGCAGTCCCGAGGACAGTGGAGTATCCAGTCTGTGCCAGGTGCTCACGTCGTCATGCTGGGCCATGTATGTATGGTTCGGGAAAGTGTTACAAATGTGGTAGTACTGACCACATATTGAAGAATTGCCCACAGAAGAATCTGCCTACCCAAGGCAGAGTTTTTGCTCTCCATGCTGCGGAGACTAACCCGGAGACGATGCTCATGACAGGTATCATAAATCCTTAAGTTGTATTTGAAGTTTAATGTTTTGGGTTAATATTTTAAACTTAGAATTTATGATAGGATTGCATGCTCTAATCAGTGTTATTTACGGGAACGTAGGTTAGAAGAACTTTGACCTTTGCATGTCTATAAGCATAGTTCTTGTAAAACTATTGGGTTTAGCATAATATTCCAATCTTTCAGGGAGAATCTTTATAGCCGGTTCAGCTACGAAAGCCCTGATAGATTCATGGGCTACTCATTCGTTCATTTCAGAAACCTTTGCAAATTCTCTCAAATCAAATCAATTGGACTAGACTTAGCGTATTCCGTAACATTGCCTTCTGGAGAGGAGATGACAGCCACTACTGTGATCCGAGATATAGACCTTGAACTTCATGGTAATCTTGTGTATGCGGATCTTATCGTTCTGCTGATGCCAGAATTTGATATCATTCTAGGGATGGACTGGCTATTGAGGAACGGAGTTTTGATTGACTTCCAGCAGAGATCTGTTCTCGTCCGACCGCCGGGGATGGAACAATTCTTATTCGAGCCAGACATGTATTTTAATTTACCGCGTATGATATCTTGTGTCCAGGCTAGGAAGCTCATTCGTAGAGGGTGCCGAGCATTTTTAGCTACTCTTGTATCCGTTCCCGAGACGCCCAAACAGTCAGCATCCGATGTTCCAGTTGTCCGGGATTTTCTAGACGTTTTTCCTGATGACGTCTCTGGATTACCACCTGTACGAGAGGTTTAATTTTCTATTGAGCTTATGCCCGGTACGGCACCGATCTCAAAGGCGCCGTACAGATTAGCACCGACGGAGATGGCAGAACTCAAGAAACAAATTCAGGAACTTCTTGACAAGGAGTTCATTCGCCCGAGCTTTTCGCCATGGGGGGCACCGGTATTGTTTGTGAAGAAAAAGGATGGTTCTATGAGGCTCTGCATTGATTACCGGGAGTTGAACAACGTTACAGTGAAGAACAAATACCCACTCCCGAGGATAGAGGATTTATTTGATCAATTGGAGGGAGCTTCGGTATTCTCCAAGATTGATCTGCGTTCTGGTTATCATCAGCTGAAAGTGAAAGACGCCGACGTTCTCAAGACTGCTTTCAGGACTCGTTATGGCCACTTCGAGTTTCTTGTGATGCCGTTCGGTTTGACGAATGCGCCAGCGATCTTCATGGATCTCATGAATCGCGTATTCCAGCCATATCTTGATCAGTTCGTGATAGTATTCATAGATGATATTCTCATCTACTCAAAGAATCAAGAGGATCACAGCAGACATCTGACCACAATACTGCAGACCTTACAAAAGCAAAAACTATTCGCGAAGTGCAGCAAATGCGAGTTCTGGTTAGAGAAAGTGGCGTTCTTAGGCCACGTCATTTCTAGCAGTGGGATCGAGGTAGACCCGGCGAAAGTTCCAGCAGTTAGAGATTGGGTTGTGCCTCAAAATGCATCCGAGATCCGTAGTTTCCTTAGACTAGCAGGATACTATCGGAAGTTTATTCGAGGATTCTCCTCCATCGCAGTTCCACTCACATCATTGACGAAGAAGAATGTTAAGTATGTGTGGAGCGAGGAATGTCAGAAGAGCTTCGATACATTGAAGCAAGCTCTTATTTCGGCGCCGGTATTGGCCATGCCTTCAGGACCCGGGGATTTTGTTCTGTACATCGATGCTTCGAAACTCGGGTTAGGAGCACTATTGATGCAGCATGGGAAGGTGATAGCATATGCTTCTCGTCAGTTGAAGACTCATGAGAAGAATTATCCTACCCATGATCTAGAGTTGGCAGCCGTAGTATTTGCATTGAAGATTTGGAGGCATTATTTGTACGGAGAGAAGTGTCAGATCTTCACCGACCACAAAAGTCTCAAATACTTCTTTACACAGAAAGAGTTGAATATGCGGCAGAGGCGTTGGTTGGAGCTAGTAAAGGACTACGACTGTGACATTAGCTATCTTCCTGGAAAAGCTAATGCAGTTCCAGACGCGTTGAGCAGGAAAGTTGCAGGGATGGCTCATTTGGTGGTTTCGAGACCTCTTCAGTTTGAGATGCAGAGGTTTGATTTAGAGACATATCCTCGAGGTAGAGTTCCTCATCTATCTACTTTGACGATCCAGTCTTCTCTTCTAGACCCTATTCGCAGTGGACAGTTAGAAGACGAGCAGTTGGCAAAGTGGAGACAGAGAGATGAGGCCAAGGGCAGTATTTTGTACACAGTTAGAGACGGTATTGTGAGATATCGAGACAGAATATGGGTTCCTAGCAGCGATTCTATTCGAACAGATATCTTATCTGAGGCCCATATGTCGCCGTACTCCATACATCCAGGGAGTACGAAGATGTACAAAGACCTGCAGTTATTATATTGGTGGCCAGGAATGAAGAGGAATATCAGACGATTTGTATCCGAGTGTCTGACGTGTCAGCTAGTGAAAGCGGAGCATCAGAGACCAGCAGGTTTGCTCAAGCCTCTTCCTATTCCTGAGTGGAAGTGGGAGAATGTCACCATGGACTTCGTTGTCGGTTTGCCGAAGTCAGTTAGAGGGTCGAATGCTATATGGATGATTGTTGATCGTCTTACGAAATCAGCTCATTTCTTGCCTATTAAGACTACTTTCTCCATGATCCAGTATGCAGAGTTATATATCTGGGAGATCGTTAGACTTCATGGTATTCCCGTTTGTATAGTGTCTGACCGAGATCCTAGATTCACTTCCTGATTTTGGAAGAGTCTACATTCAGCTATGGGTACGAAGTTGTTGTTTAGCACAGCTTTTCATCCAGAGACAGATGGTCAATCCGAGAGAGTTATCCAGATTTTGGAGGATCTTCTTCGTGCATGTGTTCTTGATTTCTCTGGGAGTTGGGCAATCAAAGTTACCGTTGGTGGAGTTTACCTAAAACAACAGTTTTCAGTCGTCTATCGGTATGGCTCCATACGAAGCACTGTACGGTCGCAAGTGTAGATCTCCTATTCATTGGGATGAAGTGGGGGAGAGATCAGAGTTGGGTCCGGAGATTGTGCAGCAGGCTGCTAATGTAGTAGTCAAGATTCGTGATAGGATGAGGACTGCTCAGAGTAGACAGAAGAGTTATGCGGATCAGAGGAGGAGAGATTTAGAGTTTGCTGTTGGTGACCATGTTTTCGTGAAGATTGCACCGATGAAAGGTGTCATGCGGTTCGGAAAGAAAGGAAAGCTCAGTCCGAGATTCATTGGACCATTTGAGATCCTCGACAGAGTTGGGACATTAGCTTATCAGTGTTGCTCTTCCGCCGAATCTGGCCGGAGTACACAACGTGTTTCATGTCTCTATGTTGAGGAAGTATAGGGCGAATCCATCGCATGTCCTGAACTTTGAACCGTTGCAGCTCACTCCGAACTTGTCTTATGAGGAAAGACCAGTGCAAATCCTAGATAGACAAGAGAAAAGGCTTCGGAACAAAATGGTCAAGCTAGTGAAAGTCAAGTGGCTCAATCATTCGGAGGAAGAAGCTACGTGGGAACCTGAGCCAGAAATGAGGAGTCGTTATCCCGAGTTATTCGGTAAGTTTTAATTTCGAGGACGAAATTCCTTTAAGGGGAGTAGAGTTGTAGAACCCAAAAATAAGATTACGTATAAGCCATGCATAATTTATATTATTTAAATTAAAAATGAATTTTTATGAAAATATGAAGTGTTTTAGTTATTTTAAAAAAATAGATGTTAAGTTTCATCTTTTCAGGATAAATACGCGAGGTCGGGCCGGAGTTTGGAGATTAGAAATAAGAAAATATTCCTAAATTTAATTTAAGTCAAGGAATAATTTAATTTAAAGAAATAGAATGTTTTAGAATTTATTTAATTAATTAGAGCTAAGTTGGTAAATAAATTCTTTTAGGTTCAATATTTAATTAAAGCTTAAATTAAAATATGTAAACAAGAGAGAATGAATTAATCTAAGTATGAAGTATTCAGGAAATTAAACAGAGTATTTAAATGCTTAAAGTTAAATCCATGCAATGCCATGCAAGAGGTCATTATAAATTAAGGTGTAAATTCATTAAAATGTAGAATGTGTATTTAAAACCTTAAGCAATTAACATACAAGATGTAAACAATAAAACACCATGCAAATAAGTAATAATTTTGGGTCCAACATTTAAAATATTCAAAGGTGGATAACTCTCCATTCCAACAATTCCTAATTACAATTCATGGGGTATTCATTTCTCATTTTAATTATCTAATGGGTAGTAAATTTAAATGCAATAACATACCTCATTTCTACTCAACCTATTAGACAACAAAACCGTGTAAATGCAGTAGGAAATAATGAACAAACTAACGGCAATAAGGGGATTAAGAAACAATTCAAAACCCTTCACCTCCTTCACTTGTAACTCTCATTTTAATGTATATTATGGACCCTTTAACACCATTATTAACATTCCTCTTCCTTACCTACATGTCCTACATTCATATGCTCAAAAAAATAAGTAGGAAACATCTGATAAAAATCGTGAATTAGCAGCAAGGAGGAGAGGGTAGGAACAACAACACTAGAGGAGGAAAAAACAATTCATATCCATTCAACTTCTTGACTTGTAACCTCCAACTAAATGCACTTCAAGACTCCTTTATCATCCCTTGTAACCTTCATACTCATTACCTAGCAGCCCTTCATCCATAATTTCGAAATTTACAGAAGAGAACAGCAGCTAAAAATCGAGAATAACAGCACAAGAACAAGAAGGAATTCTCAACTCCGACTCCGTCGCTCGTATTCGTCGTATTGGTTTGTTTTATTCAAAACAATTTCCAGGCATGTATATATTGTTTCTTTGCTCTTCAATCAAGTCCTATAAATATTTTTAAACATTATATGTTAAAGATTCATGAGGCAAAATGAAATTATGGAAGCAACATTTACGAAAAATCTGCACAGGTCCTCGGAATTGGCTTATGTTTTGTTTGAGATGTTTCTTGTGATTTCAGGAGTTGTTTCGGTTCCAGGCTCCCAAGGCTGATTATAGGAATGATTTAGAGTATGTTAGGGTGTTTTTGGTTCATGTGTTTCAGTCCATACACTCAAGAACGAAAGAATGACAACAACTTTCCCTTAGGTGCAATAATGTGTCACGGTTTTGGTCATTTGGGTGGTTAAGGTGTGTGTTATAATCTTGGCTCTCCTAGGGACTGTAGCCATGGTTATAACCCTCACTTACCATGTCTAGGACGTGACCAAGGTGTCCTTTCAAGGTTTGGTTCATGGTTCCCTCAAAATTTTTAAACAACAACACAAGTGCATATTTCGGTCTTTCCATTTCCTGTGTGAGTGTGTTTTTGGGGTGTGGTTTGGTTTGTGGTGGGCTTCTAGCCCTTATCCATGGTCCAACCCATGCCTTAGGATGTTGGTAAGAGTCTTTGGGTGGTGGTTTAAGCCCTTGGTCATTAAATTTCAAAATTTCCCCTCAAATACACAAGCTGCTCCTGCTGTAATTTGACAGCAACTTGATGTTCGGTTCATGAGGTTGGTTTGAGTTCTTGGCTGGCTTTTAGCCCATGGCCTTGGACTGGACAGTACCTCAATGAGTTAGGAAAGTCATGTTTTTGGCCGTTTGTGATTCGGTTGAGTTTAGAGGTCGTACGAGAATTTACGGTGAAAGGTGCCAAAATGACTCTCGAAAGAGTGTTTTATGTTTTTGGATTCCTTTCACCCATTTTCGTGTTTTACAGTTATTATGCATATTTTTCAGTATGTTTGGGGTATTTTTAATCATGGTTAAACGTCGGTTTAATGTTGGTTCGGGTTGGTACGAAGCCATGGTTAAAAATCAAGTTGTTGGACCGAATCGTCTCGTTTTTGGTTCTATTGTTAAATTTTTGTCAAGTTAAGATTTATTGCATGTGTCACATATTAGAAGTAAGTCGCAGCAAGCCTGGGAACGATTCAACTCATCCGGTAAAAATAAAGTTATAATTATATTACGTGCATAAAAATATAAAATGTTTATTTTTGAGATATATGCGATATGTCTTGTGGCCACCTTATGCTTATGGGTTTGGAAGTCGGTAGGAACAACCTAGAACCTCTCCGCCCGGTGACTTACGACCAGTTTATGATTATGTATGGGTACGGACATCCAGTCCAAGGGCTGTGATTGATATCTACCGCCCAGTATACTGTGGTTTAGTCTGATCAGGCGCTTACGCTATGTTATGGGCCACTAGCTTAGAAACATTATCTCTACCAGAAAATTATGATATGTTATGACAGAGCTCTATTGAGCAAAACTTTTACGTATGATTTTTAGATATGCACGTAGTTATAATTATTCTTGATATGATTTTTACCGTACGCTTTACGATACTTTATTTTTACGTTGCATGCGATTTTTTGATATATTTACTTGTTATTCACGATATATACATGTTGAGTCTTTAGACTCACTAGACTTGATTGTTGTAGGTATTGATGAGGTCGGGACTGCGGACGGAGACCAGTGAGCAATCTTGGGACAGTAGTAGTAAACCCGAGGACCTCATGATTTAATTTATGCACCTTTTATTATTCAAACTCAGTTTTAATACGTTGGATTATTTTTAAGTTGATGTTTACGTTGAATTATTTTTAAATTGTTGGTTGAAAACAATATTTGCTTCCGCTGTTATTTTAAAGTTAAAATTATTTACATGTTGATTTTAATTAAATGGGACAAGATAATTATTTATTTAGAAAATTTTTAATAATTCCGCAAAATTATGAATACGAAATACTGGCCTTTACAATTGCACTTACTTGTTCGGCTAAAAATGCTTTCTTTTCACATTCAATTTTTTTTCACAGTGCACAAGTCTTTCAAAAATTTTGCATATGATGGTTTCTGTTTTATTGCATCTAATAAAGGAATATTAACTTTTACTTGTTTAAAAATATCATATATATCATAATTCAAATTTGATTTTTTGTATTTTTCAATGCATGAGAGAATGGTGGTGACACTGTCTGTTGAACCTCCTCTTCGCAAGTTATGGGTTCCACATTCTTACCCTTTGGAGTTGATTTATCATCATTTTCACAAGGTTCAGGAATGGATTTTTCCACAACCTTACCACTTCGAAGGGTAATAACAGATTTTACCTGATCCATCGGTTGAGTTCCAGAAGTTCCAGTTTGTGAATGATGATCCTTGGGATTAGGCTGTGGTTGTGAAGGAAATTTACCTTTTTCATGAACATTAAGTGCAGATGCAAATTTAGCAAGAGTATCTTTCAATCTGTCATGGTTTGAGCAGTTTGAGTATTGATAGACTCTTGCTTTGCAATGAAAAAATTCAATAAATCTTCCAAATTCCTTTTAGGTGGAGGAACATAAGATGCATAATTTTGAAAATTTTGTTGATTTTGAAAATGTGGTTGCGGAAATTTTGCAGCATTATCATTCCTCCAACTAAAATTTGGATGATTTCGCCAACCTGGATTGTAATTTTGAGAAAATGATTCAAAATTTGGCCTTTTGAAATTGTTCAAAACATTGACTTGTTCATGGAGACATTCTTTAAAAGAGGGCAAAGTGGGACAATCTTTTGTAGATTGATCACTTGTATCACAGATGTGACACGCAATTTCTTGAATAGCTTTTAATTGACCATTTTTTTCAATTCAAGTGCCTCAACTTTTCTTGCCAAAGAGGTAAATCTAGCTTGAAGATCATGTTCATCTTTGAGGGTGTACATACCTCCACCAGATGTGGGAGATTGAATCTTGTTTGATGGTTCGATTGTACCTATAGTGTCCCAATTTTGAGCATTTTCAGCTAATGAATCGAGATACTCAATTGCCTCATTTGGATCTTTATCTTCAAATGTTCCATTACCCATAAATTCAACCATTTGCTATCTTTAGGTGTTAAGCCTTCATAAAATTGAGAAACAACTCTCCAAATTTCAAAACCATGATGTGGACAAAGATTAAGCAATTCTTTGTATCTATCCCAACACTGATAAAAAGTTTCTCCTTGTTTTTGAGTGAAAGTGATGATTTGTCTTTTGAAAGAATTTGTTCTATGAGATGGAAAAAACATTTTCAAAAATTGTTGTTGCAATTCATCCCAAGTTCGAATGGATCCCGATCTAAGATTTTGTAGCGAATTTTTAGCTTTATCTTTAAAAGAAAAAGGAAAAAGCTTAAGTCGAATGATGTTCATGCTACAATTTAGATCATTATATGTGTTGCACACTTCTTCAAACTCTCGTTAATGCATGTATGGATTTTCAGAATCTAAGCCGTGAAAATTGGGTAAAAGTTGGATAATACCAGGCTTAAAATTGAAATGAGATGCATCAGGGGGAAAAACTAGACATGAAGGTGCACTAGTACGTGTAGGATTCATGTGATCTCTAAGTGTTCTTCGTCTATCATGATCATGTTGAGATTGATTTCATCTTCATTTTCTTGGATGGGTTCCTCCGCCATGTTTTGTAAAAATTAAGGGTTATTTCGAATGAGTCGACCACTAAGTGTACGTGACCAAATGCTCATGCAAAAGAATAAAAACACGCAAAAGCAATAAAAATTCAAATAAAAAAAAATAAACTATAAACTAAAATTAAATAAACTTGAAATTAAATTATACTTCTCCGGCAACGGCGCCAAAAACTTGTTGGACTTTGATTGTTGCACTCCCAAGAGCAGGTTGTCCACAAGTAGTATAATTCGGTGAGTCCGAATATCATATCCACAGGGAAGCTAAGGTAATTACAAGTCCACTACAATGTCATTTTGTTTTTGTTTTATTTTTCTTTTAATAGTTTGAATCTTTAATTGATAATTTTTAATTGTTCAAATTTTAATTTAAGTAGTTGAGATTAAAGGATCCACTCTTGGTATTTTAATAAAGTTAACATTAATGAACATTATTGAAATCCACTTAATAAAATGGTTCCAATATATATTAAATAATCATATTTTTATTATGTTATATATTATTATCTTATAAGTATATAATATATACCAAAACTTGTAAATGTTGTCAAGTATTTATTGTACTATATATATATTTGTAATCACTAAATCAAGGTTCCCACTTTAAATGGTTGGTAAAACCAAACAAACATTTAAATGGTACCAAAAATTAATATTATGATATATTCATATATAATAAATCAAGGCATCCACTTTTAAATGGTTGGTAATACCAAACTAACATTTAAATGGTTCCAAGAATTTAGTATAACATATAGCAACAATAAATCAAAACTCCCACTTATAAGTAGGGTATAATAATACTTAAAGAAATAAATATAACATAAACAATAAATAATGATTAAATAATATAAAACATAGATTCTTACCTTTTAATAACCTTATTGTCATGCCAAGAGTTTCACCTTTTCATCTCAACTTTGGGAAGTTAGCTACTCATTATTCAAAGTGTAAAACTTTGAATATGAATTTAACAGCCTAATTATATTTAAATGAAGAAATAAAGGGAAAACAAAGAGAGAAATATTATGAACTCAAAGGTTTGTTCATAAAATGAGGGATATCTCAATACATTACAATGCACCCCTATTTATAGCCAAATTTGGGGAGACAACCACAAATAAAATATTATTTTTTACACATAAGTCTTCATTGTTGTTGCAAGAAATTAATATTTTAATACACATCACTTTTGAAAATCTTCCCATCCGAATTTTCTTCTCCACATAAAAACAAACACGTAGATATCTGAGTTGTTTGAATTGTGGTATTTTTTTTAACCATTTGACCAAGTAATTTGAAAGATATGGTCAAAATACTAGAGCATGGTAAAACTGCCACTTCTTTGGTAACTTTAATTGTGGCTTAATTTGATCCCATTTGTGAGAAGATTTTTATCTCATGCTTGCCACCAATATTGTAGATATTAACATCAACTTTCTACAGGTCTAAGAATCATCTTAATCCCATTTGCAACGCCAAGTTTATTTTTGTTTTATCGAACCTCTAAAAAATAGTAAAAACTTATAATAAACAACAACTTATATTTTATACAATTTATTATAAAATATATAATATTTAAAAATTTAATAAAACAAAAACTATATATTTATATTATAAAACATTTAATTAATATACAATTTTTTATCTTTATCATAGCCCCATACGTCCAAAAAATCAATAAGTCAAGGCGACCTCCGCCATATCAAATCTGAATAGAAAAGTGGCTCAATATGCAATGCAATGATGCATTTCAATCTCATCAAGCCAATATCATAATAAGCTCATCTCAAAAGATCAATCATCAACAAATCACAAGTAATTTATCAAGCCATCGAATTTTCAATTTAAAATAAACATGATACTTTTACCTCGTATGTTACCGACCGTAACATACCTTTCAAATATTACCAAAAAGAGATCGAAATGTGTAGGTGAGAAGTCTTAAACCTCGGAATTCTACTATAACTCAAGAACTTTGATCATCTATCAAAACAGAGTAGTTTCTGTTCAAAATTCATAATTAATTCAATACTGCTTCGAATCAAGATCCGCAAATTGGATATTCAAGAAAATTCAAATCCCAACAATTTTGTAAAGAAGGAATCCATATCATTTCTTAGCCGAAATATGCCATAAAACATTCATTGAATCATTTTATCAAACACGTGGCGTGCGTGATAAAGAGTTAGCTCCCTTACTTTGCCCTTGTCTTCAATTCCATTTCTTTTCAAAATATCAATACATACAATATACATAATCAATGATTTAAAGGAGCTAAAATTAATTGAATCTTCATTTATCATATACATAGCTCATGAGATGCATTCCAAGGAAGAATCTACTTACAACCAAATAGAGATAGACTAGTCTTGGCACTTGGTGATGATTCTACAAGATCAAACCACAATAGAATCCATTAATATCATTTTCTTAAGCTTTCAATCCCCCGTAAGTCGAAAACTTACCAATACAAACTTACAACTGAAGGAATCCAAGAACAAGACAAAGTAATAACTTACCTTGATCTTTCTATTAGCGTAGATGAAGATACCAATTTGGATTGAAGGAATAAATCAAGAGATGGTAGGAGGGAAAGAAGAAAAATGGAAGAACCCTAGCTTCTAACCGATGGAGAGAAATGAGGATGAGAAGAAATGATACAAAAATCATTCCCCGATCTAATATATACCATCCAAACCTCAAAACACATTTTTTGTACAAGTGCTGGACTGCCATGGCATGTGTTTTGGCGCAGGGGCACGCACCATACTGCCCAACACCCAAAGTTTCAGTACCGGGCGCGCCATCGCGCAGGATATGGCGCAAGGGGCGCGCCATATTCTGCCAAAAACTGCATTTTTAACTTCAGAATTTGCAAAAGTGCTCAACAAGAAAGTTGTAGCTCTATGTCTTGGCTTGCATCTCCAATTGGCTTCATGTCATTTGGAGGTCTAAGTAAAATGTTATGCTCAATCTCCCAACATGTGTCAGTGCAGGAATGACGATACACACGACACACTTCGGGCCACTTTTGTCTCGTTTTCCTTAATGATTTGACCAAAACTCAAAATAAGAAAGTTATAGCCTTATGTCTTATCTTTCTAATGAAAGTAGCCTCACATCAATTGGATCAATATACAAAACATTATGCTAAAAACCACAACTACTGCCACATTTTTCATACCGTTTTTGCACTTCCATTACCTATTTAGCTCAAATTCAACCTTTGATTCTACCCATCCATTATCTATTCCATTCTATAACATTCATTACCATTCATAACGTAAAGTCATAAACCATAACAACTACTGCCACAATTTTATTTCCCTCTCCTCTAAAAATAGATTTCGTCCTCGAAATCAATCAAGTACTCTTTCAAGTCTAACGTGTAATGATCAATACTGAAAATAAAACCGAGAATAAAAGCGTACTTCATTTGAATAACTCTGGATATTTATGTCTCATTTTATCTTCTAATTCTCAAGTTGCCTCTTCGACACCATGTCTGTTCCACTGTACTTTAATCAACGGTATCAATTTATTTCTGAGTTGCTTATCTTTTCTATCTAGAATTTGAATCGGTCTCTCAATGTAGCTCAAATTCTGATCTAACTCAACCTCATCGGGTGGAAGTACATGAGAAGGATCTGGATAATATTTCCTCAACATAGACACATAAAAAACATTATGAACACCTGATAACTCAGGAGGAAGAGCTAATCTATAAGGCAAATCACCAGCACGTTCCAAAATCTCATACGGACCTATGAATCTCGGTGATAATTTACCCTTCTTTCCAAATCTAATGTACCACGGAAAGGAGATATTTTCAGAAAAACTCTGTCACTTTTCTCGAAAATCAACAGTCGTCTCTGATGTTCGCATACTTAGCCTGCCTATCCTGAGCAGCTTGCATATGACTCTGAATCAATTTCACCTTCTGTGTCATATCTCTTATCATATCAGGTCCTACAATTGGTACTTCAGATAAATCATCCCAATACAAAGGAGATCGACACTTCCTGCCATATAGTGCTTCAAATGATGACATTCAAATGCTCACTTGATAACTATTGTTATAAGAAAACTCGACAAGTGGTAACGAATCCTGCCAACCAATGCCAAAATCCATAACTACAGCTCTCAGCATATCCTCTAATGTCTGAATAGTACGTTCTGACTATCCTTCTGTCTGAGGATGATAGGCTGTACTCAAATGCAAACGAGTACCAAGGGCCTCTTGTAAACTCTGCCTAAAGATGAGAAGAAAATCTGGGATCACGATCAGATACAATGGACTTAGGAACACCATGCAATCTCAAAACTTCTCTGATGTACAATCTGGCCATCTGATCATGCGTATATGTCATCTGATAAGGAATAAAACATGAAGACTTGGTTAATCTATCAACGATAACCCAAATTGAATCACAACCCCTCGACGACCTCGGCAATTTCGTGACAAAGTCCATGGTGATATGGTCTCACTTCCATTCTGGAACCTTAAGGCTATGCAAAAGACCTCCTAGTCGCTTTCTTTCTTCTTTCACTTGTTGACAATTCAAACAACGAGATACAAATTCTGCTATGTCAGATTTCATTCTTTTCCACCAAAATTGTTTCTTCAAATCATTGCACATCTTTTTACTTCCAGGGCGTACACTGAATTTACTGAAATGAGCATCACGCAAAATCTGTATCCTCAAATCTGAAATATTAGGAACTACAATACGATCATTCACAAACAAAATACCCTCATTATTGACCTGAAATTCTGATCGATGTCCTGATCTGACGAGTTCAACTGATTTCTGAATGCTTTGATCTAACCTTTGAGCCTCTTTAATCTTTACAAACAACTCTGGCTCTGCCTGAATCATAAATACTCTTACAGGTTGAGTATCTACCACAAAATCCAAACCAGAAAGACAACATTCTTCTACTAAGTCAGATACACTGCTAGTGATCAAGGACATATTGCATACTTTTCTGGTCAAAGCATCGGCTGCTGCATTAGACTTTCCTTGATAATATTTTATTTCGCAATCATAGTCTTTCAACAAATCTAACCAACGCCTCTGTCTCATGTTCAGCTCCGCTTGTGAAAAGAGGTATTTCAAACTCTTATGATCAGTGAATATCTCAAATGTCTCCCCATACAAGTAGTGACGCCAAATCTTTAGCGCAAAAACCACTGCTGCTAGTTCCAAGTCATGCACTGGGTATTTAGACTCATGTGGCTTCAACTGTCGTGAAGCATAGGCAACAACACGGCCATGCTGCATTAATACACAACACAGTCCTTGATGTGAAGCATTAGTGTGCACTGTAAATCCTCCAACACCTGATGGGATAGTCAGAACTGGAGCACTAGTCAATCTCTGCTTAAGTTCAACAAAACTAGACTCACATGCCGATGACCAAATAAATGGTACATTCTTTTGTGTCAGCTGGGTAATTGGCCTCGCAATCTGTGAGAATCCTTCAATAAATCTGCGATAATAGCCTGCCAAACACATAAAACTACGTACCTCAGGAACTGATGTCGGTCTAGACCAATTGATGACTGCCTCAACTTTACTCGGATCAACTGATATACCAGCACTCGAAATCACATGTCCAAGGAATACCACTCTATCCAACCAAAACTCACATTTGGATAATTTAGCATACAACTTTTCAGTTCTCAAAATCTGCAGTACAACTCTCAATTGTTCGACATGCTCAAATTCAGATTTTGAATAAATAAGAATATCATCAATGAAGATCACAACAAATTGATCTATATACCGTTGAAACACACGGTTCATCAAATCCATAAATACCGCAGGTGCATTGTTCAACCCAAAAGGCATAACCAAAAATTCAAAATGCTCATACCTGGTACGAAAAGCAGTCTTAGGCACATCTGTCTCTCTAACTCTTAACTGATGATATCCGGATCTTAAATCAATCTTAGAATATACTGAAGAACCCTGCAACTGGTCAAAGAGATCATCAATCCTTGGCAAAGGATACTTATTCTTTACTGTGGGTTTATTCAACTGTCTATAACCGACACAAAGCCTCATAGACCCATCTTTTTTCTTCACGAATAAAACCGGAGCACCCCAAGGTGAAACACTTGGTCTTATATATCCTTTAGCCAATAGATCCTCAAGTTGTTCCTTTAGTTCCTTCAGTTCAATTGGCGCCATCCTATAAGGAGCTCTAGAAATAGGCTGTGTACCTGGCATCAACTCAATGTTGAACTCAATCTCTCGGACTGGAGGAAATCCTGGAATTTCATCTGGAAATACATCTGAAAATTCACTAACAATTGGAATATCTGCCAATTTAGGTACTGACCTTGAAATATCAATTGCATAAACCAAGAAACATTCTGCTCCTTTCTGCAACAAACGAGTCATGGACAAAACAGATATCAAAGGAATCTTAGCTCGAGAACCCTTACCATAAAACGTCCAGTGATCTGTCATATCAGACCTAAAACTTAACAATCTTCTGAAAACAATCTACAGTAGCCCTGTATCTTGTCAACATGTCAATACCAACAATGCAGTCAAAATCAGACATCTCCAGCACAATGCAATCAACCTCAATGACATTATTCTCATAACGAAATTCACAACAACTAACATTTCAGCAGACCTCATCACTTTGCCCAGTGGAGTATAAATAGATAAGGTAGATGATAATGATATAGAATGCAACGAATGCAATGTGACAAAGTGCTCAGCTATGAAAGTAGGTGATGCACCAGTATCCATCAAAACATAAGCAGGATAACCTGAGAGAAAACAATTACCTGAAATGACATTATCTGGAGCATTATGTGCCTCATCCTCAGTGAGTGCAAAAACTCGGGCCTGCTGTCTAGGTGGTTGTCCTACCCTGTGGCTACCACTCTGTTTGTTCTAATCTGACCGATTTGACTGCTGATAAGAATGAACTGTAGGAGTCTGGCGATTCTGGTGAGATTTCTGTCTCGATGATCCCCCACTCTGAGATATATCACTGCCACGATTTGGACACACTCGAGCATAGTGTCCCACCTAGTTACACAAATGGCAAGCTCCCGAAACTCCTCTACACTGATCGGTATAATGTCTACCACCGCACTGACCACAAGTCGGGCCTGAATAACCAGTGCTCTGAACTGAACCAGACTGTCTCCATCCACTAGAACTCGAAAAATTACTTCCATGCCTCTTAAATTGTTTGCCTCTAGCCCGAAATTGCTCTCTTATGTTGCCACTATTACCACCACTATTACTCTGTCTGAATTGATGTCGATACTGCGGTTGTTGGGGTCGTTGCGAATATTGAGAACCTCTCTGCCTAATGATTCCAGTTTCAACTCCCTTGGCTCGATCAAGAGCATCAGCAAAAGTATTAGGCCTTCCAGTATTAACCGGGGTAAATATATCAGGATTAAGATCATTTATGAAATGATCGGCCTTAGCTTCTTCATCGGATGCTACATGAGGAGAAAATCTCAGTAAATTCGAGAACTTAGCAACATAGTCCTCAATATTCAGATTTCCCTGTTTTAAATTTGCAAACTCGGCTCCCCTATCTTTCCTGTAAGAGGTAGGAAAGAAACGCTGATAAAATTCAGATTTAAAAATATCCCAGGTAACAATTGTACCTCGACCCTCTAAAGCTTTCTTTGTCATGATCCACCAACTCTTAGCAACATATAATAACTGATGAACAACTAATTTGATTCTACGATCATCTGGATACTCAAGATATTCAAATAATTTATCCATATTCTCCAACCAGTTCTCATACTCTAATGCATTCTCGGTACCCTTCAACATCGGTGGGTGCAAAGACTGAAATCTGGCTAAAAGTATCTCCATCGGAGTCGGAGTTATATCCATCTGAGTATGAGTAGCACTACCCTGATCTTGTGCCACTGGTATGTTCTGTCTAGGTCTACCACGACCTCTACCTCGAGTAGCCATGTCTGATATAAAATAGATCAAACACAGATAAAATCATAGTATCACAATCATTTCAATCTTGTATCAATCATCTCTGGTTCTCGAGACTCAACAATCTCAAAAATCTCAAATAAAGCTCAACAATATAGTATCTCAATTATGATCATGTATTTCACATTACGTCATAGTGAAAATGCTATCAAAATTATCACATGATCAAGAAATTCGAACTGACTCGATATACCCTGTTCCCAAATATCTTACGCTCTGATACCACCTAATGTGGGGCCCCGGGTCCGATATCTAATACTAATAATTATAATTGTAACAGACCAAATGATTGAGTCAAATACATAATTTACGGTTCACAAAATGACATAATCATCGTCAAAATAATTTAAATGTCTCAATTGTTTGAAATATATGTTTCAACATGCCAAAATAAACTAGTGGCCAAATTAATCCAAACATCATCAAATAGCTCCTAGACCCGAGAATCCCACTCTAACTCGTATCTCCTCGCCTGGAGCTGGACTCTGGCATCCCAAGCCTCACCTCACCTACCGTCAAGCACATGAAAACAAGAGGTAGCCGACGTGCCGGTGAGTATAAACCCAGTATGATACAATCAATAACATATGAGAATTAAAATTTCACATAGTTCATATAAACTCATAAAGATGCAATATAATGCAATGTATGATCAGAAGCTGTGGGCTATCAATAAATCTCAAGATCAAGTGAATCATCTGGTCATAGGGTACCCAAGGAAAGAGAATCCCCAGCAACATCCACCGACTCATCCGCTCGGGGTGGTTTGCTGTGTTCTACAATCCCAGGACTATGGTGTGCCTACAGAGAGTGTTCAGGCCATAGCAGCGACCTCCGCATACGCTATGCCAACTCAACTATAGCCCCATACGTCCAAAAAATCAACAAGTCAAGGCGACCTCCGCCATATCAAATCTGAATAGAAAAGTGGCTCAATATGCAATGCAATGATGCATTTCAATCTCATCAAGCCAATATCATAATAAGCTCATCTCAAAAGATCAATCATCAACAAATCACAAGTAATTCATCAAGCCATCGAATTTTCAATTTAAAATAAAAATGATACTTTTACCTCGTATGTTACCGACCGTAACATACTTTTCAAATATTACCAAAAAGAGATCGAAATGTTTAGGTGAGAAGTCTTGAACCTCGGAATTCTACTATAACTCAAGAACTTTGATCATCTATCAAAACAGAGTAGTTTCTGTTCAAAATTCATAATTAATTCAATACTGCTTCGAATCAAGATCCGCAAATTGGATATTCAAGAAAACTCAAATCCCAACAATTTTGTAAAGAAGGAATCCGTATCATTTCTTAGCCGAAATATGCCATAAAACATTCATTGAATCATTTAATCAAACACGTGGCGTGCTAAAGAGTTAGCTCCTTTACTTTGCCCTTGTGTTCAATTCCATTTCTTTTCAAAATATCAATACATACAATATACATAATCAATTATTTAAAGGAGCTAAAATCAATTGAATCTTCATTTATCATATATATAGCTCATGAGATGCATTCTAAGGAAGAATCTACTTACAACCAAATAGAGATAGACTATTCTTGGCACTTGGTGATGATTCTACAAGATCAAACCACAATAGAATCCATTAATATCATTTTCTTAAGCGTTCAATCCCCCGTAACTCGAAAATTTACCAATACAAACTTACAACTGAAGGAATCCAAGAACAAGACAAAGTAATAACTTACCTTGATCTTTCTATTAGCGTAGATGAAGATACCAATTTGGATTGAAGGAATAAATCAAGAGATGATAGGAGGGAAAGAAGAAAAATGGAAGAACCCTAGCTTCTAACCGATGGAGAGAAATGAGGATGAGAAGAAATGATACAAAAATCATTCCCCAATCTAATATATACCATCCAAACCTCAAAACACGTTTTTTGTACAAGTGCTGGGCGCCATGGCGAGTGTTTTGGCGCAGGGGCGCACACCATACTGCCCAACACCCAAAGTTTCAGCACCGGGCGCGCCATCGCGCGGGATTGGCGCAAGGGGCGCGCCATATTCTGCCAAAAACGCATTTTTAACTTCAGAATTTGCGAAAGTGCTCAACAATGAAAGTTGTAGCTCTATGTCTTGGCTTGCATCTCCAATTGGCCTCATGTCATTTGGAGGTCTGAGTAAAATGTTATGCTCAATCTCCCAACATGTGCCAGTGTAGGAACGACGATACACACGACACACTTCGGGCCACTTTTGTCTCGTCTTTCCTAATGATTTGACCAAAACTCAAAAAAAGAAAGTTATAGCCTTATGTCTTAACTTTCTAATGAAAGTGGTCTCACATCAATTGGATCAATATACAAAATATTATGTTAAAAACCACAACTACTGCCATATTTTTCTTACCGTTTCTGCACTTCCATTACCTGTTTAGCCCAAATTCAACCTTTGATTCTACCCATCCTTTATCTATTCCATTCTGTAACATTCATTACCATTCATAACGTAAAGTCATAAACCGTCACAACTACTACCACAATTTTATTTTTTTTCAAAATTCGGGCATTACATTTATAACATCCACCTATATGTTTAGCTCTTCGCTTTTTGGCATATGTACTTTTACCAAATCCTGGCATATGTCTTATTATTATTTCACTTGCTTCCCCAACCAATCGGACTTTTGCTTCAATTATCAAACGAACATCATTCGGTATATCATATGACATCATCAACCTTAGTCGCTCACATCTATCTTTATAAATTTTTTTCAACGCGTTATCAGGTAAACAAGCAAAATATTTACGAAGATTCATAATACACGCATCCATATTATTATTATATATAGTTCAATTATTTTGGGAAAACTGAAGAAACCGACTTAGATAGTCACAGAGTACCGTTATCCGCCACTTAACCGGGAAATGAACAAGAATATGCCAAAACAGAATGAAAATATCAAACAACTATTGTGGATCATATAAAGGCATAAACTCATCATTAAGAATTTTATTTTCTATAAAAGGCTTAAATCTTTGCCCATTAACTTTAAACACATCATTATTTTTGGGATTTTCAATATCAACAGCACCATTAGGATAAACAAATTTAACTATAAATGGTCCTGACCATCTCGGTCTTAGTTTTCCTAGAAATAAATGCAAACGAGAATTATAAAGTAAAACTTTTTGTCCAATTTCAAATGACTTTCTCATAATATTTTTATTATCAAAGGCTTTAGTTCTATCTTTATAAATCTTTGAATTTTTATATGCATCATTTCTTAATTCTTCAAGTTCATTTAATTGCAATTTTCTTAATTTAAATGCATCATCTAATATTAAATACTTTAGTTGCCCAATAAGCTTTGTGTTCAAGTTCAACTGGTAAATGACAATGCTTACCAAAAACTAACCTATATGGTGACATCCCTAACTGATATTTTAAATGCAGTTCTATATGCCCATAATGTATCAGTTAATCTTAAAGACCAATCTTCTCGAGTTGGATTAACTGTTTTTTCTAAAATTTGTCTTATTTTTCTATTTTGCAAGTTCAACTTGACCATTACTTTGAGGATGATATGGAGTAGAAACTTTATGTGTAATGCCATATTTTCTTAACAAAGAAGAAAATGATTTATTTATAAAAGGACTTCCCCCATCACTAATTATTGCTCTAGGTATTCCAAATCGGCTAAAAATATTTTCTTTTAGAAATTTTATAACAACTTTATGATCATTAGTTTTACATGCAATTGCTTCAATCCATTTTGAAACATAATCAACGGCGACTAAAATGTAGGTAAGTCCAAAAGATAATGGAAACGGACCCATAAAATCTATCCCCCAACTATCAAATATTTCAATAATTATGATTGGATTTAAATGCATCATGTTTCGTTTTGAAATTGATCCCATATTTTGACAATTTTCACAAGATTTGCAAAATAAATGTGTATCTTTGAATAAAGACGGTCAATAAAATCCACATTGTAAGATTTTTGTAGCTGTTTTATTGGATGAAAAATGACATCCACATGCTTCAGAATGACAAAATTTAATAACATTACTTACCTCATTGTCGGTATGCATCGTCGAAAGATTTGGTCAGGACAATACGTAAACAAGTAAGGATCATCCCAATAAAATTTTTTTACTTCTATCAAGAATTTATTCTTATCCTGTGAATTTCAATGAGAAGGCATTTTATTTGTAACAAGAAAATTTACAATGTTAGCAAACCATAGCATAATAGTAGCATAAAACAACTGATCATCTGGAAAATTTTCATTTATTGGTATTTCATTATGAGATGATTCAGTCATTATTCTAGATAAATAATCGGCTACGACATTTTCTTTTCCTTTTTTATCTTTAATTATAATATCAAATTCTTGTAACAATAAAATCCACCGTATTAATCTTGGCTTAGCATATTGTTTATTTGATAAATATTTTACGGCAGAATGATCAGTGTAAACAATAGTAGTAGAACCAATTAAATAAGATGGAAACTTATCTAATGTAAATACTACTGAAAGTAATTCTTTTTAAGTAGTTGAATAATTTATTTGAGCACTATTTAATGTTCTACTAGCATAATAAATTGCATAAGATTTTCCTTCTTTTCTTTGTCCTAACACAGCTCTTATGGCATAATCACTTGCATCACACATTAATTCAAACACTAAAGACCAATCTGGAGGTTGTAAAATAGGTGATATAATTAAAAGATTAATTATTTTTTTAAAAATCATTTTCACATTTTTGAGTCCATTAAAATTGTGTATCTTTTGTTAAAAGATTTGAAATTGGTTTAGATATTATACTGAAATTTTTTATAAACCTTCTATAAAATCTTGCATGACCCAAGAATGATCGAACTTCTTTGACCGTTTTTGGTTATATTAAATTAGCAATAACATCAATTTTAACTTTATCAACTTCAATTCCTTTTTCAGATATCAAATGTCCTAAAACAATCCCAGATTTAACCATATAATGAAATTTTTTCCAATTTAAAACATGATTGTTTTTTCACATCTTTTTAATACTTCTTCTAGGTTTTTAAGACAATTTTCAAATGAGTTTCCAAAAAAGTTATATCATCCATAAAAACTTCTACAAATTCTTCAATCATATCACTGAAAACACTTAACATGCATCTTTGAAAAGTATCCGGAGCATTACATAAACCAAATGGCATTCTTTTAAATGCAAAAGTTCCAAAAGGACAAGTGAAAGTAGTTTTTTCTTGATCTTCTAATGATATAGGTATTTGATAATACCCCGAATAACCATCAAGAAAACAGTAATAAGAATTACCTGCTACTTTTTCTAGAATTTGATCTAAAAATGGTAGTGGGAAATGATCTTTTCTAGTTGCATCATTTAATTTTCTATAATCAATACACATACTCCAACTAGATGGAATCCTAACTTGTAATAACTCTCCCTTTTCATTTTTTATAACAGTGATGACTGACCTTTTAGGTATTACTTGTGTTGAACTTACCTATTTAATATCTGAAATTGGAAAAATAATTCCAGCATCTAATAATTTTAATACTTCATTCTTAACTTCCTTCATATGTGGATTTTACTTCTTTGTGGTTGTTGATATATTTTAGCATTTTTTCCCAAGTGAATTCTATGTGTGCAAATTAAAGGATTTATACCTTTTATATCCTTTCAAAGTCCATCAAATTGCATTTTTATTTTTTTAAGTAATTTAATTAAATCTTCTTCTTGATTTGGTAAAAGAGTTGATGAAATTACAACATGGAATGTTTTATTTTCACCAAGAAATACATATTTCAATTCTGATGGTAAAACTTTTAATTCAAGTTTTGTATTATCATATTCTTTAAAAATATTTTCAGACTCAAAACTTTCTATTGAAAAAACTTCAGATTGTTGATTTAAGTTTTCTTCTTGTATATTTTGTTCCACAATTTTTTTCAATTTCATTATCATATTCATTTTTATTAATACTTGGTTGTTTACATAAATTGAACACATTAAGTTCTAGAGTCATATTTTCAAAAGACAATTTCATTATTCCATTTCAACAATTAATTAAAGCATTTGAAGTTGCTAGAAATGATCGTCCCAATATTACTGAAATTTCATTATGTACTTCTATTGGTTTTGTATCCAAAACAATAAAATCTACAGGATATATGAATTTATCAACTTGAACCAACACATATTCTACAATACCTCTAGGTATTTTGATTGACCTATCTGCCAGTAATAGAGTAACAGAAGTGGATTTTAATTCTCCTAAATTAAGTTTCTCATAAAGTTAATAAGGAAGTAAATTCATACTTGCTCCCAAATCTAACAAAGCTTTTTAAATTTTATTTTCCCCAATAATACATGAAATTGTAGGAAACCAGGATCTTTATATTTTAAACTGGAATTATTTTGTAGAATAGAACTTAATTGTTCAGCCAAGAATGTTTTATTCTTCACATGCAATTTTCTCTTCACAGTACATAAGTTTTTTAAAAATTTTACATATGAAGGTACTTGTTCAATAGCATCTAATAAGGGAATATTTATCTTTACCTGTTTAAAATCTTCATAGATATCACAATCATTCTTTTTTTTTTTTATGACTTGTTAATGCATGAGGAAACGGGGGAGATTTATTTGACTCATTTACTATTTCAGATGATTTATCATTCACCATATTATTCTTAGAATTTAAGGTATCATCATTCTCAAAAGTATCAGGATTATCATCCTTATTCTTTCAATTTAAATGATCCTTGCTTTAATTACTATATGGATCATTAACTATTTTACCACTTCTAATAGTAATAACATATTTTATTTGATCAATTTTATCATTATTTAATTCTTGATTTTGAGTTTTAGGATTAGATTGAGGTTGATATGGAAATTTTTATTTTTCATGAATATTAAGTGCAGATGCAAATTTTGCAAGATTTTTTTTCAAATCACTCATAGATTTACTGTTTTGAATATTGATAGACTCTTGCTTTTGGATAAATGCATGAATTACGTCTTCAAAGTTTTTTATTGGAGGTGTAATATAGGGAATATAACCTTAATGATTTTGGTTATTTTCAAAATATTGTTGTGAGGGTTGTGAATTATTATCATTCCTCCAACTAAAATTAGGATGGTTTTTCCATCGAGAATTATATGATGATGAAAAAAGATCTAATATTGGTTTTTTATAATTGTTAACATAATTTACTTGTTCATGGAGACATTCTTTAAATGAAGGTAATGTTGGACAATATTTTGTAGCATGATCATGTGTATAAAATATATGACAAAAAATTTCTTGAATACTTTTTAATTGACCACTCTTTTTCATTTCTAATTACTCAACTTTTCTTGCTAAAGATGCAAGTTTATCTTGAATATCTATATCATCTTTGAGATTATAGATACCACGTCCATTTATTGAATTATTGATTTTAGTTGTTGGTGGTTCTATTGTACCTATATTATCCCAATTTTGAGCTTTTTCTGCTAATGAATCCAAATACTCCATAGCTTCATTTGGGTTTTTATCTTCAAAAGTTCCATTATACATAAATTCTATCATTTTCCTATCTTTAGGTATTAGATTTCATAAAAGTGAGAAACTATTCTTCATGTTTCAAAACCATGTTGTGGGCATGTATTAAGTAATTTTATCTATCCCAATATTGACAAAATGTTTCTCCTTGTTTTTGAGAAAAAGTTGTAATTTGACTTTTAAAAGAGTTTGTTCTATGGGAAGAGAAAAACTTTTTGAGAAATTGTTGTTGCATTTCTTCCAATGATCTTATTGAACTTGATCTTAAATTTTATAGCCATGTTTTAGCTTTATCTTTTAAAGAAAAAGGGAAAAGCTTTAATCGAATTATATTCATGCTACAATTTTGATCATTATAAGTGTTACAAATTTCCTCAAATTCTCTCAGATGTAAATATGGATTTTCAGAATCTAAGCCATGAAAATTTGGTAAAATTTGAATAATTTTAGGTTTAAAGTTGAAATTAGATGCATCAGGAGGAAAAACTAAACAAGATGGGGCACTAGTTCTAATAGGGTTCATATGGTGCCTAAGTGTTCTTAATTGATCATGTTCTTGATTATTATTATTATTATTATTATTATTATTATTATTATTATTATCATTATCTTGATTATTAGAATTATCATCCATGTTTAAATTATTTTCAGATACTCTAATAAGTCTACCACTTTTTTTACGACTCCAAACACTCATACAAGTAAAAACAACACAATACTTATAAATAAAACATAAAAAAACATATGTAAACTTAATTTATACCTCCCCGACAACGGCGCCAAAAACTTGCTACTACTTAAATTATAATTCACCCAAGTATAGGTTGTCTGCAAGTAATATATTTCGTAAGTACGAGATCGATCCATAGAGAGGTTATTTTAAGTTTAAATTTATTAATTTATAAAATACCAAATGAAAGAATGAAATTTACAATTTAAAAATTTGTCAAGGCTCAAAGATTTATTGTTGGTTTATGTAATATTGTTTAACTAAAAGTAAAATAAAAGAACCTACCATAAATAATGGTTCCAAGAAATTTAAATATTTACAAACATACATAATATAATATAATATAATTCCCACTATATAAAAAATACTGAATTAACCTATATTTTATATAGGGTACCTATGATTATATATTGTAAGGCCCGAGATTTTATTACCGTTATCCGAGATTAATCTGAAATGATTTATTGAATAATTGATATGATTATAGACAGAAAAGATCGAATCGGGAAAGACAAGATAATACATGAATGTGTGCGAGGAACAGTAGCCCTCGCGCATGTGCGCGTCACTGATACGCGCACATGCGCGAAAAAGGCAGAGGGCCTCGCGCATATGCGCGAGGAATAGGCGCGCATATGCGCGAGGTGTGTGGGCGTGACCAGTAGGACTCGCGCATATGCGCGACTTGGGTGCGCGCATATGCGCGTGCAGTCCAGTAGCCAACGTTTTGAAACAGAAGCTTTGGCGCATATGCACCGGATTGAGGCGCGCATATGCGCCAGTAGTTGCGAAGCCGAGCATTGAGACCACTAGGTCTCGCGCATATGCGCCATTTGGAGTAGCGCATATGCGCGAGACATGCAGATTGAGGAGTCGCCACGTTTCTTGATTCATGCATGTGTATATATATCTATATATATGTGTAAATGAACGAAATTTACATTCAGTTATCCGAGGAAGCTTCGGGAAAAAGGCTCCGTCCGTGATTTTCGAAATTGATTTACTAGCGAACCGTCTGTCTGATTTATAATCCGACTTCAGTATTGAGTTCCTATTGACGCAGGCTACAACAGGACGTAAGTTTTGTTACGTTTGAACATGATTTAAAAATATGATATTGTTAGAATTGAACAAGAATCATGTCTGGTGTTTCTAATACAGTAGACATCGTATATTTGAAGTCAGAATGAGGAACAGATTTTTTATGTAATTGTTATGATTTTCGGAGTCAATTTGATTGAGAATCGATATCAGATTTATATCATCGTTGAGATTCTGATTTCTACCGATATTAATTATAAATTCTGGTATTATATCTGTGATGTTGAAATTGACGGGGTTATCGAGATTGTATTATTATGCCGTCGAAACATCAGTTGATTGATATTGATCAGATTCGGTATTGATTTAGATGGTATTGTGGTATCATATGTCGATTGGCATTGATCCGATTATGTTTTGATTTGAGTATTGATCGGAACAGGTTTTGAACTGAGTTATGTACTGATATTGTATCTATTCGATTGTCATTATCAGATTGAGTATGGACAGAGTTGAATTTGGGACTTCGTCTTCGTCGGACCGAGAAGATAAAGGTATAAATTAATGTTGAGTTGGGATTGCACAACTCGAGTGAAGGTTTGGCTCGAGTTTCCCTAAATCACATACTTTACCTTATTGCATTGATTTGATTGATGTACTTGTTCTCTTGATTTATAGATAGCAGGTATTAGACGAGTGATCTTGTGACAGAAGTGCCTGATAGTGGCGGGATCGCCACGGGCACATTGCACGATATCACAAGATAGTGTATTGGCGATAGTGCCAAAGTCTGTCACCGAATGTTTGACTATCGATGTGGATAGAATTGTAGCTTCTTCTATTACTGGTGATCGGTACCGTATCGATGTGGATAGAATCATAACTTCTTCTATTACTGATGGTCGATACTATACCGATGTGGATAGAATCGGAGTTCCTTCTATTACTGGTGATCGATACTATACCGATGTGGATAGAATCCGAGCTTCTTCTATTACTGGTGATCAATATCATATCGACGTGGATAGAACTTGGAGTCTTTTCTATTACTGTTGGTCGATATGGGAATACCCACATATGGGAACCGGGATCCCTAGACTAGGATTGAGTCTGGTCTAAAATGTGGAGTCATGAGTCTAATTGACAGTTTATATTGAGTTATGTTGATTATGTTCCTGATGATGGTACATGTTTAGAATAGGATTTATTCTTGATATTGATTTATATTCTGATTTGGATACATGTTAGAAATATCTGTCATATGCGTTTATATTGTTTTTATGATTGCATGTATACATGATTTATACTGAGAATGTAATTCTCACCGGAGTTATCCGGCTGTTGTCTTGTTTGTATGTGTGCATGTCAACAGGTGGAATAGGATCAGGGTCAAGAAAAGAACGAGGCTGGACTAGATAGCGTGGAGATCCGGGCTCTGAGGCAACTTAGGATTCCGCACTGTCATATAGTTGAACCTAGTTGAATTCTTGTTAGAAAATACAAGATTTGTATGTTTATGTTTAATATGTAATTTGAATTGAATTACATTACGTTTCCGCTTTGTATTTTAAAAAAAAAATTTAGACCCTGTTTATTATAATTGTTTGAATTATTACTAAAGACGATCAAGGAATGAATTAGCGTCCGGGTCCCCACAACAGGTGGTATCAGAGCATTAGGTTCCAGAACAGTAGGTTCTAGAACTGTAAGTTCTTTAGATTGAGATAGAGGAGAATGAGCGGGGTAGATTGAGTTTTCTTTCCTTCTTTTGATTACTAGCATGTGATTTATTATAATGTTGACTTACATTGTGTATGCTAGCATGATATTATGTTTTACTGCTTCTAAATACATGTTACCAGAATATCTGAGTTGATTTGGTAATGTGTTTGATTTGAAAATGAATCAGAACCAATTCTTGATCAGAAGGTAAGCTGATCAGAAAGGGACTGAGATTGATGTATCTCATGTGATACTAACCCTTGTGGTAATCAGATATACCTCCAAGAAGAATTCGAGAATTGGGTAGTACTTCAACTGATCAGATGGATGTGTCAGAAACTCTGATGGAAACACAGATGAAGAGGTTTAAATCGTTTCAACCACCGATTCTGAAGGGTAGTGAGACGCCAGTGGAGTGTGAGAATTGGTTAGATGATATAGAGATACTGTTTGATTCACTTGATTATCCAAATGAACGGAGAATTAAACTGGTGCCCAATCAGTTACACGAGGTCGCTAGGAGTTGGTGGATTACAATAAAAGAGTATTAGAACAGCGTGGTACGATGATTACGTGGGAAGTCTTTAAAGCTGAATTTTATCAAAGATTCTTCTCAGGATCGTACCGAGAGGACAAGAGAGCGGAGTTTGAGAATTTGAAACAGGGCCAACTGAATATTGAAGAATATGTTGCTAAATTCTCTACTTTACTGCGTTTTGTTCCTCAGATAGCTGGGAATGATGAAGCTGTAGCTTATTAGTTCATCAATGGATTACTGAGATAATTGCCTTGATAAAGGTAGAACGACCCCATCAGTTTGTTGATGCTTTGAATAAAGCAAAAAGAGCTGAGGCGAGTCTGATTAGACAACAAGAAAGGTTGTGTGCAATGCAACCCCAGACACAACAATTCCCTCTCCGATTGGATAGTGGCAGTACGAGTGGGAAGCAAGATTTGCTGAAAGCTCGAAAGAAACAGTTCAAGAAGTTAGGGAACGGTTCATCTAGCTCCAGTGGTTCTAGCCCGAGTTACACCGGAGTTTATTGTAGAACCTGTGGAGGAAGGCATCCCACAGAACAATGCTGAGGTGTACTTGGTAGTTGTCATGTTTGTCGACAACCAGGACACTTTGGTAAAGTCTGTCCATAGAGAGGTTCCCGAAGATTTCAGGGAGCAGAATCATCTGGTGGTAGTGATCGAGGAACAGACCCAGGTCACACGTAATGATATAGTGGCAGGTAATAATCCCTTATGATTATATTGCATATGTATTGACATATACTAATGCATTCCCTACGATTATCTTTGACCTGAGTTGTATTGATATATGTTGTACCTGCTGGGTCTGTATTACTGTAGTATTGATCTTTATACCTTTTGGGGAGAGGAATTGATAGCAGTGAATTCTGTGATATATTGTGTACTGCAGTAAAAAGAGAATGAGATTGAATTAGATTGTATTGTACTTGTGTTATCTGATTCTGACTACATTATTGATATTAATATGCTAACAAGTACAGAACTATTATAGATTCTTGCCAGGAGATGGTAAGATTCGGACCTGAAATGGCCGATGAACGAATGATATACGGTAAGGATTCTCGATTTTGAATTCCTTGATATCCGTATTATGTATGATTCGATGATTATTGAAAAGAATGGAGTAATTCCTTATGTATTCAGTTGATTACGGAAGTTGAGCCTATCTGGGAATGATTTGTCAGTAGCAGGAGAGTTGCTATAGTCGTTCCAGATGAAATTCCGGGTTTGTCTTATATCAGAGAGAGCGATTTCAGCCTTGATTTGATATCAGGTATGGATTTTATTTTAGACTTCTGTACAGAATGATATTGATTGAATTGAAAGAATTGAAATGTCAGCTAGAAGATTTACTGCCTGAGAGTTAGAGTTACATCTGATTATGTGTTTCTCTGGGAAATATTTCAGTTCTGTGTATGGGTTGATAAATCCTGTGTTCCGAATTGTTCTGATGACCTTATGCTCGTTTTATCTAGGATATTTTGATATATTCGCAGCGTATGATTGATTGAATCGAACAGTTGAAATTTGTATTGAATATTCTGGGAACTGAGATTGTTGTATACAGAATTGTTCGGCTATGAATCCAGATTGCAACAGATTGTATTCAGAGTCTGTGATATCTGAAGATAGTATACTGATTGATTGTAGCATAGTTGAGACAGTGATCAGTGGCTGCAAACGACATTGAAAATAGTAGAACTTTAGAAATGTCAGAAATTACGTTTGATAAGTTTACTATAGCAGTATAAATGAGTGGTATTTTGAATCCGATCCGATATTGATGTTATTCTGAATCCGTATTTGATACCGATTGTTATGAACCGTTGGGATTATATACAGTTCAAGCCGACTCAGAGCTGATTTTGAAAATTACAGCAGTTCAGAAGTTTAATCAGATTGTTCAGAACATGATTTCGATAGTCAGAACAGTGTGTCAATCAGAACACCAGGTAGGTAATGCTTTATTTTATATAATTAGCTGATTTGGTTGTGCCAGATATTTCGAATTTGAAATAACAGGTATTGTCAGAGGCACACAGTAGTAGATTCAGTATTATTCTGGTAACAGGAAATGTGTGATAATTCGAACGGACAGTTTTGATGTAAATAAACGAAATCAGTTATGTCAGAATTTGTATTGAAATATCTAAATCACTGACAGATGAGAACAAGAAGATAGAAACCAGGAGATTGAATATACAGATTATCGATTCCTGAGTAGAAATAGGAGTATAATTCTATGGATCTGATGATAGACTTACCGAAATCGTGCCAAGAAGGTACCAGGATGTGGTTATGATTGAACGATTGTTCAAATCTGCATATGTATATTGTACAGGATGACGTACAGATATGACAAGACGACTGAGAGGTATGTCAGAAAAGGGGTCAGATTGTATTGAATGCCAGAGTTGATTATATCATACCGTGATTTTTGGTTGATTTTATACTTTTGGCAGAATGTATAGCATGATTTTTCATCTATGGTTTATAGATTGACGGATAGTCGGAGCGAACTATCTAGATACTGGAGGATATCCAGAACTGTAGTGCTGGATTTTAGCACTAGTGACCTGAGATCTTGTCACTCTATGAATTATTGTACAATAATAGCTATTAGATGAATATCGAGATAGCTCTAGTCGAGGTATTGTACAGTGAGAACTGCGGATTTCCTTCGTATGGGGATGATACTGCGGTGATGCCTGAGATTGGATTTGACGGGATCAAAGATTTGATAAAGAAAATAAAACTGATTAGATGCAAATGAAGAAAACTCGGAAATTGATATGAAAAATGCCAACGGCGGGCGATGACTGTTAGTATTGGAGGACGAGATTGAGATGTTAAGAGCTATTGATTGGTATATACGGATGTTGTATAGCCAGTATTTGCGATTGATTTTATCATAATGATCTTAAGTAGTATGATGATATTATACTTCTTGAATTCTTCTTTAGATTGAAATCAAGGATGCGTGAAAGAATGGAAAATTCAGAATGAAGACTATGCTGCTGTTGGAAATACAGTAAAGTTAGCAGGGCATTGAAAGAAACTACCTGAGAAACAGAATCGGTTATAAGATTAAGATTTCAGAATGATTTTATAGAATAATTTTTCCGGAATTAACATCTATTATACTTTTCTTCTTTATCTGATTTGATTGCCTGTGATTTCGAGGACGAAATCATATCTTAAAGGGGGAGAAATTTAAGGCCCGAGATTTTATTACTGTAATCCGAGATTAATCTGAAATGATTTATTGATTAATTGATATGATTATAGACAGAAAAGATCGGACCGGAAAAGACAAGATAATACATGAATGTGTGCGAGGAACAGTAGCCCTCACGCATGTGCGCGTCACTGATGCGCGCGCATGCGCGAAAAGGGCAGAGGGCCTCGCGCATATGCGCGAGGAATAGGCGCGCATATGCGCGAGGTGTGTGGGAGTGACCAGTAGGTCTCGCGCATATGCGCGACTTGGGTGCGTGCATATGCGAGCAGTCCAGTAGCCAACGTTTTGAAACAGAAGCTTTGGCACATATGCGCCGGATTGAGGCGCGCATATGCGCCGGTAGTTGCGAAGCCAAGCATTGAGACCAGTAGGTCTCGCACATATGCGCCATTTGGAGTCGCGCATATGCGCGAGACATGCTGATTGAGGAGTCTCCACGTTTCTTGATACATGCATGTGTATATATATATATATATATATATGTAAATGAACGAAATTTACATTCAGTTATCCGAGGAAGCTTCGGGGAAAAGGCTCCGTCTGTGATTTTCGAAATTGATTTACGAGCGAACCGTCTAGTCTGATTTCTAATCCGACTTCAGTATTGAGTTCCTATCGACGCAGGCTACAACAGGACGTAAGTTTTTTTACGTTTGAACATGATTTAAAAATATGATATTGTTAGAATTGAACAAGAATCATGTCTGGTGTTTCTGATACAGTAGACATCGTATATTTGAAGTCAGAATGAGGAACAGATTGTTTATGTAATGGTTATGATTTTCGGAGTCAATTTGATTGAGAATCGATATCAGATTTATATCATCGTTGAGATTCTGATTTCTACCGATATTAATTATGAGTTCTGGTATTATACCTGTGATGTTGAAATTGACGGGGTTATCGAGTCAGTTGATTGATATTGATCAGATTCGGTATTGATTTAGATGGTATTGTGGTATCATATGTCGATTGGCATTGATCCGATTATGTTTTGATTTGAGTATTGATCGGAACAGGTTTTGAACTGAGTTATGTACTGATATTGTATCTATTCGATTGTCATTATCATATTGAGTATGGACAGAGTTGAATTTGGGACTTCGTCTTCGTCGGACCGAGAAGATAAAGGTATAAATTAATGTTGAGTTGGGATTGCACAACTCGAGTGAGGTTTGGCTCGAGTTTCCCTAAATCACATACTTTACCTTATTGCATTGATTTGATTGATGTACTTGTTCTCTTGATTTATAGATAGCGGGTATTAGACGAGTGATCTTGTGACAGAAGTGCCTTGATAGTGGCGGGATCGCCACGAGCACATTGCACGATGTCACAAGATTGTGTATTGGCGATAGTGCCAAAGTCTGTCACCGGATGTTTGGCTATCGATGTGGATAGAATTGTAGTTTCTTCTATTACTGGTGATCGGTACCGTATCGATGTGGATAGAATCATAACTTCTTCTATTACTGATGGTCGATATCATATCGATGTGGATAGAATCGGAGTTCCTTCTATTACTGGTGATCGATACTATACCGATGTGGATAAAATCCGAGCTTCTTCTATTACTTGTGATCGATATCATATCGATGTGGATAGAACTGGAGTCTTTTCTATTACTGTTGGTCGATATGGGAATACCCACATCTGGGAACCGGGATCCCTAGACTAGGATTGAGTCTAGTCTAAAATGTGGAGTCATGAGTCTAATTGACAGTTTATATTGAGTTATGTTGATTATGTTACTGATGATGGTACATGTTTAGAATAGGATTTATTCTTGATATGGATTTATATTCTGATTTGGATACATGTTAGAAATATCTGTCATATGCGTTTATATTGTTTTTATGATTGCATGTATACATGATTTATACTGAGAATGTAATTCTCATCGGAGTTATCCGGCTGTTGTCTTGTTTGTATGTGTGCATGGCAACAGGTGGAATAGGATCAGGGTCAAGAAAAGAACGAGGTTGGAACTAGATAGCGTGGAGATACGGGCTCTGAGGCAACTTAGGATTCCGCACTGTCATATAGTTGAACCTAGTTGAATTGTTGTTAGAAAATACAAGATTTGTATTTTTATGTTTAATATGTAATTTGAATTGAATTACATTACGTTTCCGCTTTGTATTTTAAAAAAAAAAATTAGACCCTGTTTATTATAATTGTTTGAATTATTACTAAAGACGATCAAGGAATGAATTAGCGTCCGGGTCCCCAGATATATATAACTGTATAAATATATAATTACATAAAGTAAATGTTAAATTAAATCATTATATTTCATTTAGAACAATCGGCAGAGCCACGCTATTGTCTAAATGAAATATATGATTTAATGAGTTAGTTGCGGGAAAGTAAAAGTTAGTTGCGGAAAAATAAAAGTTAGTTGTGAGAAAGTAAAAGTTAGTTGCTAAAAATAAAAGTTAGTTGCGGGAAAGTAAAAGTTAGATTGTTAGATGTTAGTATTAAATCATAATATTGCATTTAGAACAACTGGCAGAGTGAAGCTATCGTCTAAATGAAATATATGATATAATTATATTTATATATATAATATAACAATAATAATAATTGATGAAATATTTATTGTATCAAAATTAAACAACAAATAAAGATAACCACTTCAATTGTATCAAGCATTTGATGTAAATTGATAACAACAAATAATTCATTTTTATACCTACAATAAAAAGAAGTTAGCTAAATGAAAAAAAATATAGAAAGAATATACAAAATATAAACAATCTTACTTCACCGAGAATTCATCCTGTTCACCTAGACATAATAGATTTAGCTTGCCATGAGCTTACTTTTGATCAACACTAAAATCATCACTCATAGTTGGGAAAATGAAAAATATATTTGAACTTAGAAATTTTATACACACACACTATGTTTTACAATGGGATAGAATGATTCTCAAGCTAGCATAAGGCCTCTATTTATAGGCCAAATGAGAGAAAGAGTCAAAAATTTTATTAATGTCATGCAGTTGTAATAGTAGTTTTTGTCTCCTCCAACTTCGATTCCATGGCCCTTATTTCAATGCTACGTTCCACGACCTAAATCTCCGAATTTGACTTTGTCAAAACAGCAAACATGTAGGACATTGTCTTTAGATAAATTTGGCCATTTGGTTCACCTCATTTGGTTAATTATTGAATTATTTATGATTTTTTTACTATAAGCTGGTCATAGTAAAAGTAAATATGTCCTCATTTTGATATTTGCACAATTTGATCATCTTAATGAACCTTTTAGGCATTCATTCGTCTGCAAAGTTGTAGATAATTTCTCAAGGATTCCAAACATGTTTGAATCACCTCCATTTGAATTTTTTAGCTTGCGTTATCATTATTTTACCAACACGTAGAAAACCTGAAAATAAAACATATTTAGTAAGACATTTAAATATAAACAAACAATACTAAAATGACATGATTTTATAATTTTAATGAAACTTAAATTTTAAAATACAGGTTTTAACATATAATAAATTATTATTTTAAGTTTCATCAAATACTCGACGATGATCCATCTCGAAGTACCTCACAATTAAAAAAATTAAAATTATTTAAAAAAACAAATGATTTTTTTTTGAAAAAGATGTCTAGTCTCAAGCAAGCAATTTATTCTAATATTAAATAAATTAGTCCCCGGCAACAGCGCCAAAAACACGACTGATGTTTTCGGTTGGAATAAATCTAGCACGCGAACTAGGTAAAGTTATAGTAAATAGATGATGAGTCCACATATCGATCCCTAATATTTAATGACTACAATTTTTATAACTTAACTTAAGCTAGACAAAATAAATTAAAAGATGATATATGAATTATTAATCTAAACTATTAAACAAAATAATTGCAACTGAAAACGACGGATTCAACGATCAAGGAAGGATTCAACTTCAAATAAAGAACTAAGACACACAACGATACATAACTCTACTATGTTGACACGTGTTAAAATTCTATTAATTATTTAATTTTCGACAATAACAGTGAAATCCTCAATTTATTTATTAAACGATTCCTCAAGTTAATAAACTTATTTAAATCTAACAGTTCAATTATTTCTAGTGGAATTTAATTAGATCTAAATGCATTAAATCTCTGTTGAATTTCAGTTTTCATCTAAAACTACACATTGAAATCGAATACTATTTCTAGTCAGTTTAACCATGTGTTGATGACGTCTTTGTTGTTATATTTAACTAATCATCTTCCGATTCATGATTAATCAACGAACATGTAAATAGTTGATCGGGCTATTAACAAGAAATATTAAACTAACATCAAACATTAATTAAAATCAAGAAAAATAATATATTGACAATGAACCAAATATCAAACAAAGTATTTTTTGGCCCTATCGTGGTCTTAGTATAAAAAATTTATTCCTTAAATTCAAAACAGAAGTGAAAAGTCAGATTTAATTTCATAGAAGAAAACAAAATAAAGAAGGAGTAAGAGAAATTCTCAGTGATTTTTTGCGTGTGTTGAGGAATTCCTCCTGCTTTTGCCTTCTGTCTTCCTCCCTTCAATTCTGCACTTTCGTCTTCTCTTCATCCCTCTACTTTCGCTTCTGCTCTCCTCTTTTATTTACGTGACTATCATCTGCCTCCTCCTTTCCTTTCTCTCTCCTCTCTCTACTCTTCCTCTCTCTTCTGGCCTTCTTCTTACGTATGTGCCTTCTTCTCTCCTCCTTCCCCCCTTCTGTCCAAATTTTCTTCTCTTTTTTGTGCCTTTTTTTGTTAGTTTATTTCACGTCTCTTTTATCTCCACTTCATGGACCTAATCCTCCAACTCCTTGAAGCCCATGTCAAGTTCAAAAATTGTAGATAAGATTGTAGAGATTTTATCTATCAAGATCTGCATAGGTTTTCTTCCAAAACTTCAATATTCTCAAGATAAAAAAATATAAAAATATTTCACTTCCTTTCTTTTGGTATTTAGTTATCTTTGAAGTTTTGTACAATCATCTTATCTCTCAAATTATGCTTTTTTACTTCTTTTATTCAAATATAAATATATTATAAAATTAATTCAAATAAACACAAAAATAGGGATAAAATTCTAGATAAGTACAAATATTATAAAATAAAATCTCTAAATCTCTATAAGATTTGGCCTTATCAATAAATTAGTCCCCGGAAACGGCGCCAAAAACATGACAGACGATTTCGGTTGGGAATAAATCTAGCACGCGAACTAGGTAAAGTTATAGTAAATAGATTATGAGTCCATATATCGATCCCATAGAGACTAATATTTAATGACTACAATTTTTATAACTTAACTTAAGCTAGACAAAATAAATAAAAAGATGATTTATGGATAATTAATCTAAACTATTAAATAAAATAATTGCAACTGAAAACAACGGATTCAACGATCAAGGATGGATTCAACTTCAAATAAAGAACTAAAACACACAACGATACAAAATTTTACTATGTTGACAAGTGTTAAAATTCAATTAATTATTTAATTTTTGTCAATCACGGTGAAATCCTGTTGGGTGCAATAATTGTCCTTGCTTGGTAGAGCGATCGAACCGTGGTGCTTGAGCTGTTGTGCGGTTTAAAAGATTTGAGTTGCACCATTACAACTAGCTATAGCTTTTGGTAAAGCGGCAAGCCCTCGGTCCTATAATTGGTATCAGAGCGAAGGTCACGGGTTCGATTCCCATTGATTGCAAGGAGTGCAATTATTGGGAAGGAGATTGTTGGGTTCAATAATTGTCCTTGCTTGGTAGAGCGATCGAACCGTGGTGCTTGAGCTGTTGTGCGGTTTAAAGATTTGAGTTGCACCATTACCACTAGCTATAGCTCTTGGTAAAACGGCAAGCGCTAGGTTCTACAAATCCTCAATTTATTTATTAAACGATTCCTCGAGTTAATAAACCTATTTAAATCTAACAGTTCAATTATTTCTAGTTGAATTTAATTAGATCTAAATGCATTAAATCTTTGTGGAATTTCAATTTTAATCTAAACCCGCATACTGAAACTGAATACTATTTCTAGTCAGTTTAACCATGTGTTGATGACATCTTTGTTGCTATATTTAACCAATCATCTTCCGATTCGTGATTAATCAACGAACATGCAAATAGTTGATCAGACTATTAATAAGAAATATTAAGTCTACAACAATCAATAATTAAAATCAAGAAAAATAATATATTGAAAAGTAACCAAATATCAACAAAGTATTGTTTGGTCATATCGTGGTCTTAGTCTAAAGAAATTTATTCCATAAATTCAAAACAAAAGTGAAAATTCATATTTAAATTCATAGAAGAAAACAAAATAAAGAAGGAATAAGAGTAATTCTCAGTGATTTTTGGCGTGTGTTGAAGTATTCCTCCACGTTCTACCTCTTCTTCTTTGTTGTTGTCTTCCATGTAGTCTTCTGTTCACCTCTGTTCTTTTCTGTTTTTTGTTTCCTTCTTCTCTCTCTTCACATCTGTAACACCCCGAAAATTTAAAGGTCCATACGAACCACATGTATTTGAATTATTAACTGCTCATGTATTTTAATTAAATGTTTTAATTGCATTAATTAATTATGTTGTGCATACTTACTTGTTTAAAATATATTTTTCTATATGGTTGCATTAAAATGTATTTTTAAAGGATATTCGAGTTGCGATCGGGGAACGGGGACTGAAGGCTGAAAATGTAAAATGTTTTTATTAAATAATTATTTAAATTATGGTTGATGATTTTTAGTATTTTTGAAAATAAGGGGGTTTTGAGGTGATTTTATACGCCGGGACGTAAATTTTATCGGTGTTGGTTTTTCAACAAAAATGCGAGCTTTTTTTGGCAAACCCGGCTAATAAATTCACAAATTTATTTAACAAAAACTTTGTTATTATTTTATGAAATCCTAATTAAAACTAATGGGCTTAATTTAAAGGCTTAATAGGCCTAAAGGCTAGTTAGTAATTTAATTAATATATATATTGTAATAAAACACCTAAAACCCTATACTTTGCACACAATCTCACGGCCACCCTATTTTATAATCTGGAAACTCTCCCCACCCCACCCTACACACACACGGCACACATCATATCATCTTAGGAGAATTTCGAAGGGGTTCAAGTGGAGATCAAGCCAAGGTTTGCGTCCCGTTCTTCGTCGTCAACGAATTTTCGTGCGCATATAACGCAAAGGCACGCCATATTCTTTCTTTCAAACATCTATCACATCATAGTATTTTATTTTATTGAATTTGCATGAAAAACAAGTGCATCATGAAACAATTTTTGTTTTTATGGCAAAGGTCAATATTTTGGCTTGTATTTTCCTTCAAAAATCATGTTTTGTATGTGTTAAAGGGCTGTCATGACTTAGGTTATGATCACACGTTGTTTTACATGGGTTTGAAGGCCTAGAACACACCACACACGCTGGTAGAACAAAAGAAAACAAGTTTGTAGCAAGTTGCTGTCATGGTGAGAGGATGTTTCGGTTTAAAGGAATTAAAGGCTGGGGCTTGGTAAGGGTCCAGTCTAGGGTCTGGTAGATTGAAAAGGGAAGGTTTACACACGTTCTAATATCCTAGAAAATGCACGCACGGACTGCACATAAGAATAGAACAAGCTGGTGCCTAATTTCTGTCATGTGATCAAAGGGGGCTCGGCTCATGGGATTTGCTACTAGCTTGGGATTGTCTAGCACCAGGGCTTGGCTAGTGTCAGTGAGGGGTCAAGGGAAGAGTCCTAGCCATGCTAGGACTCAAGTCTAGGGGATGGGGAGGAGTCCGAGCAAGCTAGGACTCCACCCGAGCACAGCAGCACATGCTGCACTCTTGGGTGAAGCAGCGCGCAGATGGATAAAGAGCTCGGCCAGAGGGCTTGGGCTGGGCTAGGTCAGGTCCTTAGGGTCCTAGAAGGGTTATAGAGGGGTTGGTTCAGGGCCTGGTTGGGTTGGCTAGGTCCTAGCAACAGAAACGTGGAGTCCTATCCAAGTAGGAGTCTCGGCCATGGCTTGCATCTGCTGGTGTGGCTTTGGTCCAAGCTTGTGGTCGGTTCCTAGGGGTGCTAAGGGTCCAGTAGGGTATATAGGGGGTCTGGGGTGAGGTTGGCTCATGGTGGTTCGAGCATGGCTCGATGAAAATTCAAGTTGGCTCAAGGGTAGTCTAGGAGGGTTTCTTGGCTGTTTTACAGCTTTTGTAGGGCTTCGGTTTTAGGAGTTAAGGTCAGGTCCAATGGGTTCTAATGGTCCAGGAGGGTGCCTACATGGGTTGGCTAGGTTTTGGCTCAAGGTGGCTCGGGCGAGGCTCGAGTAAATTAGGAGATAGCTCGGTGTGTTCGATAAGGTGTCAATTTCGAATTTAATTAGACAAAAATTGAATCCATGGGTCCACAGGGGTGGATCATGACTTGGAAGGGTAGAATAAATCATAAAAAGGTTATGTTTAAACTTTGGGATCAAAATAATGAGTTTTGGATTTATTCGGGATTTAATCGCCGCACGAAACGCTAATTAACGAGTTAATTGAAACGCCTAGTTTTAAGCTTTATAAAATTATGAAAATTAGGTTTAAGCTTATATAATTATTAAAAGCCTAAGTTTTTAATTTGGGAATTTTATATTAAGGTTTGGTTTAATTCGGGATTAAAACGCATTAATACGTTATATTTAAAGATTAATTTAAAAGCTTAAATGATATGCTAATATGTTTATGTAACATGTTTATGAATTTTTACATGTTGAAATATGATTTTTAAATGTCATAGATTATCAAGGATTAAATTGGACAATTAAAAGATATGTAGCATGCTTGGTTTCAAAATAAAAATGATATTATGCATGTTTTTATTAAGTGATGATAACATGTTGAAGTACGTGAAGTGATTGTGACTACTACATGTTGGAAATATCGTGAGGGTTATGGTCCCAGTGGGAGCCCGACGATCGTGTTTCCTTGGATACGGATACGAATACGAATACGTGATACGAATAAGAATATGTTAATACGTTGGCCAAGGCCCAGTTGACGAGGTGAGAGTGTCGCTGGTGTCCCCGCCGTCCAGTACTGTGGTTTTCTCTAGATGGATCCATCGCCCAATACGTTTAAGAATACGAGTCACAATCCACGATCTGAATTCAACATACACGAACATGAATATGAATATGTTAATATGAATATGAATATGAGGACATGAATATGTTGATATGAATATGAATATGTTTATGTTTATATGAAAATGTTTATGTTTATATGAAAATGTTTATGCATAATATTATGAAAATGTTTTTATTTAAAAGTTTTATGCATCATGAAAATTTTTACGAAAATGTTTATGTTCATGAAAACGATATTTTAAGTACAAGTATTTTTCACTGTTACATGTTAACTGTATTACGTATTATTCGTTATCAAGAATATGACGTGTTGAGTCTTTAGACTCACTAGGTGTGATTGATGCAGGTGATATTGATTATGAATATGATAATGGAGGTCTTGATGGTTGACTTGACTGGACTGAATGTGCACATAGCCCGAGGACCGACGCTAGTTTTCCGCACTAGTTATGATTTATGATTTTAAGTAATGTTAAAGATATTTTTACGTCTTTTATTTATGTTATGAGAGATTTTTGAGAGATTATAGTATGGGTTATACTTTTCAAATAATGTTTTTAGGTTGGTAAAATGTTTGACGATTTTATGCTTTAAAATATTTTCCTTTGGATTGTAAATGGCAGTTGGATGTTTATCTTTAAAATGATGTCAAAAATATTTTATGGTTCGGCCGATGCTAAGTGAGGTTTAAAAAAAAATTTCTAGCACGTTTTAAGAAAACGAATAGCAGACGTTTCAACATCTCTCTCCTCTGTTCTGCTCTCCTCTTTCCCCCCTTTCTTCTCTGCCTCTCTCTCCCCACTCCTCTTCTACGCTGCTTTTTTTTTTCTCTTTTTACGCCCTTCGGCTGTAAGCTTCTTTCACGTCTCTTTTTATCTTCATTTCATGGGCCAATCCTCCAACTCCTTGAAGCCCATGTCAGGTTCAAAAATTATAGATAAGATTGTAGAGATTTTATATCAAGATCTGTACATATCTTCTTCCAAATTTTCAATATTATCAAGGAATAAAATATAAGAATATTTTATTTCCTTTATTTTCTTATTTTGTTTCCTTTGAAGTCCTGTAAATTTATCTTATCTCCCAAATTAGGTATTTTTTCTCTTTTATTCAAATCTACAACTATTAATTCAAAAATGCACATAATTAAGAATAAAAATTATAGATAAGCATAAATATTATAAAATAAAATTCCTAAAATCTATATAAGATTTGGCCTTATCAATTACCATGCTAGAAATTTTATACCGTTGCGATCATTTACGAGTCTAATTTGCAATGCATAAAGCGGTTTGTCATTTCGACACTCGATCAAGGAGTTATGCCATTTTCTTAAGATTGTTGCAAGCTATCCGAAAATTCAACTATATATGTGTTAGAAAAATATGAAATTTCGTGATCAAAATTAGTTTTAAATGCACTTTCAAGAACAATCGGCTCCGATATCACTTGATGGAATCGATTGAGGATACTCAATGAACTACAATTGTTCGTTTCTTGAAATATTGAATACCGCCAAATTAAATCGAATTTGGTTGAAGAAACTCAAAATAATCATTCATATAAAACAATTAAACATTTGATAAATCATTTAAAATATATACAGTTGAATGTGTAAAAAATAATTTGGTGAAACATTTTATCAAACATTTGATTTGCAATATTTTGTTATTTCAAATACAGATAAAATGATTCAACAATGTATTTTAAAAACAATAGCAATAATAAGTAAATGCGATAAACAAATAAACACGAATTTGCTTATATACGTTCATAGTTTAACAACTCATATGTCACTCCTTCATCTTGAGAATCCACTAGAAAACTTTGATTTATACAACTCTTTGTACAAACTCATTTCAACTTAGGATTTATCTCTTGCTTAATTGAAACTGCTAGCACACTCTCGATTGTAGGGCGCAATATCACAATACACTCACAATAGACATAATATTTAATGTATCTCATGCCAAGACTACAAACACAATTATTAATGTTTTTGTTTGAAAACTCAATTAACTGAACTTTGAAGTCCAACTCTCATATATATATACCTATTAAAATGTGGATAAAGGACATTGTTTTTCAATTATGCAATGACAAAATTAACCTTCTATACACACTTCAAAAATAGAATGTAACTCCTATATTAATTTTATCAAATAATTCATTTTATATTACATTTAAATGTTTTATCCTTTTAATTTTCTCTCTACATTTTTTTTCCAATGATTTTATTGTAATTTTTGAATTATTTTTTTAGTGCAATTTCTAATTAAGTAATAAATTATAGTATCACAAAAGATATATGAAAGTTTATTTCTTTTGTTACATTTCAAATTTTAATGTTGAAAATCATACAAATAATTTAAAATCTATATTTATATTGTGACGCCTCAGATTCGACGACTGTCCTCACTGTACCAAGACGAATCTTTCCAGCGTGCTTATGTCCTCACTCACACGCACCCTGGGAAACTTCCCAGGAGGTCACTCATCCCAAAATTACCCCAAGTCAAGCACGCTTAACTTTGGAGTTCTTATGTGATGAGCTATCGAAAAGAAGATGCACCTTCGTGATATAAGTAGTACAAATCAAATCTTTTAAGCCCTCTTCAACTGTACAGTCCATTACATTGAACAATCTTGAAATCCGTCTCATTCCCGTGTGGGTCGGTTCATTCATGTTCCCTCCACCTAGAAGCCTGCCAGGAGCCGCTCATTGTCCGTGCAACTGATGGCACCGGCGATCACCCCCCGCCCTCTTCGGCCCCGGGCCTCACATGCCCACCAGCTTCCGCTTGGTTCGTCCCCGAACCACACCGTAGTAAGAGAGGTCGGCTCTGATACGAACTGCGACGCCCCAGATTCGACGACTGTCCTCACTGTACCAAGACGAGTCTTTCCAGCGTGCTTATGTACTCACTCACACGCACCCTGGGAAACTTCCCAGGAGGTCACCCATCCCAAAATTGCCCCAAGTCAAGCAAGCTTAACTTTGGAGTTCTTATGTGATGAGCTACCGAAAAGAAGATGTACCTTCGTGATATGAGTAGTACAAATCAAATCTTTTAAGTCCTCTTCAACTGTACAGTCCATTACATTGAACAGTTTTGGAATCCCTCTCATTCCCGTGTGGGTCGGTTCATTAGTGTTCCCTCCACCTAGAAGCCTGCCAGGAGCCGCTCATTGTCCGTGACCCCCTGCCCTCTTCGGCCCCGGGCCTCACATGAGGGTCCTAGCCAAGCTAGGACTCACAGGCAGGGCTGGGGGAGAGTCCTAGCCACGCTAGGACTCTACCCGAGAGCACAGCCCAACGCTGTGCAGGCTTCGCACCTCTTCAGGGGTCAGGGGCTCGATGCATGGGGCACGGACTGGGCTAGGGTGGTTCACTAGGGTCCTAAGGTGGTGCACAACACGCTGGTTCGGGGCTAGGGTCGTTGGCTAGGGTCCCTAACACAACAAACGAAGAGTCCACACACTTTGAAAGTCTCGGCCAGCATGGGGTCACTTAGGGGGCTGTCGTTTTTGGCTTTGGGTGAGATTTCCGTGAGTTTCCTAGGTCCAGTAGGGTACTCCAACATGTTTGGCAAGTTCTGGTTCGTTATGGTCCGAGGATAACTCGATAAAATCAAAAGTTGGCTCGGGGTCGAAGTCTAGGTGTCAAATAGTTTTTTTTTAAATAAATAAAAATTGGAAAACGGCTCACGGGGGGGTCGAGTCGTGGTCCATAAGGCTAAAATAATATAAAAAGACTAAATTTAGAATTTAGGAATTTTATATTACAGTTTGGTATTTTTCGGGAATAAAACACCGTTAAACAATTAAGAAAAGATAATTGAAAAAGTCTAAGTTTTAAGCCAAATAAAATTATGAAATAAAAATTTCATGTAGGCTTAAATAATTATTTGGGACATATTAGAGTCATGAAATCAAGGATAAAGTCGAAAACGTAAAATGTCGAGTCTAGGGCTAAAACGGTCTTTTTACACCGAGAAATTAGTAAAGGTCATGGCAGTGTCCTAAATGCTGTTTTTATGATATTATGATTATTTTTAAATGTTTATGAAATGTTCATGATTAAATTATGATTTTTAAATGTTTAAGGGATTTTATGATTTAAGGAAGACATTTAAAAGACATGTTGCATGCTTGATTTCAAAAACAAAAATGTAATGCTATTCATGATTTTTATAAAGTGATGAGAATGTAAATGTTGAAGGAAGTGAAGTGATTGTGACTAATTCGTTAATGTTGGCGACATCGTGAGGATTATGGTCTCAGTGGGTGCCCGACGATCATGTTTCCATCATTGCGAATATGTGGTAACGGTTATGTGGTAACGGTTTTGTGGTAACGGAAAGAATGGGAATATCGTGAGGGGAAAAGGCCCCAGAGGGAGCCCCGACGATCGTATTTCTATTCGAATAATGATAGGCCAGGGCCCAGTTGACCGGTGAGAGTGTTGCTGATGTCCCCCGCCGCACAGTACTGTGGTTATATGTCGATGGATCCATCGACCGTCATGTCATGATCAGAAAAGTCATAATTAACGATCTGAATTCAACAAAGGAAAAGAAAAAGGGAAAGGAAATGTTTATGATCATGTTAAAATGTTTTTATGTCATGATAAGAAAAAAAAGATTAAGGTTATTTATGCATATCATGAAGTGTTATTTTTACCTAAAAGTATTTTCACTGTTGCATGTGGTTTTATATATATTATTTGCTATAAAGATTATGGTGTGTTGAGTCTTTAGACTCACTAGGTGTGATGGATGCATGTGAGATTGAGGGAGGTCTTGACGGATGATTTGACTAGACTGAAGGCGCACACAACCCGAGGACCAGCGCTACATTTTCCGCATTACGTTTTATGATTACTGTTAAAGATTTTTAAGATTATTTATTTATGCATTTGAGAGATTTTTGAGAGGTTTAGTATGGGCTATTCTTTTCAAACTTATTGCTTTTTAGATTTGGTAAAACAGTTGACGATTTCATTTTATGACTATTGCACTTGATTTTGAAATGCTAGTTGGTTGGTATATTATTTTAAAGGGGTAAAATATTTTATACATGTGAGAAAGGTACATGACCGAAAAATTGAGTGTTTATAAAAAAAATATATTTCTAGTACTTTTAAACCAACAAAAAGGGCAAGACGTTTCATATTTCTTTTGTTATATTTCAAATTTTAATGCTGAAAATCATACCAATAGTTTAAAATCTATATTTAATAATTATTATATGAGTTTATTTGATATTTACCATATAATCTTATTTGAATGTGCATTTCTTTACATATGTTGATTTATTTATTATTTTAAAACTTATTTAATAAGAAATTAATAGTCATCAATGTTAGTCTACGAAATATCGATATATATAATTTATTATCCATGATATAGAATTGTAAAAATAAAAAGTAAAAAAATTATTTAAGAGGTTAAATCTAATATTATGAGTTATATTTACTATCAATATTTTCATTTGTTTTAATATTGTTTTTATGAGTTAGTCACAGTGATTTTAAATTGATACTTATTTGTCTTTAGTATGCTTCGCTTCTGTAGATTATGATTTATACATTAATAAAATCCATAATTTGGTTGATTTTTATGTTATTAGGCTTTTATACGTGGTGTTTGAATATATACTTTTTAAAAAAAAAAAATTGTTTCATTTCATTTTGTTCTATATAATATGTTCATTACAATTTATTGTATAACATAAAATCAACTACTTGAATTTTAATTTGGAAAACTATTTTGAAAGTAAGTTATATAAGTTCAATGTTTCAAATTGTTTTTTAGAAAATCAATTTTTTTTAATTTTTATAATATAATTGATATTACGTGCAACGCACGTGCATCATGCTAGTATATATATGTGTGTAAGTTACTGTTTGTCAGGATTTTTACAGTGTGTGTATATCTCAAATGTATCATCACACTTGGATTTGCTCTCATTCTATCTAATTTCTTCATGTGAGCTGCCCATACTTTGAATCCTCTTCCAAGGCTTTTATTTGATCTTCAAGATGAATATATAGCCTCCAAGGGTAATATATACGTTAGACACAAGAATATGACCATTTGTAAATTTTCTGATATTGAAACGGTCATTTCCGCTTTGCTGGCCACTTTTCCCGAGCCTAACTGATTTTAAAGTTCGTTGTCAGCTGGGCTCGTCAGCTAGACGAAACAAAACTGATGAAATCTGCTGAAATTAACCTTGTTGATTTTAGCATGTGCAGAACTAGTAGCTTTATCGTCATCTATCAACATCTTAAACTTCGATTCATACTTTTAATTTTGTAGATCATCGTCTTAAATTCATAACAAATACTAAATCATTTCATTTGGATAACCGAGTTGATCAAACTGACCAAAATACTACAACTGCTCATGCATTGATGAGCCTTGCTGCTATCAGTTTACCTAGATAACATCTTATTTAGCACAACTGACGTGATTGATATATGAGTTATCCCAAATTGATTTTTCTGTTAAGTGATTTTGACGAGCGACAGCTCGTCATTTGCATCACAAAACTATGAGATATCATCGAAACACTGCAACTCGTCAGATTTTCAATTTGGCTAAATTTGAATTGCAGCTTCATCTTGTGTTAGCTTATTCACAATTGAGTAAATATATTAGAAATACAATTACAAATTTTGTTATCATCAAAATCAAAATTTTTAGAATTTTAATACCCAACAAGAACAAATAATGAAATTCCGGGGACCACCCGTGGGAGGTAAGACAACTTATAATTATAAAAGCTACACGAGTACGTGATTACTCTTTATTGTCTACGAAAGGGAAAAAAAGCGTCAACTGAATTTGTAGGTGGACAAATTCTGGGCACCCCTTGCAAGTTAAAAATGTGCCTATTCTAATCAACTTCCAGAAGTTTCAGACTTCAGTGCAATTGTTCAGAAAAACCAAGCAATGATCGCCAAAAACAGATATACGAGTATCAAAATTATAGTTTTGTTGCTGCGTAGGCTTACATGTCAATGATAAAGCTCCCATCAATTACCAGCACAAGGACGCAGCAAGTTTTGAATTATGCAAGGTGGTGATGCTGTAGTTCTTGATGCCACATTTCAACAGAAGCTCAAGTTTATCTGTGCTCTTTCTTGCTCTTTTTGAGCATCATTGACACGTTTTCAATATAATCATGACCATCTCCATTTCCTCCAAGCCATTGCAGAGCTTCTGCTGCCGCGTCCTTTTCAGCTTGCTTCTTGTTGTTGCAAGGCTGCCCCATAATCTGCATCCCGTTGAATTGTACAGTTGCTTGAAACTGGTGGCTCTTCAGCTGCTTAGTAATGTAGACCGGTGTAACAGAGCCTGCTCGAGTAAGAAGCATCTGTAGCTGGCCCTTAGCATTATCACCCCCAGGGCCACTTTCTGACTTGTGTATCGAGGCAGGTTTTTGTGCTATTGCCGCAGCCATGAATGGGTTGGAGTGCCGTATTACCTGACGGTTGAACACAAATCTTCCACCGCACTGGTCTTCTGAGATCAGCAAACGTATCGCAGACACAAGTTCGTGTTGAAAATGCATGGCCGCCGTGGGATTAAGGAGCTGAATATAGATAACATCACAATTATGTAAATGATCAGGATTCAAATAATTGATTAATCAAGATGAATACCTAGCAAGAACAACAATCTATATTGATGAACTAAATAAACCATCGAAAAGAGAACAATAAGAGACATTCTGATTTTGCTAAATTTCCACTCACTTTGGTATTAATCAGTTCGTCAAGTTCTTTTCTCAAGCTCTGATATAGTTCAGCTGTAGCAGAATCTATGAAGAATTCCAAATATCCATCCAACATTTTCAAGTGGCCATCCTGTGAACCCAAAAAAATCTCTCATCAGCACCAGACTTGCAGATAAAAGCTGTCATAATCTTGAAAATCAACAAAATACCATAGTTTGGAAACATAATATTCAAAATCGAGAATTTACCATATCCCCTCGTAAGATTCTTCCACCAAATAATAGCAGCATTGAATCAGACACCGCTGTGGAATCCCGCAGAAAGACCGAGTTGAATTTAATTTTTTCATTGAAAACAAGCCATGGATATGGAATTCTCGAGTGACGTGAATTGGCTGAGTTCTAAGCCAATTTAACAGAGAGCACAGGAAAAACCAACATCAAACTATATATTTCAGTCTTCAAAGCAACAAAATGATACCAAGCAAGTGGAACACTTACAGAGTAAGTAAGTACATGACCATCTTCCATTGTTTTCAGGGAGAAGGATTTTTCATTGTGCTGTCAATGAATTTAAACCATGTCGTTGGAAATGAATAAAAAGTAAATTTTTTGTAAGCGAACTCTAGAAAACTAACTGGTCAAATTGCCGCATGCACAAAATGAGTTTATAAATATCATTCTACCAAAAGAAAAACAAAATATCACAGTACAAGACTTTATCAATCAGATTTCTTAAATTAGCAATGTAATTAAGTAGTTATGACACCCAACATAAGTGTTGCGCAGCATCGAAAACCAGGATGCAGGCTACAAGATTATTAACAGGAAAAAAAATGCATCATTACCAGATTATAGCTTACCACAACAGAGCATATTCCAGGAAACAAGCCATAACAAATAATTGCACGTAGAAGATGCTCATCATAGCTCCAGACATTCCATGTGGTTGGATTGCTATCCACAAGACCAGTATCCTTTAGTAAATTGTAAAATTCCTTACGAAGAGAATCAATAGCTGACATTGATTGTGCAGAAAGAAAATTATTCCAGCAATATTCGTAACCAGCGAGATCCCTATCGGCAACTTTCCAGCCTTCGTATGCCCGGACAAGAGCAAGATGGTCACTGAAATCATATGAAAATTGAGCTTTTGCTGCTTCTGCTAGCTAAACAAAAGAACCATATGTTACCAAAAATTCTAGAAAATGATCTATTCAAAACAGGAGCTCGCATAAATCCCACACAGATATTGAACTATAAAATAAAATTTAGTGAACTATAAACAAAGAAATGCTCCATTTGATTCCTTATGGTTAAAAGTTGACACGGCAAGATGTGAGGAAAATGTAGGATATTTGGTACTGCACTACTGCCAACATCTTCTCAGGATCCCATACAAAGGTTTATGTAAAGCCAGGCAATACTCTATGCATTTCTTTTGAGTGTGTTATTACTGTCTCGTTTTTTGGTTCAATTTTATTTTGTTCCTAGAAATATATTAGTCAACATAGTTACAAATCAAGAAATTCTTGATTTGTAAGTGACATACATCCTTCTTGTCCAATGGGGCTAGGAAAGGATCGCGAACACTTAGACCAGCAACAACACTTAATATTGGGTCCAGGCAATTAAATATTGCACCAAGTAAAAGCATTTTCCCTAGTTTTGGCTCCATTGGAAGCATTGCCAAGTAGTCTCCTGCAGAAGACAGAGCAAATCAATAAGAGAATAGAAACTTGTTCGGTATAAAATTAGGATGAGAAATCTTAGACTAATACATACCCAAAACAGTCAAATTTTCATTCTCATCCAACGCCCCAATGGTCTTTAGATAAACAATAGCATTTTGAACCTACCACCAAAAGTAATGCGAAAATTTAATATGACAATGTTAGCAAATGCAATTGTAAATATGTTTTCATTCATGCAGCTGATAAAACATATTGCCAGTGACAAAAGCAATTAAGTATACCGCAAGATACTCCGGAGACTGCAGAGCCTTAGATAAAAACCCAAAGATACTGCCAAGTTTCAGACTCTTGATTTGTAAACAAAGAGACTGTAAAGGAGTCCTTAGAATTTCTGGCAACTGATAATCTGCAAATCCATCATACACACATTTTGGATAAAGATGGTAACATATTCCCGGCTGAACACGTCCAGCTCTTCCCCTTCGCTGGTAATAGATGGATTGTTAGATGGAGAAAAAGAAAAATAATACATACATACATATATATAGAGAGAAAGAGAGAGGAATCAGTACAGAAAAGCAATAGAAGTTCTAATAGATCACTGCACCTTCTTGCAGCTATTTAAATATCAGTTGAAGCACCTTCTTGCCTATTAACCAGTGAAATCAGTTGCCACTTCGCAATCTATTATAGATGTCACTATTCATCAAATTTAAAAATCCAAGCTATGATTGGCCACATCAAGGATGTGCTGGAACATTGCTATACTAATCAGGAAAAGGTGGAACATTCACAAACATTCGCCAACATTTTAGCAAAATACAAAGCCAAGGGTAAAGATAACTGTCTTCACATCCCTCATACTATGAAATATAGTGTTTATTTGTCAATGACTGGCCACACGTAAATTAAATTTACAGCTTTTCCCACAAGTTAGCTTCCATCTCCCCAAACAAAAAAGATGATATAATCTAACAGTGCAAGGAAGAACCACTAACAGTATAACCTGAATAAGGATTGCAACAGAGCTGAGGGGATTTAAAACCAATAAAGGCTGAATGTAATATACATTTTAAACAGAAAAAGTCGGACATCAATAGAACATCTTCATTGACCTTATTTTTTTAATTGCGATTAAATGAAATCAGTTGCCACTTCGCAATCTATTATAGATGTCACTATTCATCAAATTTAAAAATCCAAGCTATGATTGGCCACATCAAGGATGTGCTGGAACATTGCTATACTAATCAGGAAAAGGTGGAACATTCACAAACATTCGCCAACATTTTAGCAAAATACAAAGCCAAGGGTATACTATGAAATATAGTGTTTATTTGTCAATGACTGGCCACACGTAAAATAAATTTACAGCTTTTCCCACAAGTTAACTTCCATCTCCCCAAACAAAAAAGATGATATAATCTAACAGTGCAAGGAAGAACCACTAACAGTATAACCTGAATAAGGATTGCAACAGAGCTGAGGGGATTTAAAACCAATAAAGGCTGAATGTAATATACCTTTTAAACAGAAAAAGTCGGACATCAATAGAACATCTCCATTGACCTTATTTTTTTAATTGCGATTAAATACTGGATATAATTTAATTTACTAGTAGTTCAAAAGCACATGAATAATAGTTCCGTATATACTCCTAGTCCTGGCATCACTTCACCGCATAACACATCTGGTATCCATATGTGATGCGAAACAAGTGGAACTACTTTCCACCGACAGTGACTTGTGCTCTAGCAGAATAACTCATTGCTAGCTTGACTCTCCTACCACGTCATAGCAACCTCATTTAAGATAAGGCTATTAAAGAAAGTGAGACATTTAATAACGATGTTTCTCATGCTCATCGTCAAACAAAACAAACAACTCATAATGTTAAACAATCCATTTAAATCTGATACAAACTCAGTCCAAGGGTCCACCCCAACTTTCACGTTCCAATATGTGGACACAACAGAAAATGGTAATCATGTATGGCTTGTCGCTAATTATATCAGTACTCGTCTAAAAATGCAAAATCATGCATTTAGAATACCAGGCTAGTATAGAGACATTTTCAAATGCTGATCACATTGCTCAAAAGCTATAAGTTTTTAGTTTATATTAAAACCTATAAAATAGGACATGAGAAATTTTCATATAAAATAACAAAATAATTGGTAATGTTCGGAAAAACAAAATGCAGATCCTGAATGATTCACAATATTAAACAAAGTTAACCTGAATATTTACTTACTTGTTTAGCTGAGCCCTTCGAAATCCAGGAAGGAAGAAGACAAGGGGTGTTATTTAGTGCATCGTATGATGACTCTTTTGATTTTCCACAATCGATAACAAAAACCACATCGTCAATTGTAATGCTTGTTTCAGCAATATTGGTAGCTAAAACGATCTTCCTTACTCCATCTTCAGGTTTGTCAAAAATCAATTTCTTCCGTCATTGCAGGAAGAAACAAAATAAGCAAAGAATGAAGAGCAAAAATAAAAGCAATTAAAAAAGATAAAACACGAAGTTCATTTGAGTAAATGAACGATGTAACACTATATCAAGAATAACATAAAAATGGATCACTGATGGCATTCAGGAGTAAGAAAATATCTTATGTCAATCGGCCAAAATAGGAATAACAGAAGGCAGTTGGTTATGAAATTTCAACTAGTAAAGAAACGAGATTATTTGTACACCCTTCAATTGGTCTAAAAATGTTACTTTGTCAGGGCCTACCAAGCAGCATTACGAACAGGAAAAATGCGAAAGCAATTCCATGTGCCAAGTTCTAGAGTAGGATCAAGCATTGGAAAGAGATCGTGAACTTTCCTAATTATCAGCTTACATGACAAAAGATAATGAAAGACCAATAGGGAAAAGGACAAAATTTAGTTCGTCATAATTATAACTTTCTTATTTTATGTTGTGGCAGCTGCACAGAAAAAACAAAAATGCCAGTCACATAGTGGTTAACATAGGTGTGGGAGAACCATTGGAAACTTAGCAATGGAACACCAGGTTAATATGAATCTGAATTATCAATAGAAGATTCAATGATAGGGAAAAAAAGGTAGAGGCCACCAAGTTCATGGTGAATGATGAACCAATTCTATGTATGTTGACAAAATGTGGCTATAATAAGCATACTGACAACTTCAATGATGGCAAAGTAGACCAAACCATAATTCAAGAAATAATAACTCAATTACCTGCTCTGAACATGCCATAGAACCGTGGCATGCTAACAGTAAAACTCTGCTTGTATCTCCCAGTATAGGATGAGTTTGAAGCTTATCCTTTAGAGCACTTATGTCATCCCACCCAGTCAAAAAAACTAAAATAGCACCCGGTGTTTCATTCTCACATATATTGCACAGAAGGTATTCTATGAGGTTGAAACCAAGTGAATCAGGATTCCAGCAAGATAAAGACTCTTGTGTCTTAGAAGTATAATCCTTGAACTCAGTAGTGCTAAGTGCATCCTGATTCAGTTTCCAAGCAATTTATGATATCAGCGAAAGGACAATATCATATAAGCAACGCAGACAGCAGAGAAACCAGAACACCTCAACTGCAGAAAAAAATCGGCTCTTTCTCTTTCTTGTCGATTCTTTGCTCATCTTCCACACCTTGCTAACACCAAAATCGTCTATCTGATTATGAGGGGTTAATTGGTATCCCAAAGTCTCCAAAATGCTTTCCAAGAAATGATGTCGTACAGGATAAGTAAAACCCTGCATTAAACACGAGAAAACATTCAGGATAACTTCATTTTTAGTGAAATAACTTTCTGAGAAATGAATTCGTAAAGAAAAAATTAAAAGCATTACCGCTCAACAACCCGTTCCAAATTTCTCTGCCCTAGAAAAGTACATCAAGGTGCCCTAAACTACTAGCCCTCTGCCTGGATTTATTTTCCAGACATGTTTCTAATCCATCTCATTTTCATTTTCTTTTCCAAAACTACAATTTCATTTAATTATCGCCTCTCCAACTTAACACTTACCTTTAAATCATCTTTGCATCATTCCCAAAATACTCCACATGATGTGATTTCGTTACTCCATGTTCTCAACAGGCATAAAATACATATATAAGAAAAATGTCTCAACATAAAAAAAAAATTTAAAATACATCGCATTATCTAATGCAGTATCCAAAACAGATCTCCAGAACACATATCTTTGAAATACCAGAAATTCAGATAATTTTGTCAAGCACATCTTTGAAAGCAGAAGATATTTATCACTAAATAAAATGCTACGACTATAACTTCCAGCAACAAAACCTTTAAGCTTCATACCATAAAGTGTAAGATACTTCCAAACACTAGCATAACACATGGGTATAAGTATAACTACTTAAAGATATGGTAAAAAAGAGATGGATCTGGATGACTAAGATATTTGAGCCAAAAAAATCAGCCCACGCACACGGACAAGAGAAAATACTAAATCCTCACCGGGATGTGTACCACTGTAGCCCCACTGAAGTACGATGAGAAGATATCTACATCTAAGGTCGCACTCATTAAGATAAGCCTTAATTCTGGTCGAAGAGGAAGCAAATCTTTCAAAACAACCAGCAGAAAATCTGTTCATCAAACATTCATAACTGTAAAGAGAAATATGGGACAGAATTTCATTTACAAAGTGCAATAATGCAATGAATACCTTCATTTATGCCACGCTCATGAATTTCATCCATGATAACATGTGTTACATTCTTCAAATTTTTATCAACTAATAATCTACGCAACAGAATGCCAGTTGTGCAGAAAAGGAGGCGGGTATCCCTTCCTTTGATACCCTCTAGCCGCACTTTAAATCCAACCTATAAAACATGAGGTAAAAAGAAGAGATATACTAAACGCCGTAGCCAGAAATGATAAAATAAAACTCATTGTGCAAGACTGGAGGACTCACTGTTTCCCCCAATTTCTCCATCCTCTCGGTGGCTATCCTCTCAGAGACTGACATGACAGATAATCTCCTAGGCTGACTGCATAAAATATTGCACATGGCCCCACGCATAGATTCAATTTCAGACTCGAGAATAAACTGTGGAATCTGCGTCGTCTTCCCACAGCCAGTTTCACCAGAGATAATGACAATCTAAAATTCAATATTCCCACCAATTAATATCCCAATCAAGAATTATATAAAATAAAATAAATGAAAAGGAGTAACCACTCTATTGTCGCATGATGTAATCAGAGCCAAGTGCACATAATGGTGGCATTTGGTTGAGATTTTGTTTCACCTCAAATTGATTCAACTAAAGATATTTTACAAAATCAAATTGCATTGTTTTGGCAAAACTTTGATAATTTGATGGTTGATGTCATATTTAATAAAGTGAAACGTCCCGATCAAGTGAAAAATAAATTGTTAAAAAGAGAGGAAAGAAAATTGTGTATTGGGTAACAATTATGTCTTATACAGTTATTTGAACTGGCGGATAATTGTTTGCCAAATTTGAAATGTACAGATAAAATCAAAAAATTATAAATTTTTAGGTGAATTGAGTGGTCCGAACATATATAGCCAACATCATTATTGTAAAGTGCAAAACCAAATCAGGCAAGAATCTACAACTTGAGATGCATAGCTTGGCTAATCTTAGAAATGGAGATTCAAGTTCATTATTGCAGTGAATTCTACCCCACCCTTATAAATTTAGATTCATGTTTATGGAACTAATTACTAGATATGAACTAAATTTCTTTAAACTAAAGCTATGAACTCGGCACAAACTATGTTAATAATGATTTTTGATCTGCGCTCAATGAATTTTTTGGCTGATGGTAATTCATAACTTGGTATTTTTATAGCGCCACACTTAGATAATTTAGTCATTTATTTGCACGATTTGCTCCCTAATGTTGAGAGAGAAGAAAATACACAAGGAACTCTTCATAAATACCAAAGGACAAATAATAAAACAAAAATTTAACACTTGCGTAACTAGGACTGATGGAACAAAAGCTAGTGGATGAGCGATCCACAATACACCACAGCAATCACTAAACTACAAACTCTTCAGTAGCAAATAAAGCACCAATCCCTATGGTATGTTAATCGTCCAACTCGCTACTCTGAATCCGATCTTCTCCCATACTTCCTCCCACGAGTCTTCTTTATCATTGAAAATTCGATTGTTGCGCTCCATCCATGTCGACCAAAAAATACAATGAACAATAATGCACTAAAAATTCCTAAGGCCCTTCCCATTGATAAATCCCGGCTCCATGAGAAACATGTCTTTCGATCTGCTTGGAAAAGTCCACTCGAAGCCCAAGTGTTGCATAACTTTGATCTAAATACGACTCGTAAAAGAACAGTGTAACATAAGATGATCTTGATTTTCCTCATTTTCCTTGCACAAGTTACACCATTGAGGACTTAATACATGGCCCCACCGTCGTTTCTGCAAATTGTCACAAGTCTGCAATTTCCCCATAGCCACTATCCAAGAAAAAACCTTAACCTTATGTGGGATTGGTACTTGCAGATGTTATTGAAGTAGGGGAAAAAAGGAAAAGTATTAATCGGAAAGAATGAAGAGTAAAGAGAAGTAACAGAAAAAATACCTGAGGACTCCCCTAACCAAACCCGAACATCCACCGTACCCACACACAACCTTAATGAGTCTAAAACCCCTAAAAGAGTGGTGTACTCTCCCAACTCGATGTTGTTTAACCCTCTTCTGAACCGCACATCCCACTAAATGATTGAATTACCTTGAATAACAATGACGGAATAGAAATGGTTAATCGATTTATTAAAGGACGATGAGAGAAGAAAAAGATGAGGAAAACACGCTCGGAAAGACAACTCACCCACCCACCTATCCTCCCAAAATCGAATGAGATTCCCCCCCTTAAGCACCGTACCAATCAAGTGGTGACAAGTCGTATGAGATCGAGAAATAAACTTCCAACGACTTCTGAAGGTCGAGTTCCTTGCCAACCACACATCTCACCCATTATCTTGAAATCCATAAATGCTTCTCAAAACTTTTTTCCACAGTGAATCTTTTTCTACCGCGCATCGCCACCACCATTTCCCTAACAAAGCCATATTCCTCAGACTTATACTACCCAATCCTAAACCTCCCCTATCTTTCGGTTTGCTCACTTGTTCCCAATTAACGACATGGCAATGCGTCTCCCCATCGGCTCCGTCCCACAGAAAATTCCTCATCAATTTTTCCATTTGCTTCGCCACTCGGTTCGGTACCTTAAAAGAGAGACATAAAGTAAGTTGGCAGCGCGCTCAACACCGATTTAATCAATGTTAATCGACCGCCTCTTGATAGAAATGCCTTTTTTCCAACTTGCCAGTTTATGTGACACTTTTGAAACCACCGGTGGCCAAAATTCCATTTTCCTCGGATTCCCTCCCATCGATGCCCCGAGGTACTTAATCGGCCACTACTCTATCTTGCACCCAACTGCTACCGCAAACCCGTCAACCTCGTCATCCGAGTAGTTTAGTCCCAACACAACACTTTTTTCAAAGTTGATTCTCAGTCCCGATTTATTACAGAACAATTTAAGCAGTTCCACCACAGCCATCAAATGTCTCTCAGATTGGACTAGGAACAAAGTATCATCCGCAAATTGAATGTGTTAATTTTCTATTTTATCTCTCCCGACCACAAGTCCTCTCACAACGATTACCGTCTTAGCCTCATCTACCAATCTTCCCAAGCCATCAATCACTAAATTAAACAGAAAAGGGATAAGGGGCCTCCTTGTCTGAGGCCTCTTTTCCCTTTGAACTTCCCCCTTGGTCTTCCATTAATGAATATCGAGAACGAGACATTAGAGACGCATCCCTTAATCCACTTCCTCCACTTATCCCCAAACCCCTTCTTTTGAAGCACAAAATCTAAAAATCTCCAATCCACATTGTCATGTCTTTTCCAAATCAATTTTTTATCAATCCTTTTTTTTCCTTCTATACTCCTCTGAAGTTGGCTATGAGACAACAATCTGTTATATGTCTTCCTTTAATGAATGCGCACTGGTTTTCCGCTATTGTTTTGATCATTACTTTTTTCAAAATGTTCGTCAACACTTTTGCCAAAATTTTATACAAGCTCGTAATTAGAATGATTGGTCTAAAGTCTTTAACTTTCGTCGCATCTTGTTTCTTTGGGATAAGGCAAATGTAAGTTTCATTCGTAATTCCATTAACAATTCCTCCCTCAAAGAATACAGCAAACACTTTCATAAGATCAGCTTTAATCATATCTCAATTCTTTTGATATAAAGCCAAAGTAAAACCATCCGGCCCGGGAGCTTTGGAACCATCACATTCGAGCACCGCTCCACTGATCTCCTCCTCCGAGAAGGGCTGTTCCAACTGTTTGGCCTCAATCGTATCTATTGGCATCCACTCCAACCCTTCAAGACCCATTCCATCCCCTTCCGATTTTTTATAGAGATGTTCATAGAAACCGATGATTGTATTCTCAATCTCTACTTCTTCCGAGATCACTGACCCATCCTCCAACTCTATCTTATCTATCATTGCTCTGTTTCTTCGGTTTTTCAATAAGGAGTGGAAAAACTTAGAGTTTTGGTCTCCATCTTTGAGCCATTTAACTTTCGCTTTTTGACTCTCCATCTGGATCCTACGAATGGACAGAGTTTCCAGTTCACATATTTTTTTTTTGATAAGAAACTAGATATTATTAATAATAGAAGTTTTACAAAGCAAGCGGAAGAGTAATCCGCACGATGACAAAGAACACAACATATTATGCACTATCCTAGTAAGATCATGCCCATACATAATTCCAATCCCTAATTAATTCAGAAATGGACAAATGTTAAAATTCTTTAATAATGATTGTCCAGCTCGCGACCCTGAACTTTATTTTCTCCCAGACTTCGTATGTCGTGTCGGAATTGTCTTGAAAAATTCTTTTGTTTCTCTCCAACCATATAGACCAAAGCGTACAGTGTATGACAATTGGCAGGAAGCTCGTAAATTTTCTATTTGTAACTCCTCCCAGCTCCATGATTATCATATCTGCCGCGTTCCTCGGAAGTATCCACTGAAGACCCAACTCTATCAAGACTTTTGTCCAAATATCTCTTGCGAAATAGCAATGCACCAGCAAGTGGTCTTGATTTTCTTCTTGTCTCTGACATAACACGCACCACTGAGGACACAACATACATAGGGGCCACCTTCTTTGAATGGAATCACAAGTGGGAAGTTTCCCCAGAGCCACAATCCACGCGAAAACCCGTACTTTATGAGGGATCGGTACTTTCCAGATTCTTTCAAAGTAAGGAAAATAAGGAACAGATGAAAAAGGAAAGAATGAATTGTAAAATGATCGAACTGAGAACACTCCTGACTGGTCTCCCAACCAGACTCTAAAATCCCCCACACCCCTCTCTAGTCTAACCGAATCTAGAACCCCTAAAAGGTTAGTGAACTCACCCACTTCGACCTCATTTAACTCTCTTCTAAAACGAATGTCCCAATGAAAGATATGATTGGGTCCCTCAGAATGCGATGCCGGAAAGCTGTTAACCGGTTTGTTTGGAGTTGTGCAAATCCTATAAAGTGAAGGAAAACTCTCTGAAAATGACTCCCCCCCTCCCAAACATCTTCCCAAAATCGAATGATATTACCCTCTCTTAACACCACCCCAACCAAAGGAAGAAAAGCCGGGCAAGATCGAGAGATAAATTTCCACGGGCTTCTGAAAGTTGTGTTCCTTGCCAAACCCGCATCCCACCCATTTTCTTGAGTACCATAAATGCTTGTTATCACTTTTTTCCATAACGTATCTCCTTCCAACGACCCTCTCCACCACCATTTCCCCAACAATGCTCGATTTCTTAAACATATATTCCCCACACCCAATCCACCCCTGTCCTTAGGTTTAGTAACCTGTTTCCAGCTGACGATATGACAATGCTTATCCCCATGTGCACCATCCCACAAAAAATCCCTCATCAACTTTTCAATCAAGTTCTCAACCCATCTTGGCACTTTAAATAAAGACATGTAATATGATGGCAAAGCGCAACACTGACTGTATCAAAACCAATCTTCCCCCTCTTGAGAGGAAGGCTTTTTTCCATGAAGCTAGTTTCCTTGCCATTTTGATAAGACCGGTTCCCAAAAGTCTATCTTCGATGGATCACCACCCATTGGAACCCCTAGGTACTTTATTGGCAAGATATCTTTTTTACATCCAATTTCCTGTGCCAAAGCATCAACTTCATCATCCGGATAGTTAACTCCCACAACCAGACTTTTTTCCAAGTTTATTTTCAAACCCGATTGAAGACCGAAGTAATTAAGTATATCCACTAATGCGACTACATGCCTCTTCGTCTGAACCAAAAATAGAGTATCATCCGCAAACTGAATGTGCGATATCTCCAATTTCCTTCTCCCAACTTCGAGTCCTTTTACTTCATTCAATCCCTTGGCCTTATCAACCATTCTACCCAAAACATCAACTACTAAATTAAACAGGAAAGGGGACAATGGATCCCCCTGTCGAAGTCCTCGCTCCCCCTTGAATTTTCCCCTCGGCCTTCCATTAATGAAAATCGAAAAAGACACACTCGAAACACATCCCCTAATCTACCTCCTCCATCTTTCCCCAAACCCTTTCATATTCAAGACATAATCCAGAAATCTCCAATCAACATTGTCATATGCTTTTTCCAAATCAACTTTGAGAATCCATCCTTTTTTATGTTTCCTTCGATAGTCCTCCACCACCTCATTCGCAATTAGGCAACAATCCAGAATCTGTTTCCCCTTAATAAAAGCACATTGTGTCTCCTTGACAGTTCTATCCAAGACTTTCTTAATTCTGTTAGTCAACACTTTTGCCACTATCTTGTACAAACTCTTCGTGAGACTAATTGCCTCTCTTCGCTCTTCATGTAGGTTGTCGGACCAATTTTCCCCCGCCTCTCTCGCGTCCATCTGTGTAATTTTATTTCACGGCTCCGTAATTCTGACATTTACATCTCCAAAGACATATTTATTCCATTTGGAAACCTCTTTTTTTATTTCTTTTAGTTTCTTCATTAACTTGTATCCTTCCCACCCTGAGTGTTCCCACCGTTCCACCATGTTGCGACTGACTCTTTAAACTTATTGTGCAACAACCAAACATTCTCGAATTTGAACGGAGTTGGACCCCATTTCAACTTCGTAGTGTCCAATACAATCGGGTAATGATCCGAACTAATTCTCAGCAGCACCGTCTGTCTGAAAGTGGGGAAAATGTCCTTCCAACCCCCTGAGATAAGGAACCTGTCTAATCTGCAACATATCGGGTTGGCCATGAAGTTTGACCAAATGAACTTTGCATTTAGTAAAGAAAGGTTTTGTAGACCCAATTCCTCGATCAGATTATCAAAGCAGTACATACTTTTGGTATAAGAGGTGCAATTCATCTTTTTGCTCAAGTTTCTAACCACGTTAAAGTCTCCTCCGACGCACCACTTGTCCCCACAAATAGAGTACAAACCTGCTAGTTCATCCCAAAAAAATCTCTATCCCTTGGCTTGCATGGGCCGTAAACGGCTGAGAACCACCATTTAGTCTCTTCTTTCCACTGGATTTCAATAGACACCGAAAAATTCCCAATCATATTGTCACTTACCAAGACCACTCTTGGATCCCACATCACTAGAATACCTCCTGATCTTCCTTCCGCTGGTAAACTCAGCCAATCCACGAATCTTGATTTCCATAAACTTGCAACGAAGCGACGACCCACTACAATGTTCTTAGTCTCTAACACCACAACAATGTCCGGGTCTTCCTTACGTATAACCGTACGTACTACTTCGCTCCTTTTCGCCTACCCTCCCCCCTAATATTCCAAGAGCAAATCTTCATATCAACCGATTCGATCCCTTCGAAGTCGATCCTTTCTCATAATTGATCCCACACTTCAGCCTACCAAGTTCTCTGCTTAACTTGCCCGTTGACTTGCTGAGTTCTTCCTTGGTTGTAGATTTAGAACCCACATCCTGATTTTCCTTATGGCATTTAAATTTACCTCCACTTCATTCCCTATGGAAGTTTCTCTCTCGGAACCCGGCTTGTCATGTACTCTTGATTGCACCCCTCCTAATAACCCACTAGACAGCCCCATAACGGAGAAAGACGCAGGTAGGATAGAATGAAGTTGAATGAATGATTAAGACTCGATGAATGGAAATAGGAAAGTACCTTGCCCACTAAAGAATTAGTGTTTTCAAAAATAGAAGGCTCTTTCTTGGGTAGAATTTCTTCCTCTTGTGAGAACAGCCCCTGAATGTCCACTTTATCTGTATCGTTATTTGCCAAAGGCTCTGTCTGACAAGATATTTGGCTACCAGACTCTGTGGAGTAAAATCCATCGTCCAATAGGTCGTCATCTGGTTCATCGAAATGTAGTTCTTCATTGTCATCCAGATCGATTTCCCCTGTCTTACTTAAATCCTCCCTGTTCAATTCATCAGCCTTCAACCTTCCTCTGACTTCAGTAAGTTCCGTATCCTCTTTAGTAGCTTTGTTACTTCTTCTGCAGCAACTCTGTCCGTAAGTATGCAATATAGTATTTAGTCCAGTATCGCTCTTTCTTTGGTCCCTGTCCTCAGTTTCTCTGTTGGATATATAATGGATGGGAGATCTTCTGAACTCCTCGATTTGTTTTGATGAAATTCTTTGTAATATTTTTTCCACCATTCTTCCCATCGGTTGGACTGCCGGCAAGCTCTTTTCTGATGTCCCTTCTTCTACTCTGTTCGTAGACTTAATATCATGCACGGCTTCGTTTCTTTCCTTGTGACAGTATGTGGACTCCCCATTATCTTCAATGTTCTTGCAAATATTTGAGTTTCCCGACCCTGCCACAGTCCGCTGGCCATTAACCACGAATTGGGCATAAGTTTGTTTTTCGCAAATCTTGTAAGCCTCTAGATCAAAGGATTCAACGCCAATTGTAAGTTCCGTATTTTCCCCGTTTAAGAGTATCATCATTATTATGGATAATCCATCTTTTGTTCCTTTAACAGTTTAACCTTTATCTTGGCTGCCCCTAAGTCTCGGAAAATTATCGTATCGTCGCTTACCTCCACCAAACCCCCACATTGAACCCCGATCGCTTTGAAGTTATCATGCGACCATAAGTTCCATGGTAATCCAAAAATCCTAATCCAGCTGTTGCAACAATTGTAAACCGTATACGTTGAGTTGATATTTGGCCTCCATTCCTCAAAATCTAAAGCCACTCCATAGTCGAAAAATCCTCTTTTCAAGTTAAGATAATAAGAAAATTCCTTCGGGTATGCAGGCCACGAAACTGCTTTGTTAGCTTGAAACGGATGTAATTCGATCCTCCTCTTGACGTCTTTGCCTAATACCATTTCAATCTGCTCCCACGATATCTGCTCGCACGATACGTTAACCCTTCCTTTAGTGACAATAAGGGCTTCATTCCAGTTTATTTATATTATTTTCCTGCCACTGGCCTCCGTGATCTTCTTCAATCCTCGGCTGTAAGCCCATTCTTCATTCTTATATGGCTGTCGAGTGCGTGTAATTCTGATTGGGGCACTTCCATGATCAAAAGGAGTTTGGTCCAGCCTCTGAGAATTCCCTGACAATAGCTTAATGAGGATGTCTGATATCCTTATCCACCCTTGAGACTTTAAACTGCTTGGCACAATGATAATCTGTTTCTTTCCCATCATATTAAATCTTGAAATCTCTAGGAATCAGCCTCTCCTGTTGACAAATCGATGTATGATGATTATCGCATTCCGGCCCCATACCGGTAAAAATGCATGCATGAATGGGGATTGTGAATGAAATTCCTGAGTTTTGAACTGAACCAACAAGCTTCATCTTGATCTAAGTCCAGTAAATAGCTCGCATTCCTTGTTCTTTCAGACCACTGAATCGAAGAGCCTCCGTTAACCAACTTAAATGAAAACATCTTAAACTCAATCTTAACCACTTCTTCTCTATCCATTGGCTTAACGGCATGTTTCATTTGCCCACTGGACCTGGCTTGCATGTCGATACTATGCCTGGAAAGAAGACACATACCCGAAAACGAAAAGTTGCGGAAGGAGTCAATGCAACTATCAAACAGGAATCGCCGAAGACTCTTGGTAAATGTATTGCTGAAGACGATAGCTAACGAGTAAAGTGTTAATGATAGTTAGCTCCAAAGATCCAACCCAGACGCGAAATAAGGGGAATATTGTGTAGAAAAGGAAGCGCTTAGGTGTGCACGGAATAATGAACAAAAGGTAACACTAGTTATCGGCGACCGGTGAATGGCGCCGGACCCGAGAGGCTGATGCGAACAAAGGTGTTAATTATTGGGATGCAGTAAGGGAAACTAAAGGGAGATCGATGATGAGGAAAGCGGATGGTAGAGACCATTTTTTAAAAATTCTCTCACTACATTTCAAACGGTATTAACAAAACTTTGATTTAGAATACACATTTACTTATCATGACCTAGTGCAGTAGTGGTACTACAATTTGACAATCCATTTTCCAAGTATGGTGGGCAGACTCCAAGTTAAATAGCTCTGAGGGGATGAGTTATGGTAAATGTTGATAGCGAGTAAATTGCTCAAAATTGAAATTGTCGAGAAATAAAATTATAGGACCAAACTTTAAATGTTATACCAAAGTTAAAACTGGTGACAACGATTTGATTCAAATATATTAAATCGTACAAAAGCTCAAACGCCACATTTTAATTGTTATACCAGTATGGACAACTGCATCTTAAACAATAATCCTCCCAATAATTCTACTAACTCGCAACTAAAGAGAATTAAATACATGACCTTAATTTTGACATCAAAAGTAAAACTGACTGTGTGATGCTAAACCAACTAGAGTGTTTCGATCAATAAACCAGCAATATTATTCACACCCAACTACTTCAATTAAAAGGTTAGATACTTAGATTTGTTATACAAAAATTATTTTTCAGCTAAAAACATGAATCAGGAAACAGACAAAAGGTAAACTTAAATAATCATCTACCACGAGAGTTATCCTAGTGATAGCACCTACGAACTTTCGCAAACATACTTATCAAATAAACAAGGCATCATGGTTAGCATTGTCTTGCTGTAATAATGGGTAAGTTCAGCAGTCTTAACTAGTCAAGTGCAAAACAACTTTCATTAACAAATGAAACAAAGATAAGCATCACTTTGAGAGTTCGTCAGAATGCTGCCAAATAAATATTTTGTCGTATACAAGTTTGTAATCAACACAGCCAAATTTTGTGTACCTGGTTTTGGGAAATGACACTTAAAATGGTGTCTTTCTCTTTATAAGCTGGGAGACTACGACGAAATTCCAAAATTTTTCTGCCTTCAGTAGATTCCTGTAGAAATTGATATTTTTTACCCAAAAAATTGCACCATTATTTTTATCAATCATTAATACAAGAAACCATTATACTTTGCAGAAGTTGACATATAAAAATCAAAGATATTTAGACAATTTTAAAAAATATATAACAGGTGAAAAAGATGAAAACATTAAATTAAAATCAAATATAATACTGCATGGAATAAAAATGTTCTCAAAAGTCCACAAAAAAGCAGGTATAATGAAGTTGCACTTTTCATAAAAGTAATAGAGTTACATATATCCATAACAATGTAAAAACCTACGGAAAGAAGAGTATCGGCATAGAAGGTCATATTTATAAGTTGCACAAACAAGAATATGTCAACGAACCAACAGAGGCGCACAAAGTTCAGTAACAATAGTTTTTTTAAAAAAAGATAAATCCATCTTATTTAAAACCAAAAACGACATAAGTAGGAGGACTAGGCCAAGACCTCTAAAGGACCGAAATACAAAACCAAACAAGATTATGCAGTGCCCTAGGGGTTACAACCAAACATCTCTGTGCCATTACTAAGTGATCCTGGAAGAAGTACGTAAGTATGGCCACCCTATCCGATCAGTAACGATAATTACCATTCTACTTTATATACTTTCAGTTTTTAGTTCTGGTAGTAATATTTTTTTATCATTTTATTGATACAATGTCAACATGTCTGATTATATATCCTAGCAAATTTCTTTCTTTCCTTTCCCTTTTTTTGTGATGTGCTTTTACCGGCTTCCACTCTTAACATATCACACTTCATTTTGTAATACTTCAGGAAAATGGAACTAATCTTACGATATCTGACTCAGAAATTCTAAGTGTTTCAATTGCTTTCCCAAATTATATTACATCCCAGAACTGAATTTCAGTACATCCCATTTCATTTACTAAGATTCAAAGTAATAAATAAGCATCGTACAAAATTCAATCAGAATCCAGGTGGCAAAAAATTTATGGAGCTGATAATAAGTATGCTATGAAAAGCAATATACAATCTAAATTGGCCGAGGCAGTGAGACCTGCCAAGTTTGTTGCTTGTCGCGCATTTGCAAACTTTTTCTCCACAAATTTCTCTCATCATTGGGCTTACAATGTGGAAATGGCTCTGGATTCTCAAAAAGATCATCAGTAACAATAGTAGCATCACTGCTTGATCCAGAAAACATATTCCTGCTCGTAGGCTTTTCAGAAATGTAATTCACAAGATGGCAATGCACACGCTTTTGCAATCCCGGCGACAAGATCACCTAAAAATTTCTCAAATAATTGAGAACATATAAACAACGAGCATTGATTTGTAGATGAGTGTGGAGAAGTTTCTTTCAACGTTCAGTTTTTTTGACGAAGATGTTGAAATGTTTTGCAAAATCAAAAGAACAGATTAGAAACCTCCGTAATAATCAACAAAGATATAAGAACATCACCAGCGTAAATGAGTTAGTAACTAAAAGTAAAGATTTATTAAGTTTAGCAAATGAAATTAAAGTAATTCAGAATGTTTGGCAGAATCAAGCATCAATGTTATTTTTAAAAACAGCATGCAAGAAATATTCATGGAAAATACCTCTCTCTGGGGCCGCTTCTCATCGAGATCAAACCTATAGTTGGGCAAAGGAACTTTACTGACAACAACGGCTTTCACATAAAGGTGGCTGAAAAAATCAATGTTGTGGCACTAATCCTCAATGCTTCATTTAGAAATAGAAATATATATGCGAGTCAGTCCAAAGGATACCTATATAAATCCATTCTGCTTGCTAATGCTGCTATTTGCTCATAATCACGTCTATCTTTTCTCTCTCTTGATACTAACTCCTGCTTATCCTTATCGCATAAAAGAGTCTCCAACTTTCTCTTCCATACATCAATATTATCCGAGGAAGAAGCATCCTGAACAACAAGAAAGTTTAGAACCAGCGATTATTGTTATACAAAAACTAAAGAGGAAATTAAGTGCAGATCTTAAGTTGTAAATCAGAAGTGAGATCTAAATTTATATTTTCTGAACAACAAGCAGCACATCTGATGAGTACGGTGAACTACCATCTCCACACATACTAATGCCTTCCCTGCCCTACTCCCTATAATGCAGGCAAGTTTTAAGCTTTACACTACAAAACAAATACCATCCACTGCAAAATGTGGGCGGAATCTGACTCTTACCTCTCGCTTTAGTTGGGCTGGCTAGCTGGCTTCCTTATGGAGCCAAATCAGAGTATGTTATCGTCAGTTTTCACAGGATTAATTTGATAACTTCAGAAGGAATTTGGAGTTAGGGGACGAGCTTTAGATATATTCGCAATATTTTTTACGAGCACAACTTGCCCTGGACTCCTTCACAATTTTTCTGTACAAATATAATTCTATACGACGTAGCCGCCAAACTGAAAAGGGAGAAAACGTCTAATGTCTTTAAGCAGTTGATGGTACCTCAGTTCTTTTAATTGCAGTTTTTTAATTCCTAATTTATGAATAATTTAGCATGGAAACTTGGTCCTGATGCTTTTTAACATATACACAAAAAAACAACCAAAGGCCCTCAGGGACAAATACAAGGACTCAACAGTGAATTTCTGCAGCAGGAAATCCACCTGCAATAACTGACACCATGCAATCTGCAGCAGGAAATCCACCTGCAATAACTGACACCATGCAAAGTGTGCGAGCTAGTTACGTTAAAAAAACTCATCATATTTTAGTGTATTCTAAGGCACCAGCCACCACATATTCCACTCAGACCAGCATGCACATTAAGCCTTTGAGGTTAGTTAAATGCATTAGAAAGTAGCGAACAGATTAAAATGCTCAATTTGAAAAATGGCAGGTGAAACACAAAGACAACTTATACTACCAAGATTTAATCTAACTCGAGCTTCAATCAAGCTCATAAAATCATTGATTAAATTTTCGTTACGTTTCCAGATAGAGTTTTTCTTCAGCCTTCAAGTAAATATAAACCACAAAGCGGAGTAATTTTCGAGGATAGTTTTAAGCAAAAAAAAAAATCCATCTTGATTTATTAAACAAAATTTCTAAGTTATTTCCCAATCATATCGCGACAAAAAAAAAATTCAATCCATGCACCCAATTGCACCAGATGACCAGAATAACAAGGAAAAAAGATCAACTCACAATTCGTTGCTATTTTCCAAAAATAACAAATTTATAAGGAATAAACTTCAAGATAACAAAGGTATAGAAAGGTGGATATACATAAAACTTACAGGCTGCGTCAAACACTCAAATTCACCATAAGAGTATTCATCAGACCCCTCAACAGATCGAGACATTCTCTTCAGCTGCCGAGATTGATGAGGCAGAAAGTGAGGCTAAGAATCGACAGCATTATTATTAGCAATAGTATCAACGTTTAGAGTACAATACGAAATCCCTCGGTATCACCGCAAGTACTTAAATTTGTAGTCTTGGAATCTCTTACAGAGCAGGGCGTTGGTTGGTAGGAGCGCACATACTGCCGTCTGAAGACATCCGAAGATTCTTCATCGCTAAGCATAACAGCGGAGGAGGCCGTCGTGGTGGAGCGGCAGTGGAGAGGGGTGGGGTTTGGGGTTTATGGTACTAAATGTTGGGGGATAATTGAAGAGAAATGAAGTTTATGCAACTGGAACTGATGCACTGTGGTGCCGACGGCAAGGGTGGCTGTCCAGCCGGTCCCGGGATTCACGGCGGCCGGTGGGCCGCGTGGGTAAAATCTGTGGAATTGGAATAATAAGTAATGGCGGTAAATCTGTAAAACACTGAGCCCAACCAAGCAAACAAGAGATTGGAGTCCTAAGTAATAGTAATAGACCACGAGTACGGTTCGGAATCACCGGTTACACGGTTCGGAAGCTCTCAACCTTTAAATATAACCTTCATTTAATGGTTCCCGGGACGGTTCATCGTGATTACGTTTTGATCTATATATTTTTTTAAAAAAATTAATTTCAAATCTAATTTTATTTCAAAATAAAAAATTCATTCAAATGTTTAAAAATCTTTAAATTAAAATTAATAATACAAAGTAAAAAAAAGTCACTTCTGATACATTGTGAAATATTTCAAATTGAGTAGGTTTCTTGTGAGACGATTTCGCTAAGCTTTATTTGTGAGACGGGTCAACCCTACCGATATTCACAATAAAAAAAATAATGTTCTTAGCATAAAAGTAATATTTTTTCATGGATGAGCCCAAATAAAATATTTGTCTCACACAATACGACCCGTGAGATCGTCTCACACAAATTTTTGCTTTTCAAATTTTGAAGTCAAATTTGATCGTGGCACAATTTCAAAATTTGAAAAGTTCTTTAATAATTTAAATTTTATTATTTTATTTAAGATTACATTTTATTAATTTTAAAATACATAATGTTGTATCATAAAAAATCACTTACTATTGTCCAAATATTTGCATTTGAAATATTTTCAATTTTTATATGATGTCATGTTTGAAATTAATAAACGATGTCATGTGTTCCTACTTGAATGTCTTATTATTGAGTGACATTTTCACGTATCATGTTAAGCAACTAAAGCATCAGCACACTTTGGCCACTAGCCCGGTTGTTGAAGAAATTGTTATACCATCACGAAAACTTGCCAACTTCAGGCATAACCCGATAGTGATGTGATTTTACCGCCATCCATTATCTCGCTGGCGTATACGCAAACCGATTATTATTATAATATGTGGTGATACTTTTCAAAAAATGCTTATTCTTTTGTGCATTACAAACTTTTGGATTGTTGGTAATAGTACCATAAGCTCTTGCAAGACATTTCTCATACTCGGTTGATCATATCACCTTTACGAGAGACATTATTCTTTTCGCATACTCTCATCATCCTTAAGATTAATATTTACTATCTCGGGTTGCATTGCCTCTGGTGGAAATTGAGGGCCTAGTCTTTGAAATTGGTGTTGTGGGCTCTCTATAAGATCACGATTCTCCAAAACCCACAAGTCTGATTTGCTTGACGAAATGTTCGGTGGTGGTGGAGGAGAAAAAATATGAGAAGGAGGCGACATCATAAATGGTCACCCATTGAAGCATAATTGAAACAGTCCTCGCTCTTACTTTAAGTAAATAATACTATGAATTTTTTTATACACACATATATATAGTCGAAACTATACTTATAAAAATCAATCCTTAAATCATGAATGCAGCTAAACATGTACTGTAAATCGCTGTAAAACATGTATCATGTAATCATTCAGGTGATAGCAATAAAACATTTAAAACATGCAAACTTACAGACATGAGTCTTGAAGACTGAGCCGCAGAAGCTGGCGGTGGCACAACCATACACAGAACCCTTACTCTGATACCAACTGAGAGATCTACTACGTAAAAGACTACTAGAATTTTTTTTGTTTTTTGAAAACTCACTTTCTAAAATATACATCTTTAAGCATGCATGAGATAAAAGCTGAAAATTTCATATTTTAAAAATAAAATTAGTCAACCATCAGTAAAAACACTACACTTAAAAATATGATGAATGTCAAACCCTAGACTGTCGAGCAAAATAATTCAAAAGCGAAGCATGCATAAATCTTAAAAACCATCAACATATAACAAGAAAGCGTATAAAAATATCCAATGCAATCCAATCTCATAAACATGATGTGTGGAAAATACGGTCCTCGGGTTCGCGTGCACACATCCAACTCTACCTACTCAGTTTTCGACACCTCCAATCTCCTGATCAATAGGCTAACCTGCATGATTCACATCTAGTGAGTCTATTGACTCAACAAACCTGTAACGTATATGTAGTACCCGAAAAACCAATATGCGTAAATATGTGCATAATATCTATTATTTAATTTTAAATGATTAATATTTTAGGAATTTGTTGATTTAATTGCATTTAAATCATTTACGTTATTTTTATAAGGATTTTAAATCGCGTATTTCAAATTTTAACTTTTTAGATATATACGCAAGACCGGACCGGAGATAGGAAATCGGAGATGAATTTTATGATCCAAAAATATTCTTAAATTTATTCCGAGCTAAGAAATAATTTATTTTAATGAAATCAAGTGGATTTAAGTCTACTTTAATTAATTAATCACCAATTTAATTGTAGGCTTCTTAATAATCAAGATTATGCTTAATTAACCTTTTAATCAAGCTTATCTAACATAGGATTATACTTAGCAAAACTTAAACAAATCCTACACCAATTTGGGAAGACAAGTCTCGGTCCTCTCGACTCCACACAATCCCCAACTTGACACCATTTAACTCCCTCAACAACAAAACAAAGACCACCCATTCATCATGCATGTTTCCCCCCAACTTGACATCATTTACTCCTCCATGCACCACCTTATTTGACCACAAGCCTTCACCACCTTCTTCACTCCACCTAGCACGAAAATTCAGAAGAAAACTCATCCAATAATCGTGAGCCATCAAGAGAGAAAAGAGAGAAAACAAGCAAGAAAAGAGAATTCTGTCTCCGCCGCGCCGCGTTCGTCGTAATCGATTTGTTTTCGTTTCAAACAAATCCAATGCATGTATATATTATTTATTTGCTCTTCAATCAAGTTATATATCTATTTTTAAACCATTACATGTGCTTGATCTATGGCAAAACCGAAATCATGTCAAGAACTTTCGAAAAACATGGTACAGAATTTTCAGCTCTTCCCACATGCACTTCACGTTCTTTGTTGTTTTTGTGGTTACAGGGTTGGCTCGACTTCAAGGGACTCAAGGCTGATTTTAGATATGATATAGGGTGTGTTAGGAAGGGAGTTGTCGATTGGTTTCAGTCCTTCCCCCATTGCATCACGTTTTGGACAGCAACTCCCCAACATGTCATTTTGTGTCTCGATTTGCATGTTTATTGTCTAAGGTAAAGATTCTGATATTGGCTGCCCTAGAGGCTGTAGCCATGGTTAGAACCTTTCCTTGACACGTCTAGGATGTGACCAAGATTCCATTTCATGGCTTGGTTCATGGTCCCATCGGTTTTCAAAATAAACAAGAACAGCCCCCTTCGGTTTTAAAATTCTGGTTTTTTGTTGAGTGTGTTGAGTTTCGGTTTTTAGGTGTCAAGTGGGTTGTGGTTGGCTTCTAGCCCTTAACCATGACTCATACAACACCTTAGCATGTCTAGCATGGACCATGGTTAACCTCATAGCCATTGGATCCTTCATTTGACAGCAAAACAAGCAACGCCTCCACGCGTGCAATGTGTGTGTTCTCGAGTGAAGCTTGTATTGTCGTAGGTGTTGGCAGGAATTGTGTTTGGCCTAGGGCCCTTAGCCATGGTTCAAACCATACCTTCGGATGTTGGTAAGAGGCTCTGGTTGGTGGTTCAAGCCCCAATGGCCATTAGCCTTGAAAACGACGCAAGGAAGCGCAACAGCTGCTGCTGTAATTTTCTGGACAACAACTTTGCCTTCGGTTCAGATGTGTGTTTCGAGTTCTTGGTTGACTTTTAGCCTATGGCCTTGGACTGGACAGTGCCTTATTGAGTTAGGAAGGTCATGTTTTTGGCGGTTTGTGATTTGGTCAAGTTTAGAGGTCGTACAAGAATTTACAGTGCAATGTGCCAAAGTGACTCTCGAAAGAGCGTTTCATGATTTTGGCCTCCATGCACAACTTTCATGTATTACAGCCCTTGGTAATTATTTTCTAGTATTTTAGGTGTATTTTAATCATGACTAAATGATGATTTGATGTTGGTTCGGGTTGGTACAGAGTCATGGTTAAATATTAAGTTTGTTGGGCGTAATAGTCTCGTTTTTAGTTCGATTTTGAAGCGTTGGTCAAGATAAGTTATTTGCATGGTCAAGTCAAGTTATGTGCATGTTTTTCATGTTAGAATTAGGTCGCAGCGAGCCTGGGAACTATCCAACCCAAATTTGTAAAATAACTCAGGAATTTAATTATATTACGTGCATAAAAATATAAAATATTCATTTTTGAGATATATGCGATATTGCTTGTGGCCACCTCACGTTCATGGGATTGCAGCTTATCATGGGATTATTACTTCATCCGGTGGCTACTGACCGGTTCATGTTCATGTATGGGTACGGATATCCAGTCCAAGGGCTGTGATGATCTCTACCGCCCAGTATACTGTGGTTTAGTCTGATCAGACGATTCATTTCACGTTATGGGCCACTTGCGTAAAACATATTCTCAACAGAAAATTATTATATGCTATATCATGACAGGGCTCTATCGAGCAAGCATTTCACTTACGATTTTCAGTTCAGTTATGCACATATTTATAATTACTCATGACAAGATATTTCACGTTATGCTTTACGACATGAGATTTTTACCCGACATGAAACTTTATGATATATTTTACTCGTTATTCACGATATATGCATGCTGAGTCTTTAGACTCACTAGACTTGATTGTTGTAGGTGCTGATGAGGTCGAGACCGGGAGCCATCTTGGGTCGGCAGTAGTAGGAACCTGAGGACCTCATTTATCAGTTTATTTATTATTTTATGCAAACTCATTTTATCGCGATGAATTATTTTAAGTTGTTGCCTTGAAACAAATATTTACTTCCGCTGCTATCTCGACATTTAAAGCTTTTATTCCGCTGCTACTTTAAACATTGAATCTTTTATCAGTATATTTTATGAATGAGGCATTTTATTTATTTAAAGAGAAAATTTTAAATTATTCCGCAAATTTTCAAGTACGAAACACGGGCCACTACAGTATATCAAGTACATATACATAGCATGCAACAGCGAAAAGTACCATAATAAAAATATATTTCATGATCTTTAAAGCGTAAACGTAAACATAATAAAGCATACGTGTCAAAGCATGTATCAACATATCATCATATACGTGTTCGTCTCTTTTAATTGAATTTCGTTTATTAGTTGTGACTTTCGTATCAACTCTATTCGATGGATCCATCTACGTAAAACTGTGGTACCCGGTGACGGGGACATCAGCGACAGTATTACCCATCAATTGAGCTTTGACCTTATAGCTCATCGTATACATATACATATTAGTCACAACCAATTCTTTTCCTTCAAAACGTGTCATCATTTTCATAACTTATAAAAATCATGCATATATGTAAATTTTTCCTTTAAATCAAGCATGCAACGTTTTTTTTTCATAATTTCATAAAAAAATCTTATACACGATAACATAACCATTTAAAACATGTCAAAATCATGTTTAGGGCGCTGTCAAAACTAAAGACTCGACGCGGGTGCAAAATGACCATTTTGTCCTTGGAAAACCTATTTGACCATTTTACCCCTGGACCTCTAAATTTTCGACCCAAAGCCAACCAAACACCTTGAAACACCTCAAAACATAATTATAAGTGTTTTTTAAACGTAAACTTGAGCTCGTCCAAAACTCATACAATTCGTTTTAAAACTCGGACCGGGGTCCCGTTTCAACCCGAATCGACCCGAAACTTAACCAAATCTTTCATAGCTTAAACCATGACTCAACCGTGCCCTACCAGCCCCTAAAACCACCTAGACCAAGCCACCTAAGACCCTCGACCAGCCCTGGAAAGTTGCTGGAATTTTACTGCACGTGCCATCCGAAAAACCCTCACACATCTAGCCTTGAATCTTCAGCCTAGCCCACCCTAGACCAGACCAGCCCCGAACCAGCACACCCTAGGACCGAGACCAAGCAAAGAACACTCTACTAGACCCATGTTAAACCAACCTACTATCCATGCAATCCCCCGAACACGATTCACCCGGAACAAGACCACACATGCCCTACTCGGTTCATGCGCGAAGACCGACCCCTAGCTCATGACCAGCCGCGGTTGTGCCCTCCTAGACCACAACTCAACCCCCTTAGGGACTGCACCATGGCTTGGATCAACACCCCTGTAGCAGGTTCCCTTTCCATAGTCCGACCTAGCCCAAGCGTCGAACTATGCTCTCAAATCGATCGGCCCTCACCATGACTCGACCATCCCTCGACTCCAGCCCTGTGATGCCACCTTATAAAGTTTTTAAAGCCCTTAAAATCATTTCCCTAGCAGCCCCTTACATGAAAGTCATTGAAAACGTGAGTTATGAATCAAACCATGCATATTTCATGTCAAAATTTTGCAAAATGAAAGCCACAATATAGATCAAAGAATTTCTCGTGCATCAACATACAAACCGACGTATTATGATTGGAATGAAGAGGAAAAAAATATTTTGGCGTGCCTTAACGTTTTTGTGATCAAAAACTCGAAGGTATGCGCGTAGGACTTGCACCGGAGAAGCGGGAAAGGAATTTTCTTGAAAGCTATGGAGGGTTTCGAGACTTGCTGCTGAAAATCTTCGAAATGGAGGCTGCTGAAGTGAGGGTGGGGGGGGGGGGGGTGGCTGAAGATGCTGCTAGGTTTAGGGTAGGTTTAGGGTTAGGCTTTGATAGGTTTTTATATACAATGTTAGTGTGTAATGGGCCCTAATTAAAATAATGAGTTAAAATAGATTTTAGACCCATTATGCAATAAAACAAACCCGTCAAGCCCAATAAATTTTGCAAAAAATATTTCGTTTTGGTACGTTTTAGAAAATATTTTCCGAAAACTCAAAAAGTCCTCCAACTTGATAAAATTTGCATACCGATTAAAAATATGACCCGGCGAGTAATAATACCCAACCAAGGCCCATTTTCAAAAATTACACTTAAATACATCGTATATTAAATAATTAAAGATATTTTTTTAATAAAATATTTTTCCTGATTATCACCGATCTCCGTTCGTTCGAGCGCAAAACGTAAATTAAAATCCTAATGCATGAAACTTTAAGATAACCAAGAAATAAACACCTAGCCATGCAATATTTATGCATTAAATGCATAAAAATCATTAAAAACATATTTTAAATAAAAACCCTAGATCGCATGCAGTCGGGTTACGTAGTTCGAATTTCTCAGCCCTTACAATCAAAGACCTGCAGGAATGCTTCGACCACTCCCCATTCCCGAGTGGAAGTGGTAGAACATTACTATGTATTTCGTGGTAGGATTGCCAAAGACGGTGAAATAGTGGACTGTCTTACTAAATCAGCACACTTCCTACCAGTGAAGACGACTTTTTTCATGACGCAGTATGTGGAGCTATACATTCGAAAGATAGTTAGACTGCATGGGATTACAGTGTCTATAGTGTCGGACACACCCTTTTCACCTCATCGTTCTAGAAGAGTCTACATGCATCATTGGGGACTAAAGTACTATTCAGTACCACATTTCATCCTCAGACATACGGTCAGTCTGAAAGAGTCATACAAATTTTAGAGGATCTACTCCGAGCATGCGTAATTGATTTCCAAGGGATTTGGGGATCGAAACTACCTCTAGTGGAGTTCACTTACAATAACAGTTATCAGTCATCTATAGGAATGGCTCCATACGAAGCACTCTATAGAAGGAAATATATATCGCCTATCCATTAGGACGAGGTATGAGAGATAGCTACGTTGGGATCCGAGAGAGTTCAGCACACCGCTGAAATGGTCGCCAAAATCCGAGATAGAATGAAACTGCTCAAAGTCGATAGAAGAGCTACGCGGACCAAAGAAGACGAGATCTCGAGTTTGCAGTAGGTGATCACGTGTTTATAAAGGTAGCACCTATGAAGGGTGTAATGAAATTTGGACAAGAAACACAAACTTAGTCCAAGATTCATTGGACCATTTCAGATACTCGAAAGAGTGGGAACATTACCATATCGAGTGGCATTGCCACCTAATTTCACAAGAGTTCACAATGTCTTCCACATATAGATGCTCAGCAAGTACATGTCAAACCCTTACTGAACTTTGAGCCACTGCAACTTACACCAAACTTGTCATATGAGGAGAGGCCTACTCAAATCTTGGGCAGACAAGAGAGAAAGTTGCGAAACAAGTTGATAAAGATGGTCAAAGTCAAGTGGCTGAATCACTCAGAGAAAGAAGCCATATGGGAGACTGAGTCGGAGATGAGGAGTCGCTATCCCAAATTATTCGGTAAGTCTTAATTTCGATGGCGAAATTTTATTTAAGGGGGGGTGGGAGGATTTGTAATATCCAAAAAACCAACCTTCGTAAACCGCATGGATGCAAATGAATTGAATTGCATAATTATTTTACTTAATGGATTTTAATTCTTGCATGATGCATATTATATGATTAAAGGTCAGATTGCATGATTAAATGTGATAGGATCGGTTGGTAGGTGAAAGAGTGTTTAGAAAGGGGTTGAACAAACACTTGACAATTTTATCACCTTTTCAAATAATGAGTCAGTTTAGTGATAAACTGAACTCGAGAATCTTGTTATGTCAATGTCAATCAGTTAACTAATGAAAGTACGGAAATAAACTGAGTGACAAATAGAATAAAATAGAAATTAAGAAACACAAGATTTATGGATGTTCGGAGATTTCAATAACTCCTACGTCACCCCTTCTATCTAGAAGATAGGATATTCACTAAAATACTTTGATAAATACAAGACTTGTACAGACCCCCTTCAGTTTTGGACGTAACAATGCCAAACTGAAACTCTTAGTTTCAATACAGTTTATCAGTTCTCAACTGATCTGAAACTACTTAGCACAAATGATCTCTATAAGATCGAATATTACAACGATAAGCGTTCGTGCTTGTAAGCTTAATGTATAGCCTTGAATACTATGAATGTATATGCTAAGTGTGAGCTTCTGAAATCTTTTGAATATGAACAGAAAGTTTGTGAAGCAATTTCAGCAGAATAACAACTTGGTAGTTCGGTTTGTTGTGTTGGTTCTCAGCTGCACTTCTCGGCTATTTATAGGCTTTGCTTCCAACGGTAGCAATGAATGTGTTTGAATCTTTCTATCCATTTGTTGGAACTTTTCAAGTTCGCAATCTTAATTTTGATGTTAACAAAACTTGTTATTTTGTGTTACTAATGATTTACCTTAGTGTGCAGAAGCTAGGATCAGTTACGAGTTGTTTACATCGATAACTGAAGACCCAACTGATCGCAAAAACAAAATCAGGTGAACTGATACGTCAAATGAGCAGTTCAGCTGATCGTCCAGTTGACAAGTGGTTCAGCAGTAGAACCTCAGAAGCCTGGACAGCCGAAGGACTGTTCAACTGATGTAGAAGCCCAACTGAACGAAAGTGAAATCAGTTCAACTAACAAGTCAACTGATTTCACCAGCCCAACTGAAGATCAGTTCAGCTGACTAGTTCGGAGCATCAGTTAAAAATCTTTCAGTTGTAGATGAAGACAAACTCATTCAGTTGTTTCCAGTTATACACAAAGGTACAAAGCAATTTTCCAGTCAAATGACAATAATGAACGTTGAATCAGAGCATTAAAGACAAACGTTACAGAAGGGCAGTCAAAAAGTCGAGACACAAAGTCCTAGGAACGAATTCAAAATGTAACGGATACAATTATTGAGTCTCATTGTACGATCATTTTCCCGCCTATATAATTAGAAGATCAGTGAAGACTCGAGGTGTGAAAAAACAAAAGAAAAGAGAGGGCACGCTAAATGCTTATCAGCTTTCAAGAAGCAAATCAGCCCAGAGGGATACTTCAACGTGTTATCATCTTAGTTTAAGAAGCTTATTTCCCCCAGTGTGTGAGAACATCCTTGTTCAGTTATCACACACGTACATACTCACCACCACCCAACTCAGTCTTGCACAAAGACATTAAACTTGTGTATGTATTCTTTATCACATAGACGTTAAAGAAGTGTTGGCTGAAAGGTGCTGCCTTCAGTCTAAACTAGGAGTTCAGTTAGGCAATGGATAAGTCCTTAGCTGGGTGTGTTTGTACAAGTAGTTGTATAAATCAAAGTCTTCTAGTGAAACCTACCCGAAGTGGTAGAAGGGGTGACGTAGAAGCATTTGAAGTCTCCGAACATCCATAAACATATCTTGTGTATTTAACTGATTAACTGTTGTTTTCAAATTGACTTGATCAGTTAGAGCATCCGTCAGTTCAGTTCTTGCCATAATTGAAATGATATATGTGACAAATGATCATCTGCTTTTCAGTTATTCAGTTTACATAAGTTAAAACATTTTCTACTTTAATAGTCTTCTTCACGAAGGATTGCATCGAGTTTCTTCCGCTTGGTTTTTAACCAAACTCGATTTAATTCATCGGTGTTAACATTCTTAGCACACGAGCTATTGCATCTCATTGGAGAATATTATGTTTGAAATGCCTCCAAAGGCACCAGCACACAATCCTTGACCATTTTTTGCAACGTCAATATCCTTCTGACAGTCGTACACTGTAGCATTGCTGAAATGCGGAGTTCCCACTACATGTTGCAGTCCGCTTTTGTACAGTTATCAGTTGATAGCTACATTCCTTTACTGATGATGTGTCAAACTGTTTTAACCGATAGAATTAGTTCATAGCTCTCAACTGATTGTAGTTAAACTGATCAGTTCCAACTGATCATCCAGTCGACTACATAGTTCAGTTGCCTTATCTGCGCACTAATCTTCAGTTAGGCAACCAATAATTTGCGTATTTTTAGATCAGTTCTTTTCAGTCTTCTGGATCAGTTTGTTCAATCTTTTTACTCTCGGTTTGTCAAAATTCCGAAATTAAGTTTCCAACAATTTCCTCCTTTTTTGTGTTTGACAAAACTTAGAAAATTTGAACTGATCAAGCTGAATATTTTGTAGATAAAATAATCTTTTATTGAAAAATATTTCAATGTACAGGTTCGTACAAAGAATAAAGGAATCTTTTGTAGACTGAAAATTCTTCAAATCTGCCAAACTCTTCAATTGAATAAAAATAAAAAGACTGTTTTCTAACTGATCTGGATCTCTTTATTTCTTCGCTCTTTTATCAACTGGTCCTTGATCAGTCAGTTGACTAGGTCTGTAAGGTCCAAAAATTTAATTCACGTAACCTGAATGCATGCAATTTTCGATTTATTTTTAATTATATGCTTAATTATTTTTATGCATTTTATGTATAATTCATGCATGATAGGAGTTAATTCATGAAATTTTATAAGTTCATGCATTAGGGTTTCGAGGTGCATTTCTCGCTCGAACGAGGAACGAAAACCGAACAATTCTCAAAAAAATTATTTAATTAAATGATTAATTTTTATTAATTAATACAAGGTGTTTTTAAGTGTATTTTTCAAGAATGAGATTTTATTGTGTATTTTTACCCAAAAGATTTTATTTTTAACCAGTACGCAAATTTTATCGAATCGGGGGACTTTTTAATGGTTTGTGATAAATATAAAAAATTGTATATTAATTAAATGTTTTATAATATAAATATATAGTTTTTGTTTTATTAAATGTTTAAATATTATATGTTTTATAATAAATTGTATAAAATATAAGTTGTTGTGTGATTATAATTTCTTACTATTTTTTACAGGTTCGATAAAACAAGAATAACCTTGGCGTTGCAAATGAGATTAAGGTGATTCTTGGACCTGTAGAAAGTTGATGTTAATAACTACAATATTGGTGGCAAGCATGAGATAAAAATCTTCTCACAAGTGAGATCAAATTAAGCAACAAATAAAGTTACCAAAGAAGTGACAGTTTTACCATGCTCTAGCATTTTGTCCATATCTATCTAATTACTTGGTCAAATGGTTAAAAAAAATACCACAATTCAAACAACTTAGATATCTACATGTTTTGTTTTATGTGGAGAAGAAAATTCGGATGAAAAGATTTTCAAAAGTGATGTGTATTAAAATATTAATTTCTTGGAATACCAATGAAGACTTATGTGTAAAAAATAATATTTTATTTGTGGTTGTCTCCCCAAATTTGGCTATAAATAGGGGTGCATTGTAATGTATTGAGATATCCCTCATTTTATGAACAAACCTTTGAGTTCATAATATTTCTCTCTTTGTTTTTCATTTATTTCTTCATTTAAATATAATTAGCATGTTAAATTCATATTCAAAGTTTTACACTTTGAATAATGAGTAGCTAACTTCCCAAAGTTGAGATGAAAAGGTGAAACTCTTGGCATGATAATAATGTTATTAAAAGGTAAGAATCGATGTTTTATATTATTTAATCATTATTTATTGTTTATGTTATTTTTATTTCTTTAAGTATTATTATACCCTACTTATAAGTGGGAGTTTTGATTTATTGTTGCTATATGTTACACTAAAATCAAGGCATCCACTTTAAATGGTTGGTAAAACCAAACAAACTTTTAAATGGTACCAAGAAATTAATATTATGATATATTCATATATAATAAATCAAAGCATCCACTTTAAATGGTTGGTAATACCAAACTAACATTTAAATGGTTCCAAGAAATTAATATTATGATATAATCATATATAATAAATCAAGGCATCCACTTTAAATGTTAGTTTGGTATTACCAACCATTTGAAGTGGATGCCTTGATTTATTATATATGAATATCTCATAATATTAATTTCTTGGTACCATTTAAATGTTTGTTTGGTTTACCAACCATTTAAAGTGGGAACCTTGATTTAGTGTTTACAAATATATATATCACAATAAATACTTGACAACATTTACAAGTTTTGGTATATATTATATACTTATAAGATAATAATATATAACATAATATAAATATGATTATTTAATATATATTGGAACCATTTTATTAAGTGTATTTCAATAATGTTCATTAATGATAACTTTATTAAAATACTAAGAGTGGATCCTTTAATCTCAGCTACTTAAATTAAAATTTGAACAATTAAAAATTACCAATTAAAGATTCAAACCATTAAAAGAAAAAAAAACAAAAAGATATTTTAGTGGACTTGTAATTACCTTAGCTTCCCTGTGGATACGATATTCGGACTCATCGAATTATACTACTTGCGGACAACCTGCTCTTAGGAGTGCGACAATCAAAGTCGCAACAAGTTTTTTGGCGCCGTTGCCGGGGAAGTATAATTAAATTTCAAGTCTATTTAATTTTGTTTATAGTTTATTTTTCTTTATTTGAATTTTTATTGCTTTTGTGTGTTTTTATTCTTTGCATTTGCATTTGCATTTGCATGAGCATTTGGTCACGTACACTTAGTGGTCTACTCATTCAAAATAACCCTTTATTTTTACAAAACATGGCGGAAGAACCCATCCAAGAAAATGAAGATGAAATTCAATCTCAACATGATCATGATAGACGAAGAACACTTAGAGATCACATGAATCCTACACGTACTAGTGCACATTCATGTCTAGTTTTTCCCCCTAATGCATCTCATTTCAATTTTAAGCCTGGTATTATCCAACTTTTACCCAATTTTCATGGCTTAGATTCTGAAAATCCGTACATGCATTTACGAGAGTTTGAAGAGAGTTTGAAGAAGTGTGCAACACATATAATGATCTAAATTGTAGCGTGAACACCATTCGACTTAAGGTTTTTCCTTTTTCTTTAAAAGATAAGCTAAAACTTGGCTACAAAATCTTAGATTGGGATCCATTCGAACTTGGGATGAATTGCAACAACAAATTTTTAAAAAATATTTTCCATCTCATAGAACAAGTTCTTTCAAAAGGCAAATCATCACTTTCACTCAAAAACAAGGAGAAACTTTTTATCAGTGTTGGGATAGATACAAAGAATTGCTTAATCTTTGTCCACATCATGGTTTTGAAATTTGGAGAGTTTTTTCTCAATTTTATGAAGGCTTAACACCTAAAGATAGGCAAATGGTTGAATTTATGTGTAATGGAACATTTGAAGTTAAAGATCCAAACGAGGCAATTGAGTATCTAGATTCATTAGCTGAAAATGCTCAAAATTGGGACACTATAGGTACAATCGAACCATCAAACAAGATTCAATCTCCCACATCTGGTGGAGGTATGTACACCCTCAAAGATGAACATGATCTCCAAGCTAGATTTACCTCTTTGGCAAGAAAAGTTGAGGCACTTGAATTGAAAAAGAATGGTCAATTAAAATCTGTTCAAGAAATTGCGTGTCACATCTGTGATACAAGTGATCATTCTACAAAAGATTGTCCCACTTTGCCCTCTTTTAAAGAATGTTTTCATGAACAAGCCAATGTTTTGAACAATTTCAAAAGGCCAAATTTAGAACCATTTTCTCAAAATTACAATCCAGGTTGGCGAAATCATCCAAATTTTAGTTGGAGGAATGACAAAGCTGCACAATTTTCACAACCACATTTCCAAAATCAACAAAATTTTCGAAATTATGCACACTATGTTCCTCCACCTAAAAGGAACTTGGAAGATATATTGAATTTTTTCATTGCAAAGTAAGAGTCTATCAATACTCAAACTGCTCAAACCATGACAGATTTGAAAGATACTCTTGCTAAATTTTCATCTGCACTTAATGTTCATGAAAAAGGTAAATTTCCTTCACAACCATAGCCTAATCCCAAGGATCATCATTCACAAACTGGAACTTCTAGAACTCAACCGATGGATCAGGTAAAATCTGTTATTACCCTTCGAAGTGGTAAGGTTGTGGAAAAATCCATTCTTGAACCTTGTGAAGATGATGATAAATCAACTCCAAAGGGTAAGGAAGTGGAACCCATAACTTGCGAAGAGGAGGTTCAACAGACAGTGTCACCACCATTCCCTCATGCATTGAAAAATACAAAAAAATAAAATTTGAATTCTGATATATATGATATTTTTAAACAAGTAAAAGTTAATATCCTTTAATAGATGCAATAAAACAGGTACCATCATATGCCAAATTTTTGAATGACTTGTGCACTGTGAAAAGAAAATTGAATGTGAAAAAGAAAGCATTTTTAGCCGAACAAGTAAGTGCAATCATTCAAAATAATAATACTTTCAAATATAAAGATCCTGGTTCTCCTACTATTTCATGTATTATTGGAGAACGAAAGATTAAGAAAGCCTTGCTTGATCTTGGAGCTAGTGTGAATTTACTTCCATATTCAGTTTATCAAGAACTCAATCTAGGCGAGTTAAAATCTACTTCGGTAACACTTTTACTTGCCGATAGATCTGTTAAAGTGCCAAGAGGTATGGTAGAAGACGTGTTGGTCCAAGTTGATAACTTTGTATGTAATGCTCGAGAATTATGTTATTGTAATTGGAAATGATTTGTTGATAATTGAGGTGATTATAGACGGAACGGATCAGACCTGGAAAGACGAAAGAAGATTAGAATTATGTGCGAGGATGAGCCCTCGCGCATATGCGCGACCCAGTCGGGCGCATATGCGCGAGTATGGCAGAGAACCTCGTGCATATGCGTCGGGAGAGTGTGCGCATATGCGCGAGCTGCCGAGAAGGTTATGCACCGAGATAGAATGTCTCGCGCATATGCGTCGAGGAGGGTCGCGCATATGCGCGAGACGTGCAGCAAGAATATGAAGCCACTTGTGATTTCCCATGCAATATATATATATATATATATGTAAATATCATTCCTTCCCTCAGAATCAGCAAGAACCGAGGAAGGGTAGTGGAAAATCCTTACGCCTTTTATTTTAGGAAATTGAAGTTTGCGCAAAATCCGTCCGTCAGAATTTATATCCGAACATATTTCAGTGATCCTCTCGTTACAGACTTCAAAAAGACGTAAGTTTTATTGATTTCTATTATGATTTGAAAATATGACATTGAAGGAATCATATATGATTCATATATGGTGTTCTTGCGATATTAGACATCGTATAATCGAAATCAGATTGAAGATCAAATACCGTATGGGATTGTTATGATTTTCATATTTGATTTGATTGAGATTATACAAATTTGATATCAGATTATGTTTGTCGATCGATTATGAGTTGAGATTGGCATTTGTTGATATTTGTATTGCTGGGTATATTGAGGTTGTGCAGTTATGTCGTTGAAACAGAATTTGATTGAGTTATGATTATATCCAGTATTGATTGGGTTGTATATTGATATTGTACTTCTCGACATTGTCATTGCCAGATTGAGTATTGACAGGCTTCGAATTCGAGACTTCGAATTCGTCAGATCGACAGAAAGAAAGGTATAAATCAATGTTGATCCGGGATTGCACAACTCGAGTTAGATTTAACTTGAGTTTCCCAAAATCACATACTTAATTGTCATTTCCTCGATATGTTGCAATGTCTGAGATTGATATGCTTATTCTATTGATTTATAGTTAAGCATATGTTATGTGAAGAGTCATGGGCGGATGTGCCTAGTCATTGGCGGAATTGCCAAGGTGGATGTACCTAGTATTTAGGCAGAGATGCCAATTTGGCGAAGATGCCAAGTCTTCGGCCGAGTTGCCAAGACACCGAACGTTTGGTGATATCGATGTATCGTAGAAGTAGACCGCCTTCTATTGCGGAGATTCGATTGACATGACCAAAGTCCGAGAATAGGAACGTACCGCCACCCCGATCGGGAGAGTAGGTGGGAGATTTGTTACGTTCTTATTCAAACCGGGATCCCTAGATTAGAGACGAGTCGAGTCTGAGATGATGAGTCCCTAGTTTGATTTACAGTTTTATATCGATTCATGTCTTTCAGATTTTGATACATGTTATTGATATCTGTTTCATGCTTTTATATTTGTTATATGATTGCATGTACACGTTGTTTATACTGGGAATGTATTTCTCACCAGAGTTATCCGGCTGTTGTTGTGTTTATATGTGTGCATGACAACAGGTTGGACAGGATCAGGGTCAAGAAAAGGATGATAGATTACAGTTAGCGTGGAGATTCGGACCCAGAAGTAGAATAGGCTTCAACACTTGACATATAGTAATTGAACCCTAGTTTGATTTTAATGTAATTGTACAAGTTTTGTACTTTTATGTTGATGTTTATATTAGATTGATTTTATTATGTTCCGCACTTGTATTTAAAAAAAAAAATTTAGATCCAGTTTATTAAATTGATCCAATTATTCCCAAGAACGATTAAGAAATGAATTAGCGTCCGGGTCCCCACATTGTATATCCTGTCGATTAAATAGTTTTAGATACACAACCTATCGAAGCTTGTAATCCAATTCCTGTAATTCTGGGTCGTCCATTTTTAGAAATTCTAATGCTCTTATAAATTGCAGGAATGGAATAATGAAGTTGTCATTTGGTAACATGACCTTGGAGCTTAATGTTTTTAATCTTTGTAAGCAACCACATGACAAAGGAGATGAAAGTGAAGATGAAAATCTTATTGAAACTCTTGTGGAAGAAAACATTCAAGAAGGGAGTACTCGTGATCAATTAGATATTTGTTCAATTGAAACTGTTAAAGAAAATATTGAAATTGATCTTGATGATTTTATTAGGTATCACTCGTTACCAGGATCAGAGAAAGAATTTGAGGCAAAATATGAGAACAAAGACGAACCACCCATATTGGAATTAAAACCCTTGCCAGAAGAATTGAAGTAGGCATTTCTTGGAGAAGATGAAACATATCCGGTGATAATTTCTTCCAAACTAGCAAGTGATCAAGAAGATAAATTAGTTGATATGCTTAAAAGACATAAAAATGCAATTGGTTGGACACTAAAAGATCTCAAGGGCATTAATCCACTAATTTACACTCACAAAATTCACTTAGAAGAAAATGCAAAAGCATCTCAACAACCACTAAAGGAGATTAAATCCACATATGAAAGATGTTGTGAAAACTAAAGTTCTCAAATTACTTGATGTTGGGATTATCTACCCTATTTCTGATAGTAAGTGGGTAAGCCCAACACAAGTAGTTCCAAAAAAATCTGGCATCACAGTGATAAAAAATGAAAAAGGTGAATTGTCAACAAGTCGAGTCCCATCTAGTTGGCGGATGTGTATTGATTATAGAAAATTAAATGACGCCACTAGAAAAGATCATTTTCCATTACCATTTTTGGATCAAATTTTAGAAAGAGTAGCAGGTCATCCATACTACTATTTTCTTGATGGATATTCAGGTTATTATCAAATTCCCATTGAACTCGAAGATCAAGATAAAACTACATTCACATGTCCTTTTGGAACATTTGCATTTAGAAGGATGCCATTTGGGTTATGCAATGCCCCAGCAACATTTCAAAGATGTATGCTAAGCATTTTTAGTGACATGATTGAAAATTGTTTGGAGATTTTCATGGATGATTTAACTGTTTTTGGGAATACATTTGATAATTGTCTTCAAAATTTGGAAAAAGTTTTAAAAAGATGCGAGGAAAAAGGTCTTATTTTAAATTGGAAAAAATGTCATTACATGATTACTTCTGGGATCTTTTTGGGACATTTCGTGTCATCTGATGGAATTGAAGTTGATAAAGCCAAAGTTGATGTCATTGCCAATTTACCCCCTCCAAAAACCATTAAAGAAATTCGCTCATTTTTGGGAAATGCTGGATTTTATAGGAGGTTTATAAAGGACTTTAGTTCAATCTCTAAACCCATTTGTAACCTCTTAACAAAAGACACTGCATTTGAGTGGACTCAAGAATGTCAAAATGCTTTTGATAAAATCGTTCGACATTTAACATCAGCTCCTATCATGCAACCTCCTGATTGGTCTTTACCATTTGAAATCATGTGCGATGCGAGTGATTATGCAGTCGGTGCAGTGCTGGGTCAAAGAAGAAACGGTAAGCCTTACGTGATATATTATGCAAGTAGAAATTTAAACAATGCTCAAATGAATTACTCCACAACTGAAAAAGAACTACTTGCTGTAATATTTGAATTAGATAAATTTCGTTCTTATTTGATTGGATCAACGACTATTGTGTTTACTGATCATTCTGCTATTAGATTTTTGTTGACCAAACAGGATGCAAAGCCACGACTGATACGATGGATTTTGTTGCTCCAAGAATTTGACATTGTGATCAAAGATAAAAAAGGAACCGAGATTGTCGTAGCCGATCATTTATCGAGACTAGTAACATGATCATCTTGTGAAATGATACCAATTAACGATAATTTTCCCGATGAACATCTATTTTCAGTTACTACTACACCTTGGTTTGCTAACATAGTAAATTTTTTTGTGACAGGAAAAATGCCATCGCAATGGAGTTCCCAAGATAAAAAAATTTTTTTGAATGAGGTAAAAAACTTTTATTGGGATGATCCGTATCTGTTCAAGTATTGTCCAGATCAAATTTTTCGACGTTGCATACCCGACAATGAGGTAAGTAGTGTCATTAAATTTTGTCATTCAGAAGCATGCGAAGGACATTTTTCTTCAAAGAAAACGGCTGCAAAAATCTTGCAGTGTGGATTTTATTTGCCCACTTTGTTTAAAGACACCCACGAAATCTGCAAGATCTGTGAAAATTGTCAAAAATTGGGTGCGATTTCAGAAAGAAATATGACGCCTTTGAATCCTATCATTGAAATTGAAATCTTTGACTGTTGGGGAATTGATTTTATGGGACCTTTTCCACCATCGTTTAGGATACTTGTATATTTTAGTTGCAGTTGATTATGTTTCCGAAATGGATAGAGGCAATTCCATGTCGAAGAAATGATCATGAAATCGTCATCAAATTTTTGAAAGAAAATATTTTTAGTAGATTTGGAATTCCTCGAGCCATGATAAGTGATGGGAGAACTCACTTTGTTAATAAACCATTTTCTTCATTAATGAAAAAATATGGTATTACTTACAAAGTTACTACTCCTTATCATCCTCAAACAAATGGACAAGTTGAATTAGCTAATAGGGAGATAAAGAAAATTTTGGAAAAAACTGTTAACTCAAATAGAAAAGATTGGTCTCTGCGACTTAGTGATGCACTTTGGGCATATCGAACAGCTTTTAAAACATCATTGAATATGTTTCCCTATAGGTTGGTTTATGGAAAACATTGAAATTTGCCTGTGGAATTGGAACATAAAGCTTATTGGGCGATCAAAACTTTTAATTCAAGCATGGATGATTGCAACAAATTGCGCAAATTACAACTTAATGAACTTGATGAACTCAGAAATGATGCGTATGAGAATTCAAGGATTTATAAAGCAAAAATCAAATCATTTCATGATAAAACAATTCTTAAAAAATCTTTTGAGATTGGTAAAAAAGTTTTGCTTTATAATTCTCGACTTCACATATTCCTATGAAAATTATGATCAAGATGGACATGCCCATATGTTGTAAAACATGTGTATCCTTTTGGAGTTGTGGATATTGAAAATCCTAAAAATGGTGATGTTTTTAAAGTAAATGGACAAATGCTTAAACTATTTTTAGAAAATGAAATCTTTCAAAAAGAGTTTATTTCCCTTTCTGATCCCTAAATTTTTATGTTGCATTTAATTTTATTTGTTTTTATTTCAGGTTTCCTTAATCTTTTTATTTTCCCGGTTAAATGGTGGATAACGGTACTCCGTGACTCTCATAGTCGGTTAAATCAGTTTCCCACAATTGCTGATACAAAAATAAAAAAAAATCGTTTCTTTTCTTTTCAAAATGGATGAAAATCTCTCAAAAATTTGTAAATATTTTCCCTCTGTTTGTGAAAATGTTCTAAGAAAAATTTATGCAGGTAGGTGTGAAAGATTGAGATTGGTAATGAAAAAAAGAATTCCAGAAGATATTCGTCTTGTAATAGAAGCTAAGGTCCGATTAGGAGGAGAAGTTCCACAATTGAGATTTACTGTTTATTCTGCTTACAGCTATGACCCATAGTTTTGTCATGATAACATATTACCCCTATAAAATCTCTCATCTATCTCTCTATTTTCGCAGACCAAAAAGAAAGTAAAAACATAGTTGGATCCTCTACACAAACATTGAAAAATATTTGTGTATTTTGTGGGTCGAGTCCTGGAAAAAATGAAGTATTTGTAGAAGCAGCGAATAATCTTGGAAAGATATTGGCTGAGAGAAAAACTCATTTGGTATATGGGGGAGGTAATATTGGGTTAATGGGATCTGTTTCAACATCTTCTCATCTTGGAGGTAGTCAGGTTTTGGATATTATTCCTACAGCTTTAGCTGAAGAAATATTACAGGTGTTACGATTGAGGTGGAATTAAAAGTTTCTTCTATGTATGAAAGAATCACCAAAATGATTGAAAATTCTGATGCTTTTATCGCATTACCATGTGGTTTTGGTACATTAGAAGAAATTTTTTACACTGTTTCTTGGGCACAACTTAATATCCATAATAAACCTGTGGGCTTGTTGAATATCAATAATTATTATGACAGTTTGTTGACATTTCTTGATAAAGCTGTGGAACAGAATTTCATTTCAGAAAATTCACGACGGATGCTCATCTGTGCTTCGACTGCCGACCAATTAATTGATGATTTGGAAGCTTTTGTTCATAAGCATGATCCGATGATAACAAATATCAATTGGTCGCAAACAAGCAGTAAGAAAAGAAAGTTGGATCATTGATTCAAAAATCGTGGATTGGTTTGCGTTTGTTTCAGTTTGTTATCTTCAATAAAATTCCAGGTGATATCTCTTTCATTATGTACTCTTTATTAATAGTTATTTTGACATTATGGACAATGTCATATTCTGATTGGGGGGAGAACAAACTTAAAAATTTTTAAAAAAATTATTTTAAAATTAAAACATGTTTATTGTTTGTATCTTAGTAATTTTTGCATAAATATCATACATTACATGTTTGAAAGGTTTAGATTAGAAATTGTAATAATCTATCTAAGGATGTTTAAATTTTTATTTGAAAAAAAAAGTCAATTTTAATATTTTGATCACTATAAAAATATGATTTATGAAATCTTTTTGAATGATTAACCATTGTGATAAAATCAGCTATTAATGTATATGGCCTAAGATATACCTGATAAGAGTGCCTAAAAATTTTAAACTCACACATATTTTGTGAGTGAGTGGAGAGGATTGAGAAAACAGCTTCTGAGCCTTTATTGATCATCAGAGAAACTATCTATTGTTTAGATCTTGAGTTCTTATTTTGAAAAAAAAAAATTGATATTTCCTGAAAAAAAAGAAAAAAGAAAAAAAAAGATAGATGTTGAAGATCTATGTAATTTTTAAGTTATATGCTGCGACCCATTTATCTCTCATAAAAATACAAATAAAAAAAGAAAAAAAAAAGAAAGAAAGAGAGAAGTACATTGTACAAATTAAATAAATATGTGGTCAAGAAGCATAAACTTAGTCTGATTCCATGATGTAAAAAAAAAGATCAGGAAAAAATATATAATAAGAACAACTGGATTTTGAATCAATGGATTTCCTATCTTTTGATTAATTTGGCTCGTTTGCCTGTCTGCATTCTGTAAACCATTTTCCTGAGCATTTATCTGTATTCCAACTCCTTGAGAAAAATCATTCCCATAAATTGAAACACTTATTAATCTATGAGGATATGGAGTTGAGACTCTTACTAGGAATTTCTGAAGGCCATGTACATTTAACTACCTGAAAATAAGCTTCGAATTGATCAGTTCAGATTATTTCATAAATTATAATTATAATGATCTTGATATAACTTTGACAGTTTTCAAATTTAATTTAAACACTTGGATAGTTCTGATTACATTTCTATTTAAATTAATCAATATGTTTTGTGTTGCTATTAAAGATTAAATTGCTAGGGACTAGCAATAAGCTGGTTGTGGAGTGTGATAAAGATAAAAAATTGTATATTAATTAAATGTTTTATAATATAAATATATAGTTTTTGTTTTATTAAATGTTTAAATATTATATGTTTTATAATAAATTGTATAAAATATAAGTTGTTGTGTAATTATAAGTTTTTACTATTTTTTACAGGTTCGATAAAACAAGAATAACCTTGGCGTTGCAAATGTGCTTAAGATGATTCTTAGACCTGTAGAAAGTTGATGTTAATATCTACAACATTGGTGGCAAGCATGAGATAAAAATCTTCTTACAAGTGGGATCAAATTAAGCAACAAATAAAGTTACCAAAGAAGTGACAGTTTTACCATGCTCTAGCATTTTGACAATTTCTCTCAAATTACTTGGTCAAATGGTTAAAAAAATACCACAATTCAAACAACTTAGATATCTACATATTTTGTTTTATGTGGAGAAGAAAATTCGGATGAGAAGATTTTCAAAAGTGATGTGTATTAAAATATTAATTTTTTGGAACACCAATGAAGAATTATGTGTAAAAAATAATATTTTATATTGTAGTTGTCTCCCCAAATTTGGCTATAAATAGGGGTGCATTGTAATGTATTGAGATATCCCTCATTTTATGAACAAACATTTGAGTTCATAATATTTCTCTCTTTGTTTTTCCTTTATTTCTTCATTTAAATATAATTAGCATGTTAAATTCATATTCAAAGTTTTACACTTTGAATAATGAGTAGCTAACTTCCCAAAGATGAGATGAAAAGGTGAAACTCTTGGCATGATAATAAGGTTATTAAAAGATAAGAATCTATGTTTTATATTATTTAATTATTATTTATTGTTTATGTTATTTTTATTTCTTTAAGTATTATTATACCTTACTTATGAGTGGGAGTTTTGATTTATTGTTGCTATATGTTACAGTTTGGCTAATATTTTCAAAATTTTCAAACACGAAATATTTTTCGGGAGCGTGTTTGAATTTAATGGGCCTACTTTTAAGCTTATTGGGCTTAAAACCTCTTTAAACTTTTATTTAAATAATTGAGGGCCCATTAACTATTTGTTTATTTTTAATTAAGCTCCTAAGCACCATTTAACCTAAACCTAACACTCCCACAGCCGACACTCACCCCTCCCACTCAGAATTCTCTCGGTTTCAGCAAGGATTTTCTCAAGGTGCCTCGGTTTTCACTTTTTCTTGCAAGAAAATCTTCTCCGGCGTCTCCCTCGTCTCGTTTTTTATCATCAAACATCAAAAGCACACCCCGTACCCTTATTTCAGCATCATTTACGTCATATACATGTTGTTGTGTGTTTTATGTGTGCGTAAATCTCGATCTAGCCATGCACAGGGAAGATTTTTGGTTTTTGTTCAAATACATGCATCATTTGTTCCCTACTCACGTTTTCTCTGAATTGCTGCAAGGCGACGGCTGTACTGTGCGATGAGGGATTGTTTTTACCAAGAAAGAAAGAGCTTGTAGGCTGGAGATGAAGCTTTGGCGAGTAGAGAAAGGGCCGAACAGGTTTTCTTGGGTTTTTGGTTCGTAGGTGGGAGGATCGGTGGTGTAACTTGGTCCAGCGGTGCAAAGGCCGAACTGAGCCCTAGACCAGACCCTGGTGGGTCTGAGCCATGGACCAGGAAGGCTAGGTCACGGCTGGGACAATCCACGAAGCCGTTCGAGCATAGGGTAGAAGATTTGTCGGTGGGTGCAGTTGGGGTGATTACCGATCGAGTGACCTGTGCTCCTTGCATGGGAGTGTAGGCGTGAGTTCTTTGGGTCCACGGGAGTCTAGGGTAGGCTAGGTGTGAGTGGTTAATGGTTGATTACGTTAAAGGAAGGCTAGGTCGCAAATTTGGAAGGGTGAGTATTAGGTTTGGTGGTTATTTTTGGAGGGGCCGAGAATTCAGTATTTTTCTGGACTATCAGCCGTAGGTTTAAAGGACTGAGGTTAAGATTTTAGGACCATTATAGTGTTTTTAAGATATGATAAAAAGTTGGGAAAGTTTTGGTTAAGTTTCGGTTCGATTCGGGTTAAAACTGGGACCCCGTGCAAGTTTTAAAACGAATCGGTTATGTTGTAAAATGGGCTCAAGTTTACATCAAAAAATGATTTCAAATATGTTTTGTGATATTTTAAGGAGTTTGGTAAGCTTCAGGTCAATTTTAGAGGTCCAGGGTTGAAAAGATAATTTTTGGGTTTCTAGAGGCAAAACTGGTCATTTTGCACCCAGGTTGAGTTTTTGGTCATGGCAGTGCCATGAGCAAAAATTTATGGTATTTTAAAATGTTTATGCATCATGTTTACGATTTTTACGCAATTATGATAAATACGTTACATGCTTGGTTTTAAGGAAAAAGTTACGTATATGCATGTTTTTATTAAGTGGTGAATATGATGTTATTTCTGAAGGATGAAATTTGGTTGTGATTGACGATGTATATGTATACAATGACATGAGATATGATGAGCTGAGACCAAGGCTCAGTTGACGGGTAATGCTGTCGCTGATGTCCCCGCTGCCCGGTACCGTGGTTATACGCATATGGATCCATCGATAGAGCTGTTACGATAGAGCTGATACGAAAGTCACAATTAATGAACTGAATTCAATTAAAAAAATGTTTACGTATATGATGATATGAGATGATATGCTTTGACACGACAAGATTTTACACGAGATGTTTATGTTCATGTTTTTAGTTCCCGAAAGTTATATTGTGTATGATATTTTTCACTGCTGTGTGCATGTATATGTACTCGTTATTCCTAGTACATGTGTGCTGAGTCTTTAGACTCACTAGGTGTGTGTGATGCATGTGAGCTTGGTGCTGAGAAGACTGGGGGTGCCGAACTCTGAGTAGGCAGCCCTGGTGCGGTGACATGAATCGAGGACCGCACGTTTTCCGCATTTGATTTTACTAGTTTTTGAGTGGAGTTGAAAATTTTTACACGTTGATGACATTACGATTTTTACTCATTTACATTTAGGTTTGATTTTGGACGAGTTTGGTTAATTTAAACTGCATTATTTTTACTGTCAAGTAATTACGATCATGTTAAATGTTATTTCGAAAATGTGAGCTTTCAAAAAAAAAAATATTTCCGCACTTTTAAAACGAGGAGACATTTCAGTTGGTATCAGAGCCGACCTCTCCTAGTACGGTGTGGTTCGGGGACGAACCAAGCGGAAGCTGGTAGGCATGTGAAGCATGGGGCCGAAGAGGGCGGGGGGTGATCGCCGGTGCCATGAGGTTTCACGGACAATGAGAGGCTCCTGACAGGCTTCTAGGCGGAGGGAACATGAATGAACCGATCTTACACCGGAAGGAGAGGGATTCCGAAATTGTTCAGGTATGAGACTGTGCAGTTGAAGATGGCTTAAAAGATTTGATTGATACTACTCATATCAAGAATGTGCATCTTCTTTTTGGTAGCTCATCACATAAGAACTCGAAAGATAAGCGTGCTTGACTTGGGGTAATTTTGGGATCGGTGACCCCCTGGGAAGTTTTCCAGGGTGCGTGTGAGTGAGGACATAATCACATTGGAAAGACCCGTCTTGATACAGTGATGATAGTCGTCGAATCTGTGCCACCGCCAGCTTTTGCGCTCAATTTTCAAGCCTCAAGTCTGTAAGCTTTTATGTTTTAAATGATTTACTGTTATCACCTGCATGCTTTCATGATTCACTGTATATGTTTAACTGCTTTTACGATTTAAGAATTTACTATTTTAGAAACTAGATTAATTGCATGATGTGTTACGTTTATAAATTGGAATGTATTCAGATCATGCCTCCCAGACGCGACCCCAGCGTTGACATACAGGATGATATTACAGGAGGTGGCAGAGGCCCACCACCACCGTCAGGGGACCCAGCCACCCGAGTTCTGGAGGGTTTGGGTAGGCTACTGGAGCATGTACAGCAGGGTCCTAGGTCTCAGACAGATGTTTTTGAGCAGTTCCATAGGCTAAACCCGAAGGAGTTCGGGGGTACCACCAATCCATTCGTTGCAGAGGGATGAATTAGGTCGCTGGAGTTGCATTTTGACTATCTGCAGATGAGGGATTGTGACTGGGCCAGGTGCACCATTTATATGCTGAGGCATGATGTGTCCCTATGGTGGGAGGGAGCTGAACATGAAGTGGATGTGGTTACTCTCACGTTGGCAAGATTCAGGGAGATATTCTTTGGGAAGTACTTTCCGGCTGACGTCAGGGGCCGCCTGACGAGGGAGTATATGAGTCTCTGCCGGGGGACTTGTCTGTGACAGAGTTTATCCGTAAGTTTGACAGAGGTTGCCACTTCGTGCCACTTATCGCAAGAGACGCCGATCAGAAGCTGCGACACTTTATGGATGGAGTGAGACCTACCCTTCGACGGGACGTCATGCTGATGAGGCCGCAGATTATGATGAGGCCACTGCCTGCGCTTTTTAGGCAGAGTAGGCACTGCGCAACATAGACCATGAGATGCATAGGAAGAGACAGCAGGCTCAGTCCAGTTCCCAGCCTCACAAGAAGCAGTTTACTGGGCCGCCGAGGCAGCAGGGGAAGCAGAGGCCCCAAGGAAAGGGTAAGAAGCCATAACAACAGAGACCTCCTCCGGCTCCAGGGGCGCCTAAGCCAGACGGCAGGCAGCCGTGCCCTCAGTGCAGCAGGTTCCATTTCGGCGAGTGCAGGTGAGGAACCTTCAAGTGCTTTGTATACGGACAGGAGGGCCATAAAGCAGCGGATTGCCCTAGGAACAAGGGCCCCACAACTGGCCGAGCTTATGTGATGCACGCCGAGGAGGCTGAGGCAGAACCAGACTCGACACTGATTACCGGTAACCCTTTGGTTTAAGATTTTAAATTACTATACAATTGATTGGGTTTTATGCTTGTATGAGGGTTTAATTATGAGAACTGATGAATTAGAAAGAATTAAGATGCATGCTCTACCTAGTTGAGACTAAGAATGAAATTAGTGGATTGAGAACAAATTTATCGATCAATGATTTTATGGGTTCAAACTGTAAATTTCGAATATTGGGAAGACCATTGTGCAATTTTCGAACTTTAAGGGGAGTAATTTGCAATTTTTGATTTTTCTAAGGTTGAATTTCGTTTGTTGAGGAAATATTTGGGTTAAGTCAGTGATTTTTTGAGGATTTTGAGTTAACTGCTGATAAGGAATTCCTTAAGTTCAACTCTATTAGATTTGTTGGTATGTTTTGTCGCATGGAGGATATATATTGCAGGTGTAGCCACGCATGCATTGCTAGATTCAGTGGCCACACATTCTTTTATGCCCGAATCTTTCGTGAAACGACTAGGAATGATAGCAGTATTCCTTAAGTTCAACTCTATTAGATTTGTTGGTATGTTTTGTCGCATGGAGGATATATATTGCAGGTGTAGCCACGCATGCATAGCTAGATTCAGTGGCCACACATTCTTTTATATCCGAATCTTTCGTGAAACGACTAGGAATGATACCAGTAGCGATGGATTCAGGGTTCAGAGTATCAATCCCATCCGGGGATCAGATGTTCACTTCCTAGATAGTGAAGAGATTGGAGCTCAGATTGCAACAGAAGGCAGTACAGGCAGATCTAATAGTACTGCCGCTGCCAGAGTTTGATATCATCTTGGGCATGGACTGGCTCTCTTCTCATGGAGCAGTAATAGATTTTCGTCAAAGGCCAGTGTCTGTTAGACCTCCCAGTGGGAAACCGTTTGTTTTTGAGGCAGCTAGATATCAGCAGTTCCCGCACGTCATTTCCTGCTTGTGTGCGAGGAAACTTATCAAGAGAGGCTGCCAGACATTCTTAGCCAGCATTGTATCAATGATGGAGCCAGTCAGTCAGAGGCTGGAGGATGTGGATGTGGTCAGTGAGTTATCCAGTGTATTCCCTGACGATGTTTCAGGCATTCCACCAGACAGAGAGGTGGACTTTTCGATTGAACTCATGCCAGGGACAGTGCCGATCTCTAAGGTACCATACCGATTAGCGCCTGTAGAGATGAAGAAGCTCAAGAATCAGATTCAGGATCTACTAGATAAGGGTTTCATTCGCCCTTGTTTTTCTCCATGGGGCGCACCAGTTCTCTTTGTTAAGAAGAAGGATGGAAGCATGCGACTGTGCATTGACTACCGAGAGCTGAACAAGGTCATAGTTAAGAATAAGTATTCGTTGCCTAGGATCGAGGACTTATTTGATTAGCTGCAGGGAGCATCAGTGTTCTCCAAGATAGATCTTCGATCCGGTTATCATCAGCTGAAGGTGAGGGAGTCAGATGTGCATAAGAAAGCCTTCCTGACGCGTTACGGGCACTATGAATTCTTGGTGATGCCCTTCGGTCTAACGAACGCGCCAGCAATCTTCATGGATCTCATGAATTGCGTGTTTTAGCCATTTTTGGATCAGTTCATCATAGTTTTCATTGACGATATTTGATCTATTCAAAGAGCAGGGAGGAGCACAGTCAGTATCTGAGGATAGTGTTATAGACTACAGGATAGACGACTGTATGCCAAGTTCAGCAAGTATGAGTTCTGGCTCGACAGGATAGCATTCTTGGGCCACATTGTATCTCAAGATGGCATAGAGGTCAACCCCAACAAAGTAGAGGCAGTCAGAGATTGGGCGGTCCCGAAGAGCGTGACAGAGATTCGTAGCTTCTTGGGATTGGTAGTTTACTACAAGAAGTTCATTCAAGGCTTCTCTTTCATTGCGGTACCTAAGACCGCTTTTACAAAGAAGAATGCCAAGTTTGTATGGGGACCCGAGTGTCAGGAGAGCTTAGACAGACTGAAGCTAGCATTGACCACTGCACCAGCACTAGCTATGCCATCAGGGCAGGGAGAGTTTGTGATTTATAAAGATGCATCGAAACTTGGGTTGGCGCAGTTCCGATGCAGCAGGACATAGTGATAGCTTATGCGTCCAGACAACTGAAGGTTCATGAGAAGAATTACCCGACTCATGACCTCGAGCTAGCAGCAGTGGTATTTGCCCCGAAGATTTGGAGACACTATCTGTATGGGGAGAAATGCAGGATTTTTACAGATCATAAGAGCCTGAAGTACTTCTTCACACAGAAGGAGCTGAATATGCGACAGAGGAGATGGCTTAAGCTGGTGAAGGACTATGATTGCGACATTAGCTACCATCCGGGTAAGGCTAATGTGGTCGCAGATGCTCTGAGCAGGAAGCACGCAATGATTGCCCATCTGTCAGTGCAGAGACCACTACAGGCTGCGATTTAGAGATTTGAGCTCCCAGTTTATGCCAGGGGCGAGGTCCCGAATCTTGCTACTCTAACAGTACAACCGACTCTGAGAGACATAATCCAAGCAAGGAAGACTTCTAACAAGCAGTTATAGAAGTAGAGACAGAGGAATGAGGCTAAGGGCCAGAGACTGTATACAGTTGTAGATGGCATATTTAGATATATGGATCGCCTATGGGTTCCTCACAGTGATTACCTTCGAGCAGATATCTTGAGCGAGGCCCATAGCACCCCGTACTCCATCCATCCAGGGAGTATGAAGATGTATAAGGATCTACAGACTCTGTATTGGTGGCCGGGCATGAAGCGGGATATTCTGCGATTCATCTCCGAGTGTTTGACTTGTCAGCAGGTTAAGGCAGAGCATCAGAGCCCTGCAGGAAAGCTGAGACCACTCCTTATTCCCGAGTGGAAATTGGAGAATATTACTATGGACTTTGTGACAGGGCTTCCGAGGACTACTGGAGGATTTAACGCCATCTGGGTGATTGTTGATCGGCTCACTAAATCAGCTCATTTCTTACCGATTAGGAAGACATTCACCATGACTCAGTACGCAGAGCTGTATATCAGAGAGATAGTCAGACTGCATGGGATTCCAGTGTCCATCGTGTAAGACATGGATCCTAGGTCCACGTCAGCGTTTTGAAAGATTCTTCACCAGGCGTTGGGTATGAAGCTATTGTTCAGTACTGCCTTCCATCCTCAGATAGACGGTCAGTCTGAGAGGGTGATTCAGATTTTGGAGGACCTACTCCGAGCATGCATGATCGACTTCCAGGGCAACTGGGAACCGAAGTTACCTCTTGTGGAGTTCACATACAACAACAGCTATCAGACATCGATCGGTATGGCTCCGTACGAGGCACTTTATGGGAGGAAGTGTAGGTCACCAGTTTATTGGGATGAGTAGGAGAGCGAGCTGAGTTGGGTCTGGATATTGTCAGACAGACAGCAGATTTAGTGGCCAGGATTAGAGACAGAATGAAGACTGCACAGAGCCGTCAGAAGAGTTATGCTGATCAGAGACGGCGAGATCTTGAGTTCCCAGTAGTGGATCATGTGTTGGTGAAGGTCGTACCGATGAAGGGTGTGATGAGGTTCGGGAAGAAGGGCAAGCTCAGCTTTAGATTCATCGGACCATTTGAGATCCTAGAGAGAATTGGGACACTCGCATACAGAGTTGCTTTACCGCCGAATCTGGCGGGAATTCATAACGTGTTCCACATCTCCATGCTGCATAAGTACATGTCGAATCCTTCACATGTGCTTAATTATGAGCCACTTCAGCTGACACCGCATGTGTCATTCGAAGAGTGACCCACTCAGATTTTGGATAGGCAGGAGAAGAGGCTCCGGAACAAGGTGATCCAGATGGTCAAGGTCAAGTGGATGAATCATTCAGAAGAGGAGGATACTTGGGAGACCGAGACCGAGATCGAGATGAGAAGTCGGTACCCGGAGTTATTCGGTACGTTCTAATTTCGAGGACAAAATTTTATTTAAGGGGAGGAGAGTTCTAAGGTCCAAGAATTTAATTCACGTAACCTGAATGCATGCAATCTAGGGTTTTTATTTTTAATTATGTGCTTAATTATTTTTATGCATTTTATGCATAATTCATAGATGATAGGAGTTAATTCATGAAATTTTATAAATTCATGCATTAGGGTTTCTAGGTGCATTTCTCGCTCGAACGAGGAACGGAGACCGAACAATTTTCAAAAAAATTATTTTATTACATGATTAATTTTTATTAATTAATATAAGGTCTTTTTAAATGTATTTTTCAAGAATTGGATTTTATTGGGTTTTTTTACCCGTAGGATTTTATTTTTAACCAGTACACAAATTTTATCGAATCGATGGACTTTTTAAGGGTTCGACTAATATTTTCAAAATCTTTCCAACACGAAATATTTTTCGGGAGTGTCTTTGGATTTAATGGGCATACTTTTAAGCTTATTGGGCTTAAAACTCCTTTAAACTTTTAATTAAATAATTGAGGGCCCATTAACTATTTTTTATTTTTATTAAGCTCCTAAGCACCATTTAACCTAAACCTAACACTTCCACAGCCAACACTCACCCCTCCCACTCAGAATTCTCTCGGTTTCAGCAAGGATTTTCTCAAGGTGCCTCGATTTTCCCTTGTTCTTGAAAGAAAATCTTCCCGGCGTCTCCCTCGTCACGTTTTTTATCATCAAACATCAAAGACACGCCATGTACCCATATTTCTGCATCATTTACATCATATACATGCTGTTGTGTGTTTTATGTGTGCGTAAATCTCGATCCAGCCATGCACAGGGAAGATTTTTGGTTTTTGTTCAAATACATGCATCATTTGTTCACTACTCATGTTTTATCTGAATTGCTGCAAGGGGACGGCTGTACTGTACGATGAGGGATTTTTTTCACCAAGAAATAAAGAGCATGTAGGCTGGAGATGAAGCTTTGGCGAGTAGAGAAAGGGTCGAGCAGGTTTTCTTGGGTTTTTGGTTCATAGGTGGGAGGATCGGTGGTGTGACTTGGTCCAGCGGTGCAAGGGCCAAACTGAGCCCTGGACTAGACCCTGGTCGGTCTGAGCCATGGCCCAAGAAGGCTCGGTCACGGCTGGGACAAGCCACGAAGCCGTTCGAGCAGAGGGTAGAAGATTTGTCGGGGGGTGCGGTTGGGGTGATTACCGATCGAGTGACATGTGCTCCTTGCATGGGAGTGTAGTCCTGAGTTCTTTGGGTCCAGGGGAGTCTAGGGTAGGCTAGGTGTGAGTGGTTAAGGGCTGATTACGTTAAGGGAAGGCTAGGTCGCAAATTTGGAAGGGTGAGTATTAGGGTTGATGGTTATTTTTTGAAGGGCCGAGAATTCAGTATTTTTCTGGACTATCAGCCATAGGTTTAAAGGCCTGAGGTTAAGATTTTTGGACCATTATAGTGTTTTTAAGATATGATAAAATGTTGAGAAAGTTTTGGCTAAGTTTCGGTTCGATTCGGGTTAAAACAGGGACCCCGGTGCAAGTTTTAAAACGAATCGGTTAAGTTGTAAAATGGGCTCGAGTTTAAAACGATAATTTTTGGGATGTGTTTTTGGTCATAGCAGTGCCCTGATCACAAATTTACGGTATTTTAAAATGTTTATGCATCATGTTTACATTTTTTACGCAATTATGATAAATACGTTGCATGCTTGGTTTTAAGGAAAAAGTTACGTATATGCATGTTTTTATTAAGTGGTGAATATGATGTTATTTCTGAAGGCTGGGATTTGGTTGTGATTGACGATGTATATGTATACAATGACATGAGATATAATTAGCTGAGGCCAAGGCTTAGTGGACGGGTAATGCTGTCGCTGATGTCCCCGCCGTCCGGTACCGTGGTTATACGTAGATGGATCCATCGATAGAGCTGATACGAAAGTCACAACTAATGAACTGAATTTAATTTAAAACAATGTTTACATATATGATGATATGAGATGACATGCTTTGACACGACATGATTTTACACTAGACGTTTATTTTCATGTTTTAAGTTCACGAATTTTATGTTGAGCATGATATTTTTCACTACTGTGTGCCTGTATATGTACTCGTTATTCCTGGTACATGTGTGTTGAATCTTTAGACTCGCTAGGCATGTGTGATGTAGGTGAGCTTGGTGCTGAGGAGACTGGAGGTGCCGAACTCTGAGTAGGCAGCCCTGGTACGGTGACATGACCCGAGGACCGCACGTTTTTCGCATTTGATTTTACGAGTTTTTGAGAGGAGTTAAACATTTTTAATTGTTGGTGACATTATGATTTTTACTCATTTACGTTTACGATTGATTTTGGACGAGTTTGGTTAATTTTAAATGCATTATTTTTACTGTCAAGTAATTACGATTATGTTAAATGTTATTTCGAAAATGTGAGCTTTAAAAAAAATATATTTTTTCGTACTTTTAAAACGAGGAGACGTTTCAAGGTCTCTTCTTGGATAGCTTCTGCTGATCTTCTTATTTTTTTTGTTCCCCCTTTTTGTCAAACTTATCAACCCTTCCTGGATAAAGCACGAACTTCCGAAGTGACATTTGATAAGGCACGCACTATATGTTCTTGCATCAAATCCATTCTCTTTGTGACTACGTTCTGGAGGAAATCCATGCGTTTTGTGAACACTTCTTGAGCTTGGAAATGAGCTTGAATCGTCACTCGGTCCTTCTTTAACTGATTTATTTGGAGAAATAGTGAAGTGATATCCTTCATGACCTAGTTGTAAACTCTTAAAAGTATTCTCCTTTATAGAATCAATCTTCATGGTATGCAGCAGTTGAGTTGATTTGATGTCAGAAATGGATGCTATCACATCGTGAAGATTGGACTGAATGTCTTCGATCATAGATTCAGTACCCGTTGGTATCTCAGGAGACATAGCTCCAGAGGATTCTGGTTCTTGCTTCTTGTCTTCTTGATTAAAGATTATCAAGGCTCTATTAGTTGATTCAATCACAATAGAGACAATTTCTGAAACATCTTCTGGTATTGCTTCTTGTTGAAGTTCTGGAGGAGAAGTGAGAATCGGAACAGCAGCTGAGCTGGAAGGCTCTTCAGTTTGTTTATCAACTGATACTGTAGTCGGTTCTTCAGTTGGTTGATCAGCTGATACTGTAGTTGGTTCTTCAGTTTGCACTTCTTCAGTTGGTTCCTTGTGCAACTGAGCAACTTCAGTTAGAACGGCTTGTTCAGTCGTGACAGCCGACTGAATTGGTTCTTCAGTTTGTTTCAAAATAGCCTCTGAGGCTGGTTGTTCAGTGAAGCTCGGTTCTTCAACTGCTTCTGTAGTTAGAATATTCAGCTGGATATCAGTGGCAAGTGATTGTATGACTTCGTCAATATTTGCTAGTGATAACTCAGCATCAGTGTAGAGCTGAAGATCTGCAGTAGAAGATTGAGGAACTAAAGGTGATGGTTGAGCATCCTTTGAGGAAGGAGGAGTTGCTGGCTCAGTTGATTCAATAACTGGTTCCTGGGATGGCTCTAGGTGTTGAACTGATTGTTCAGCTTTCTCTTCAGATGAAGGACTTTGAGCATTTGTTGGAATAATCAACTCTTGATCCATTTCCCAACTTTTGATCTTCATCCGTAGTGATCGTAGATCAGTGTCCAGTTGATCATGAACTGCTCTGTCATTGAAAGAAGTTTGACTGGTTGGATCATAATTTTGGCGGAGCTGAGCGATCAGTTGAGCGAGTTTCTTGACACGCACCAGATCAAAGAAGTATGTCTTCCTTTCTAGTGCTTGAACAATCGAGGCAGCTTTGACTACCTTCAAGACTAAAATTTCCAAAGCAATGAATTTCTTGAAAATTGCTTTCTTTTGCAATTCCTTCGCAAAAACTCCGGTTCTAAGTCTGACCCATTAATTGTAAGTCTTGAGCTTTGATTCAAAAAACTCATGGACTTCTTGCCATATCAGGTCGATATGAGTTTGAATTGAGTTTGTCGGTCGAGGCTCTTCAATCATCTTGCCCTTTCCTTTCGGGTCAATTAGGACATGAGAGATACTCAGTCCTGATTCAGTTGCATCCACTTTCTCCCTTATGACTACTACTTTTGGTCTGGCAAATGGTAGAGTAGTTGGAGCAGAGACGGTGATTAATGGAGCTTGGACTCCTGCTGGTTTTTGCTTATCACCAGATTTGGTGATAATCTTCTTAGATAAATCAGTTGGAGGTGGTGACTGACCTTCAGTTGAAGACTCGACTGGAACTGCCCTCAAAGGTATGGTGCTGATAGGCTGTTCAGCTCCAGTCAGTTTCAATCTTTCAGCTGAGATTGTTTCCAGAATAGCTGCTGGTTTGGTTTCGAGAGTTCTTGGATTCTTCGTGATTTTTGGAGGAGTTCTCTCTGAATCAGTCTCACTGACAATCAGTTTCCTTTTGATTGTCTTTTTCTGAGCTAACTTCTTGACTTTCTTGACTGATTTGGGAGCTTTCTGTGTCCCAATCTTCTTCTTCACTTTAATGAATTGCTCGGGAGACATGTCCAGCTTGATTTTTGGTAGTTGAACACTCTTAGCATTGAAAATTTTGAATTTGGATGACTTCTCAGAATAGTCACCCACCAAACCGTTGTTCGTCAGCAAGTAGCTGAGTGGTACAGCAAATCCCTTGGACTATTTGGAGGATTTAAGCATGTTCTTGAGGATAGAAAAGATGATGGCTGACCATTTCAGTCTTCGATCGAGCCATGATAGCAGTCATCACTTGGAACTTTTCCAAGGTGATAGCAGCAAATGAGTCTTCTTTGGCGAGTAGTCCCTCGGCCACAATGTCAGCCAATAACTGAAACTCTGGCTTCAGTTCTTTCTTAGGATCAGAAACCTTGATTTTCCGTCCATCTACAGATTAGAGTGTCTGCATCTCCTCTACATCAGACGTCTTAACTTGAGAGATATTAGCCAAGCCATCAGAAGGTAGTTGGAAGAGATTGCTGAAGGAGTCTTCGTCAATGATCAGCTGTTGACTGTTGACGGTTGAAGTGATTTTGCCATCAGCAGAGATGAAGCCATTATCATATATATCCTGAATCTCTTTAGGATAGATTTCTTTAGATTATAATCCCAGAAAGTTCTTCAGTCCAGCTCCTTCAAGCTTGAGAAAGACATCCTTGATAGCTTCGTCCTTGATAGACAGAACTGAATCAAAGTCAATAGCCATTGCGTTGAAAATGTATGCGGGGACTTGATTTGCCATTGTTGATAGTTTGAATATTTGCGAGAAAAAGCTCTGTGTATTTGATTTGCTCTGAGAGTTGTAATGCGCGTAAAGAAACTGAAATGAGGCGTGTTAAAATTCTTATGTTTGTGACTGTTCAAATTTTTGGACACGTGTCAGTCCAAGATAAAATGGTGTGTATGTGCAGTGAAAATGTGAACAGAAGTCTAATGGACCACGTGGGGCCACGTTTCAAATTACTATTCATGAATGACATTAATTAAATGCATGATTTTAACAGTCACATCACTTAATATGGAATACTTATCGAATAATCAGGTAACTTATTGGATAAAATCAGTTAGGTCAGTAACTGAGTGATCAATTGAAATCTGAGTCAGTTCAGTTGAAGACCAACTGCCTATTGTCTTATCAGTTATCCATTTAAATTCGACATTCCCCCTCAATAAACGCATACAAATAAAAGAGGGTAGAAGTAACTCAGTCTGAATCAGTCAAGTGCATTCTGTTTATTGATGCCTCTTCGTCTTCTTCTACTTCTTCAATACGGGTCTGTCTATAAATAAGATAACTGTCATTAGATAATAACAACAACAATTAAGCACATATGGATAGAGCAAGTAATTCCAACATCCTTCTTCCTTCATCAATGCTTTGCCGTTTGGAGAGTTTGAAAGAAGCTATTGAGGATCTTGTCTTGGAAAAAGTCATGTCCTACGTGGACTAAAATACATGATATCCAGACTATTCAGCGAGATGGATCAGTTGCTACTGATAAACATAGGGCAACGGAGGTCAAGTATAAGAGGCGTCTCGATGTTATCCATACTTCAAATCTTGCCACTGATGAAGGTATTTTACAGTTGATGCTTTTGAAGGAGCAGAGAGTGCTGAAAAAGATAGCTTAATTAGAAGGCTTCAGAACAATTTCCTGTAATGATTTGTCTAGTTGGATGTCCCTTTGGCTAGATGCCAATGAAAAAAAAATGAATCGTGTAATATGTAAAAGATATTATCAATAATGTTGTTGTTTCGATTCATTGCTGTTTCCTTTCTTCATACTAACTGATATTAGTTGACTAACTATCAATTGATTAACTAAATAATAATTAGCAATAATTGACATATCAGCATGAAAAAAAATGTAATTAAGACATATCAATTAAACCAAGAATATTACGAAAATGAGATAACTTAGTCTCGGGTAATGGTTTGGTGAAGATGTCAGCTGTTTGTTGATCAGTTGGTATGTATTCCAGCCTGATTGCCTTCTTTAGAGCATGATCTCTGATGAAATGATGTCTGACATCGATATGCTTGGTCCTTGAATGAAGAACTGGATTATATGTAATCGCAATTGTGCTTGTATTATCACAAAAGATTGGTGATTCTTTTGCAATGACTCCATAGTCTTTCAGTTGTTGCTGAATCCAGAGCACTTGAGTGCAGCAGCTTCCACAACAAGATATTCTGCTTCAGTTGTGAAAGTTGCTATGGATGTTTGCTTCTTGCTGAACCATGAAATCAGTCTGTCTTCTAGAAACTGACATGATCCACTGCTACTTTTACGATCAATCTTACATCCTGCATAATCTGCATCTGAATAGACAACTAAATTGAACGATTAGTCCTTAGCATACCATAAGCCCACATTTTGTGTGCCTTTAAGATATTTGAATATACGTTTGGCAGCTAAAAAGTGCGATTTCTTAGGATTTGCCTGAAATCTGGCACACATACAAACAACAAATACAATATCAGGACGACTAACAGTTATGTATAAAAAAGAACCTATTAGACCTCTGTAAGTTGTCGTCTCAACTGATATTTTCCCTTGATCATTATCTAATTTAATCGATGAACTCATGGGAGTATTTGTAGCTGAGCATGTTTCCATGCCAAATTTTTTGAGCAATTCCTTCGTGTATTTGTTATGACTGATAGAAGTACCCGTTTCCAGTTGTTTCACTTGCAGACCGAGAAATAATGTCAATTCACCTATCATACTCATTTCAAATTTTTCTTGCATTAACTTGGCAAATTTCTCACATAATTTGGGGTTAGTTGACCCAAAAAAAATATCACCAACATATATTTGCACTAGTAAAATATGATCATTTATCAACTGATCCAATAGTAAAATCATGATCAGTTAGAAATTTTGAAAGTGTTTCATACCAAGCTCTTGGAGCTTGTTTAAGTCCATATAGAGCTTTGTTCAAATGATACACATGATTAGAAAGAGAGTGATTAACAAAACCTGTTGGTTATTCAACATATATTTCTTCATGCAACTGACCATTCAGAAATGCACTCTTCACGTCCTTTGGTAAACTTTAAATTTTTTAAATGATGCATAAGAAAGGAATATTCTGATTGCTTCCAGTCTTGCAACTGGAGCATATGTCTCGTCGTAATCTATTCATTCTTCTTGCCTATATCCTTGTGCTACAAGCCTAGCTTTATTGCGCACAACTGAACCATCTTCTTTCAGTTTGTTTCTGTACATCCATTTCGTACCTATAACAGTTTTAGAAACTAGTCTTGGAACTAAGTTCAGACATTGTTATGGGTAAACTGATTTAGATCTTCTTCCATAGCATTTATCCAATTAGGATCAGCAAGAACTTCATCAGTTTTATTCGGTTCCAGTTGGGAAACAAAACCTGAATGAATGAATAAATTAATCATTTGATTTCGAGTTCTTACCGGATCAGATGAGTTACATATCACAAATTCTGGTGGATGAGATTTCTTCCATCTGTATTCAACATTTGTTGCATCGATCTCAGCAACTGTTTCAGTTGGCAATTGAATGTTCTCTTCATTTTCAGTTGCTGCTGCTTCAGTTGGTTTTTGAGTATTATCATTTTGCTTTAAAAACTGATTATCAGTAACAATCTCTTGTTCAACTGATTGATCCAGCACTTCTGGTTCTGTTGTTTGAAGGATAATTTGATTGATGTGAATTTCTTCTTCACTATCATCCTCCAAACTTATATCCGTAAAGCGATCAACTTGCTCAACTGGATCAGTTGGCTTATCAGTTAGTACAGATTCATCAAATACCACATGAATTGACTCTTCGACATTCAAAATGCATTTGTTAGAATCTAGATAAACTTTACTAAATGATGAATAACCAAGAAATATTCCCTCTGCAGATTTAGCATCAAAGGCTTTTAAATGATTTTTTCCATTTTCGAGAATAAAACATCTGCAACCGAATATTGTGAAATAAGAAACCACACTTTTACGTCAATGCTAGATCTCATATGGCGTTTTCAAATGATTTTTATTAATCATCGATCTGTTCTGAGTGTAACACGCAGTGTTTACTGCTTCTGCCCAAAACCTCTGAGAAATACCAGAATCAGCAAGCATTGTTCTAGCAGATTCTTTAAGGGTTCGATATCTTCTCTCAGCTACACCATTTTGCTGAGGTGTTCTAGCTGCTGAGAGCTCATGCTTGATCCCAGTAATTTCTAAAATTGTGAAAGATTTTGATTGATAAATTCAGTCCCTTGATCAGACCTTATTCTATCAATACCAACTGATTTTTCATTTAATAATCTTTTGAAAAGTTTAATCAGTTGTATAGCAGTTTGGTCTCTAGATTTTAGAAAGATACCCCAAGTAAATCTTGAAAAATCATCAACGATCACCAAGGTGTATTTTATCACCCCTAAACTCATGGCTGGTATAGGACCAAAAAGATCCATATGCAGCAGTTCTAAGCATCTGGAGTATGATTTTCTCCCAAGTGTTTTTAAATAAAGATCTTACTTGCTTACCAAACTGACATGCTGAACAAATTTTATCCTTTAAAAAATCTATTTTTGGCAAACCAGTTACAAGATCATGGTTACTCAGATAAGCAATAGACTTAAATTTTAGGTAGTTCAAACTTTTATGCCATAACAAGTTCTTAGAAGATTTTGAAGCTATAAAACAAACCGGTGCATTAGGTTGATCATTCCAACTGACTTTGTAAGTATTTTCACAACGATTTCCAGTTAAAATGATCTCATCAGTTGAGTTTCTAACTGTGCAAGTGTGTATGTTGAACTGAACGGAGAAATTGTTGTCGCATAACTGACTGATGCTAATAAAGTTATACTTCAAATTCTCAACTAGTAAGACATCTTTGATAGTAAAGTTGCCATGGATAAGCTTACCCTTAACCACAGTTTTGCCTTTAGAGTTGTCTCCAAAACTGATGTTTGGATTAGTGTATTTGATCAGTTGGGATATCAAATTTGCATTCCCTGTCATATGCCGCGAGCATCCACTGTCCAGATACCAGATTCATTCTTTGTTTGTACCTGTCACCTGTAATCACACACAATGAATAATTTTGGTACCCATATCGATTTGGCTCCTAAACTGATTAGTCCTTTAGGAACCCAGACTTGGATCAGTCTGATTGATTTTCCAGTTGATGTGATTCAAACTGTTTTTATCGTCTTGTGTGTGCTTGGTGTGTTGTGTGCAGATGAGGCAATATGTGCTTTAGCCTTGTTCAACGATTGTTCAGCTGATATCTTTTCTGAACTGGTTTACAGTTATAGTAATTGGAATAGCCATTTGGAGAAATCAGATGTTTATTGCTGAACTTTTTAGGTGGCCAGCTACGCGAATCCGTTGAAGCTTTAGGGCTATAACCAATTCCATACCTTTTAGCCTTGTTCTTATTTTCAACAGGCTGTTCAACTGGCTTACCCGGCTCAGGTTGTTCTTGTACCACAATTGATTTGACAAAGTGAATATATTTCCCTTTGCCCATGTTCAGTTTTGGCTGAGTATCACAGGTAGAAGTTTCATCATGATTGCTAAAGCCTAAACCAGTTTTATCTGTAACTGATTTTTCCATATCTTGCATTTCAGCTAGTGCAATTGATGATTTATTCTATTCTTGAATAATCTCAGTTTGCTTTGAATTCTCAAGCATTAACTGCAGAATCATAGATTGATTCTTTCTTCTTTCAGCATTCAGCTCAGCAATCTCCTGTGTAAGACTCAAAAGCTCAACTGATTTATCAGTTTAAGTTTTATCGTCATTGGATCGGTTTGCTTTGCTTTGCTTTAGCCTTCTCAACTGAGAGAGCAAGCTTGTGATACTCGTTGACCATTTCATGTAATGTGGAAATAAATTTATCACGTGTAAAGTCAGTTGAACTAAAATCGAATACATGTTCACTGTTGATTCTAGTTCTGTGTCATCAGCCATCAGACACTTGACTTCCTCATCATCGCTGGAGCTGCTCAAGCTCTCAGGTTCTGATTCATCGCTGTCAGATTCTATCCATTTGGATTTACTTTCCTCAGCTAGAAGAACTTCGTGTTTCTTTCTAAATGATTTCTTATCATCTTTGGTTCTTCTCCTATGCTCATGTGATTTCTTTCTTTTTTCAGCCGAAACTCAACTATCTTTCTTTGTCTTAAGACAATCAGCAATGAAGTGTCCAATTTTGCCATAGTTGTAGCAAGAATTTGGTTCTTCCTTGGTGTTATTCCTCTGATATTGTCTTTGAAAAGAGCCTTGATTTCTTCTCATGAATCTTCCAAATTTTTTGACAAATAATGACATTGCGTCATTACTTAACTGATCAGCAATTTTCTCAACTGAACCAGTTGGTTCCAGTTTGACAGCACTAAGAGCTGTTGTAGCTGCTGGTGTGGAAGGTTCTCCTTCTCTCGTTTGCAACTCGAACTCATAGGCATTCAGATCAGCAAATAGATAATGTAATTCGACCTTATTCAGGTCCTTTGATTATCTCATAGCCATTGTCTTAACATCTCATTCCTTGGGAAGACCTCTGACTACCTTTAGCACTATTTCTTTATTTGAATACACCTTCCAAGTGCATTCAATTCGTTTATTATGCCGCTGATTCTCTCATCATATTCGCGCATAAATTCTCCAATGAGTTTATTCTCTTTGGTTTGCTCATTGCCTTCGTAGAGCTGAGTCAACTTCTCTCAGGTTTCTTTTGCAGTCTTGCACATCTTTCTTTTGCTGAAAGTGATTTTATCCAGCGTTTTGTACAAGATATCTTTGGCCACATTGTCCAAATTGGCTTTTTTTTTGTCCTCTGCTGTCCATTCTTCTCTTGGCTTCTCAATATGGTGTGGTGCTCCATCAGTTATGACAACAACAGTATTTGCTTTTAATATTCTCATGGGTCCGTCAATAATGACATACCACATGTCATCATCTTGTGCATCTAGATAAGCCTGCATTCTAATTTTCCAGTCATCGAACTCTTCTCTTGAGAACATTGAAATTTTGTTGAAGGAAGACATGGTAATCAGATTTTGTAGTTAGGAATATTCAGGAACAAGATTCAACAGCTCTGATACCACTTGATAGGATCGGTTGGTAGGTGAAAGAGTGTTTAGAAGGAGGGTTGAATAAATACTTGACAATTTTATCACCTTTTCAAATAATGAGTCAGTTTAGTGATAAACTGAACTCGGGAATCTTGTTATGTCAATGTCAATCAGTTAATTAATGAAAATGCGGAAATAAACTGACTGATAGATAGAATAAAACATAAATTAAGAGACATAAGATTTATGGATGTTTGGAGATTTCAATCACTCCTACGTCACTTCTTCTATCTAGAAGATATCATATTCACTAAAAGACTTTGATCAATACAAGACTTGTACAGACTCCCTTCAGTTTTGGACTTAATAATTACAAACTGAAACTCTTAGTTTCAATACAGTTTATCAGTTCTCAACCGATCTGAAACTACTTAGCACAACTGATCTCTATTAGATCGAATATTACAACCATAAGTGTTTATGCTTGTAACTTCAATGTATAGTCTTGAATGCTATGAATGTATATGCTATGTGTGAGCTTTTGAAATCTTGTGAATATGAACAAGAAAGCTTGAGAAGAGATTTCAGAAAAATAACAAATTGGTAGTTCGGTTTGTTGTGTTGGTTCTCAGCTGCTTTTCTCGAATATTTATAGGCTTTGATTCCAACGGTAACAATGAATGTGTTTGAATATTTCTATCCGTTGTTTGCCACCTCAATATCCTTCTGACTGTCATACACTGTAGCATTGCTGAAATGCGGAGTTCCCACTACATGTTGCAGTCTGCTTTTGTACATTTTTCGGTTGATAGCTACATTCCTTAACTGATGACGTGTCAAACTGTTTTATCAGTTTGACATAGCCGATAGAATTAGAGGATAGCTCTCAACGGATTGTAGTAAAACTGATCAGTTCCAACTGATCATTCAGTCGAATACATAGTTCATTTAGCTTAGTTTAGTTGCCTTATCTGCGCACTAATCTTCAGTTAGGCAACCAATAATTTGCGTATTTTTAGATCATTTCTTTTCAGTCTTCTTGATCAGTTTGTTCAATCTTTTTGCGCTCGGTTTGTCAAACTTCCGAAATTAAGTTTCTAACAAAATGATTCTATGGCATAATTTCATGAGAATTGTAGATTTTGTCTGATTATTCAATAATTGCTAGGGAAAGGAGACCGAGGACGACCAAGACAAAATGAATATTTTTCAATTAATGTTTTCAAGGCTTCTTAATATGATTAAAAAAGATTAAATTTTTCTCAAAATGATATAGTTCAAATTATTTTTATAAGGCAAGCATGATTCTATCTGGGAAGACGGTTTTGGTCAAACGAGGGACTTTTAAAATATCAAATGCATTATTTTTGAAAACTATTTTTTATAAACTTTTATTTTTCAATTAAATATATGTTATTGGGCCTAATTTACCTAGGATGAGTATGCTCAATTGCTCCTAAAATTGAAAGTCCAAAACCCAAGCCCATTATCATGAAAATTAAAATCTATATAATAAAAAACTAGGCTTCTAAACCCCAGCCCCCCCTACCAGCCGAAATTTACACACACCACATAAACATATATTTGAAATCTTGGAGAGGAGAAAACTAGGAGTCTTCGTCGCCCATTCGTTCTTCTTCGCACCTCGTTTAAAAATGCAAAGGCACATTTTAAACTTCTTTGACGTAACATTCAAATCATATTATGCATGTTTTATGTATTTTTGCATGAAAAATGTTTGATCTCAAATTCTTAACGTTTTGACGATTATTTTTAAATTTTTGAAGATTTTTACGTGTATATGAACTTGTTATGATTCTCAACAAGTACACTGCCAACATAGGATGTTTTATGGATAGAACAAGGACGATATAAGGTAGAAACGATGGCTGGAGTCGAGCTTGGCTAGGAAGCACACGCCTAGGGTTTTCTATGTCTTCCACATGAATAACGATTCAGCTTGGTGCTTGGCTACGTGCGGCTCGGTCATGGCTTGGGTAGGGGCTCGTGTTGGACGTGGTCAAGGGTTAGGAAGAGTCCTACCCAAGAGTTGCCAAAGGGAAGAGTCCAAAATCGCATGCTCTTTCCCATGCATGCATGTGTGCGTTCTCGGAGGGGGCGGCTCGTGACTTGGCTGGGAGGATCTAGGCTGCTCCAGAGGGGTATAAGGAAGATGGTTCATAGTCGGGATGGGGCCTGGAGCAGCCAAGGTCCATGGTGGCTCAAATAGGATGTGGTCGTAACTTTGGGAATAAGAGGATGGCTGCGGGCGAGTTGACAGGGGCTTGGACTGGTTTAGGCTGGTCCAGGCTAGGTCAGAGGGTGGTCCAGTGAGGGTCAGGGGAGCTTGGGCTCGATGGTGGCTCGAGTGAAGAGTCCTAGTCGAGTAGGAAACCTTGGCGCATAAGGATCGGTCGTGGCTCTTGTCTTGTGCAGAAGGCTGCGTCGTGGGCTAGGGACTGGTTAGATGGGCTAGGCATGGTAAGTAGGGTCCCTAGGAGGTCTGGTCATGGGATGGCTCGAGGTGGCTCGACCATGGTTCAAGGAAATCGAGAGTTGGCTTGAGTTGGAAGGGTAGGGTGTGAATTATTGAGTTTAATGGGTAAGGGTTTGAACCATGGTTCACGGGGGCCAGTTCATGGTTCACTGAGGGTCTTTTAGGTATAAAAAAATTATCTTTAAAATTTGGGAAGAAAATATTTAAGTTTGCAATTAATTCGGAATTTAACGTTTCACGAATTAGTAAATAAGAAATTAAATCGAAATCCTCGAATTTAAGCTAATTAAAAATATAAAAAATTTAATTTAAGCTTAAATAATTATTTCAGATGGTCTAGAGTCTTTGAAAGTAAAAAAAAGTCAAAATTCGAGAAATTTTACTTTTAGGGGAAAAACGATCATGTGACGTACCGCACTTTTAAAGATACTTAAAATTTGCGGAAAAATAAAATTTTCTTAAATAAGTAATCATGTTTCAAAATTTAATACAAATAAAATGTTTGACAAAATATTTGGAATGTAACGAGCTTGCAAAAGTACTTGCTTTAAGCAACATGAAATAAATTCCGTAAAAATCAGAATAAATGAAATAACATGCATAAAAATCCTTGAAAACTAAGCGGTCCTGGGATTAGTCCACCGGACAGTCCGAGACAGCTCACTAATCCCCGCCTCTCGTCTCCTCAAACTCGTCCTCACCTACATCGATCAAGTCTAGTAAGTCTAAAGACTCAACATGTATAAAATGAGAATAGCAAGTAACGTATAATAAAACCACATGCATTTTAAAGTAGCACATGCGTATTTTAACTTTGAACATACTTACATAAACATAGACGTGCCATCGATTCATTAACATTTTCATAAACATACTTGCATCATATATACTTAAACATGTATATCATCATCACTTTGCGTAGAGAAATGTTTCAAAGCCATATTTAATGCGCCTGATCAGACTAAACCATAATACTGGGCTGGCAAGGATGTATACTACCACATACATAAGATCACTTGTCATACTTTACCGGGTGGATTGGTCCCTGGTCATACTTTACCGTTTTCCAATCCTGATCAAAACCCGATCATACTTTACCGGGGTGGAGAGGTCCCCAGACACCTTCTCCGGCTTCCAAACCCGTTCATAGTTGGTCACAAGACATTTAGCATACTTAAAAAATAAAACATTTTCTTTTTGCACGTCGAACACGCTTAAAAACATCGAGGGATTCGTTGGAACGCTCTGGACATGCTGCCCTAACCACAACAGCAAAGATTCAGGAGATCCCAACGAAGCCTGCAACCAAAACTTGAGAAAACGTGAAGAACATGCACAAATTTTCACAGCTTGAGCGGTTTACGATAAAAATCATATCTCTCACATTTCTTATCAGACAATTACGAATTTGCTATCGAATCAAAGTGACACAGATCACTACAAATCATATTTTGAAAACATTTCCAGAAGAACAACCTATAAGCCTTAGAATTAAAAATAACAGAGGGTGACGGGTTTTGTGACACTGAAATTTCACAGCTTGTGCGATGTTACGATAACAATCATATCTCCCTTGTTTCTTATCAAAAAAGTACGAATTTGCTATCAGATCGAAGGATACACACAGAGTACTACAAATCATATGTTGTAAACATTTCCAGAAAACCAACTATAAGTCGCAAAATCAAAATAAACAGAGGGTAATGAGTTTTGTGACACATAAATTTCACAGCTTGTGCGATTTTACGATAAAAATTATATCTCCCTCGTTTCTTATCAGAAAATTACGAATTTACTATCAAATCGAAGATACACAAAGTACAAATCATATGTTGAAACAAATTCCAGAAAACCAACATAAGTTGCAGAATTCAAAATAACAGAGGGTAACAGGTTTTGTGACACATAAATTTTACAGCTTAAGCAGTCCCACAAAAATGATCATAACTCACTCGTTTATTATCCAAAAATTACAAATTACTGTCAAATCAAAGGTATCTAAATGTACTACGTTTTATATGTTGAAAGATTTTCCAGAAAGTTGACAAAAAATTCACAGTAATCAAAATGACAGCAAACTTGGTTTATGAGATCTAAAAATCATTTCAAAATCAATCCAACCATTGTTTTGCTCAAACTTTGCATATCACACATGAAGTTTTGCACACAATGAACATCAAAATGAATAATATGACAAGATCGATGCAAAAACGAAGAATATACATGCCTTTGCTTTGAAATGCTCAAAGATAACGAATACCGATGCGGTGGATTGCGGGAGATGACTAGGGAATGCTTGCTACACGATTTTTGCACAAAAAACCAACGTAAATATTCGGAAATTTTCAAGGGGAAAGGAGGCTGTTGCTAGAGCTCAAGAACCCTAGGTTTTTCTCAAAAATATAACGTGAGTGTGTGTGTGTTGTGTGTGTGCATGAGTGTGTAAGTTTAGGGGGGGATTGTTTTTGCTTAATTAATTAATTAAGGGTTAAAGAATTATTTAATTAAATAATTAGGTATAAAATAATACTAATCTAATTATTTAACCCCAAACAAAGTTTTAATAAAAATCAATTTCAAGACTTAAAATTTCCCATTACTAAACTTAGAAATTTTGAAAAGCTAAAAATTTTAAAATCACCTAATAAAATGAATTAGGCTATAGAATGTTTAAAATTACGTAAATCAATAAAAATACAATTTTCTTGGTATGAAATAAAATATCACATTTTCATAAATCGCCTAAATCGTCACCGGTCTCTTTTCCCGTTCCCGCATCGAATATTCGCCTGAAACATAAAACTCAAGAAACATTTTTATATGCATCACAATAACATGTAATAATTTAAAATCATGCAAATCATAAATCATGCATGGTTAAAAATCATTTTAAAAATTCAATAAATAATTTTAACCATTTAATAAATGCAAGGGTTTACGTGTATTGATTTTGGGCTCTAAAATTCCTCCCCCACTTAAATAAATTTCATCTTCGAAATTAGATCTTACCAAACAACTCTGGGTAGCGGCTTCTCATGTCTGCTCCGGCCTCCCAAGTGGCCTCCTCCACTGATTGATTCAGCCACTGGACTTTGACCAACTTGGTCATTTTGTTCTGAAGTCCCCGCTCCTGTGTATATAGAATTTGGTCAGGTCTTTCCTGATGTGAGATCCGGAGCAAGCTGCAACGACTCATAACTCAAAACATGTGAAGGATTTTCCATATACTTCCTTAGCATTGAGACGTGGAACACATTGTGTACTCCGGCAAGATTCGGCGGTAGAGCTACACGATAAGCAAGTGTCCCAACATTGTCAAGAATTTCGAATGGCCCAATAAATCTCGGACTCAGCTTGCCTCTCTTTCCAAACCTCATAACACCCTTCATAGATGCTATTTTCACGAATACGTGATCTCCTACGGAAAACTCAAGATCCTTTCTTCTCTTGTCAGCATAACTCTTTTGGCGACTTTGGGCGGTTTTCATCCTGTCTTGGATCATGAACAAGACATCTGCAGTCTGCTGAACAATATCTGGGCCAAGTTCTGATCTCTCACTGACTTCATCCCAATGAATCAGCGATCTCCACTTCCTTCCATACAGTGCTTCGTAGGGAGCCATACCTATAGATGATTGAAAACTGTTGTTGTAGGTAAACTGCACTAGAGGTAGCTTCAAGTCCCAATTCTCATAGAAATCGATCAGACAAGCTCGCAACAAATCTTCCTATATCTGAATCACTCTCTCAGACTGGCCATCTGTCTGAGGGTGAAATGTCTTACTGAATAGCAGCTTCGTCCCCATAGCTAAATGCAAACTCTTCCAAAAGGACGATATGAATCTCGGGTCCCTATCAGACACGATAGAAACTAGGATCCCGTGCAATAGGACTATCTCTTGGATATAGAGCTCTGCATACTGAGTCAAGGAGAAAGTCGTCTTCACCGGTAAGAAGTGTGCCAATTTAGTAAGTCGTTCCACTATAACCCAAATGGCATTAAATCCTCTGACTGACCTTGGCAATCCAACAACGAAATCCATGCTGATATTCTCTCATTTCCACTCGAGAATAGGGAGTGGCTTAAGCATACCTGCAGGCCTCTGATTCTCTGCTTTCACTTGCTGAAAAGTGAGACACTCAGATAAAATTCGACGAATGTCCCGCTTCATCCAGGCCACCAATACAATATCTGTAAGTCCTTGTACATTTTGGTACCTCCTGGGTGGATATAATATGGAGATGTATGTGTCTCTGTCAAAATATCTTCTCTGATCGAATCAACATTAGGCACCCACATCCTTCCTCTATACCTTACAATACCATCCGACACTGCGTAGAGTACACTGCCCTTGGCTTCATCTATCAGTCTCCATTTTTGCAGCTGATCATCTGAAGGCTGACCTCTACGGATTCGGTCTAACAAAGAAGACTGAACTGTCAGATTAGACAACTGGGAAGCTCTGCCCTTAGGATAAACTTCTAGGACAAACCTCTGAATCTTTGACTGAAGAGATCTCTGCGCTGATAGCTGTGCTAAAACTGCTACCTTCCTGCTCAAAGAATATGCCACAACATTAGCTTTCCCTGGATGGTAGCTAATTTCACAATCGTAGTCTTTTACCAACTCCAACCACCGTCTTTGTCTCATATTCAGCTCTTTTTGCGTGAAGAAATACTTGAGACTCTTGTGATCGGTGGATATCTGGCATTTCTCACCGTACAAATAATGTCTCCATATCTTCAACGCAAATACAACGACATCTAACTCGAGTTCATGAGTAAGGTAGTTCTTCTCATGCACCTTCAACTGTCTGGAGGCATATGCTATAACCCGACCATGCTGCATCAAAACTGCACCTAACCCGAGCTTAGAAGCATCGGTGTACAACACAAAATTGCCTTGCCCTGATGGCATGGCTAAAACTGGCGCTGTAATAAGAGCTTGCTTCAAAGTGTCGAAGCTCTTCTGACATTCTCCACTCCATAAGAATTTAGCATTTTTTTTGGTCAATGAAGTGAGTGGAACTGCAATTGAAGAAAACCCCTGAATAAATTTCCTGTAGTAGCCTGCCAAGCCTAGGAAACTACAAATCTCTGACACGTTCTTCAGCTCAACCCATTCTCTCGCTGCTGCCACTTTAGCTGGGTCCACCTCAATTCCACTGCTAGATATGATATGTCCCAAAAACGCTACTTTCTACAACAAGAAATCACACTTACTGAATTTTTCAAACAACTTGCGACACTTCAAGACTTGCAAAGCTGTACCCAAATTCTGATTTTGTTCTTCATGGCTCTTTGAGTAGATAAGAATTTCGTCAATGAATACTATGACTAACTGATCTAGGTAAGGCTGAAATACTCGATTCATAAGGTCCATAAAAATCGCTGGAGCATTCGTCAGTTCGAACGACATCACTAAGAACTCGTAATACCCATATCTGGTCTGAAGGCTGTCTTTTGAACATATGCATCTTTTACCTTCAGTTGATCATACCCAGAACGTAAATATATCTTAGAGAACATTGTAGCTCCCTGCAACTGATCAAATAAGTCTTCGATCCTTGGTAGTGGGCATTTGTTCTTGATCGTTACCTTGTTCAATTCTCGGTAATCGATAAACAACCTCATGCTCCCATATTTATTCTTTACGAAGAGCACTGGTGCGCCCCATGGTGAGAAATTAGGGCGGATGAATTCTTTGTATAGGAGCTCCTGGATTTGCTGCTTGAGCTATAACAACTTTGCTGGGGCCAAATGGTACAGTTCCTTAGAAATTGACACAGTGCCTGGCATAAGGTCAATGGAAAACTCCACCTCTCTCTGGTGGAAGGCCTGTGACGTAGTCTGGAAAGACGTCAGGAAAATCTCTGACAACCCATACATTAGATATCGACGATGTGGGCGTGTCAGGTGCAGAAATAAAACTGGTCAAGAATGCCTGACACTCCTTAAGTAAAAGTCTCTGTTCCTGCATGCAAAAGATCATGCGAGGTAAACTTCTTCACCTGTTTGGCTCGAAAATAAATTGCTCCATGCCCAACGGTCTTACTAACACTGATCTTTTCTGAAAGTCAATTAGAACTCTGTTCTTTATAAGCCAGTCCATCCCCAAGCTGATATCAAACTCTGGCATTGGCAACACAATCAGATCGACGTAAACTAGGTGGCCCTGTAGTTCAAGATCGATATCTCTGACCACGCAAGTAGCTGATAACTCCTCCCCTGATGGGACTGTCACAGAGTAGCTCACGTCGAGTCCAATGGACTTGACACCCAAATGATTAGCGAATGTCTCTGAGATAAAAGAGTGAGTGGCCCCGGAATCTAACAAGGCCTTCGTGGCTACTCTCTTTATGAAGATATTTCCTGGATGTTAGCACAATACAAAAACTTATATCCCAAAATACAAATCTTAACCTCATGCATAGTTGGAAATCTCTATTCAAATTCTCCAATATACGAAAACAACATACTAATATCCCAAGCAAAAAATTCAAAGCATGCATGACCAAAAATAAATATTGTTCTGAATTAAATAGGTTTCTAGTCATTAGAGTCGTGTCTGGGTTCGTCTCCTCATCTTGTATGGCGAACACTCTCCCCTGGGTCAGCTGTCTCCACTGCGGGCAGTCCTTTAGCATATGATCACTGGATCCACATTTGAAGCATTTGTCCGATCCCCATAAACATGGGTCCCGCATGCTGGCCGTTGCACTTCGGGTACACTGGGTACTCACCAGGCTTTTGTGGAGCCTTCTTATGCGAAATAGGACCCTTGCCTTTCGGAGGTCCCTAAAACGGCCTCTTCCCCATCTGCCCCTGGAAAGGCCTCTTAAACTGCTGCTGCTGAGGTGCCTGATAGGGCCTCTAGTCCTGTCTTTCATTCTCAATGTCTTTCTGAATCCTGCTCTGCCGCCAAGGCTCTCGACACCACGATAGCATAGGTGGTAGGACCACCAACTCTCACATCACGGCGCAAGATCGGTCGCAAACCATAAATAAAATGCCTCAGCTTTTCCCACGCATCATTGGCAATCAGGGGCATGAAGTGGCACACCCCCTCTCAAACTTCCTGAAAAATTCTGCCACGCTGATGTCTCCTTGTCGCAACGTTATGAACTCCCTGGTCAGGCGGTAGCGTACTTCCTGAGTGAAGTACTTGGAGTAGAAGACCTCCTTAAAACCATCCCAGGTCTGTGTTTGCAAGTTCACTGACACAGATGCGCTCTCCCACCACAATCTGATGTCTCATGTCAGCAAGGAAAGTGGCACACCTGACCCGGTCTGCATCCTGCAGCTCCATGAAAGCAAAAATTACATCGATGAACTTAATCAATCCCTCAGCTATCATGGGTCAGCAGTCCCCGTGAACTCCTTCGGGTCCATCCTCCTGAACCTCTCATAAACCGCCTCTGGTCTGGGCCTCGCACCTGTATCTACTCCAGCATTGTTCCCCGCAAACTGTGTGAAGAACTCAGTCATAGCTGCAAGCATCTGTGCCTACATATTTGGCGGTGGGCGAGGAGGAATGGCCCTCTCCTCATCCCGAGCCTCTTTGCTCTCTTCACCTACTCCTCGTGCAATCATACGTCTAGGAGGCATACTGTTCCAAAATTTACCCAACACGTAAACCAACATGCATGAACATAATATCTATATCATAAGATGCACGTAAATAGAATTTAATACACATGTACATGCTGAAATCATGACTTTGATTCTTACTACATGAAAGAATTTTAAAACTTTAAAACTTACAAACTTGAGACGTGACTTCGTGAGCTTCTCGCAACTGACGGTTGGCATAACTCTTTACAATAATACCGCTCTGATACCAACTGTGACGTACCGTACTTTTAAAGATACTTAAAATTTGCGAAAAAATAAAATTTTCTTAAATAAGTAATCATCTTTCAAAATGCAATACAAAGAAAATGTTTGACAAAATATTTGGAATGTAACGAGCTTGCAAAAGTACTTGCTTTAAGCAACATGAAATAATTTCCATAAAAATGAGAGTAAATAATATAACATGCATAAAATCCTTGAAAACTAAGCGGTCATCGGGTTAGTCAACAGCACAGTCCGAGCCAGCCTCCCCGCCTCTCGTCTCCTCAAACTTGTCCTAGCCTGCATCGATCAAGTCTAGTGACTCTAAAGACTCAACATGCATGTATAAACTGGGAATAGCAAGTAACGTATAATAAAACCACATGCATTTTAAAGTAGCACATACGTATCTTAACTTTGAACATAATTACATAGACATAGATGCGCCATCGATTCATAAACATTTTCATAACCGTACTTGCATCATACATAATTAAACATGCATATCATCATCATTTTGCGTGAAGACATGTTTCAAAGCAAGGGACTTATACATAATACACCTGATCAGACTAAATCACAATATTGGGCTGGCAGGGATGTATACTACCACATACATAAGATCACTTGTCATACTTTACCGGGAGGATTGGTCCCTGGTCATACTTTACCGCTTTTCAATCCTGATCAAAATCCCATTTATACTTTACCGGGGTGGAGAGGTCCTCGGACACCTTCTCCGGCTTCCAAACCCGTTCATTGTTGGTCACAAGACATTTAACATACCTAAAAAATAAGCATTTTCTTTTTGCAAGTCAAACACACTTAAAAACGTCGAGGGCTTCGTTGGAACGCTCTGGACATGCTGCCATAACCACAACAACAAAGATTCAGGAGATCCAATGAAGACTGAAACCAAAACTTGAGAAAACGTGAAGAACATACACAAATTTTCACAGCTTGAGCAGTTTTACGATAAAAATCATATCTCTCTCATATCTTATCAGACAATTACGAATTTACTATCGAATCGAAGATAAGAAAGAGTACTACAAATTATATGTTGAAAACAGTTGCAGAAAACCAACCTATAAGTCTTAGAATTCAAAATAACAGAGGGTGATAGGTTTTGTGATATAGAAATTTCACAGCTGGTTCAATGCTATGATAAAAATCATATCTCCCTCGTTTCTTATCAGAAAATTACGCATTTGCTATCAAATCGAAGATAACACAGAGTAATACAAATTATATGTTGAAAAACTTTCCAGGAAACCAACTATAAGTCGCAGAATTAAAAATAATAGGGGGTAACGGGTTTTGTGACACAGAAATTTCACAACTTGTGCGATTTTACGTTAAATATTATATCTCCCTCGTTTATTATCAGAAAATTACAAATTTACTATCAAATCGAAGATAACACAGAGTACTACAAATCATACGTCGAAAAAATTATAGAAAACCAACCTATAAGTCGCAGAATTCAAAATGACAGAGGGTGACGGGTTTGTGACACACAAATTTCATAGCTTGAGCAGTCCCACGAAAATGATCATAACTCACTCGTTTCTTGTCGAAAAATTATGAATTTACTGTCAAATCGAAGATATCAAAAAGTAATACGTTGTATATGTTGAACATGTTTCCAGAAAGTCGACCAAAAATTCACAGTAATCAAAATGACAGCAAACTCGGTTTTTGAGATCTAAAAATTGTTTCAAAATCAATCCAAACATTTTTTTGCTCAAATTATGCATATCACACATGAATTGTTGCATACAATAAACATCAAAACAAATATTATGACATGATCAATGCAAAAACGAAAGAATATACATACATTTGCTTTGAAACGCTCGAAGATAACGAATACCGACGCGGTGGATTGCGGCAGATGACCAGGGAACCCTTAGCTACACGATTTTTGCTCGAAAAACCAACGTAAATGATAGGATCGGTTAAAGGTGGAAAAGTGTTTAGAAGGGGGGTTGAATAAACACTTCCGATTTTCAAAACCTTTTCGACTAATGAGTCAGTTTAGTGATAAACTGATACTCGCGAATCTTGTAAGTCAATATCAATCAGTTAACAAATAGTGTGCGGAAACAAACTGACTGATAGATAGAATATAAACTGAAATACGAGGACACAAGATTTTATGGATGTTTGGAGATTTCAAATACTCCTACGTCACCCCTTCTATATCAAGGATATGATATACACTAAAAGACTTTGATCGATACAAGCAGTTGTACGACCCACTTCAGTTTTTGACTTAACATTGTCAAACTGAAAGTCTTAGTTACAAACTTGTTTACATTACTCAATAGAACTGAAATATCTAACACAACTGATCTCTTCAAGATCGAGTATTACAGTTTGTGTTGAAAGCTCGAGGTAAAGCCTTGATAAAGATAAAAAATTGTATAATAATTAAATGTTTTATAATATAAATTTATAGTTTTTGTTTTATTAAATGTTTAAATATTGTATGTTTTATAATAAATTGTATAAAATATAAGTTGTTGTGCAATTATAAGTTTTTACTATTTTTTACAGGTTCGATAAAACAAGAATAACATTGGCGTTGCAAATGAGATTAAGATGATTCTTAGACATGTAGAAAATTGATGTTAATATCTACAATATTGGTGGCAAGCATGAGATAAAAATCTTCTCACAAGTGGGATCAAATTAAGCAAAAAATAAAGTTATCAAAGAAGTTGCAGTTTTACCATGCTCTAGCATTTTGACCATATCTCTCAAATTACTTGGTCAAATGGTTAAAAAAAATACCACAATTCAAACAACTCAGACATCTACATGTTTTGTTTTATGTGGAGAAGAAAATTCGGATGGGAAGATTTTCAAAAGTGATGTGTATTAAAATATTAATTTCTTGGAACACTAATGAAGACTTATGTGTAAAAAATAATATTTTATTTGTGGTTGTCTAACCAAATTTGGCCATAAATAGGGGTGCATTGTAATGTATTGAGATATCCCTCATTTTATGAACAAACATTTGAATTCATAATATTTCTCTCTTTGTTTTTCCTTTATTTCTTCATTTAAATATAATTAGCATGTTAAATTCATATTCAAAGTTTTACACTTTGAATAATGAGTAGCTAACTTCCCAAAGTTTAGATGAAAATGTGAAACTCTTGGCATGATAATAAGGTTATTATAAGGTAAGAATCTATGTTTTATATTATTTAATCATTATTTATTGTTTATGTTATTTTTATTTCTTTAAGTATTATTATACTCTACTTATAAGTGAGAGTTTTGATTTATTGTTGCTATATGTTACACTAAATTCTAGGAACCATTTAAATATTAGTTTGGTATTACCAACCATTTAAAGTGGATGTTTTGATTTATTATATATGATTATATCATAATATTAATTTCTTGGAACCATTTAAATGTTAGTTTGGTATTACCTACCATTTAAAGTGGATGCCTTGATTTATTATATATGAATATATCATAATATTAATTTCTTAGTACCATTTAAATGTTTGTTTGGTTTTACCAAACATTTAAAGTGGATGCCTTGATTTATTATATATAAATATCATAATATTAATTTTTAGTACCATTTAAATGTTTGTTTGGTTTTACCAACCATTTAAAGTGGGAACCTTGATTTAGTGTTTACAAATATATATATAGCACAATAAATACTTGACAACATTTACAAGTTTTGGTATATATTATATACTTATAAGATAATACTATATAAAATAATATAAATATGATTATTTAATATATATTGGAACCATTTTATTAAGTGGATTTCAATAATGTTCATTAATGATAACTTTATTAAAATACCAAGAGTGGATCCTTTAATCTCAACTACTTAAATTAAAATTTGAACAATTAAAAATTCAAACCATTAAAAGAAAAAAAAACAAAAAGATATTGTAGTGGACTTGTAATTATCCTTAGCTTCCCTGTGGATACGATATTCGGACTCACCGAATTATACTACTTGTGTACAACCTGCTCTTGGGAGTGCAACAATCAAAGTCACAACAAGTTTTTGGCGCCGTTGCCGGGGAAGTATAATTTAATTTCAAGTCTATTTAAGTTTTGTTTATAGTTTATTTTCTTTATTTGAATTTTTATTGCTTTTGTGTGTTGTTATTCTTTTGCATTTGCATTTGCATGAGCATTTTGTCACGTACACTTAGTGGTCGACTAATTCGAAATAACCCTTTATTTTTACAAAACATGGTGGAAGAACCCATCCAAGAAAATGAAGATGAAATTCAATTTCAACATGATCATGATAGACGAAGAACACTTAGAGTGCACATGAATCCTACACGTACTATTGAACCTTGATGTCTAGTTTTTGCCCCTGATGCATCTCATTTCAATTTTAAGCCTGGTATTATCCAACTTTTACCCAATTTTCATGGCTTAGATTCTGAAAAATCCATACATGCATTTACGAGAGTTTGAAGAAGTGTGCAACACATATAATGATCTAAATTGTAGCATGAACACCATTCGACTTAAGCTTTTTCCTTTTTCTTTAAAAGATAAAGCTAAAACTTGGCTACAAAATCTTAGATCAGGATCCATTCGAACTTGGGATGAATTGCAACAACAATTTTTGAAAACGTTTTTTCCAACTCATAGAACAAATTCTTTCAAAAGGCAAATCATTACTTTCACTAAAAAACAAGAAGAAACTTTTTATCAGTGTTTGGATAGATACAAAGAATTGCTTAATCTTTGTCCACATCACGGTATTGAAATTTGGAGAGTTGTTTCTCAATTTTATGAAGGCTTAACACCTAAAGATAGGCAAATGGTTGAATTTATGTGTAATGGAACATTTGAAGATAAAGATCCAAACGAGGCAATTGAGTATCTCGATTCATTAGCTGAAAATGCTCAAAATTGGGACACTATTGGTACAATCGAACCATCAAACAAGATTCAATCTCCCACATCTGGTGGAGGTATGTACACCCTCAAAGATGAAAATGATCTCCAAGCTAGATTTACCTCTTTGGCAAGAAAAGATGAGGCACTTGAATTGAAAAAGAATAGGTCAATTAAAATCTGTTCGAGAAATTGCGTGTCACATCTGTGATACAAGTGATCATTCTACAAAAGATTGTCCCACTTTGCCCTCTTTTAAAGAATGTCTCCATGAACAAGCCAATGTTTTGAACAATTTCAAAAGGCCAAATTTTGAACAATTTTCTCAAAATTACAATCCAGGTTGGCGAAATCATCCAAATTTTAGTTGGAGGAATGATAATGCTGCACAATTTTCACAACCACATTTCCAAAATCAACAAAATTTTCGAAATTATGCACACTATGTTCCTCCACCTAAAAGGAACTTAGAAGATATATTGAATTCTTTCATTGCAAAGCAAGAGTCTATCAATACTCAAACTGCTCAAACCATGACAGATTTGAAAGATACTATTGCTAAATTTGCATCTGCACTTAATGTTCATGAAAAAGGTAAATTTCCTTCACAACCACAGCCTAATTCCAAGGATCATCATTCACAAACTGGAACTTCTGGAACTCAACCGATGGATCAGGTAAAATCTGTTATTACCCTTCGAAGTGGTAAGGTTGTGGAAAAATCCATTCTTGAACCTTGTGAAGATGATGATAAATCAACTCCAAATGGTAAGGAAGTGAAACCCATAACTTGCGAAGAGGAGATTCAACAGACAGTGTCACCACCATTCCTTCATGCATTGAAAAATTCAAAAAAATCAAATTTGAATTCTGATATATATGATATTTTTAAACAAGTAAAATTAATATTCTTTTATTAGATGCAATAAAACAGGTACCATCATATGCCAAATTTTTGAAAGACTTGTGCACTGTGAACAGAAAATTGAATGTGAAAAAGAAAGCATTTTTAGCCGAACAAGTAAGTGCAATCAATCAAAATAATAATACTTTGAAATACAAAGACTCTGGTTGTCCTACTATTTCATGTATTATTGGAGAACGAAAGATTAAGAAAGTCTTGCTTGATCTTGGAGCTAGTGTGAATTTACTTCCATATTCAGTTTATCAAGAACTCAATCTAGGCGAGTTAAAATCTACTTCGGTAACACTTTTACTTGCCGATAGATCTGTTAAAGTGCCAAGAGGTATGGTAGAAGACGTGTTGGTCCAATTTGATAACTTTGTACATCCTGTCGATTTCATAGTTTTAGATACACAACCTATCAAAGCTTGTAATGCAATTCCTGTAATTCTGGGTCGTCCATTTTTAGAAATTCTAATGCTCTTATAAATTGCAGGAATGGAATAATGAAGTTGTCATTTGGTAACATGACCTTGGAGCTTAATGTTTTTAATCTTTGTAAGCAACCACATGACAAAGGAGATGAAAGTGAAGATGAAAATTTTATTGAAACTCTTGTGGAAGAAAACATTCAAGAAGGGAGTACTCGTGATCAATTAGATATTTGTTCAATTGAAACTGTTAAAGAAAATATTGAAATTGATCTTGATGATTTTATCAGGTATCACTCGTTACCAAGATCATAGAAAGAATTTGAGGCAAAATATGAGAACAAAGAAGAACCACCCATATTGGAGTTAAAACCCTTGCCAGAAGAATTGAAGTATGCATTTCTTGGAGAAGATGAAACATATCCGGTGGTAATTTCTTCCAAACTAGCAAGTGATCAAGAAGGTAAATTAATTGATATGCTTAAAAGACATAAAAATGCAATTGGTTGGACACTAAAAGATCTCAAGGGCATTAATCCACTAATTTGCACTCACAAAATTCACTTAGAAGAAAATGGAAAAACATCTCAACAACCACAAAGGAGATTAAATCCACACATGAAAGATGTTGTGAAAACTGAAGTTCTCAAACTACTTGATGTTGGGATTATCTACCCTATTTCTGATAGTAAGTGGGTAAGCCCAACACAAGTAGTTCCAAAAAAATCTAGCATCACAGTGATAAAAAGTGAAAATGGTGAATTGTTAACAAGTCGAGTCCCATCTAGTTGGCGGATGTGTATTGATTATAGAAAATTAAATGACGCCACTAGAAAAGATCATTTTCCATTACCATTTTTGGATCAAATTTTAGAAAGAGTAGCAGGTCATCCATACTACTGTTTTCTTGATGGATATTCAGGTTATTATCAAATTCTCATTGCACTCGAAGATCAAGATAAAACTACATTCACATGTTCTTTTGGAACATTTGCATTTAGAAGGATGCCATTTGGGTTATGCAATGCCCCAGCAACATTTCAAAGATGTATGCTAAGCATTTTTAGCGACATGGTTGAAAATTGTTTGGAGATTTTCATGGATGATTTAACTGTTTTTGGGAATACATTTGATAATTGTCTTCAAAATTTGGAAAAAGTTTTAAAAAGATGCAAGGAAAAATGTCTTATTTTAAATTGGAAAAAATGTCATTACATGATTACTTCTGGGATTGTTTTGGGACATGTCCTGTCATCTCATGGAATTGAAGTTGATAAAGTCAAAGTTGATGTCATTGCCAATTTACCCCCTCCAAAAACCATTAAAGAAATTCGCTCATTTTTGGGACATGCTGGATTTTATAGGAGGTTTATAAAGGACTTTAGTTCAATCTCTAAACTCATTTGTAACCTCTTAACACACTGTATTTGAGTGGACTCAAGAATGTCAAAATGCTTGAGATAAAATCGTTCGACATTTAACATCAGCTCCTATCATGCAACCTTCTGATTGGTCTTTACCATTTGAAATCATGTGCGATGCAAGTGATTATGCAGTCGGTGCAGTACTGGGTCAAAGAAGAAACTGTAAGCCTTACGTGATATATTATGCAAGTAGAACTTTAAACAATGCTCAAATGAATTACTCCACAACTGAAAAAGAACTACTTGTTGTAACATTTGCATTAGATAAATTTTGTTCTTATTTGATTGGATCAACGACTATTGTGTTTACTGATCATTCTGCTATTAGATATTTGTTGACCAAACAGAATGCAAAGCCACGACAAATACGATGGATTTTGTTGCTCCAAGAATTTGACATTGTGATCAAAGATAAAAAAGGAACCGAGAATGTCGTAGCCGATCATTTATCGAGACTAGTAACAGGATCATCTTGTGAAATGATACCAATTAACGATAATTTTCCTGATGAACATCTATTTTCAGTTACTACTACACCTTGGTTTGCTAACATAGTAAATTTTCTTGTGACAGGAAAAATGCCACTGCAATGGAGTTCCCAAGATAAAAGAAAATTTTTGAATGAGGTAAAAAACTTTTATTGGGATGATCCGTATCTGTTCAAGTATTGTCCAGATCAAATTTTTCGACGTTGCATACCCGACAATGAGGTAAGTAGTGTCATTAAATTTTGTCATTCAGAAGCATGCAGAGGACATTTTTCTTCAAAGAAAATGGCTGCAAAAATCTTGCAGTGTGGATTTTATTGGCCCACTTTGTTTAAAGACACCCACGAAATCTGCAAGATTTGTGAAAATTGTCAAAAATTGGGTGCGATTTCAAAAAGAAGCATGATGCCTTTGAATCCTATAATTGAAATTGAAATCTTTGACTGTTGGGAAATTGATTTTATGGGACCTTTTCCACCATCGTTTGGATACTTGTATATATTAGTTGCAGTTGATTATGTTTCCAAATGGATAGAGGAAATTCCATGTCGAACAAATGATCATAAAATCGTCATCAAATTTTTGAAAGAAAATATTTTTAGTAGATTTGGACTTCCTCGAGCCATGATAAGTGATGGGGAACCTCACTTTGTTAATAAACCATTTTCTTCATTAATGAAAAAATATGGTATTACTCACAAAGTAACTACTCCTTATCATCCTCAAATAAATGGACAAGTTGAATTAGCTAATAGGGAGATAAAGAAAATTTTGGAAAAAACTGTTAACTCAAATAGAAAAGATTGGTCTCTGCGACTTAATGATGTACTTTGGGAATATCGAACAGCTTTTAAAACATCATTGAATATGTCTCCCTATAGGTTGGTTTATGAAAAACATTGCCATTTGTCTGTCGAATTGGAACATAAAGCTTATTGGGCGATCAAAACTTTTAATTCAAGCATGGATGATTGCAACAAATTGCGCAAATTGCAACTTAATGAACTTGATGAACGCAGAAATGATGCGTATAAGAATTCAAGGATTTATAAAGTAAAAATCAAATCATTTCATGAAAACAATTCTTAGAAAATCTTTTGAGATTGGTAAAAAAGTTTTGCTTTATAATTCTCGACTTCACATATTCCCAGGAAAATTACGATCAAGATGGACGTGCCCATATGTTGTAAAGCATGTGTATCCTTATGGAGATGTGGATATTGAAAATCCTAAAAATGATGATGTTTTTAAAGTAAATGGACAAAGGCTTAAACTATTTTTAGAAAATGAAATCTTTCAAGAAGAGTTTATTTCCCTTTCTGATCCCTAAATTTTTATGTTGCATTTAATTTTATTTGTTTTTATTTCAGGTTTCCTTAATCTTTTTATTTTCCCGGTTAAATGGCGGATAACGGTACTCCGTGACTCTCATAGTCAGTTAAATCAGTTTCCCACAATTGCTGATCCAAAAATTAAAAAAAATCATTTCTTTTCTTTTCAAAATGGATGAAAATCTCTCAAAAATTTGTAAATATTTTCCCTCTGTTCTGAAAATGTTCTAAGAAAAATTTATGCAGGTAGGTGTGAAAGATTGAGATTGGTAATGAAAAAAAGAATTCCAGAAGATATTCGTCTTGTAATAGAAGCTAAGGTCCGATTAGGAGGAGAAGTTCCACAATCATTGCTCATTCGGTATTTGCCTAGATTAGGAAAAAGCACATATGCGAAAAAACGAAGGGCCAAAAGGTTAGGGGTTTGTCATAAGTGTGCAAGATGGACTTGTGACAAACGATGCAGATCTTTGGGATGTGTTTCCAATAACAGAGAAGATAAAATTGGTTTTATTAAAAATGGGCTGAGTAAGGAGTCTTTAGATAACATCTTATTGACTCTTGAGAAGCATTCTAGTGGACATGTGCATATTGAACTTCTCCGTGTATGGAAACTATTTCAAGATGAGCGTCATAGTCTTGGGAATCCGATTAAAAAAGACCATGTTTGCCAATTTATAAGAAAATTGGATGGGAAGCATATCTTCGACTCATAGAAGGCGTTGAAGCCGTTTCTGGACGTAAAACCAGAGGAAAATTGTGAGCCACAATCACACTACTGTTTATATGCATGTGTGTCATTATTATTTTTAATGTTTATTCTGCTTACAACTATGACCCATAGTTTTGTCATGATAACATATTACCCCTATAAAATCTCTCATCTATCCCTCTATTTTCGCAAACCAAAAAGAAAGTAAAAACATGGTTGGATCCTCTGCACAAACATTGAAAAATATTTGTGTATTTTGTGGGCGAGTCCTGGAAAAAATGAAGTATTTGTAGAAGCAGCGAATAATCTTGGAAAGATATTGGCTGAGAGAAAAATTCATTTGGTATATGGGGCAGGTAATATTGGGTTAATGGGATCTGTTTCAACATCTGCTCATCTTGGAGGTAGTCAGGTTTTGAGTATTATTCCTACAGCTTTAGCTGAAGGAAATATTACAGGTGTTACGATTGGGAGGAATTAAAAGTTTCTTCTATGCATGAAAGAATCACCAAAATGATTGAAAATTCTGATGCTTTTATCGCACTACCAGGTGGTTTTGGTATATTAGAAGAAATTTTTCACACTGTTTCTTGGACACTACTTAATATCCATAATAAACCTTTGGGCTTGTTGAATATCAATAATTACTATGACAGTTTGTTGACATTTCTTGATAAAGCTGTGGAACAGAATTTCATTTCAGAAAATTCACGACGGATGCTCATCTGTGCTTCGACTGCCGACCAATTAATTGATGATTTGGAAGCTTTTGTTCATAAGCCTGATCCGATGATAAAAAATATCAATTGGTCGCAATCAAGCAGTAAGAAAAGAAAGTTGGATCATTGATTCAAAAATCGTAGATTAATTTGCGTTTGTTTCAGTTTGTTATCTTCAATAAAATTTCAGGTGATATCTCTTTCATTATGTACTCTTTATTAATAGTTATTTTGACATTAGGGACAATGTCATATTCTGATTGGGGGGAGAATAAACCTTAAAATTTTTTTAAAAAAAATTTAAAAAGAAGTATTTTAAAATAAAAACATGTTTATTGTTTGTATCTTAGTAATTTTTGCAAAAATATCATACATTACATGTTTGAAAGGTTTAGATTAGAAATTGTAATAATCTATCTAAGGATGTTTAAATTTTTATTTGAAAAAAAAGTCAATTTTAATATTTTGATCACTATAAAAATATGATTTATGAAATCTTTTTGAATGATTAACCATTGTGATAAAATAAGTTATTAAAGTATATGGCCCAAGATATACCTGATAAGAGTGCCTAAAATTTTTAAACTCACACATATTTTGTAAGTGAGTGGAGAGGATTGAGAAAACAGCTTGCGAGCCTTTATTGATCATCAGAGATGCTATCTATTGTTTAGATCTTGAGTTCTTATTTTGAAAAAAAAATTGATATTTCCTGGAAAAAAAAGAAAAGAAAAAAAAAAGAAAGATGTTGAAGATCTATGTAATTTTTAAGTTATATGTTGCGACCCATTTATCTCTCACAAAAATACAAATAAAAAAGAAAAAAAAGAAAGAAAGAGAGAAATACATTGTACAAATTAAATAAATATGTGGTCAAGAAGCATAAACTTAGTCTGATTCCATGATGTAAAAAAAATATCAGGAAAAAAATATATAATAAGAACAACTAGATTTTGAATCAATGTATTTCCTATCTTTTGATTAATTTGGCTCGTTTGTCTGTCTGCATTCTGTAAACCATTTTCCTGAGCATTTATCTGTATTCCAACTCCGATGAGAGAAATCAGTCCCATAAATTGAAACACTAATTAACTTGTGAGGATATGTAGTTGAGACTCTTACTAGGAATTTCGGAAAGCCATGTACATTTAACTACCTGAAAATAAGCTTTGCATTGATCAGTTCAGATTATTTCATAAATTATAATTATAATGATCTTGATATAATTTTGACAGTTTTCAAATTTAATTTAAACACTTGGATAGTTCTGATTACATTTCTATTTAAATTAATCAATATGTTTTGTGTTGCTATTAACGCTTAAATTGCTAGGGACTAGCAATAAGCTGGTTGGGGAGTGTGATAAAAATAAAAAATTGTATATTAATTAAATGTTTTATAATATAAATTTATAGTTTTTGTTTTATTAAATGTTTAAATATTATATGTTTTATAATAAATTGTATAAAAAATAAGTTGTTGTGTAATTATAAGTTTTTACTATTTTTTATAGGTTCGATAAAACAAGAATAACATTGGCATTGCAAATGGGATTAAGATGATTCTTGGACCTGTAGAAAGTTGATGTTAATATCTACAATATTGGTGGTAAGCATGAGATAAAAATCTTCTCACAAGTGGGATCAAATTAAGCAACAAATAAAGTTACCAAAAAGTAGCAGTTTTACCATGCTCTAGCATTTTGACCATATCTCTCAAATTACTTGGTCAAATGGTTAAAAAAAAATACCACAATTCAAACAACTCAGATATCTACATGTTTTGTTTTATGTGTGTGGGGACCCGGACGCTAATCAGTTCTTAATCGTCATCAGGATCAATTTGCTAATCAAGTAATTAGGGTTATAAAATTTTTTCTTTTTAATACGGAATGTAGTGAAATCAAACTAATATACAACTCAGTATAAAATAAAGTACAAGTCCTGTACCGTCTACAAATCAGTAAAAACTAAGGTTCAACATATAATTATCAAGTGCCAAAACCCTATATACATCAAAGTCTGAAGTCTCCACTCTATCACGATCTCTCCTCATCTCCTGGACCCTGATCCTGTCCCACCTGTTGTCATGTACACATACAAACAAGACAACAGCCGGATAATCCCGGTGTGAATATAATCCCAGTATAAATCAACGAAACATGCAATCATATAAACAAATATAAAGCATGTAACAGATAACAGCAATATGTATCAAAATCTGAAACATAATCAATATCAGGCTGTCGACAATACTCGTAACTCTACAATTCAGACTAGACTCAATCCTAGTCTAGGGATCCCGGTTCCAGAAGTTGGCATTCCCATATCGACCAACAGTAATAGAAAAGACTCCAGTTCTATCCACGTCGATAGGGTATCGATCACCAGTAATAGAAGAAGCTCCTGATTCTATCCACATCGATATGATATCGATCATCAGTAATAGAAGAGTTACGATTCTATCCACATCGATACAGTACCGATCACCAGTAATAGAAGAAGCCACATTTCTATCCACATCGATAGCCAATCATCCGGTGACAGACTTTGGCCCTATCGCCCATACACTATCTTGTGACATCGTGCAATGTGCCCGTGGCGATCCCGCCACTATCAGGCACTTTTGTCACAAGATTACTCGTCTAATACCTGCTATCTATAAATCAAGAGAACAAGTACATCAATCAAATCAATGCAAATATCAATGCAATAAAGTAAAGTATGTGATTTAGGGAAACTCAAGTCTAAACCGACTTAAGTCGATCTCCCGATACCACATTGACTTATACCTTTCGTTTGTAGTCTCGGTCTGGAGCAATATCAATTCTGAACTCAAGAGTGTCTCTGTAAATGTCCAGTTGTAGCCTGCGTTGATAGAAACACAGTATCGAAGTCAGATTCAAAATCGGACGGACGAATTTCTCACAAAAGGCGTAAGGATTTTCTATAACTTCACAGAGACTTTTCCTCGATTCTTTTCTGATTCTGAAGGATTTTTGTAAGTTTTGTGTATATATATATATATATATATACATTCACGCTTGTAAAGCAAATGGCTCATCCTACATGCAACACGTCTCGCGCATATGCGCGAGGCGATAAGCCCTGGCGCGTGTCTACACGGCATCTCGCGCATATGCGCGCCCTTACTCGGCGCATATGCGCGAGACCAATGTTCAAAAATGCCAACTCTCGGGCTATCTCGCGCATATGCGCGGATACACGTCGCGCATATGCGCGAGGCCCTCTGGACATGACTTGCACAGCTCGCGCATATGCGCGCACACCCACCGCGCATATGCGCGAGACTCTCTGCCCACTTCGCGCATGTGCGCATCTCATGTCGCGCATGTGCGCGAGAGGTACTATCCTCGCACATAATTCATTTCACGCCGACTCAAATCGTGTCCCGGTTAATCCTTTTATAATCACCTTGAATTATAACTCAATACTCGTTAATTAACAGTGATTAATTCTCGGGCATTACAATGTGGAGAAGAAAATTCGGACGGGAAGATTTTCAAAAGTGATATGTATTAAAATATTAATTTCTTGGAACACCAATGAAGACTTATGTGTAAAAAATAATATTTTATTTGTGGTTGTCTCCCCAAATTTGGCCATAAATAGGGGTGCATTGTAATGTATTGAGATATCCTCATTTTATGAACAAACCTTTGAGTTCATAATATTTCTCTCTTTGTTTTTCCTTTATTTCTTCATTTAAATATAATTAGCATGTTAAATTCATATTCAAAGTTTTACACTTTGAATAATGAGTAGCTAACTTCCCAAATTAAAAGGTAAGAATCTATGTTTTATATTATTTAATCATTATTTATTGTTTATGTTATTTTTATTTCTTTAAGTATTATTATACCCTACTTATAAGGGGGAGTTTTGATTTATTGTTGCTATATGTTACACTAAATTCTTGGAACCATTTAAATGTTAGTTTGCTATTACCAACCATTTAAAGTGGAAACCTTGATTTAGTTTTTACAAATATATATATATATATATATATATATAGCACAATAAATATTTGACAACATTTACAAGTTTTGGTATATACTATATACTTATAAGATAATAATATATAACATAATATAAATATGATTATCTAATATATATTGGAACCATTTTAGTAAGTGGATTTCAATACTGTTCATTAATGATAACTTTATTAAAATACCAAGAGTGGATCCTTTAATCTCAACTACTTAAATTAAAATTTGAACAATTAAAAATTACCAATTAAAGATTCAAACAATTAAAAGAAAAAAAAACAAAAAGATATTGTAGTGGACTTGTAATTACCTTAGCTTTCATGTGGATACGATATTCGGACTCACCGAATTATACTACTTGTGGACAACCTGCTCTTGAGAGTGCAACAATCAAAGTCGCAACAAGCCTGAAAGCTATAATGTATACAATATGCATGTGCTTTGATGTTTGCAAGGATTTCAGCAGAGTAACTGAATCGTTAGTTGTTCAGAGTTCAAGGATTCAAAAGTTTCAAGAATTTTTCTTCAGTTGCTCTTCTCTGATATTTATAGGCTTCCCTCTAACGGTAATATTAAATACAATTTGAACATTTCTATCCATTTATTGACACGTCAACATTCTTCCAACAGTCGTACACTACAGCTTTTCTGAAATGCTGCGATCCCACTACTTGTTGCAGTCAGCTTTTGTCGGTTGAATGTCTTATTCCTTAAATGATGACGTGTACAGCTGAGGGATCGGTTGATTGATTGTAGTTGATAAGCTCGCAACTGTTTGTAGTAACTGATGATCAGTTCCAACTGATCAGTCAGTTGTCTGCAGAGTTCAGTTGCCTTTCAAAATCTGCGTATTAACCTTCAGTTACTGGCAACCGATAGTTTGCATATTTTAGATCATTTTCTATCATTCTTCTAGATTAGTTAGACGCTCAGTTTGTCAAACAACCGAGATTCAGTTTCCAACAATTTCCCTCTTTTAGGTGTTTGACAAAATTTAGAATGTAAGAATTGAAACTGATCAGCTGAACTCATTGTAGATAAAATAACTTATTCAATGTACCGATTCGTACAAAGAACAAAAGAAAAAAGTATCTTTTGACTGAATAATCTTCAAAAAAACTGCCAAAAATAGTCTTCTTTTTCTTCTTGATCAACTTTGAAGATTTCTCTGGCTGATCTTTTCCTTCTTCTTGTTTTTCCCCCTTTTTGTCAAACTCATCAACCTTTTTGGATAAGATCCGCACATCTGAGGAGAGGTTTAAAACTGCATTCATCAGGATATCTTGCAGTAAATCCATTCTCTTGGAGACAGTGCTTTCCAGAAAATCAAGACATCTTGTAATTAAGGCTTGAGTTTGGAAATGAGCTTCAGCTGACACTCTGTCTTTTAGAAGTTCTTCCATTTCGAAAAATAATGAACTTACGCCCTTTTGGATTTGCTGCAGTCTTCCCATGGTATTTTCCCTTATAGAGTCGAACCTCATAGTGTAAGAAAATTGGATTGACTTGATATCAGAAATGGAAGTCATTACACCGACGAGGTTGGTCTGAATAGCCTGAATTTTTCAAATAAAGATTCAGTTTCTATTGAAATTCCAGGAGACATGGCTCCATAAGTTTCTGGTTCCTGCCCCCTGTTTTCTTGATTGAAGATCACCAGAGCCCCGTCAGTTGTTTCAGTTACAGGATTGACCATTTCTGTGGTATCCTCTAGTATAGCTTCCTGTTGAGGCTGTGGAGAAGAAGAAGAATTCGGAACAACAGTAGAGTCTGAAGGCTCTTCAGGTGGTTGATCAGCTAAAATAGTAGTTGTTTCTTGAGCTGGTTGCTCAGCTGATTCTTTAGTTGGTTGAACAACTGAAACTATGGAGGGTTGTACAGCTTGCACCTCTAATGTCACACCCTTATTCTAATCTTACCATGATTAATGATACTTATACTTGTAATCAAAACACGGTTTGAATGATATAATTATAGTATGAAGCAATTCAAACAAGGGATATCAATTTGACGGTTTATAAAAAATTTGGCATGATGTCCCTATATTCTATAAAAGCCAAAAACTCAAACAACAATATTTATACATAAATATAATCATACTCAAACATACACTGTATCGTTATACATATAATCATAAACATCGTGAAACTTGTTTCAAGCCCTGACATAAAATTCACTATAATACATATGCGGAAGCTGTACAATAAGATGTCCAGGTTCTTGTCAAGGTAAGGCACGTTACAAGCATCCATTGGCGAACCGGCATCCTATGTATCTTCATTACCTGATCCTGTAATACATGAGCTATGTGAGTTTATAAAACTCAATAAGTTGGCACTTATATGTATCAATATGCATAGAAAGAACATATATATCAAGTCGTGATCCACAATGAATCTTTAAACCATGTCTTACCATAGCATATATTCATGTTCATTTTTGTACTTGAGCCTCATTAATTGACTTGTACTACTGTGCTTGCTTTATTATATAGCTACTACTGTGTTGGACGTCAGGGAGCACCTTTGACAACCCCACGCCCCATGAACATATATTGGCCAATAGGTTTGATGGACTTAAAACCACCCATGATGTCAACAAGCTCTATATTATATAAAAATCAGTCCTTTTCCTTTCATGTTCCTGTTCATGTTCATGACATAGCACCCATCTTCAATATTCATGAGTTCCTTTCATATTTAATAAATAACAATGGAATATGGTGCTATGTTTTCATCAATAAACATACTAACAATGTACATATAGAAATAATCAATGTGAAGCATTTGAAATCATAATATTACTCATGTATTACTTCAAGAACATTCCAACTTACAGTCCAAGTGTACAAATTCTGGTTTGAGACGATGTTTCTCATTCTTATACTGTCAAATATATCAATAGTTCAGTTACTATGTCTATACTAGGTGAAAGATATTTATATATATGTATAACAACCAAAAGAGATGAAAACTTACACCCTTAGTAAGTTCTTGTGATGGAGAACTTATTTCTTACTTCAAAATGATGAAGAAAATGATGAAAGGAGCTTTTGGAGGAAGTTTTCTAGGTTTTCTCTCGAGCTTATGCTGTTAAGGAAAGGAAAGTTGATGAATTTTCTTAGAAAAGTCAATGCTTATCTTTTTCTATACAAGGCGGCGCTCGGGCGGTCATTTCTTACCGCCCGGGTGCTGAACTCTCGGCCCCAAACTTTTTAAAAATATGTATTGGCGCTCGGGCGGTTATTTCTTACCGCTCGGGCGAGGAACTATCGGGAAAAAATATTGAACTTGTAATATAGGGGCACTCGAGCGGTCATAACTTACCGCTCGGGCGCCAAGCATTCTGTCCTGCACACGGTTTTATCAAAGATCGCTCCAGAAACATTTCTTCCTTTCATAATCTGGAAAAGTGGTAAACATGAACATTGTAGTCCTATGTCTTGGCTGGCATCTCCAATTTGTTTCATGTCATTTAGAGGTCCGAGTAAAAGGTTATGCTTATTCTCCCAACATGTGTCAGTGAAGGAATGACGATACACACGACACACTTCGGGGCACTTTTGCTTGTCTTCCACAATGATTTGGACAAAATCCAAAACCTTAAAGCTGTAGCATTATATCGTATCTGTCTAATAGTTGTGGCCTCACATAATTTGGATAAATATTTAAATCATTATGCTAAAATCCATAAAAACTGCCATATTTTCATCTCATTTGCTACCAATTTCCATTACACTACTTTTACCTACACATCTTAGTATCACTATTTACACACATATTCATTCTCAATACACTATTGACAATCTAGAAATAATATTCAATCTTACTATCGATACCTTAATAAACACATGAACATAATGAGTCAAATAACTACATAATAAATGACATAAACGCATCAATATCAATTGTACGAGTACCGGGCATTACTACTCTCTTCTCCTTCAAAGAATTTCGTCCTCGAAATTTGACGTACCATATAGTTCATGATATCTCGGTTGAATCTCGTCTTTTCGTTCCCAAGTTGCTTCTTTAATTGCATGATTGCGCCATAATAGTTTCACCAAGGGCATTTCCTTTCCTCGTAACACTTTTGATTTCCTGTCAATGATTTGGACCGGCCGTTATTCGTACGAGAGATTCGATGCAAGCTCCAATGGTTCGTAATAAAGAACGTGAGAAGGATTGGCCAAATACTTTCGTAGCAAGGAAACATGAAAAACTTTATGAACATTTGACAAATTCGGTGGTAAAGCAACTCGGTATGCCATGTCTCCTATTCTTTCCAAGATTTCAAATGGACTGATATATCTTGGACTTAATTTTCCCTTCTTACCAAAACAAAAATTCCCTTCAATGGTGATATTTTTACGAATACATGGTCACCAACATGGAATTCCAATGGACGACATCACACATCAGCATAAATTTTCTTTCGACTCTGGGCAGTGTGCATTCTTTCTCTGATCTTGGTTACCAATTCGGCTGTCTGTTGTACCAATTCAAGGCCTAATAATTTTCTTTCTCGTATTTCATCCCAATGTACTGGAGATCAACATTTTCTACCATATAATGCAATATATGGTGCCATTCCAATACTTGACTGATAACTATTGTTATATGTAAACTCAGCCAACGGTAGTTTACTATCCCAACCACCTAAAAAGTCGATAGTACATGCCCTCAACATATCTTCTAAGATCTGATTTAGTAGTTCTGATTGTCCATAATTTTGAGGGTGGAATGTTGTACTAAATGCTAATCGAGTTCCCATAGCATTATGTAAACTTTTCCAAAATTATGACGCAAATTTGGAATCTCTATCAGATACAATGGACACTAGGATTCCATGAAGCCTCACTATCTCTTTGATGTATTCTTCAGCATAATGATTCATCGTGTATGTGGTTTTCACCGGAAGAAAGTGAGCTGATTTTGTAAGCCGATCAACAATAACCCATATAGCATTGAATCCTCTTTGTGTTCGTGGAAAACCAAGGATGAAATCCATTGTAATATGTTCCCATTTTCACTCAGGAATGGGTAATGGTTTCATGAGTCCTGCTGGTCTTTGATGTTCAGTCTTTACCTGTTGGCAAGTTAGACATTAATTGAGCAATGTCCTTTTTCATACCTGATCACCAAAATAATGGTTTCAAATCTTTGTACATTTTCGTGTCTCCTGGATGAATCGAATAGGGTGTCGCATGTCCATCTATAAGAATGTCAGTTCTTATTATTCCTTGTTTTGGCACATAAAATATACCTCGATATGTCCACGTTCCCTCCCCATTCAATTCAAAGTTCAAATTTCCTTTTTCCTCATCTCGCTGTCTCAGTTGTTGTAATTCATTATCTGCACTTTGTTTGGCCTTGATCATGTCTTCAAGTGTTGGTGGAAACATGAGGGATGATAACTGGATTGCATCTCCCTTTGGAATAACATCAATCTTCAAATTATATAGAACCCATAAGATTTGTTCTTGCACTTGCATTGCGGAAATAGAACTGGATTTTTGACTTAACGCATATGCAACAACATTGGCTTTACCTGGATGATAATTAATAACACAATCATAATATTTAACTAATTCCAACCAACTTCGTTGTCAAATATTCAGTTCTTTTTGCGTGAATAAATATTTCAAACTCTTGTGATCCGTGTATATTTCACACCGTTCACCATACAGATAATAACGCCATATTTTCAACGCAAATACCACTGATGCCAGTTCTAAATCATGTGTGGATAGTTCTTTTCATATTCCTTCAATTGTCTGGATGCATAAGGAATCACCTTCCCGTGCTGCTTTAAAACGGCTCCTAAACCTTGTTTCGAAGAATCACCGTATACCACAAAACCTCTGGTCTTTCTGGAATAGCAAGGACTGGTGCTGATATCAATTTTATCTTTAACTCTTGGAAACTGCGATCACATGCTTCATTCCATACAAATTTCACATTATTTCGCGTTAAAGCAGTCAAAGGCAATGTTATCTTGGAAAATCCCGCTATAAAGCGACGGTAATAGCCAGCTAACCCAAGAAAACTACGTACCTCGGTAACAGTAGTTGGTCGTAACCGGTTATTAACAGCTTCAATCTTGCTTGGATCCATAGATATGCCTTCTTTTGAAATGATATGGCCCAAGAATGCTACTTGTTCAAGCCAAAATTCGCATTTCTTCCATTTGGCATATAAATGTTTATCCTTAAAAATTTGCAAAACTAGTTTCAGATGTTCTCGATGCTCCTCTACAGTTCGTGAGTAGATGAGAATATCATCTATAATCACAATCACGAACTTGTCTAATAATGTCTTGAAAATTCTGTTCATTAAATCCATAAAAGCAGCTGGTACATTCGTTAGTCCAAATGACATTACAAGAAATTCATAATGATCATAACTGGTTCGGAAAGCAGTCTTAGAGATATCATCTTGACTTTACTTTAAGTTGATGATAGCCTGATATCAATCTTCGAAAAGATAGCAGCTCCTTGTAATTGATCAAACAAATCATCAATTCTGGTGAGTGGATATTTATTCTTCATTGTCACTTTGTTCAACTCCCTATAATCAATACATAGACGAAGGGTACCGTCTTTCTTCTAAACAAATAAAATAGGTGAACCCCACGGTGAAAAGCTCGGTCTAATAAACCATTTATCAAGTAACTCCAATAACTGTTCTTTAAATTCTTTCATTTCTGTAGGAGCTAATCAATAAGGAGCTTTTGAGATCGGATGAGTTCCTGTCGCAACATCAATCACAAATTCGATCTATCTATCTGGGGGTAAGCCTGTTATATCATCAGGAAATACCTCTGGGAATTCACAAACAATATCTGTATCTCATAATTCACGAACAAGTGGGTCAATAGTTAAAACAGATGCTAAGTATCCTTGACACCCCTTCTGTAGTAAATTACAAGCCTTCAAACAAGAGATTATCCGAAGAGGTAAGGATATACCTGCACTTGCTATTATGAATGATTCAGCTCCTATTGGCGAAAACTTGATTATTTTCATGCCTCAGTCAATAGTAACTCTATTTTCATGCCTCAGTCAATAGTAACTCTATACTTCGAGAGCCAATATGAAACGTTTGCTAATATTTTTGCTTAAAAGTACTAATTTTTTTTACAACACTTCACTAAATTGGCCAAACCCTAAACAACCTATACAAAATATTTTTGCACCATTTTAAAAAATAAAACAACCAACTAGTATTTGAAAATCAAAGAAAATAGTCAAAACATGAAATCGTCACGTATACCAAACCTAAAAAGCAATAAATTTGAAAAGTGTAGCCCATACTAAACCTCTCAAAAATCTCTCAGAAGCATAAATAAATAGTCATAAAATATTTTAACTTAAACGTAAACGTAAATCATAAGTGCAGAAAATAGAAGCGCTGGTCCTCGAGTCATGTTCACCTTCAGTCCAGTCAGGTCAACCATCAAGACCTCCAATATCATAATTATCAATATCATCTGCATCAATCACACCTGATGAGTCTAAAGACTCAATACATCATATTCTTGATAACAAGTAATACATATACAGATCACATACAGCAGTGAAAAATACTTGTACTTAAAATAACATTTTCATGATATTCATAACATTAACCTTAACCTTTCCTTTTTCCTCATTTCATAACATAATTCCTTTTTATCATGATCATAAACGTTTTTCCTTTTTATTGAATTCATATCGTTAATTGTGACTTTCTTCATTCTCAAAAAGCCGATGGATCCATCTACATCTAACCACAGTACTGGGCGGCGGGGACACCAGCAACACTCTCACCGGTCAACTGGGCCTTGGCCTATCCTCATCAAATGGAAATACTATCGTCGGGCTCCCTTTGGGGCTTTTTCCCATAAATGGGCTCCCTCTAGGCTTTTTCCTTCACGATATCCACATTCTTATCATCATATCCTCAATAGTCACAATTACTTCACTTCCTTCAACGTTTCTCATTTCCATCACTTTATAAAAATCATGCATTAATATCATTTTCTTTAAAAACAAGCATGCAACATAACTTTTAACTTTATCGTCCATCATCAATTCCATGAATGAATCATACAATTCCATAAACCTTTAAAATAAACATTTTAACTTATAAAAATCCTTAAACATTTTAAATAATCATAATAACATATAAAACAACATTCAAAGCACTGTCATAACGTTTACTAATTTTCCAGGTGTAAAAAAATCGTTTTACCCCTAGACAAAAAATTTCATGTTTTTTACTTTTTCTTAATTTCATTGACTCTAACTTGTCCCAAATAATTATTTAAGTATAGATTAATTTTCCCATTGTTTAATTTAGCTTAAATATTAGAATTTTATTTAATCTTTAATTAATTGTTTTTACGGCGTTTTAAATCCCGAAAAATCCCGAACTTTAAAATAAAATTCATAACTTTAAAACTTGAACTTTGAATAATTATTTGGACCTCGTGAACCATGTCTCGACCCCCGTGAGCCATGTTTCAATTATTTTTCACGAAGAAAAATGAGGGGACCCGGGTGCTAACTCATTTTCTTTAATTATTGGTACTAATTGGATCAGTTGTGTATGCTAAAAAAATATTTTCTTATATATATACATCATAGCATTACTAGCCTAAATATATACAAGTATACAAGTTAAGGTTCTTTATTATACAGGATCAAAGGCAAAGTCTACAACACATGATCCACTTGCAAATTTATTCTAAATACAATTCATACAACTAGTGTTTGTTGTTCTTCACTACAAGTCTAGGAATAAACCACCAGTTTCATATCTAGACCCGGATCACCACGCTAATCACCACTCGTTCAAGCTCTTCTCGGTACTGATCCTGTCCCACCTGTTGCCATGCACACATACAAACACGACAACAACCGGAAACTCCAGGTGATAATAAATCTCAGTATAAAACATGTATACATGCAATGCATAAGATCATATACAAAACATAAACCATGTATCAAGATCATGAATCATGATTTTAAGACACATTAGTGAATACAGATAAAACTCTTGACTCGACTCAAATCTACGTCTAGGGATTCCGGTGTGAATAAGACGTAACAACTCTCCCGCCTACTCTCCCAATCGGGGTGGCGATATGTCTTATTCCTAGACTTCGGTCCTCTCTGTATCGAACGTCTACAATAGGAATCGATCTTCTCCCATGCAATTCGATACCACCGAATATCTAGTAACTTGGCTGCTCTGCCAAGGACTCATCTATCTCAAATGCATTTCTATAATTCAATAGACAAAATGTAAACATCTCAAAGCATAAACAGTCTAGTATGTGGTTTAGGGAAACTCCAGTCCAATCTGACTCGAGTCATATTTCCCGGTTAAACATTGATTTATACCTTTCTCTTCTCGATCTGACGAAGTCGAAGTCTCGAATTCCACTCTGTCCATATTCAATCTGGTAATGACAATGTCGAATATACGATGTCAATATACAACTCAATTCAAGACCTGTTCTGCTCAATACTCAAATCAAGACATAATCTAATCAATGTCAACTATGTAACGATACAATCTCAATAAATAGCGAATCGGATTAATATCAATCTACTGATGTTTCGACGACATACAATACAATCTCAATAACCCCGTCAATCTCAACATCACTGATATAATAACACGACTCATAATCAATATCAGTACAATCCATAATCTCACAATCATAGATCATCATCTCAAATCTGTACAAGCTCGCAATACCGGCAATACAATATCAGTATATACGAATCAACAATTCATCTGATCCAAATCTGAATAATATCAATAAACCCAATAATACAGTATCAATCAGATATCAATCCCAATACCTTATAATCGATAACAACACAATTCTGATATCAATTCGATCTGATCACAATCAAATCAACTCTGAAAATTCATAACAATTTCATACGGTATCTGTTCTTCTATCCGGTTTCAATTATACGATGTCTGATATCATAAGAACAACATATATCAATCATATATGATTCTGACAGTATCATAATTTCAAATCATATCAAAACGTCATAAAACTTACGTCCAATTAAAGCCTGCGTCGATAGAAACACGGTACTGCAGTCAGATTCAAAATCGGACGGACGGATTTCCCTCAAATTGAATTCTAGTAACAGAAGCTTAACTTCCTTGGAGCTTTTCGTTTCTTCTCCCATAGCAACTGAATACAATCTGAAGGATTAACATATATATATATATATATATATCATGCATGTCTTAACCCAACGTGGCTTGTTCTTTTCCCTGCACGTCTCGCACGTATGCGCGACACTACTTGGCGCATATGCGCGAGACCTTATGTCTCGGCGCGTGTAGTCTCGGCAGCTCGCGCATATGCGCACACTATCGCTGCGCATATGCGCGAGGTTCTCTGGACATCACATTAGCTTCATGTACAGCTCGCGCATATGCGCGCACACTTTTCACGCATATGCGAGAGGTCTTCTGCCACTGTCGCACATATGCGCGGCTCCTTGTCGCGCATATGCGCGAGGTGTTCTGTCCTTGCACATATTTCGTGTTTTCTTCCGTCTTTTTCGGTCTAATCCTTTCCGTCTATAATCACATTAATTATCACCAAATCATTTCAGATTAACAGGATAAAAATCTCGGGCCTTACATTTCTCCTCCCCTAAGATCCGATTTCGTCCTCGAAATCACAGGCAATCAGATCATATCACAGGTAATCATATCATACCAGGAAGAAATGTATAACGGAAGTTAATCATAAAACTCACCGCAATAAAACAATTCTGAAATCTTTGTCTTATATTAGATTCTGTTTCTCAGGTAATTTCTTCGATACCATAATAACTTCAGTGAACCTTCTTAAACGAACTAGTCTTCGTTTTGAACAGCTTTCCTTTATAATCGGGGATCGAGATCGGTTTCTCGAGTTAACTCAGTATTTCATCTATCTCGGCCTCGTCTGGCTGAATAATATTTGAGGCATCGGAGATATACTCCCGCAATAAAGATACATGAAACACATCATGTATACAGATAGAGAATGCGATAATGCAGGTCAATAGGTACAATCTTTTATCTTCTCATAATAATTCGGTGTCTTGTCTAGTACTGTCTTGTCTGACTTCTCGAGAATCTTATACGGATCGATATATAAGTTGGAGACAACTTCCTTTTCTTTTCAAATCTGACCACACTTCTGAAAATAGAAATCTTCAAGAATATTCAGTTTCCTGCCTCAAACACCACTAGTCGTCGTCTGACGTTGGCATATTTGGCCTGTCTGTCATGAGCTGTCTTCATTCTCTTCTGAATCAGCTTTACTTTCTCTGTCATACCTCTGATCATATCAGGTCTAATCTCAGAAATTTCAGAGATATTATCTCAATACAGAGGGAATCTGCACTTCTTACTGCACAACGCTTCAAACGGTATCATTTCTATACTCGTTTGATAGCTGTTGTGGTACGAAAACTCACAACATGGCAATGAATCTTGCCAACTAGTGCTAAAATCAATTACTATCGCTCTAAGCATATCCTCCAGTGTCTGGATAGTCCGCTCTGACTGTCCGTCAGTCTGTGGATGATATGCGGTACTCAGGTATAACCTCATACCTAGAGCCTGCTGCAACTCTGCCCCAAAGTGCGAAGTAACCGAAGATCACGGTCTGAAACAATCGACTTCGGCACTCTATACAATCTGACTATTTCTCTAACATAAATTTCTGTCATCTGGTCATGTCTGTACGTTATCTTGTACAAATAAAACATGCGGATTCGGTCAATCTGTCCATCACGACCTAATCACATCACAACCTCGAGAAGATTTCGGTAGATTCGTCACAAATTCCATGGAAATGTGCTCCCATTTCCATTCAGGAATAAACAAGCTCTATAATAATTCCCCGGGTTTCTATCTTTCTGTCATTACTTGCTGGCACTTCAGACATTTCGATACAAATTCTGTAATATCTGATTTCATCTTTTTTTCTCAAAAACTGTCTTTTCAAATCACTGTACATTTTTCTGCCATCAGGACAATTACGGAATCGACTACTGTATACTTCTGACAATATCTGTCGTTTCAATTCTGAAATATTCAGCACAATAAGACGGTTACTCGCATATAACACACTGTCACAAACCTGATATTTTGATCGATGCCCTGCTCTGATCATCGAAATCGAGTTCTGAACATTCTGATCAACTTTCTGAACTGCTTTAATTTTCAAAATTAGTTCTGATTCAGCCCGCACAGTATAAATTCTCCACTGTCTACTATTTGTTTCAAACACGAATTCAGAATAACAACAATATTCAATCAGATTCGAAACATTCCTCATCAATACTGATCTGCTAAACTCATAAAAATGTACTTTCTGAAAATGCTATCGGTCTCATCCAACTGATCACGACTTCAATTGTGTTAAGATTAACATATATACTATCTTCGGATCTAACATGTTTCGAATACAATCTGTCTCGGCCAAGATTCACATCTCAACAGTTTCTGTATACAACATTTCAATTATCAGAATATTCAATATAATTTTCAAATGTTCGATCTGATCAGTCATATGCTTCAAATATCTCAGGATATCATAGATGAAATAATTATATATAAAACGAGCATAAAAACATCAGAATACTTCTAAACACAGGGTTCATCAACCCACAAACATAGCTGGGGCATCCCAAATAGAAACACTCAATCAAATGTAACTCTCGGCTAGAAATCTTCTAACAGGTCTTTCAAGTCTTTCAATTCAATTAGTGTCATTCTGTACAGAGTTCTAGAAATAAGAACAGTACCTGGCCTTCATTCAATGCTGGAATCTATCTTTCTGACTGAAATTAATTCTGACATCTCATCTAAGCACACATCAGCAATTTCATATACCACTGGCAAATCAGCCCATGATAGGCTTGATTTCAGTATATCAACTGAATACATAAGGAATCCCTCCGTTTATTTTTGTAATAATCGAGTCATCAACATCAAAGATATCAAAGGAATTCTAGATCTAGAATCCCTACTGTAAAATTTCCGTTCATCAGCCATATCTGATCTGAATCTCACAATCTGCTGGAAATAATCACCGGTAGCTCTGTACTTGGTCAGCATATCAATATCAATAGTGCAGTCAAAATCAGACAGCTCAAGTACAATGCAATCTAACTCAATCTCATCTTTGTCCTACTGTAGCATACAATGTCTAACAGATGTCACTGATACAAAACCTCTCCCCAACGAAAAAGAGAGCAATACTATAGCAGATAATAACTCAATAAACAAAGCATATATCCATGCAATTCATTCAAAGATAATCGTATGGAATGCATTAGTATCTATCAATACATATGCAAAATAACCATACCGAAAGTCATTACCTGCAAAAATATCATCAATTGCGCTCTAGCCTACTGTCGAGGAGGCTGGCCACCCGTCTGGCTTCCTCCTAGCCCTGGCTGTGACTGAGGAGTCGTCGGCGATGTCTGGAAGGAGTGAACATTAGATACTCCGTCTATCTGTCTGAGCCACTGATCCAGATGACTCTGCTCCCTGAGATCTTCGGGAACCTCTCTGTGGACAAACTCTAGCAAAATGTCCTTGCTGTCGGCAGATACGAAAACTACCAATCACACCTCGACATTGCTCTGTGGGATGTCTTCCACCACAAGTTCTGCAATAAACTCCGGTATAAGTCTGGCTAAAACCACTGGAGCTATATGAACTGCTCCCTAACTTCTTAAACTGTTTCTTTCGAGTTTTCAAAGGATCTTTCTTTCCACCACTAGTACTGCCGCTATCAAATCTGAGAGGGAATTGCTGTTTCTGTGGTTGAACAGCATACGACTTTCCTCTTTGTTGGATCAAACTTGCCTCAGCTTCTTTTGCTCTGTTCAAAGCATAAACAAAACTATGGGGTCGCTCCACATTTACTAATGCAGATATCTCAGTATTCAATCCCTTGATGAACTGATCAGTTACCGCTTCATCATTCCCAACCATATGAGGAGCAAAACGTAGTAAGGTAAAGAATTTTGCTACATATTCTTCAATATTCAGTTGGCCCTGTCTCAAATTGGTAAATTCTGTATTCTGGTCCTGTCGGTACGATTCTGGGAAAAATCTTTTATAAAACTCAGCTTTGAAGATTTTTCACGTAATTTACTGTACCATGCTGTTCTAAGGCTTCCTTAGTTGCGATCCACAAACTATTCACGACCTCGTGTAACTGGTGTCCAATCAGTTTAATTCTACATTCATCTGGATAATCAAGCGAATCAAACAGCATTCCTATCTCATCTAGCCAACTCTCAAAATCATCTGATGTTTCAGTGCCCTTCAAAATCGGCGGTTGGAATGACTGAAATCTCTTCAACATTGCTTCCATCGGAGTTTCTGACACATCCATCTGACAACTTGAAGTACTACCCGATTCTCGAATTCTTCGAGGAGGTATATCTGATTACCAAAAGAATTAAATAACCAAATACAACAAACCTATTTTAGTCCTCCTCTGATCATCTTACTGCTGATCCAGAATCGGTTCTGATTCATTCTTTACAAGTACACATTGCAATTACTAAAGAAATCAAGTAAACATGTACTTTCAAAGCAATAAAACATGCTTTCATGCTAGCAAAGAACATAAGTATAAGAACAATACAATATTCTCATGCTAGTATCAATAAGTAAGCAAGGAAAAGACTCAATCTACCCCGCTCAGCCTCTTCTATCTCAGGCTAAGGAACCTAATGCTCTGATACCACCTGTTGTGGGGACCCGGGTGCTAACTCATTTTCTTTAATCATTGGGACTAATTGGATCAGTTTTGTATGCTAAAAAAAAATTTTCTTATATATATACATCATAGCATTACTAGCCTAAATATATACAAGCATACAACAAGTTAAGGTTCTTTATTATACAAGATCAAAGGTAAAGTCTACAACATATGATCCACTTGCAAATTTATTCTAAATACAAGTCATACAACTAGTGTTTGTTGTTCTTCACTACAGTCTAGGAATAAACCACCAGTTTCATATCTAGACCCGGATCACCACGCTAATCACCACTCGTTCAAGCTCTTCTCGGTACTGATCCTGTCCCACCTGTTGCCATGCACACATACAAACACGACAACAGCCGGAAACTCCGATGAGAATAAATCTCAGTATAAAACATGTATACATGCAATGCATAATATCATATACAAAACATAAACCATGTATCAAGATCATGAATCATGATTTTAAGACACATTAGTGAATACAGATAAAACTCTTGACTCGACTCAAATCTAAGTCTACGGATCCCGGGGTGAATAAGACGTAACAAGTCTCCCACCTACTCTCCCAATCGGGGTGGCGATACGTCTTATACCTAGACTTCGGTCCTCTCTGTATCGAACGTCTACAATAGGAATCGATCTTCTCCTATGCAATTCGATACCACCGAACATCTAGTAACTTAGCTGCTCTGCCAAGGACACATCTATCTCAAATGCATTTCTATAATTCAATAGAAAAAATGTAAACATCTCAAAGCATAAACAGTCTAGTATGTGGTTTAGGGAAACTCCAGTCCAATCTGACTCGAGTCGTATTTCCCGGTTCAACATTGATTTATACCTTTCTCTTCTCAATCTGACGAAGTCGAAGTCTCGAATTCCACTCTGTCCATATTCAATCTGGTAATGACAATGTCGAATATACGGTGTCAATATACAACTCAATTCAAGACCTGTTCTGCTCAATACTCAAATCAAGACATAATCTAATCAATGTCAACTATGTAACGATACAATCTCAATAAATAGCGAATCGGATTAATATCAATCTACTGATGTTTCGACGGCATACAATATAATCTCAATAACCCCGTCAATCTCAACATCACTGATATAATAACACGACTCATAATCAATATCAGTACAACCCATAATCTCACAATCATAGATCATCATCTCAAATCTGTACAAGCTCGCAATACCGGCAATACAATATCAGTATATACGAATCAACAATTCATCTGATCCAAATCTGAATAATATCAATAAACCCAATAATACAGTATCAATCAGATATCAATCCCACTACCTTATAATCGATAACAACACAATTCTGATATCAATTCGATCTGATCACAATCAAATCAACTCTGAAAATTCATAACAATTTCATACGGTATCTGTTCTTCTATCCGGTTTCAATTATACGATGTCTGATATCGTAAGAACAACATATATCAATCATATCTGATTCTGACAGTATCATAATTTCAAATCATATCAAAACGTAATAAAACTTACGTCCAATTAAAGCCTGCGTCGATAGAAACACGGTACTGCAGTCAGATTCAAAATCGGACGGACGGATTTCTCTCAAATTGAATTCTAGTAACAGAAGCTTAACTTCCTTGGAGCTTTTCGTTTCTTCTCCCGTAGCAACTGAATACAATCTGAAGGATTAACATATATATATATATATATATATATATATATATATCATTCATGTCTCAACCCAACGTGGCTTGTTCTTTGCCCTGCACGTCTCGCGCATATGCACGACACTACTCGGCGCATATGCGCGAGACCTTACGTCTCGGCGCGTGTAGTCTCGGCAGCTCGCGCATATGCGTGCACCATTGCTGCGCATATGCGCGAGGTTCTCTGGACATCACATCAGCTTCTGTACAGCTCGCGCATATGCGCGAGAAGTCTGCCACTGTCGCACATATGCGCGGCTCCTTGTCGTACATATGCGCGAGGTGTTCTGTCCTCGCACATATTTCGTGTTTTCTTCCGTCTTTTCAGGTCTAATCCTTTCCGTCTATAATCACATTAATTATCACAAAATCATTTCAGATTAACAGGATAAAAATCTCGGGCCTTACAAAAAACTCTAACCGATCCCAACTTGGAACGCCCGAGCCATCTTTAATTTTTCTCGAGCCCGGTTCAAACCACCCAGAGCCAAACTCGAGCCACCCCTTGTATAGACCCTACTAGAACCTTAACACCCTTAGGAACCAATCTAGGACTCAAAACCGAACCCCCCTCCCATGTGCATGCTGCGGCCGAGAGTCCTCAAATGCATGGACTCCACGTTGTGCGCCTAGGACCTGACCAACATGCCCAGCCCCTGAACCAATCTCTCAAGCACCTTCATAGGACCCTAAGGACGCACCCTAGCCCATCCCTTGAATCACAGACCGAGCCAACTTCCTTACACGAGCTGCGCAGCCCTGCATGATTGCACTTGGGATCTCGGGTAGAGTCCTAGCTTGCTAGGACTCCTCCCAACCCTCTCGACTCGAGTCCTAGCAGTGGCTATGACTCTACCCTAGACTCACTCAGACCCTAGTCCGAGACCTGGCCCCAAGCCGCGACCCAGCCAAGCGCCCAAGTCCAGAAACCGAACCCCTTCTTTCCTATGACAGCAAAGTGGTTCTAGCTTGGAACGTTTTCATGTGCAGTGGTGATCGTGCATCCTAGGACCCCTAGAACTCGTGTAAAACATGCTTAATCCAATCCTAATTCATGGCAGCCCCTTTACAAAACAATATACATGTTTTTGGATCATAAATCATGCTTTAAAAATCCATGCTTATGTAAAAACGAAAATTAATTAAAATGTCACTTGTTTTTCTTACAAAACATACATAAAAATTTATTATGGTGTGATGATGTTTTGAAGGGAAGAAATATGCGTTCCTTTGCGTATTTAACGCACGATTATTCGTTGACGACGACGAGGAAGGCCTAGGCTTGTGTTCCCTTTGAATGCTTCGAATTTTTCTCTCAACTTTGATGTGTGTGTTCGTGTATAATGATGGAGAGAATTGTGAGGGTGTGCAATCTGAATGTGGCGTGGGGTCTGGTGTTAATGGGGAGGGTTTAACATAATATATACTTAATTAATTCATTAACAAGGCTTAGTCCCATTAATAAATCTAATTGGGCCCATTAGTGTTTAATTAAGATTTTAAAAATAATTTTGTTTAATAAAGTTTGTGAATTTATTAGCCGAGTTGCAAAAACGTTTGAGTTTTTGTTGAAAACCAACACTAATAAAATTTACGTCCTGGCGTATAAAATTACCTCAAAGCCCCTTATTTTCAAAAATATGAAAAAGCATCACCCGTATTTTAAATAATTAAAAAAAATTATTTAATAAAAACATTTTCTATTTTTCAGTCATCGGTCTCCGTTCCTTGATCGCCACTCGAATAATCCTTAAAATACAGTTTTACGCATAATGACAATAAAATCATATTTAACATATAATCATGCAGGTCACATAATCAATTAAGCAATTACAATCAATTAATTATCCATTTTTTCATACTTCCTAGATTTGCATGCAGTTGAATTACGTCGTCTTAATTTTGCACCTTACAATTCCTCCCCCCTTAAATAAAATTTCGTCCTCGAATTTAGAACTTATCGAATAATTCTGGATAGCGATTCTTCAAGTCCCTCTCGGTTTCCCAAGTAGCTTCTTCTTCCGAGTGATTCAGCCACTTGACCTTGACCATTGGAATGACTATGTTACGCAGTCTTCTTTCTTGTCTTGCCAAGATTTGGACAGGTATTTCTTCATATGTCATATTTGGAGTCAACTGTAGGGGTTCGTAATTTAGCACATTAGATGGATTTGACATGTACTTTCACAGCATCGAGATATGAAACACATTGTGAACTCCAGAAAGCGTCGGTGGCAATGCCACTCTATAAGCTAGTGTTCCAGTCCTCTCCAAAATCTCAAACGGACCGATAAATGTTGGACTAAGCACTCCTTTCTTGCCAAAACGCATAATACCTTTCATAGGTGCTATTTTCACAAATACATGATCTCCTACTGCAAACTCTAGGTCTCTTCGTCTCTTATCAGCATAACTCTTTTGTCGGCTTTGTGCAGTCTTCATTCTCTCCCGAATTTTGAGTACAAGCTCGGCAGTATCTTCAATCACATCAGGACCAATCTCTCTTCTTTCACCAACTTCGTCCCAATGAATAGGAGATATACATTTCCTTCCATAAAGTGCTTCAAAAGGAGCCATCCTAATTGATGATTGATAGCTATTATTGTAGGTGAACTCCACACTAAAGGTAATTTTGGTTCCCAACTGCCTTGGAAATCAATAACACAAGCTCGCAGTAGATCTTCCAAAATTTGAATAAGTCTTTCGGACTGACCATCGGTTTGAGGATGGAATGCTGTACTGAATAATAACTTGGTCCCCATCGCTGCATGCAGACTCTTCCAAAAATATTACGTGAATCTCGGATCTCTGTCAGTAACAATAGACAAAGGAATCCCATGCAGACGAACTATCTCTCGAATATATAACTCTGCATACTAAATCATGGTGAAGGTCGTCTTGATAGGTAGAAAATGCGCTGATTTCGTAAGACGATCCATTATCACCCATATAGCATTGGATCCCTTAATAGTTCTCGGCAATCCCACAACAAAGTCCATAGTAATATTTTCTCATTTCCACTCGGGAATATGAAGTGGCTTAAGTTTCCCCACTGGTCTTTGATGCTCTGCTTTTACTTGCTGACAAGTCAAACACTCGAATACAAATCTCAAAATGCCTCTCTTCATGCCTGGCCACCAATATAATAACTGCAAATCTTTATACATCTTCGTGCTTCCCGGATGAATGGAATAAGGTGTGTCATGAGCTTCCTTCATAATAATATCTCTCAAAGAATCGTCACTAGGAACCCATAAGCAATCTCGATAAGGAACTATACCATCCACCTCTGAATATAATTTTCGGCCCTTGGCTTCATCTCTAGCTCTCCACTTTTGCAATTGCTCGTTGGTAGACTGTCCATCACGAATTCTATATCTCAAAGTCGAATGTACTGATAATGTGGCGAGATTAGGGGCCTCGCCCCTAGCATAAACTGTAAGCTCAAATCGCTGTATCTCGGATTGCAACGGTCTTTGAAGTGATAACTGAGTGATACTTGCTGCTTTTCTACTCAATGCGTCTGCCACAACATTAGCTTTTCCCGGATGATAGCTAAACTCACAGTCGTAGTCCTTTACTAATTCAAGTTATCTTCGCTGTCTCATATTCAACTATTTTGGGTGAAGAAGTATTTCAAACTTTTATGGTCGGTGAATATTTTGCACTTCTCCCCATATAAGTAATGTCTCCAAATCTTCAATGTAAAAACTACTGCTGCAAGCTCGAGTGATGAGTAGGGTAGTTTTTCTCGTTAATTTTCAATTGTCTCGACGCATAGGCTATAACTCGGTCGTTTTGCATCAGAAATGTGCCCAAACCAAGTTTAGAAGAGTCAGTATAAAGAACATACTCTCCTTACCTAGATGGCATAGATAACACTGGCTCTGATATCAAGGCTTGCTTCAACTTGATAAAACTGTCTTGACACTCGGATCCCCAAATAAACTTTGCATTCTTCTTAGTCAAGGATGTCAAAGGTACTGCAATGGATGAGAATCCTTGAATAAATTTGCGATAATAGCCAGCTAGTCCCAAGAAACTGCGAATCTCGATAACACTCTTCGGTACTGGCCACTCTTTCACTGCCTCAACTTTACTTGGATCAACTTCAATGCCATCACTAGAAATAATGTGGCATAAGAAAGCCACTCTATCAAGCCAAAACTCACAATTGCTGAATTTTGCATATAACTTTTTATCTTGCAGTACTTGTTGTGCTGTCATCAGATGATGACTATGATCCTCTTTTCTCTTGGAATAGATCAATATATCATCAATGAAGACTATGATGAATTGATCTAAATACGGCTGAAATACGCGATTCATGAGATCCATGAAGATCGTTGGCGCATTGGTCAACCCAAACGGCATGACCATAAACTCGTAGTGCCCATATCTAGTACAAAATGTTGTCTTGTGAACATCAGACTCTTTTACTTTCAATTGATGGTACCCAGAACGCAGATCAATCTTAGAAAATATTGATACTCCTTGTAACTGATCAAATAAGTCTTCAATTCTTGACAGTGGATACTTATTCTTGATAGTGACCCTATTAAGCTCTCGATAATCAATGCAAAGACGCATACTACCATCTTTCTTCTTCACAAATAATACCGGTGAGCCCCATGGAGAATAACTAGGGCGAATGAAACCTTTGTCTAGCAATTATTGGATTTGATCTTTTAATTCTTTCATTTCGGCATGTGCTAGATGATAAGGTGCTTTGGATATAGGTACTGTGCCCGGCATTAGTTCAATAGAGAATTCCACTTCAAGATCTGGCAGAATGCCAGAAAAGTCCTCGGGAAAGACGCTAGGAAAATCTCTGACAATATCAACATCCTCTAACTTCTGACTGTTAGGAGCATGTGTGGTAGCGACACGTGCTAGAAAAGCTTGACATCCATGTTTAATAAGTTTCCTCGCACATAGACAAGAGATAATGTACGGCATTTGTTTGTTTCTCGCCGCCTCAAAGACAAAAGATTTACCACTAGGCGGTCTAATAGACACTGATCGCTGACGGAAATCAATCGAAGCTCCATTTGCTGATAACCAATCCATACCGAGTATGATATCAAATTCAAGCATAGGAAGCACAATAAGATATGCCCGAACCACATTTTTGAATAAGAGAAGCTCCAGATTCTTGACAATTTTAGACGTGAGCATTGAATCACCGGAAGGAATAGAAACTTTGAAACCCAAACCCATATCTTGAGGAGTAATATTCAGTCTTTTGATGAAGGTTTCAGATATGAAAGAACGTGTAGCTCCCGAATTTAGTAGTGCATAGGTTGCCACACCTTGAATGATAATCCTTCCCTGCGGCTAAAACGTCTTTTAAATCTTTTCGTGTTGAAGCTTAAGGAATTTATATTATTAATTTCCCAAAGTTATGTGAAGATTACGCGTTGAACTTAAGCATTTCTTTAAAAAAATTGCATTTTAGCCCTTCAATATTTCAAAATTTGCATATAAGCCCTTATAATTTTTGAAATTTTTCATTTTGGTCCCTTGAATTTCGAAAATTACATTTTTGACTCTTAAGAATTCGGAAATTTCACTTAGGTCCCTTAAATTTTGGTTAATTTCATTAAGGCCCTTACATTTTTCAGAAATTGTACTTAGACCCCTCAATAAATTTCGAAACCCTTAGCAACCCTTGATTATGATTTTCTTTAAATTTTGGCCCAAAAACTTTTTATTTGGAATTAAATCATACTTTACATAAAATAAGGCACAAAATTCCATATTAATTTCTAGGGTTTCTCAAATCATTACTTAAATCCAACTAGGATAGAACATGCAACCTAATTTCCTCTAGGTTAAGCTTGATCCCAATTCAATTTTAATAACTAATTTAACATTTCATGCAACAAAAGCAGTATAAAAATGTTAAACGACTAAGTTACCCTTAATGAGTGTAGTGTCTGCCTCCTCTTCAGCTTCTTCAGCATTCATAACAAAAGATCGTCCCACAGTAGGTGCTTTTCTCTTCGGGCAATCAGCCGCCTTGTGCCCATTCTCTTTGCAGTAGAAACATTTGAATGTCCCCCATTCACATTTGCCAAGATGTAAACGATTGCACTCCTTGCATAGTTTCCTCTCAGCAGGCTTTGGTGCTCCAGGATTTTGTGGCTTTTGCTGTCCTTGTTTCTTGACTTGACCTTGGGGCTTTTGAGGCCCTTGAGGTCTAGGAGGACCCGTATATGGTTTCTTGTTTGTCTGATTGTTATTTTGGTGTTCTTGCCTCTTGAACTGCAACTCAATGTCCCTCAAAGATTGCTTAGACTGGAATGCATAAGTAATAGCAGTGGCATAGTCCAAAGGACGCATCATCATAACATTATTTCATAAAGTGGGTCGTAGACCATCCATGAAGTGTCTAAGTTTCTCTGCAGGATCCCTCGCAATAAGGGGTACAAAGTGACAACCCCTACCAAATTTCTTCACAAACTCAGCAACAGTCGAGTCTCCCTAACGGAGGCTCATAAACTCTCTCTTCAGTCGCCCTCTAACATCAGCAGTGAAATACTTCTCGTAGAATATCTCCTTAAATCGTGCCCAAGTAAGAGTAGAAATATCAATACCATGCTCGGCTCCTCCCACCATAAATAAGCATCATCCCTAAACAGATAAGTGGTACACTTCACACGGTCAACATCCCCCATATCCAGATAACGGAAGTGTACCTCGAGTGAACGAATCCAACTCTCAACAACAAAGAGATCGGTGGTGCCAAAAAATTCCTTCGGCCATAGCCTCCAGAACTGATCATATATGTCATGTTGTGGCCTAGGTGCATGCTGCATCTGCTGTAATTGCTGCTGTAACTGTTACTGCTGTAACTGCTGATGCTGTAATTGTTGTTCGAAGAGACGAGCCATCCCCTCTAAGGCACGAGTAGCAGCATCACCTGGAGGAGGTGGCGCATTACCATTCTGATTCTCTTGTTGGTTCACACTGTTCTCAGCTTGATTCTCAATAACAGAGGCACGTTTAGGAGGCATTTTATCTGAATGTTTTCCACACTCTAACGTAACCAACATGCATTTAAATCTAAGTTTTCTAATCATGTGACATACCATAATTCATTTTAGCAATTTAATCATACAAAGCATATATACTCAAAAAACTAGTGAACATGCAACGTAGACATATTATTCATATAATCATGCAGGTAACATCATATTAAATCATACAAAGCATGTAAAACTTACAAATTGAGGCTTGATGACTGATCTTTCCGGCGCTGATGGTGGCACAACCCTTTACAGGACCTTTGCTCTGATACCAACTGAAATGTCTGCTAATCTTTTTGCTTAAAAGTACTATAAATTTTTTTTACAACACTTTAATAAATCGTCCGAACCCTAAACAACCTATATAAAATATTTTTGCACCATTTTTAAAATAAAATAACCAACTAGTATTTAAAAATAAAAGAAAATAGTCAAAACATGAAATCGTCACGTATAACAAACCTAGAAAGCAATAAATTTGAAAAGTGTAGCTCATACTAAACCTCTCAAAAATCTCTCAAACGCATAAATAAATAGTCGTAAAATCTTTTAACTTAAACGTAAACATAAATCATAAGTGCGGAAATTAGAAGCACTGGTCCTCGGGTCATGTGCATCTTCAGTCCAGTCAGGTCAACCATCAAGACCTCCAATATCATAATTATCAATATCACCTGCATCAATCACACCTAGTGAGTCTAAAGACTCAACACATCATATTCTTGACAGCAAGTAATACATATACAGATCACATACAAAAGTGAAAAATACTTGTACTTAAAATAACATTTTCATGACATGCATAACATAAACTTTAACATTTCCTTTCTCCTCATTTCATAAATAGTTCCTTCTTATCATGATCATAAACGTTTTTCCTTTTTATTGAATTCAGATCGTTAATTGTGACTTTCCTCATTCTCAAAAAGTCGATGGACCCATCTACATGTAACCACAGTACTAGGCGGCGGTGACACCAGCGGCACTCTCACCGTCAACTGGGCCTTGGCCTTTCTTTATCAAATGGAAATACGATCGTCGGGCTCCCTCTGGGGCCTTTTCCCATAAATGGGCTCCCTCTGGGGCTTTTTCCCTCACGATATCCTCATTCTTATTCTCATATCCTCAATAGTTACAATTACTTCACTTCCTTCAACGTTTTTCATTTTCATCACTTTATAAAAATCATGCATTAATATCATTTTCTTTTAAAAACAAGCTTGCAACATAACTTTTAACTTTATCGTCCATCATCAATTCCATGAATGAATCATACAATTCCATAAACCTTTAAAATAAATATTTTAACATATAAAAATTCTTAAACATTTAAAATAATCATAAAAGCATATAAAACAACATTCAGAGCACTGCCATGACGTTTACTAATTTTCCTGGTGTAAAAAGAACGTTTTACCCTAGACGTAAATTTTCACGTTTTTGACTTTTTCTTAAATTCATTGACTCTAACATGCCCCAAATAATTATTTAACCATAGATTAATTTTTCCATAATTTTATTTAGCTTAAATATTAGACTTTTTAATTAATCTTTAATTAATCGTTTTTACGGCGTTTTAAATACCGAAAAAATCCCAAACTTAAAATAAAATTACTAACTTTAAAACTTCGACATTGAATAAATATTTGGCCCTCGTGAACCATGTCTCGACCCCCGTGAGCCATGTTTTAATTAATTTTCGCAAAGAAAAACCCTAACCGAGCCCAACTTGGAACGCCCGAGCCATCTTTAATTTTTCTCGAGCCCAGCTCGAACCACCCTGAGCCAAACTCAAGCCACCCCTTGTGTAGAACCTACTAGACCCTTAACACCCTAATGAACCAACCTAGGACTCAAAATCGAATCCCCCTCCCATGTGCATGCTGCGGTCGAGATTCCTCAAATGCATGGACTCCACGTTGTGCGCCTAGGACCTGACCAACGTGCCCGGCCCTTGAACCAGTCTCTCAAGCACCTTTCTAGGACCCTAAGGACTAGCCCTAGCCCAGCCCATGAACCACAGACCGAGCCAACTTCCATGCACGAGCCGTGCAGCCCTACATGATTGCACTAGGGCTCTCGGGTAGGATTCCTTGATAATACTCCTCCCAGCCCCCTCGACTTGAGTCCTAGCGTGGCTATGACTCTACCCTAGACTTACTCAGACCCTGGCCGAGCCCTGGCCCCAAGACGCGACCCAGCCAAGAGCCCAAGTCTAGAAACCGAATCCCTTCTTCCCTATGACAGCAAAGTGGTTCTAGCTTGAAATGTTTTCATGTGCAGTGGTGATCGTGCATCCTAGGCCCTTAAAACTCGTGTAAAACATGCTTAATCCAATCCTAATTAATGGCAGCCCCTTTACAACACAATATACAAGTTTTTGAATCATAAACCACGCTTTAAAAATCCATGCTTATGTAAAAACGAAAAATAATCAACATGTCACTTGTTTTTCTTACAAAACATACATCAAAACTTATTATGGTGTGATGATGTTTTGAAGGGAAGAAATATGCGTGCCTTTGCGTATTTAATGCACGATTATTCGTTGACGACGAAGAACGACGACGAGGAGGGCCTAGGCTTGTGTTCTCTTTGAATGCTTTGAATTTTTCTCTCAACTTTGATGTGTGTGTTCGTGTATAATGATGGAGAGAATTGTGAGGGTGTGCAATCTGAATGTGGCGCGGGGTCTAGGGTTAATGGGGAGGGTTTAACATAATATATACTTAATTAATTAACTAACAAGGCTTAGACCCATTAATAAATCTAATTGGGTTCATTAGTGTTCAATTAAGATTTTAAAAATAATTTTGTTTAATAAAGTTTGTGAATTTATTAGCCGTGTTGCCAAAACGTTCGAGTTTTTGTTGAAAAACCAACACCGATAAAATTTACGTCAAGACGTATAAAATCACCTCAAAACCCCTTATTTTCAAAAATATGAAAAAAAAATCACCCATATTTTAAATAATTAAAAACAATTATTTAATAAAAACATTTTCTATTTTTCAGTCATCGGTTTTCGTTCCTCGATCGCAACTTGAATAATCCTTAAAATACAGTTTAATGCATAATGACAATAAAAACATATTTAACATATAATCATGCATGTCACATAATCAATTAAGCAATTACAATCAATTAATTATCCATTTTTTCATACTTCCTAGATTTGCATGCAGTTGAATTACGTCATCTTAATTTTGGATCTTACACAATCCATTCTCAATATCACATCAAAATCGGTCATTTTCAGAACTATCAAATTAGCATACATCTGATGGCCTTGGAAATATATTGGACACCCTCGCACAATTTGATATGTCTATAATTCTTGCCCGGAAGGTAAAGCTATAGCCAGTTGTGTCTCTGTTGTACTTGATGTAATGTCCAGTTTCCTTACAAACGATTCCGAAATAAAGGAATGAGTGGCTCCTGAATCTAGTAAAACAATAGTAGTGATACCAGAAATCAAGAACATACCGGTGATCATTGATGTATCCGCATCCACTTCCTCTTTAGTCATCATGAAAAGGCGTCCTTGTACTTTCTCAGAACTTCCTGGACAATTTTTGGCGAGATGCCCTGGCTTTTTGCAACGATAACAAAAATTGATTCCTTGCATACATTCACCAACAAGGAATTTGCCAAATTTAGGACAAGGTGGTCTGTCTTGTTCATTACGTGGAGGGGACCCTTGCCACGGGGTTCCTTTGGTCGAGTACCTCTGATATTGGTCTTTTTGCCTTGTTCTGTTCCTTGGCTCTTTTGAAAGTACTGTTGCCTTCGCTGTTGCTTGTCTCTGTCAATGTCTTGTTCATCCTGTTCTGCGATAAGTACTCTTTTCACTATCTCCCCATATGTAACAACTTTCGACATTCGTACATCTCTTTTAATTCCAAGCGAAGTCCACGCATTAAGTGTTCGCCCTTACTTGTGTTATTCTGTGCAATACATGGTACATTGAAAGGATCGGTTATAAGGTGAAAAGTGTTTAGAAGGGGGGGTTGAATAAACACTCACGTATTTATATTCTTTTCGAATATAGAGTTCAGTTTAGTGACAAACTGATGCTCGGTATCTCGTCAGTCGATAACAATCAGTTTAACCGAGAAAAACAGTTGCGGAGGTAAACTAACTGAGAGATAGAATAGCTAACTGAAAGTAATAACTGAAATGAAAATGCACACGGTTTGTTTCTGGATGTTCGGAGAATATAATAACTCTTACGTCACCCCTTCTATCACGAAGATAGGATTTCAACTAAAAGACTTTGATCGAATACAAGAGTTGTACGGACCCACTTCAATTTGGACTTAACACTGCCAAAACTGAAACTCTTAGTTCACAAAAACTTTTACAGTGCGTGACTGAAATTCAACAAGACTGAATGAATTTAACAAAGATTTCAAAGTGCTAACAAGCTCGTAAATATAGCCTTGATTGCTACTGATATATCTGATAAGAGTGAGCTTTTGATATTTGAATACGAGTTGATTTTTGCAGAGTAACAGCAAGTTTGAATAGAATAGTAGTTCGTATGTTTTCTCAGCTGCCCTCTTCACCTATTTATAGGCTTCCCTCTCAACGATAATATTAAATAATGTTTGAATCCATATATCCGTAGATTGCCAAGTCAATATTCTTTGACATTCGTACACTGCAATCTCTGAAATGCGGCGTTCCACTACGAGTTGCAGTCTGTTGTACTATTTGTCAATTGTCGTTCTCAACTGATGACGTGTACAACTGAGAGATCAGCTGAATGATACTAGCTTGAGTGTTTTCGGCTGAATATATCGACTGATAGGTTTACGACTGATCAGTCAGTTGACTGCTCATTCAGTTGCGTAAATCAATTGCGTTGGTATCAGTTGCCTTTAATATTAAGCACATTAATCATCAGTTAGGCAAGTGATAATTGATTTGCGAAGCCTGGTAACTTGATCAGTTAGTCCAATAAATTCAATGCTTAGTTTGTCAAATCATTGAAATTTAGTTTCCAACAATTTCCCCCTTTTCGGTGATTGACAAAACTTGGAATTTAATAAACTGATCAGCTAAAGTAAAGAGAATACTTTAAGTCCTTGTAGATAAAATAATTTTTCTAGTGTACAGATTCGTACAAAAAAAATAACTGACAATAGTTGTCTCTTCAGTTGTATCCTCTCTTATTCCTTCATCAATCTAGCTGCTTCCCCCTTTTTGTCAAGCACGTTGACTTTGAGAGATAAAATCCTAACATCAGCTGCAATATCTTTGACGGCAGTTAGTACAGTGGTTTGCAGCAAGTCGATTTTCTTTGAGACAGATGTCTCCATAGATTCTACTCGTTTGCTGATTGAGTCTTGAGTAAGTGAGAAACTTTCAGCTAAGCCTATGTTCTTTTTAAATTCGTCGATCGCAAAGGAGATAGAGGTCACAACAGTTTGAATTGATTTCAGTTTCTCTGAATTGAATGAACTAGAGGAGTTCAGCTTCAGAGAGTGAGCAAGCTGAGTGCTTTGAATTTCCTTGATTTCTTGCATTATTTTTGACATGTTGAGCTGAATGTCCTGAATCTATTCAAGCACTAAATCCATGTCTGAGGATGGATGAGGAGATACAGGTTTAGTCATCTTTGGTTTCTGTTCCTTAGTAGTTTGATCAAAGACCACCATAGTCCTGTCAAAAACTACTGTGTCAGCTCTGGAATGCCTTGAATACTGGCTTCTTGTTGAATAGGAGGAGAAGAAGATTGATTTGTAGCAGCAGATGAACTGTCCTGGTGATTAAGTTGATGATCTGTGGTAGTTTCAGTTGGAGGGTCAATGACTGGTGGTTCTGATTGTTGTGCAACTGAAACTTGTTGTGGTTCGTCAACATGCAACTGAGCCTCCTTAGTGTCAACATTTTCTATATTCGGCTCAACAGGTGAGTGAATGGGCACATCAGTTTGAACATCTTTTTCAGCAAGGACACAGATATTAGCATTTGTAGCTGCTTCATTTGTTGGGAGTTCAACTGATTCAGTTGAAGGCTCATTTGTCTGAAGTTCTTGGCTACTGACTGAATGATTTCATCGATATCAGCAAGTGTCAAGTTAGCGTCCGAGTAAATTTTAGGATCAGCAGAAGAAGATTGGGGCACACCCTGAATTGGCTCTATAGTTGTAGCAGCAGCTTGTTCTGGGGATGGCGCTTTGGGTTGTGATGACGATTCGTCTTCTTCTTCTTCTGAAGTGCTTCATGATTGACTAATTCCTGATCCAGTTCCCAAAACTTTATCTGCGATTATAGAGCAAGAAGATCTGTGTCCAACTGAATAAGTACAGCTCGATCATTATAAGCAGTTGGACTTCTAGGAATGTAGTTGCTTTTGAGCTTCTCAATCAATTGATCCAACTTTTTGGCTCTTATTTGATCAAAGAAATAATTTTTTCTCCCAGAGCCTGAACAATGGTAGCAGCTTTGACCATTTTGAGAACAGTTGCTTCCAATTTAATGAATTTATTCAGTTTAGATTTCTTTTTCAACTGTTTGACAAACGTGTGAGTTCTGAAACTCGTCCAAGCATTATAAATTTTCAGTTTGGATTCAGCAAATGCGTTGACCTGTTCCCAGATAAGGTCAATGTGAGTTTGAATTTCATTTGATGGCCTAGGCTCTTCGATCAACTTGCCCTTGCCTTTCTCATCAGAGAGAATGTGCTGAATGTTCAGTCCAGAATGAGTAGCATCCACTAGTTCCTGAATTTTGATTCCTTTGGGTCGAGCAGGAACAAGGATGGTAGGTCGATTGATATTGATCAAAGGATCTGAAACTCTTGCTGATTCCTTCTTTGTACTAGCTGTACTGATGACCTTTTTGGATGGATCAGTTGGTGGAGGTAACTGATATTTAACTGAAACATCAGCTGGAATGGCTTTTAAAGGAATAGCCTGAATAGGCTGTTGAGCGTCTGATTGCTTCAATCTATCAGCTGTGAAAAATTCCAACATTGCTACCGGCTTGGTTTTTTGCGTCCTTTGTTTCTTTGTAATCTTCTGAGAAGGTGTCTTCTCAGAATCTGAGTCACTGACAATCAATTTTCTATTGATTGTTTTCAGCTGAGCCAATGTTTTTCCCTTCTTTACTGGCTTGGGAACATCATGCTGCATCCCTATCTCCTTTTTGATCTTTACAAACTGATCAGGAGAGATGTCCAGTTTAGTTTTGGGTGGCTGAACATGTTAGAGTAGGTGCCCGTCGAGCCAAGTGTTGGCCGATGGTTCATGATTAAACTCTATGTATAAACAGTCTTTATTTTAATAATATTTGAATTTATCATTTTGGCACTTCTTTATCTGTATACCCATGCTAGTTGCATGGATAAAGCCCTTGAATATACAAATAGAAGAAAGAATATGAGATGCTCATATGATGAGTATCATGAAACTCATATTTGTAATACTGTATATTCTAAACGGTTCCTCGTCGATTCAGCCGTCACTAAGAAGGATATAGGCCGCTCGAGTTCGAGACTAGTATCTGCGATGTGAGTACCATGTTTCATTGGTAGGGGACATTGTGATGTCCGAGCATGCAGATAGGTGCTCCTTGTAGAGTGCACTGAACAACCCTCCATAAAAGGACTTTCCAAGTGGTTCTCACTTATCGAGTGGAAAAGTCCTAGTTTATGGTTGTACATCATTAGTCCTTATGACCCGGGACAACATTGAGACTCTATGTGCTAGAATTACACTTTGACTTGTTTACCGACTCTCATGGGGTCATCAGGTGGCAAGGTTGGGTGTTCTGTCGAAACATATAGGAGTCGATGCGTTGTAGTCGGGGATTCACCGCTTACCTTCTGGTATGGATATCCTATGTGCTATCATGTGTATGTAGGTTGAAATCTCTGATCAGAGTATGGTGGTAATTATGAAAGGGGTTTCATAGATTACACCATCGATGCAACTACGACATGACACATAGTATCGATTCATTGACAACTCTCAATAAACCAATGGTTGTCGAATTTGTCGGGATATAGGAGTTGAAGGGACCGTACTGTACGCTAACCATAATTGAATGGTTCTTGCAGGAACTATCATTTGAAACCTAGGGAATCATGTAAACGATGCTGCTAGGCGTTAAACATGATTGGTTGGGTACTATCAGACTTGAGTTCTGACGTTCTTGTTATCAAGGAGTTGATAAGTAAGAATGGAGCAATTGGGGTATGCTCATATAAGGACATGTTTAGTCCGAATCACATGGAGATGTGAACCCACGGCTAGTTGTATCAATGAACCATTGAGGGCCACACAAGTACTAGCTTTCTAGATCTCGTTGAGAAGTAAAATTAGTTCAATGTGTTGAACGGCTTATAAATGAGTTTATAAGCGTTGAGAAAAATAGAAGCATGACTTCTATGAGAGAAATGTAATTTTTTTTTATGAATGTGTTCCTAAATTAAAAATAGACCAAGTAAATATTGTATTTGAAAATTGTGATTTTCATAAACATTATTATGGACTAAATTAAATTAATTCAAGTGTTGAATTAATAAAACACTAGTGGGCCTAGTAGAGTCCAAATATTAAATTAATTCAAGTGTTGAATTAATTAAATAACATTAAGCCTTGTAGAGCCCAATTGGAAATAATTATTTAACTAGTGGGCTTGAGTAAAATCAAGTAAAGTATAATTGGGCTCAAATATGTTTGAGACAATTAAAAAGTCCATGGGCCCTTTGTAAATGTTATAAGCCCACTAGGGTTTGCATGCTTGGGAGGAGAAGAGTTGTGAATACTTTTTATTAAAATATTGCATGGCATGCAAGACAACTTTTCCACTTTTCCCACAACCAAGGCAACTCTTCCCCTCCCTCATTCAAGTGTGTTGGCCGAAAATTAGGAGGAGTTTCTCCTTAATTTTTCTCTCCTCTTGTGTTCTTCAATAGTTGGAGAAACAAGTCACTTCTCTTTGAAAAAGCCTTACATTTTCTAGTGCAAGTGTGAGGTGGATCTACATAGTTGGTGGTGGGCCTAATTTTTGAAGGAAAGGAGGAGAGCTTGAAGATTTGTCATCCCATTCAAGAGCTTTGTTGTTTGACAACAAAGTTGGAGCCATCATCAACCTCAAGAGGTTGATAGGTATAATTTTCTCAACACCCTATGTATGAAAGTTGAGATTTTTGTATATGCTACACCTAGTACAAGGGTGCCGAAATCTTTCATGTGATTTTCGAAAATTTTTGCTTCCGTTGTACTTCCGGTCACCGTAACCGATCCCCTTTCAAGTGGTATCAGAGCTAAGGGTACTAGTTTTTTGTAGCATATACATGATATTATATTGAGATCGATTTCTAACCGCATGAGAAATATTTTTGCAACAAAACCGAGGCTGAATTTTGGGGATGTTTCGGGCAGCTCGGGCTGCCCGAACAGCCCCTACTTTAAAATAAAAAAAATTTTTTGTAGCCGGAATCCGGCGACGGAGCTCCGGCGATGGCGATGACGACTAGGGTTTCCAAAAGTGTTTTGGATTATCAAAGTGTCATGGGCCTTGAATTGTTGGGTCATTGGATGGCTAACATATTTGTGAATTTTAAATGGGCCGAAATGTTTTTGGTGAAAAATAAGTTTTTGGGCCCTTAAGTTTTAAATTACAAAAGTTGTAAATTTTTCTCATAAAATAAATAATTGAAGTTCGACTTTAATTATTTATAGTAAATTGTGATTTATAAGAAATTCGGTTATAAATAAATTAATTGGAAAGTAGACAAAGGTGTTTGTATACTTTGTTAATTTAGTTTATAATCGTGACGGTTAGTGATTGGATCAAGATATATAATATTGGATCAATTAATTATTGTGATAATTAATTGATGGTGTATGATATGTGATATTATGCATGAAGGATGATCAAAAGCCCAAGCCCAATTTGCTAGGTGTATGCTAGGATATTTTGTGTTGAATAATTGTAATAATTATCAAATTTAAAGTGGGCTTGGTTTATGGCCCGTTCCCACCCCCATGAGATGTATCCCTATTTGCCATGGATATTTATTTGTAAATATTAGTATAGTGGATGATCAAGATTGGAAGATGGTGGCCATGATGATTATGAAGATCGAAGACATGTAAATATTGGAAGCTAATGTAATAGTTGCATTTGCATCCCTTGCATTACCCTAGGATTGGACCTAGGCCCGTGTTTAGCTCACACGGGCCATTAGTATTGGGGCGATTGATCATCCTTGTTTAGTTTACTGTTTATAATATATGCATGATATGTTATAAATAATGAGTGTGCGTTATTATTATGATAATAACAAAGTTGCATGAATCCGACAAACATACGATCAAACATGGCGAGCTTTTAAATAAAATTAATGATGAGACCTTTCAAAATTAAAAACCCTCATTTTGAATAAGATTCAAAATTAATATCAAGCCCGAAAAGGGGAATTATAAATTTGTTTATAATTTCCATGTCTTCCATCGACAATGGGTGCATGATGAACGCTACCCGTACTCGGGGCTCGACTCATATTATTGGGGGGGCCCTGGGTGCCGGAAAGCTGTGACATCCATTGACATGGTGATGTGAACTACGTGGAACTCCCATGATTTCGGCTCATATTATTGAAGGAACTCATGGCGACCGTCTATTAAGGTTCAAAATCGATGGGTAAGGCTTGACACATGAAGATGAACGACGTCATATTATTGGGTCCTAATCAAACGTGAGACAAAAGTTTACGTAAGGGTTGCATTGTGATGCAATTGGAAACTACCTTTTAGAAATTGTGATTGGCTGATATTATTCGGGATCATAATTCGTTAATTGGACCTTACGTACCTACTGAGGAAAAGAGTTTCCCGTTTTCACTAGAGGGTAGTGGAAATGTCAAAACAGTGGGAGCGAAAATTTATAAAGTTAAAGTCCAAACTTTATATCTTATTAAATATTTTAAAATAGTCATTAACATTTATCTATTTTACTTTTCAGTACAAAAATTTGACAATGTCTTCAATTCGCAATCCGCTTTCTGCCATACTCGAAAAACATGTGTTAACCGGACCTAACTATCTCACTTGGCTAAGAAATCTGAAAATCGTCCTAAACTCGGAAAAGATTGCATATACACTGACTGAGTCGTCCCCTGCTGAGGCTCCGACTAGCTGCACTCCTGAGGAATTGCAGACCTACAAGGATTGGTGTGACCATGACTTGAAGGCTAGGTGTTATATGCAGGCTTCTATGAACGATGAGCTGCAAAGGCGTTTTGAGGATGCAAAGAATGCTGCTGACATTCATGTGCACCTCAAGGAGCTCTTTGGTGAGCAGACTCGGCCTCTTAGGCATGCTACCGTCAAGGAGCTGATCACTATGCGCATGCGAGATGGGGCCTCGGTCCATGAGCAAGGCCTGAAGATGATTGGGCTCGTGGACAAGCTCGTTGGCATGGATTTGATCTTGCCTTCGGAGTTGACCACCGACGTGTTGCTCTTATCGCTGCCTAGCTCATTTGATCCTTTTGTGGTGAACTTCAACATGAACAAGATGGAGCCGACCCTTGAGGAGTTGGTGAATATGCTTGTGACCTTTGAGTCCACTATCAAGAAAGAGAAGCCGGTTTTTTTTGTGGGCTCTTCATCTGGTACGAAGACCGGTCCAATTGGGAAGGGAAAGAAGCGTTCTTTCCAACGTCCCAAGAAGAACGCGCCCTTGAGGAGGCAGACTCCGATTCCCGCTGTGGCAGCCGCACCAGTTAAGGCTGACAAGACTGTTGACATCTGTCATCACTGCAGGAAGCCTGGACATTGGAGGCGTAATTGCAGGGAATATCTGGCCCAGAAGAGTTCTGGAAACGGTATGTTCTATATCGAAGTAAACATTTCAATTAACTCTACTTCTTGGGTATTGGATACCGGCTGTGGCTCACATCTCTGTAATGATTTGCAGGTGATGGGAAGAAGTAGGAGGCTCAGGGAAGGTGAGACCTTCTTGAGGATGGGCAATGGGGCAAGAGTTGCTGCCAAAGCTGTTGGAGATGTTTCTTTAATTTTGAACAATGATTTTAAGTTGTTGTTAAGAGATGTTTTGTTTGTACCAGACTTGGTGAAAAATATTATTTCCATTTCTATGTTAGACAAAGATGGATTTTCTTGTTTATTTAGCAAAGGTGTTTGCAATATTTACAAGAATGAATGTTTAATTGGTACTGGAGAACTTGAAAACGATCTCTACACCTTAAAATTGAAAGATATTCCACTTAACAATGTCCAAGCTATAACAACAACAGACAAGCGCAAAAAAGATACTCTAAATTCGGCACAATTATGGCATGCTCGATTAGGACATATTTCCTTAAGAATGATGAACAAGTTAGTTGGAGTAGGCATGTTTGATATGTCTGATATTAATGCTCTCACGACTTGTGAATCCTGTCTAAAAGGAAAGATGACCAAGATTCCCTTTAAGGGCCATGTGGAGCGAGCCAAAGGGTTATTGGATTTGATCCATACCGATGTGTGCGGTCCGCTTAGCATCACCACTAAGCATGGACATGCCTACTTCATCACCTTTACCGATGATTTTTCGAGGTACGGGTATGTGTATTTGATGAAATACAAGTCTGAAGCCTTTGAAAGGTTCAAAGAATTCAGAAGTGAAGTAGAGAAGCAATTGGGACGAAGCATCAAGACACTTCGATCGGATCGAGGTGGTGAGTACTTGAGTGCCGAGTTCCAAGAGTATCTTAGGGAGAATGGGATTCTCTCGCAGTGACTCCGCCCGCTACACCACAGTTGAATGGTGTTTCGGAGCGTCGTAACCGGACTTTGATGGACATGGTTCGGTCTATGATGGGGTTCACGGAGTTGCCGCCATCCTTTTGGGGATATGCGCTTGAGACAGCAGCGCTGTTGTTGAACAATGTCCATTCAAAGGCAGTTGACAAGACACCATATGAGATATGGATGGGTAAGCCACCCAAATATTCTTATCTTAGAATATGGGGGTGCCCTGCTTATGTGAAGCAGGTAGTGGGAGATAAATTGGATAGTCGATCCATTTTATGTTACTTTGTGGGATATCCAAAGAATTCAGTTGAATACTACTTCTATCATCCCCAAAAAACAAAGGTGTTTGTTTCTAGGAATGTAACCTTTTTAGAAAAGAATTTCTATTAGATAGAAAAGGCAAGATGATAGAACTCGAAAAGGTTCGAGAGACACCCACCATTGTAGAACCCACACCCGAAGAGCCAAGAGAGGAGATACAAGCTCCTAGAAGATCCGAGAGAGTCTCGAGACCACCTATGAGGTATGGTCTGCTTCTTGAAGAGGGCCATGATGAGCCTGACCATGGATGTGATCCAAGGACCTTCAAGGAAGCATTATCTGATGCCGATTCATCCAAGTGGCTTGAAGCGATGGAATCTGAGATGAATTCCATGCATTCGAATTATGTGTGGAATCTCGTGGATCCACATGAGGGAATTGTTCCCATAGGGTGTAAATGGATTTACAAGAGGAAACTTGGGGCGGATGGGAAGGTATTGACCTTCAAGGCGCGATTGGTGGCAAAAGGATATACTCAAAGACAAGGATTTGACTTTGAGGAAACCTTTTCTCCAGTTGCAATGTTCAAGTCCATAAGGATTTTGCTAGCCATAGCTGCATGGTATGACTATGAGATATGGCAGATGGATGTTAAGACAGCCTTTTTTAATGGGGATATTAAGGAAGAGATTTACATGTCTCAACCCGAAGGGTTTACATCTATCGGAAGTGAGCATATGGTATGCAAACTTCAAAGATCTATTTATGGTCTAAAGCAGGCATCTAGGAGTTGGAACCTCAGATTCGATAGTACAATCAAAGAGTTTGGTTTTGCTAAGAATCCTGAGGAACCCTGTGTGTATAAGAAGGTCTGTGGGAGTGCTGTGACATTCCTGGTGTTGTATGTTGATGACATTCTACTCATTGGGAATGATGTAGGAATGTTGCAATCAACGAAGATATGGTTAGCGAGTAAGTTCTCGATGCAAGACTTGGGTGAAGCATCTTTTGTATTAGGAATACAGATCTATAGAGATAGATCAAAAAATTGCTTGGTCTCACCCAGTCCACATACATTGATACCATCGTGAAGCGGTTCTCGATGGATGAGTCCAAGAGAGGACATCTACCAATGTGTCATGGCGTGTCCCTATCCAAGTCTATGTCTCCCAAGACTGATGCAGAGATAGCGGCGATGACCAGCATTCCTTATGCATCTGCGATTAGTAGCATCATGTATGGGATGATATCTACACGTCCTGACGTGGCTTTTGCACTAAGTGTAGTGAGTAGATATCAATCCAACCCTGGTCTTCCACACTGGAAAGCTGTGAAAGACATCCTCAAGTATTTGAGAAAGACCAATAAATTGTTCTTGGTCTATGGGGGTGGAGAACTGAAATTGGAAGGCTATACCGACTCGAGCTTCCAAAGCGATATCGATGACTCGAAGTCAACCTCTAGGATTCATATTCATGCTCAATGGTGTTGCTGTCTCTTGGAAGAGTTCCAAGCAAGACAGTACTACGGATTCCACCACTGAGGCAGAATATATTGCTTCATCAGCTGCACCAAAGGAGGCAGTTTGGATAAGGAATTTCGTCCAAGAGTTGGGCGTCATTCCTAATGGAGTTGCTCCTGTCCCAGTGTTTTGTGACAACACGGGAGCCATTGCTCAAGCAAAGGAGCCGAGGTCTCATCAGAAGTCCAAACACGTATTGAGAAAGTATCACATCCTCAAAGAGATCGTGGAGAGAGGAGATGTCACGATTGACAAAGTCGGCTCCGCAGATAATGCTGCTGATCCACTAACTAAGCCTTTACCTGGACCATTGTTCGAGAAGCATCGCGAATCGATGGGTTTGAAGCATATGGGTAGTTGGCTCTAGTGCAAGTGGGAGATTGTTAGAGTAGGTGCCCATCGAGCCAAGTGTTGGCCGATGGTTCATGATTAAACTCTATGTATAAACAGTCTTTATTTTAATAATATTTGAATTTATCGTTTTGGCACTTCTTTATCTGTATACCCATACTAGTTGCATAGATAAAGCCCTTGAATATACAAATAGTAGAAAGAATATGAGATGCTCATATGATGAGTATCATGAAACTCATATTTGTAATACTGTATATTCTAAACGGTTCCTAGTCGATTCAGCCACCACTAAGAAGGATATAGGCCGCTCGAGTTCGAGACTAGTATCTGCGATGTGAGTACCATGTTTCATTGGTAGAGGACATTGTGATGTCCGAGCATGCAGATAGGTGCTCCTTGTAGAGTGCAATGAACAACCCTCCATAAAAGGACTTTCCAAGTGGTTCTCACTTATCGAGTGGAAAAGTCATAGTTTATGGTTGTACACCATTAGTCCTTATGACCCGGGACAACATTGAGACTCTATGTGCTAGAATTACACTTTGACTTGTTTACCGACTCTCATGGGGTCATCAGGTGGCAAGGTTGGGTGTTCTGTCGAAACATATAGGAGTCGATGCGTTGTAGTCGGGGATTCACCGCTTACCTTCGGGTATGGATATCCTATGTGTTATCATGTGTATGTAGGTTGAAATCTCTGATCAGAGTATGGTGGTAATTGTGAAAGGGGTTTCATAGATTACACCATCGATGCAACTACGACATGACACATAGTATCGATTCATTGACAACTCTCGATAATAAATGGTTGTCGAATCGGTCGGGATATATGAGTTGAAGGGACCGTACTGTACGCTAACCATAATTGAATGGTTCTTGCAGGCACTATCATTTGATACCTAGGGAATCATGTAAGCGATGCTGCTAGGCATTTAACATGATTGGTTGGGTACTATCAGACTTGAGTTCTGACGTTCTTGTTATCAAGGAGTTGATAAGTAAGAATGGAGCAATTGGGGTATGCTCATATAAGGATATTTTTAGTCCGAATCACATGGAGATGTTAACCAACGGCTAGTTGTATCAATGAACCATTGAGGGTCACACAAGTACTAGCTTTCTAGATCCCGTTGAGAAGTAAAAATAGTTCAATGTGTTGAACGGCTTATAAATGAGTTTATAAGTGTTGAGAAAAATAGAAGTATGACTTCTATGAGAGAAATGTAATTTTTAATTTATGAATGTGTTCCTAAATTAAAAATAGGCCAAGTAAATAATGTATTTGAAAATTGTGATTTTCATAAACATTATTATGGACTAAATTAAATTAATTCAAGTGTTGAATTAATAAAACACTAGTGGGCCTAGTAGAGTCCAAATAATTAAATTAATTCAAGTGTTGAATTAATTAAATAACATTGGGCCTTGTAAAGCCCAATTGAAAATTATTATTTAACTAGTGGGCTTGAGTAATTCAAGTAAAGTATAATTGGGCTCAAATATGTTTGAGACAATTAAAAAGTCCATGGACCCTTTGTAAATGTTACAAGCCCACTAGGGTTTGCATGCTTGGGAGGTGAAGAGTTGTGAATACTTTTTAATAAAATATTGCATGGCATGCAAGACAACTTTTCCACTTTTCCCACAACCAAGACAACTCTTCCCCTCCCTCATTCAAGTGTGTTGGCCGAAAATTAGGAGGAGTTTTTCCTTAATTTTTCTCTCCTCTTGTGTTCTTCAATAGTTGGAGAAACAAGTCACTTCTCTTTGATAAAGCCTTACATTTTCTAGTGCAAGTGTGAGGTGGATCTACGTAGTTGGTGGTGGGCCTAATTCTTGAAGGAAAGGAGGAGAGCTTGAAGATTTGTCATCCCATTCAAGAGCTTTGTTGTTTGACAACAAAGTTGGAGCCATCATCAACCTCAAGAGGTTGATAGGTATAATTTTCTCAACACTCTATGTATGAAAGTTGAGATTTTTGTATATGCTACACCTAGTACAAGGTGGCCGAAATCTTTCATGTGATTTTCGAAAATTTTTGCTTCCGTTGCGCTTCCGGTCACCGTAACCGGTCCCCTTTCAGAACATTCTTGGCGTTGAAGACTTTGAATTTTACCGATTTTTCAGCATTATCAGCCACTAACCCCTTGACCTTCAAAAGATAACTGATTTGAACTGCATACCCCCTTGATTGCTTGGTTGATCTGAGCATGTTGCACAGAATGGTGAAGATGATATGCCTCCAGTTCACCTTCTTTTCAGCCATAACTACAGTCATTGCTTGAAATTTTACAAGAGTAAGGGCAGCAAAAGAACCGGCCTTAGCGAAGATCCCCTTAGCCACAATATCAGCCAGTAGTTGAATTTCTGGCTTCAACTCTTTCTTGGGATCGGAAACTTTGATTTTCCGACCATCAGCTGACAAAAACGATTGCATCTCCTCAATATCGGATGTATTAACCTCAGAAACGTTGTTGAGCCCATCAGTAGGCTATAAGAACATTTCTCCAAAAGATTCTTCAGAAATGGTCAACAACTGACCATTGACAGTAGTGATGACATTCCCATCAGAATTGACGCACCCATTTGAGTAGAAATCATGAAGTTCCTTTGGGTAGATTTCCTGAGAAAATTGTCCCAGAAATGTCCTCAGTCCAGCTGATTCTAGCTTCAGAAAGACGTTCTTGACATCGGCCTCTTTGACTGATAGAACTGATTCAAAATTGATAGCCATAGCATTCAACATGTGAGCGGGAATTTGATTTGCCATTAGACCTGAATGATTTTCTGCGAAAACGAAAGCTTGAATTTGCTTTTGCTCTGAGAATATTAGGTAAGCGTAAGAAAGAAAAATTGAAATGGAGTGGGCAAAGTACTTATGTACGTGACTTTTTAAATTCTTGGACACGTGTTAGTCCAGAAAATTTTGATTTAAAAGACGTGTGTACGTGTGGCAAAAGCGTGTGTTGAAAATACATGGATTATAAGGTTCCACGTTTCAACCTACTATTTGTTGAAAGACATCATTTAATGCTTTGATAATCAGTCACGTCACTTAATATAAAATATTTTTTCGATTTATCAGTTAACGTATCGGAGAAGATCAGTTAAATTAGCTCCTGACTGACCAGTTGAGAACTTAGTCAGTTCAGTTGAAAACTTCCGAAAAATTAAGCAGGGCGAATTAAAGTAAATCTTATGCTGATTCGTCTGCTGTAAAGATTTCGTCCTTTCAGTTTCTTTGACCCTGGGCTATAAATAAGAAAAACTTGGTTAGTTTCAATCATATTAGCAAATAATTATCCAAAACTTAAAATGGCAGGTGCAAGTAACTCGAATACTCCTGATATGGCCAAAGCGTTTATGGACGCAGCTTTGGAGAAAAGGAAGACTGCTATTGAAGATGAGGTCTTCCACAAGATTCTCTAATACTGGGAAAAGCTTCAAGGACTCCAGCTCCTTTATGAGTGTGGAGAGGCTACCACCCCAAAATTGTTGGCGAAAATAAAGAAATATCAGCAGCGCTTGTGCGTTGCTTATGAAGTGAACTTCTTCGCAGATGAAAGTGTCTACCTACTAATGTTCCAGAAGGAAAGGAAGATCCTGGAACAAATAGCAGAATCAGATAGCTTCCTTAAGACTTCCACTGGAGGTATAACCGGTTGGTTGGCCAAGTGGAGGTCTGCTGTTGAGGAAGAGTATTTCGATGTACTCCGTGCTTATTTCTTTCAATGAATAAAATGTTTATCAGTTTATCTTTGGCTTTTATTTTCCTGCAAAAGTTAATCTCAACAATTGATAAATAAATCACGAACTGAACATAATAGTTGACAAATAACAAACTGACATCAGTTAGAAATTAAGAACTGATATATAACACAAATTAATTGACAACTGACATATAAGCAGTAAAACTGATTATGATAAATCAATTAATCCAAATATATTGCGAAAGTGAGAAAACTTAGTCTCGAGCAATGGTTTGGTAAAGATGTCAGCTGATTGTTGTTCAGTTGAGACATATTCCAGTTTTATGTCCTTCTTCAAGGCATGATCTCTGATAAAGTGATGCCTGACATCTATATCGTTGGTCCTAGAGTGAAGAACTGGATTGTAGGTAATAGCAATCGTGCTTGTATTGTCATAAAATATGGGCGATTCTTTGGCAATGACTCCATAGTCTCTCAGTTGGTGCTGAATCCAGAGCAATTGAGCACAGTAACTTCCAGCAGCAAGATATTTTGCTTCAGTTGTGGAAGTAGCAATGGATGTCTGCTTCTTGCTGAACCAAGAGATCAGTCTATCTCCTAGAAACTGACGTGATCCAATTGTACTTTTTCGACCAAGCTTACATCCTGCATAATCTGCATCTGAATAGCAAAATAGATTGACAGATGGGTCTTTAGAATACCATAACCCAACATTTTGATTGCCGTTCAAATATTTTAAAATACGTTTGGCAACTGAAAAATGTGATTGCTTAGGGTTTGCTTGAAATCTAGCACACATACAGACAGCAAATACAATATCAGGACGACTGGCAGTTAGGTACAATAATGAACCTATTAAACCTTTGTAAAGTGTCGCCTCAACTGATATTCCCCCTTGATCAGTGTCTAGTTTAACTGATGAACTCATGGGAGAACTTGCAGCTGAACACGATTCCATGCCAAATTTCTTCAGCAACTCCTTCGTGTATTTAGTCTGACTGATAAAAGTGTCTGTCTCCAGTTGCTTCACTTGCAGTCCAAGAAAAAATGTCAGTTCACCCATCATGCTCATTTCAAATTTATCCTGCATCAACTTAGCAAATTTCTCGCATAATTTGGGGTTAGTTGACCCAAATATAATGTCTTCAACATAAATTTGAACGAGTAAAATGTGATCATTCTTTGAAAATTTGAACAATGTCTTATCAACTGATCCAACAGAAAAATCATGATCAGTTAAAAATTTTGAAAGAGTTTCATACCAAGCTCTTGGAGCTTGTTTAAGACCATATAAGGCTTTGTTCAAATGGTAGACATGATCAGTAAAATGGTGATTGATGAAACCTGAAGGTTGTTCAACGTAGACTTTCTCTTGCAACTGACCATTTAGGAAAGCACTCTTTACATCCATCTGGTAGACTTATAAATTCTTGAATGAAGCATAGGCAAGGAATATTCTTATAGCTTCAGTCTTGCAACTGGTGTATATGTTTCATCATAATCAATTCCTTCTTCTTGCCTGTATCCTTGTGTTACCAGTGTCGCCTTGTTGCGCACAACTGAACCATCTTCGTTCAGTTTATTCCTGTACACCCATTTTGTACTTACAACAGTTTTTGAAACAGGTCTTGGAACTAGGTTCCAGACATTGTCATGGGTAAACTGATTCAGCTCCTCTTGCATTGCATTTGTCCAGTTTGGATCAGCAAGAGCTTCATCAGTTTTCTTTGGTTCCAATTGCGATACGAAAGCTGAATGAATAAATAAGTTGAGCATCTGATTTCTAGTTCTCACCGGATCAGATGGGTTACCTATTACCAATTCTGGAGGATGTGATTTCTTCCATCTGTATTCAGCATTTGTTGTATCCAAGTCAGCAACTTCTTCAGTCTGCAACTGGGTGTTTTCTTCAGTTTCAGTTGCTGCTGCATCAGTTGGTAATTGAATATCCTCAATAGGCTCTGCCAACAGATTATCAGGAACAGCTTCCTGTTCAACTGATTGATCCACAATTTCAGGTTCTGGTGTTTGAAGGATGTTTCGATTGATGTGATTTTCTTCTTCATGATCATCCTCCAAACTGATATCTGTAAATCTATCCACTAGCTCAACTGGATCAGTTGGCTTGTCAGTTAGTACAGTTTCATCAAAAACAACATGTATAGATTCTTTAATATTTAGTGTGCTCTTGTTAAATACTCTATAAGCTTTGCTGACTGATGAATATCCCAAAAATATTCCCTCTGCAGATTTAGCATCAAAGACTTTTAAATGATTTTTCCCATTGTCAAGAATAAAACATTTGCAGCCGAATATTTTGAAGTAAGAAACCACTCTTTTTCGTCCATGCCAGATCTCATAAGGTGTTTTCAAATGATTTTTATTAATCATCGATCTGTTTTAAGTATAACACGCAGTGTTTACTGCCTCTACCCAAAACCTTTGAGAAATACCAGAATCAGCAAGAATTGTTCTAGCACCTTCTTTGAGGGTTCGATTTCTCCTCTCAGCTACACCATTTTGCTGAGGAGTTCTAGCTGCTGAGAGCTCATGCTTAATTCCATCATTTTCTAAAAAATTTGAAAGAATTTGATTGATGAATTCAGTTCTTCGATCGGATCTGATTCTATCAATTCCAACTAATTTCTCATTTAATAGTCTTTTGAAAAGCTTGATCAGTTGTACAGCAGTTTGGTCTTTGGATTTTAGAAAAATAACCCAAGTAAATCTTGAGAAATCATACACAACCACCAAGGTGTATTTCATTCCCCCTAAGCTCAGTGACTGGTATTGCACCATATAGATCCATATGTAACAGCTCTAAGCATCGAGAAGAAGATTTACTGTCCCTTGTTTTTAAAAGAAGATTTGACTTGTTTACAAAACTAACATGCTGAACAAATTTTATCTTTGGTAAAATCTATTTTGGGCAAACCAGTGACAAGATCGTGATTACTCAGATATGCAATAGATTTAAAGTTCAGGTGGTTTAATCTCTTATGCCACAACCAGTTTTTAGAAGATTTTGAAGCAATAAAACATACTGGCGCATAAGGTTGATCATTCCAACTAACTTTGTAAGTGTTTCCACACCATTTGCCAGTTAGGATGACCTCATCAGTTGAGTCTCTGGCTGAACACGAATGTTTGTCAAACTGAACTGAGAATCCATTATCGCATAACTGACTAATGCTAATCAGATTATACTTGAGATTCTCAACTAATAAAACATCATTAATGATAAAGTTACCATGGATAAGCTTACCCTTACCCACAGTTTTACCTTTGGAATTATCTCCGAAACTGATGTTAGGTCCAGTGCACTTGATCAGTTGAGATAACAAGTTTGCATCTCCCGTCATGTGTCGTGAGCATCCACTATCCAAGTACCAGATTGATTCTTTGCTTGTACCTGTTACCTGCAATCACACACAAGATATGATTTTGGTACCCTTATTTATTTGGGTCCTACACTGATTAGTCCTTTATGAATCCAGACTTGGATTAGTCTGACTGACTGTCCAGTTTCTGTATTCCAGATGGTCTTTCTCGATTTGTGTGTGCTTGGTGTGTAGTGTGCAGGTGAGACAATATGTGATTTAGCTTTGTTCAACTGATTGTTGAGCCGATATCTTTTCTGAACTGGCTTGTTGTTATAGTAATTTGAGTAGCCATTTGAATAATTCCTGCTGAATTTTTTGACGACTGACTGCGTGAGTCAGTTAAAACTTTTTGGCTATAACCAATACCATATCTTCTAGCCTTCTTCGTACTTTCAGTAGGCTGTTCAACCAGTTTACTTGGCTTAGGTTGTTCTTGTACCACAACTAATTTGACAAAGTGAATGTATTTCCCTTTATCCATATTCAGTTTTGGTTGAGTATCATTGGAAGACATTTCATCTTGGTTACTGAACCCTAAACCAGTTTTATCAGTAACTGATTTATGAGAGTTCTGTATATCAGTTAATGCAGCAGATGATTTGTTCCACGCCTGAATAAGCTCAGTTTGCTTTGAATTTTCAAGCATCAACTTCTGAATCATTGATTGATTCTTGCTTTTTTCAGCATTGAGCTCAGCAATCTCCCTTTTTAGACTCAACTCATCAACTGATTCATCAGTTTTAGTTTTATTTTCTATGGAATCAGTTTGCTTTGCTCTGGCCTTTTCAAAAGATAAGGCAAACTTGTGGTACTCATCAACCATGTCATGGAGAGTTGAAATAAGTTCTTCTCTAGTGAAATCCGTTGAGGTGAAGTCAAATATCTGTTGACTGCTTGACTCCACTTCTGTATCACCAGCCATTAGACACTTCACTTCCTCTTCACCATCACTGGAACTGCATGAGGTTTCTCGCTCTGACTCTTCGCTGTCAGTTTCTGCCCATTTAGATTTACTCTCTTCAGCTAAGAGTACCTCATGCTTCTTCCTGAAAGATTTCTTATCATCCTTGGATCTCTTTTTGTGCTTATATGACTTCTTCTTTCTTTTAGTCGAGCTTTGACTGTCCTTCTTGTGTTTGGTATAGTCAGCAATGAATTGACCGGGTTTGCCACAGTTGTAGCAAGCATTTGATTCCTCTTTAGAATTGTTTCTTTGATAATGCTTCTGGTAGTTCCCTTGATTCTTCCTCATGAACCTTCCAAATTTTTTGATGAACAATGACATAACATCATTGCTCAGTTGATCAGCAACCTTCTCCACTGAACCAGTTGGTTCTGTTCTGACAGCAGCTAAGGCAGTTGTGGCTGCGGGAGTAGAAGGTTCTCCTTCTCGAGTTTGCAGCTCAAACTCATAGGCCTTCAGATCAGCGAATAGATCATGAATTTCAACCTTGTTTAGATCCTTGGACTCCCTCATTTCCATGGTCTTAACGTCCCACTCATTGGGAAAACCTCTGATCACTTTTAAGGCAACTTCTTTGTTGGTATACACTTTTCCAAGTACATTAAGTTCATTGATGCAGCTGACTCTTTCATCATACTCATGCATCGATTCTACAGCTCTCATCTTTATGTTATCAAACTTCTGAACAGCAACAGAATGTTTATTCTCATTTGTTTGTTCATTTCCTTCACAAAGCTGGATCATTTTTTCCCAAATCTCTTTAGCTGTATTACACATTTTGATATTGCTGAAAGTTATTTTATCCAGCGTTTTGTACAGTATATCCTTTGCTACATTTTCCAAATTTGCTTTTCTTTTATCCTCGGCATTCCATTCATCTCTGGGCTTTTCAATTCTATGAGGTGCCCCTTCGGTGATTGCAACTGTTGTGTTGGCTTTCAATATTTTCATCGGACCTTCAGTGATGACATACCACATGTCATCGTCTTGTGCAGCTAAGTGAGCCTGCATCCTGATTTTCCAATCATCGAAGTCTTCTCTAGAGAACATAGGGATTTTATTGAAAGATGTCGTGATAATCAGTTTGAGTAGAAATATTCTGAGACGAGATACAACGGCTCTGATACCACTTGAAAGGATCGCTTATAAGGTGATAAGTGTTTAGAAGGGGGGGGGGGGGGGTTGAATAAACACTCACGTATTTTGTATTTTTTTCGAATATAGAGTTCAGTTTAGTGACAAAATGGCACTCGGTATCTCGTCAGTCGATAACAATCAGTTTAACTAAGAAAAACAAGTGCGGAAGTAAACTGACTGAGAGATAGAATAGCTAACTGAAAGTAATAACTGAAAAGAAAATGCACACGGTTTGTTTCTGGATGTTCGGAGAATAGAATAACTCCTATGTCACCCCTTCTATCACGAAGATATGATTTCCACTAAAAGACTTTGATCGAATACAAGAGTTGTACTGACCCACTTCAGTTTGGACTTAACACTGCCAAAACTGAAACTCTTAGTTCACAAAAACTTTTGCAGTGCGTGACTGAAATTCAACATGACTGAATGAATTTAACAAAGATTTCAAAGTGCTAACAACCTCGTAAATATAGCCTTGATTGCTACTGATATATCTGATAAGAGTGAGCTTTTGATATTTGAATACGAGTTGATTTTTGCAGAGTAACAGCAAGCTTGAATAGAATAGTAGTTCATATGTTTTCTCAGCTGCCCTCTTCACCTATTTATAGGCTTCCCTCTCAACGGTAATATTAAATAATGTTTGAATCCATATATCCGTAGATTGCCACGTCAATATTCTCTGACATTCGTACACTGCAATCTCTGAAATGCGGCGTTCCACTACGAGTTGCAGTCTGTTGTACTATTTGTCGGTTGTCGTTCTCAACTGATGACGTGTACAACTGAGAGATCAGTTGAATGATAATAGCTTGAGTGTTTTCGGCTGAATATATCGACTGATAGGTTTACGACTGATCAGTCAGTTGACTGCTCATTCAGTTGCGTAAATCAGTTGCTGTTGGTATCAGTTGCCTTTAATATTAAGCACATTAATTATCAGTTAGGCAAGTGATAGTTGATTTGCGAAGCCTGGCTAACTTGATCAGTTAGTCCAATAAATCTGATGCTTAGTTTGTCAAATCACTGAAATTTAGTTTCCAACATAAATATTGGACTCCAGCCTCGAATTGTTGTATATATTCAGTCATCTACAAGGTTCCTTGATTCAAATTAAGGAAATCACTGGCTTTCTTGGCTCGTCCATCTTTACTGAAATATCTGTTGTAAAAATTGGACTTAAATGTATCCCATGTCAATGGTCTCGCAGATAATGCCACCTTCGCACTTTCCCACCATATTCTTGCATGTTTTGTTAACAAAAAGATGGCACAAGTTACTTTGTTAGCATCTTCCATATGGAGGTAGGAGAAGATGGACTCCAATAATTTAATCCATTCTTCTGCTACTGCCGGATCGGTGATTCCCATAAATTCAGGAGGATTCAGACGTCGAAAGTGATCATACACATCTGATTGAACAGGCCCTTGTCTGGGTATCATGGCTTGTACTTGTGCCTGCTCATGTGTTGTCCGCTGCATTTCAAGTAATTATTGTATCTGCTCCCCATGAACTTTTACTTGTTGTTGGAAGCAGCTGCGCAAAATCATCTATAGGACGTGGCGCACTACCTTCACCTTCAACTGCTGGGGCCTTGCCCTTAGATGACTCTCTTTCATGTACCTTTTGTTTAGGTGGCATCGTCGTTTATCCTACCTGTAGGACACGTATAAGCACATAACATAGCATAAACTATGGGATACAAAGATACTTGCTTGCCGAGTTCCCCATGTGTGGATGAAGTGCAGTGTCTTCCCTCTCGAAGAAACCTTGGGCTCTGATACCAACTAAAATGTCACACTCTTCTTCTAATCTTATCATGATTAATGATACTTATACTTGTAATAAAAAAAAGGGTTTGAATGATATACTTATAGTATAAAGCAATTCAAACAAGGGATATCAATTTGACGGTTTATAAAAATTTTGGCATGATGTCCCTATATTCTATAAAAGCCAAAAACTCAAACAGAAATATTTATACATACATATAATCATACTCAAACATACACTGTACCGTTATACATATAATCATAAACATCGTGAAACTTGTTTCAAGCCCTGACAAAAAATTCACTATAATACATATGTGGAAGCTATACAATAAGACGTCCAGGTTCTTGTCGAGGTAAGGCACGTTACAAGCATCCATTAGCGAACAGGCATCCTATGTATCTTCATTACCTGACCCTGTAATACATGAACTATGTGAGTTTATAAAACTCAATAAGTTGGCACTTATACGTATCAATATACATAGAAAGAACATACATATCAAGTCGTGATCCACAATGAATCTTTAAACCATGTCATACCATAACATATATTCGAGTTCATTTTTGTACCTGAGCCTCATTAGTTGACCTGTACTACTGTGCTTGCTTTATTATATTGCTACTACTGTGTTGGACGTCAAGGAGAACTTTTGACAACCCCATGCCCCATGAACATATATTGGCCAATAGGTTTGGGGGACTTAAAACCATCCATGATGTCAACAAGCTTTATATTATATAAAAATCAGTCATTTTCCTTTCATGTTTCTGTTCATGTTCATGACATAGCACTCAGCTTCAATTTTCATGAGTTCCTTTCATATTTAATACATAACAATGGAATATGGTGCTATGTTTTCATCAATAAACATACTAACAATGTACATATAGCAATAATCAATAGGAAGCATTTGAAATCATAATATTACTCATGTATTACTTCAAATAGTCCAAGTGTACGAATACTGGTTTGAGACGATGTTTCTCGTTCCTATACTGTCAAATATATCAATAGTTCAGTTACTATGTCCATACTAGGTGAAAGCTATTTATATATATGTATAACAACCAAAAGAGATGAAAACTTACACCCTTAGGAAGTTCTTGTGATGGAAAACTAATTTCTTACTTCAAAATGATGAAGAAAAGGATGAAAGGAGCTTTTGGAGGAATTTTTCTATGTTTTCTCTCGAGTTTATGCTGTTAAGGAAAGGAAATTTGATGAATTTGCTTAGAAAAGTCGATGCTTATCTTTTTATATACAAGGCGGTGCTCGGGCGGTCATTTATTACCGCCCGGGCGCGGAACACTCGGTCCCAAACTTTTTAAAATTATGTACTGGCGCTCGGGCGATCATTTCTTACCGCCCGGGCGAGGAAATCTTGGGAAAAAATATCTAACTTGGGCGGTCATAACTTACCGCTCGGGTGCCAAGCATTCTGTCCTGCACACGGTTTCATCAAAGATTGCTCCAGACACGTTTCGTCCTTTCATAATCTGAAAGAGTGGTAAACATGAAAGTTGTAGCCCTATGTCGTGGCTTGCATCTCCAAATGGTTTAATGTCATTTAGAGGTCTGAGTAAAAAGTTATGCTTATTATCCCAACATGTGTCAGTTAAGGAATGACGATACACACGACACACTCCGCGGCACTTTTGGCTTGTCTTCCACAATGGTTTGGACAAAACCCTAAACATGAAAGTTGTAGCATTATATTTTAGCTTTCTAATGGTTGTGGCCTCACATAATTTGGATAAATATTTAAATCATTATGCTAAAATCCGTAAAAACTGCCATATTTTAATCTCATTTGCTACCAATTTCAATTACACTACTTTTACCTACACATCTTAGTATCACTATTTAGACACATATTCATTCTCAATACACTATTGACAATCTAGAAATCATATTCAATCATACTATCGATACTTTAATCAAAACATGAACATTGTCAAATAACTACATAATAAATGACACAAACTCATCATTATTATTTGTACGAGTAATCGGGCATTACATCTAATGCTTGTTCAGTCATGACAGATGACTGAACTGCTTCTTCAGTTCTTGTAAAAACTGCCTTTTCAGTTGTGACAGTCAACTGAACTGGCTCTTCAGTTGGTTGGAACGTAGCTTGTGAAGCTGCTCGTCAGTTGCGAATAATTCTTCAACTGCTTCTGTAGTAGTCTGTTGAATATCAGTGGCAACTGATTTAATAACTTCATCAATGTTTGAAAATATTCAGCATCGGTGTAAAGTTGAGATCCTGCAGTTGAGGAATGAGGAGCATCAGTTGATGGTTGTGCATCCTTTGAAGAAGATGCTGTTACTTGCTCAGCAGATTCAACAACTGGCTCCTCGGATGGCTTTTCCAGTTGAACTGATTGTTCAGCTTCCTCGTTTGATGAAATATCTTTGGAATCTTCTGGAATGATCAGTTCTTGATCTAGTTCCCAATGCTTAATTTCCATCTGTAGAGATAAAAGACCCGTGTCAAGCTGGTCATAAACTGCTTTGTCATTAAAGGCAGTTGGACTGGTGGGATCAAAGTTTTGGCGTAGCCGAACAACAATTTGTTTTAGCTTCTTTGCCCGTACTTGATCAAAGAAATATTTCTTCCTTTACAACTCTTGAGCCACTGAAGCTGGTTTGACCATTTTCAGAACAATGGTTTTCAGGGCAATGAACTTCTTCAAAACTGACTTCTTTTGCAGTTGCCTGGCAAACATGATAGTTTTAAACTTTACCCGTTCATCATAAGTTTTGAGCTTAGCCTCAGAAAATTCATTGACCTTTTTCCAGATCGTGTAAATATGAGTTTGAATGGTGTTTGTTGGTCTGGGCACTTCTGTTATTTTTTCTTTGCCTTTTGAGTCAGTCAGAACATGAGGAATGCTCAGTCCTGACCTAGTTGTATCAATTTGTTCTCTGATCACTATCCCTTTAGGTTTGGCAAATGGCAAAGAAATTGGGCCAGAAATAGTAATGAGTGGAGCTTTAACTCTAACAGATTTCTTCTTTTCACTAGTTTCGGTGATAGTCTTCTTGAGAGGAGCAACAGTGAAGGTAACTCATCATCAGTTGAAGATCCAACTGGTATTGCTCTTAATGGAGTAGCCTTGATCTGCTGTTCAGTTCCAAATTGCTTCAGCCTCTCAGTTGGGATGGTGCCCACAGCGATTGTAGGTTTTGTCTTCTTAGTTCTGGGCTTCTTGACGATCTTGGGAGAAGGAGCCATTTCAGAATCAGTTGCACTTACAATCAGTTTACGTTTGATTGCATTTTTCTGAAGTGCCATTTTGGCTTTCTTAACTGATTTGGGAGCCCCCTGCTTTCCAATCTCATTTTTCACCTTGAAAAACTGCTCAGAGAGATGTCCAGCTTAAGCTTCGGCAGCTGAACTGTGATGCCCGAGAATTTTGTTATTGTAATATGAATATGATTTATTGATAATTGATGTGATTATAGACGGAAAGGATCAGACCAGGAAAGAAAAAAGAAGACTCAAATTATGTGCGAGGACTGAACCTCTCGCGCATATGCGTGACCGAGCAGGGCGCATATGCGCGAGGTAGGCAGAGAACCTCGCGTATATGCGCGACAAGAACCCGCGCATATGCGCGAGTATGGTAGAGAAACTCGCGCATATGCGCCGGAAAGGGACGCGCATATGCGCGAGCTAAGGATATGAAGCTTGCCGAGACCAGTAGGTCTCGCACATATGCGCGACATGCGCCGAGGAAGGTCGCACATATGCGCGAGACGTGCAGTTCAAAGATGAAGCCACGTTTTTCTTGGGCATGCATTGATATATATATATGGTTAAAATTCCTTCAGAAGTTTGGAAAAAGAAACGAGAAAAGCTCCGTAGAATCCTTACGCTTTTTCATATTTAGATTTGTGGTTGCGGAAGATCTGTCCGTCAGAATTTCAATCCGACTTCAGTACTGTGTTTCTATCTACAAAGACTTCAACTGGACGTAAGTTTTATTATGTTTTGATATGATTTGAAAATATGATATGAGAGGAATCATGATATAACTGTTATTATCTGTTCCTCAGATTGTTGTCATTGTATAATCGAAACCAGATCGAAGAACAGATACAGTATGAATTTTTTATCATTTTCAGATGGAATTTGATTGAGATTATACAGATTTGATATCAGATTATGTTTATTGATTGATTATGAGTTGAGATTGATATCTGTTGATTTGTATTGCTGGGTATATCGAGATTGTGCCGTTATGCAGTTGAAACAGAATTAGATTGAGTTCTGATTATATCCAGTATTGATTGAGTTGTATATTGATATTGTACTCCTCAATATTGTCATTGCCAGATTGAGTATTGACAGATTTGAATTCAAGACTTCGACTTCGTCAGATTGACAAGAGAAAGGTATAAATCAATGTTGAACCGGAAAGATACGACTCGAGTTTGATTTGACTTGAGTTTCCCAAAACCACATACTTTATGTTATTGCATTAATGTTTGCAATTCATGAGATTGATATGCTTAGTCTTTTGATTTATAGCAGAGCATGTATTGAGTCATGGGCGGATGTTCCTAGTCATTGGCTGAGGTGCCAAGTCTTTGGCGGATGTGCCAAGACACGGGATGTTTGGTTTATATCGATGTTTCTTAGGAGTAGATCGATTTATATTGCTGAGATTCGATATAGTATGCCAATGTCCAGGAACCGGGATCCCTAGATTAGAGAAGAGTCGAGTCTGAGATGACGAGTCAAGATGTTATTTACAGCTTTATATCGATTCATGTCTTTCAGATTTTGATACATGTTATTGATATCTGTTTCATGCTTTTATATCTGTTTATATGATTGCATGTATACGTTGTTTATACTGGGAATATATTTCTCACCAGAATTATCCGGCAGTTGTTGTGTTTGTATGTGTGCATGACAACAGGTGGGACAGGATCAGGGTCAAGAAGAGGATTAGAGATAAAGATTAGCGTGGAGATCTGGACTTAGAAGTAGTTTGAGTTTAAAACACTTGATGTTTAGTTGTTGAAACTTAGTTTGAGATAAATGTACTTTGTACAAGACTTTTACTTTACTGTTGATATGTATATCATATTGATTATCATATGTTCCACACTTATGTATTTTAAAGATAAACAAATTTAGACCCAGATTAATTAATTGATCCTAATGATGATTAAGAAGACGAATTAGGTTCAGGTCCCCACAGCAGGTGGTATCAGAGTAGTAGGTTTCTTAGACTGAGATAGAAGCTAGTGAGGGGGGTAGATTGAGTTTTCTTTTCTGCTTTTGAAATGCTAGCATGACAGCATGTTTTACTGCTTTAATACATGTTTACCTAATTATCTGATTTGATTGGGAACATGAATGACTTGAGAATGAATCAGAATCGATTCTTGATCAGCAATAAGATGATCAGAGGAGGACTGAAACAGAATTGTTGTATTTGGTTACTAATCCTTTTGATAATCAGATATGCCTCCTCGAAGAATCCCAGAACAGTGTAGTACCTCTGCTAATCCGATGGATGTGTCAGTAACTCTGATGGAAACCCTACTGAAGAGATTTCAGTCGTTCAAACCGCCGACTTTGAAGGGCACAGAGAATTCTGTTGAGTGCGAGAGTTGGCTCGATGACATTGAGATGCTGTTTGATTCTCTACAATATACAGACGAGCGCAGAGTTAGACTGATTGAGCACCAGTTGCATGATGTTGCGAAGAAATGGTGGCTCACGACGAAGAGGGCTTTGGAACATCGAGGTACAGTGATTACCTGGAAAATCTTCAAGACTGAATTTTATCAAAGATTATTCCCAGTATCATACAGGAAAGACAAGGGGGCAGAGTTTGCTAATTTGAGACAGGGTCAGTTGAACGTTGAAGAATATGTGACCAAGTTCTCTACCTTGTTGAGTTTTGCTCCGCATGTTGCTGAGAATGATGAAGATGTTGCTGATCAGTTTATCAATGGGCTGAATCCTGAATCTTTATATTGGTAAACACTGGGAGACTAAATAACTTTGTTGATGCCCTAAACAGAGCAAAAGGAGCTGAAGCTGGCCTGATTAGGCAGAAAGGAGCTTCATATATTGCCCCAGCACCGAAACTAGCAACAAACTTCTACTCCATTCCAACAACCCCCTTCCTGATTTGAGAGTGGCAGTAGCAGCAGCGGAAAGAAAGACTATTTGAAAGCCAGAGGAAGACAGTTCAAGAAGCCTGGGAGCAGTTCATCTAGCTCCAGTGGTTCATGACAGAGCCAGAGTAGTACAGGTCTATTGCAGAACTTGTGTAGGAAGACATCCCACAGAGCAATGCCGAGGAGTATTTGGTAGTTGCCGTATCTGCAGACAGCAGGGACACTTTTCAGAGTCTGTCCACAGCGAGATTCCCAAAGATCCCATGGAGCAGAATCATCTGGATTAGTGACTCAGACTAATAGACGATCATCAGCTATTCACTCTTTCCAGCCACCGACTACTACTCAGTCACAGCCGAGGCCAGGAGGAAGCCAGACTGTTAGCTAGCCTCCGAGACAACAGTCCAGAGTATTTGCTTTGACTGAAGAGCAGGCACAGGAAGCACCAGATGATGTTGTTGCAGGTAATTGTTCTTTATGTGGTTACCCTGCTTACGTATTGATTGATACGGGTGCATCCCATACATTTAATTCTGAGTAATTTGCATTGATTCATGCATTGCCTGTTGAGTCATTATCATCTGTAGTATCTGTCTCTTCACCTTTGGGGAGAGGTCTTGTATCAGCGACTTCTGTTAGACATTGTATGCTACAGTATGACGGGCATGAGATTGAGTTAGATTGTATTGTACTTGGGTTGTCTGATTTTGATTGCATAAGAACTACCGTATATTGTTTCCAGAAGATTGTGAGATTCAGACCTGATATAGCTGATGAATGAAAATTTTACGGTAAGGGTTCTAGATCTAGAATTCCTTTCATATCTGCATTATCTATGACTCGATTATTACAGAAAGGAGAAGAGGGTTTCCTTGTGTATTCAGTAGACGTACTGAAATCGAGCCCATCATTGGTTGACTTGCCAGCGGTATGTGAGTTTGCTGATGTCTTCCCAGATGAGATTCCGGGTTTGCCTCCAGTCAGAGAAATAGACTTTGGCACTGAATTGGTACCAGGTACAGTTCTGATTTCTAGAGCTCCGTACAGAATGGCACCGATTGAGTTGAAAGAATTGAAAGAGCAGTTAGAAGATTTACTGGCTAAGGGTTACATCAGACCGAGTGTTTCTCCTTGGGGTGCTTCAGTACTATTTGTAAGAAAGAAGGACGGTTCAATGAAACTCTGCATTGACTACCGGCAACTGAACAAGGCTACGGTAAAGAACAAATACCCTTTGCCTCGTATCGATGATTTATTTGATCAGTTGCAGGGTTTTTCTGTGTATTCCAAGATCGATCTGAGATCTGGATATCATCAGCTGAGAGTTAAAGTTTCTGATATATCGAAGACAGCTTTCAGAACCAGGTATGGCCATTATGAGTTTATTATCATGCCGTTTAGTTTAACCAATGCTCCAGCTATATTTATGAGATTGATGAACCGTGTACAGAAGTATCTCGATGATTTCGTGATTATATTTATTGATGATATTTTGATATATTCCAAGAATCTGATTGATCATGCTGAGCATCTGAGAACTGTATTGAGAATTTTGAGGGCTGAGAAATTGTATGCCAAACTATCGAAATGTGAATTCTGGTTGAAGCAAGTTATATTTCTGGGACATATTATATCTGGAAATGGTATTTCTGTTGATCCTATCAAGGTTGAGGCCGTGATCAGTTGGCCTAGACCGACTTCAGTGCCAAAGATACGCAGTTTTATGGGTTTAGCAGGCTATTACCGTCGATTTATTAAAGATTTCTCGAGTATTGCTAAACCGATTACTCAACTGACTCAGAAGAATGCTCCATTTGTATGGAATGAAGAGTGTGAATCCAGTTTCCTTGAATTGAAGAAGAGATTAATCAGTGCTCCGATCTTGACTATTCCATCAGGTACTGGTGATTTTGTTGTTTATTGTGATGCTTCTCACAAAGGATTGGGTTGTGTTTTGATGCAGCAAGTACATGTTATTGCCTATGCCTCAAGACAACTGAAGCCACATGAGTCTCGCTACCTAATTCATGATCTTGAATTGGCAGCCATTGTATTTGCATTGAAGATTTGGAGACACTATCTATACAGTAAGAAGTTTGAAATTTATTTTGATCACAAGAGTCTGAAATATCTATTTTCACAGTCTGAATTGAATATGGCGCAACGAAGATGGCTTGATTTCTTGAAAGATTTTGATTGTGAAATCAAATACTATCCGAGGAAATCGAATGCAGCAGCTGATGCACTGAGTCGAAAGGTATGTTCTTTATCCTTATCGACGATTGGTGTTTCAAATTTGATTGAAGATTGCTGTTTGTCTGGATTAGCATTTGAAACAGATTGTAGACCGTTGAAATTGTATACTATTCAAGTTGAACCAGAGCTGATTTTGAAAACCAAAGCAGCACAGAAAATTGATCAGAATGTTCAGAATTCGATTTCGATGGTCAGAGCAGGGCATCGATCAGAGTATCAGCTACGTGATAATGTACTATATGTGAATAATCTTCTAGTTGTGCCAGATATTTCAGATTTGAAACGACAGATATTGTCAGAAGCGCACAATAGTCGATTCAGTATTCATCCTGGTGGCAGAAAGATGTATAATGATTTGAAAAGACAGCTTTGGTGGAAACAGATGAAAGCAGATATTGCAGAGTTTGTATCAAAATGTCTGAATTTCCAAAAGGTGAAAGCTGAAAGAAAGAAACCAGGAGGTTTGTTACACAGCTTGTCTATTCCTGAATGGAAATGAGATCACATTTCTATGGATTTTGTGACGAAACTACCACGTTCCTCCCGAGGTTGTGATGCGATTTGGGTTGTGATTGATAGATTGATCAAATCAGCATGTTTTATTCCGTACAAGATGACGTACAGACATGACCTAGATGGTCGAAATTTATGTCAGAGAAGTGGTCAGATTGCATGGAGTGCCAAAGTCGATTGTATCAGACCGTGATCCTCGGTTTACTTCGCACTTTTGGCACAGTTTGCAGCAAGCTCTAGGTATGAAGTTACATCTGAATACCGCATATCATCCACAGACTGAAGGACAGTCAGAGCGGACTATCCAGAGCATTGGAGGATATGCTTAGAGCTGTAGTGCTAGATTTTGGCACTAGTTGGCAAGATTCTTTGCCACTTTGTGAGTTTTAGTACAACAACAGCTATCAGACGAGTATAGAAATGGCTCCGTTTGAAGCGTTGTACGGCAAGAAGTGCAGATCCCCTCTTTATTGGGATGATATTTCTGAGGTACCTGAGATTGGGCCTGATATGATACGAGATATGACAGAGAAAGTGAAGCTGATTCGACAAAGAATGAAGACAGCTCAAGACAGACATGCCAAATATGTGAATGTTTGTCGTCGTTGGTGTTTGAGGCAGGAGACCGAGTATTTCTGAAGATTTCTCCTTTCAGAGGTGTTGTCAGATTTGGCAAGAAAGGGAAGTTGTCTCCACAATACATCTGTCTATATGAGATTCTCGAGAAGATAGGAGATCCTGCCTATCGACTCGTCTTACCGCCTTCTCTATCTGGAATACATGATGTCTTTCATGCATCTTTATTGCGGAAATATCTTCCTGATGCATCTCATATTCTTCAGTCAGACGAGGCCGAACTTGATGAGACACTAAGTTATTTTGAAAAGCCGATTCAGATTCTTGATCGTAAAGAAAAGCAACTCAGAACGAAGACTATTCCGCTCGTGAAAGTTCAGTGGAGTCGTCATGGCATTGAAGAAGCTACCTGGGAGACAGAATCAGACATGAGACAGAAATTCCCAGAGTTATTTCACTGTTGTGAGTTTACTGTTTAGCTTTTATTCTCCATTTCTTATTGTATCTGAATTACTATCTGATTTGATTGCTCGCAATTTCGAGGACGAAATCAGATCTTAGAGGGGGAGAAATGTAATGCCCGAGAATTTTGTTATTGTAATCTGAAAAGATTTATTGATAATTGATGTGATTATAGACAGAAAGGATCAGACCGGGAAAGACAAAAGAATCTCAAATTATGTGCGAGGACTGAACCCCTCGCGCATATGCGCGACCGAGCAGGGCGCATATGCGCGAGGTAGGCAGAGAACCTCGCGCATATGCGCGACCAGAACCCGTTTATTTGCGCGAGTATGGCAGAGAACCTCGCGCATATGCGCGAGCTAAGGATATGAAGATTGCCGAGACCAGTAGGCCTCGCGCATATGCAACGAGGAAGGTCGCGCATATGCGCGAGACGTGCAGTTCAAAGATGAAGCCACGTTTTCTTGGACATGCATTAATATATATATATGGTTACAATTCCTTCAGAAGTTTGGAAAAAGAAACGAGAAAAGCTCCGTAGAATCCTTACGCTTTTTCATATTTTAGATTTGTGGTTGCGGAAGATCCGTCCGTAAGAATTTCAATCCGACTTCACTACTGTGTTCCTATCGACAAAGACTTCAACTGGACGTAAGTTTTATTATGTTTTAATATGATTTGAAAATCTGATATGAGAGGAATCATGATATGACAGTTATTATCTGTTTCTGATATTGTTGTCATTGTATAATCGACACCAGATCGAAGAACGGATATAGTATAAATTTTTTATCATTTTCAGATGGAATTTGATTGAGATTATACAGATTTGATATCACATTATGTTTATTGATTGATTATGAGTTGAGATTGATATCTGTTGATTTGTATTGCTGGATATATTGAGATTGTGCCGTTATGCAGTTGAAACAGAATTAGATTTGAGTTCTAATTATATCCAGTATTGATTGAGTTCTATATTGATATTGTACTCCTCAATATTGTCATTGCCTGATTTAGTATTGACAGATTTGAATTCAGGACTTCGACTTCGTCAGATTGACAAGAGAAAGGTATAAATCAATGTTGAACCGGAAAGATACGACTCGAGTTTGATTTGACTTGAGTTTCCCAAAACCACATACTTTATGTTATTGCATTGATGTTTGCAATTCATGAGATTGATATACTTAGTCTATTGATTTATAGCAGAGCATGTATTGAGTCATGGGCGGATGTGCCTAGTCATTGGCTGAGGTGCCATGTCTTTGGCGGATGTGCCAAGACACGGAATGTTTGGTTTATATCGATGTTTCTTAGGAGTAGATCGACTTCTATTGCTGAGATTCGATATAGTATGCCAATGTCCAGGAACCGGGATCCCTAGATTAGAGAAGAGTCGAGTCTGAGATGACGAGTCAAGATGTTATTTACAGCTTTATATCGATTCATGTCTTTCAGATTTTGATACATTTTAATTATATCTGTTTCATGCTTTTATATCTGTTTATATGATTGCATGTATACGTTGTTTATACTGGGAATATATTTCTCACCAGAATTATCCAGCAGTTGTTGTGTTTTTATGTGTGCATGACAACAGGTGGGACATGATCAGGGTCAAGAAGAGGATGAGAGATAAATATTAGCGTGGAGATCCGGACTTAGAAGTAGATTTGGTTTACAACACTTGATGTTTCGTTGTTGAACCTTAGTTTGAGATAAATGTACTTTGTACAAGACTTGTACTTTATTGTTGACATGTATATCAGATTGATTATCATATGTTCCACACTTATGTATTTTAAAGAAAAAAAATTTAAACCCAGATTAATTAATTAATCCTAATGATGATTAAGAAGACGAATTAGGTTCGGGTCGCCACATGAACACTCTTGGCATTGAAGATTTTGAATTTGGATGACCTCTAAGATGAGTCAACCACTAAGCCCTTGCTCTTCAGCAGATAGCTAAGCTGCACAACAAAACCCTTCTACTGTTTTGAAGACAGAAACATGTTCTTCAGAAGATTGAAGATGATACCTTTCCAGTTCAGTCTTTTTTCAGTCATGATGGCAGTCATGACTTGAAATTTCTCCAATGTTGGGCAGCAAAAGATCCTGCTTTGGCTAGAAGCTCTTTGGCCACTATATCAGCCAGTAACTGTATTTCTGGCTTGAGTTACTTCTTGGTATCGGAGACTTTGATTTTCTGACCATCGGCAGACAGGAGAGTTTGCATCTCCTTAAAATCAGAGGATTTTACCTCAGAAATATTTTCTAGCCCATCAGTTGGCAGCTGAAAGAGGTTGCTAAAGGAGTATTCTTCGATCATCAGCAACTGGTTGTTGACGGTGGAAGTGATGTTGCCGTCAGCAGAGATAAAACCGTTGGCGTAGAGATCCTGAATCTCTTTTGGATAGATTTCTTGGGAAGAAAGTCCTAGAAATGTGTTCAGTCCAGCAGCTTCTATTTTGATAAACACACTTTTGATAGCCTCATCCTGAACATACATGAATAAATCAAAATCAACAGCCATAGCGTTCAACATATATGCTGGAACTTGGTTTGCCATTACTGAAAGATTGATTATCTGCGAGAAAGAAAGCTCAGTGTATTGATTTGCTCTGGAGATTGAAATGCGCATAAAGAAAGAAAAACTGAAATGAGGCGGGGATAAGTACGTTTGTATGTGAGTGTTTAAATCTTTGGACACGTATCAGTCCAAGATAAAATGAGTAAAATCGTGTGTACGTGTAATAAAAGCATGTGTAGAATTGAAGTGGGCTATGTGGGGCCACATTTTAAAACACTATTCATTGAAAGATGTGCATTAAATGCGTAATTATCAGTCACATCACTTATTATGGAATATTTATAGATTTATAGATTAGATTATTGGAGAAGATCAGTTAGGTCAGCAACTGAGTGATCAGTTATAAGCTGAATCATTTCAGTTAAAGACCAACTATGTTGGGATCGATTAGGGGGGTAATCGTTGAGCTACAATAGCTCGGTTCTTGAAATATTGAACACCGATGAATTGAATAGAGTTTGGTGTTCAAACCAAGCGGAAAATACTCGAAATAATCCTTCGTAGAAACCGAATAAATATTTTGTAAACCATTTAAAATATATGCACGTTGAATGAGTAAAAATATTTTGGTTGAAGCATTTTATCAAATACTTGGTATGCAACATTTTGGTATTTGAAGAACACATAAAATGCTTCAACAATGCATCTTTAAAAACAGTGAAAATGATAAGCAAATGCAATAAACAAATAGACACGAATTTGTTTATGGATGTTCGGAGATTTCAAACACTCCTACGTCACCCCTTCTTCCCCTTGGGAAGGATCCACTAGAAGACTTTGATTTATACAACTACTTGTACAAACCCATTCCGGAATGGCAGCACCCAACTAGAACTCCTAGCACTCAAGATTGTAGGCAGCACCTCACAATCAGCATATTGTTTAATGTCTCATATGCAAAGACTACATACACAAGTTTATTGTCTTTGTGCAAACTCACTCAACTAATCTTTGAAGTTCAACTCTCTTGTATATGTGTGAGTGATTGTGTGTGAGAAATTTATCATTTACAGTGTATATCTCAAATGTATCCTCACACAAGGGCTTGTGCTCTCAACTAGCTGATATCTTCATGCTAACTGCCCATGCTTTGAATCCACTTCAAAAGCTGTTGTTTGATCTTCAATATGTTGTATTTATAGGCTCCAACACTGATATATACGTTAGACACAAGAATATGACCGTTGGAAAGTTTCTGTACTGTTTCTGGAAATGCAACGGTCAAATTCGTCTTGCTGGACATTTTCTCGACTGGTCAACTGGTCAACTCAACTGGTCAATCAGTTCAACTGGTTCAGTTGGTCTGGTTCAGTTAAACTGGTTCAATTGGACTGGTTCAACTGGTCTTCAGCTGGTCTGGTTCAGTTTCAGCTGGTTCAGTTCAGCTAGTCTGGTTCAACTGGCCTTTAGCTGGTTTGGTTTAGTTTCAGTTGGTCAGCAGCTGGTTCAGTTCAGTTGATTGGTCAGCTGGTCAGCTGTTGGTTCAGTTTCAGCTGGTGTGCTGAAATCAGCCTAGCTGATTTCAGTTTGTGCAGAACCAGTAACTTCATCGTCATTTATCAGCATCTTAAGCTTTGATTCAGACTTTGACTTCTGAATATGATTTGTAGATCATCATCTTATCTTTTCAACGCATACTGAATCGCTTCATTTCGATAACCAAGCTGAGAGATATGACCAAAATACCGCAGCTACTCAAACTCAACTGATTGCTGTTTTCGTGTGATCAGTTCGTTAATTGAGCGATCAGTTAGACCATGATAACATCCGATTTTTCCCAACTGACGTGAAATACGATTTGTTCCAAATTGAGTTTTCTAATCAGTCCAGATGGCGGATTGTCATTTAGATAATCCAGTTGAGATATATCATCAAAATACCGAATCTCGCCAGAAATTCAGTTTGTGCAAAATTCAGTTTCAGCTTGCTTCTTGTGTTTGCAACTTCAAACTTGAGTAAATATGTTAGAAACACAATAACAAGTTTTGTTAACATCAAAATCAAGATTGCGAACTTGAAAAGTTCCAACAAACTAACTATTGTCTTCTCAGTTAACCGTTTATATTCGATATCCCCCCTCAATAAATGCATATAAATAAAAGAAAGAGTAGAGGAAACTTAGTCTGGATCAGTTAAGTCCATTCTGGTAACTGGTGTCTCTTTATCTTCTTCCTGTCTCTTTAAGAACTATCTATAAATAAGACCATTGTCATTCGATAATAACAATTAAGCACCGATGGATAGTTCAAGTAGTTCCAACGTCCCTCATTCTGCATTGACACCTCGTCGTTTGGAGAAACTAAAGAAGTCTCTTGAAAAATTCGTCTTTACAAAGGTGATGTCCACTTGGACCAAGGTACACGAGCTCCAAACGATTCAACGTGATGGATCAGTTGCTACTGCCAAGTAGAGAGCAACTACAAAAAAGTATAAGAAGCGTGCAGAAGTCAACCATACTTCAGAGATTGTTACCTATGATGTTCTTATTCATCTGATGCTTATGAAGGAGAGGAATGTGCTGGAGAGTATTTCTTCTTCAGAAGGCTTCAGGAGAATTAACAGTCATGAATTGACTAATTGGTTGTCCCTTTGGCAAGATGCCACTGAACATGAGATAAATCGTTTAACCTGGTTTAGATTTTATCAATAAACTTGTTGTTTCGATTCAATGTTCTTTCCTTATCTGCATATGGACTGATATCAGTTGACAAATAATTAACTAACTGACAATGACTAACTGAGCAATTATTAACTTATATTTGACAAACTGAATAAAAATAACAACCGACATATCATTATTAAAGATTGATATAATTAAGATAAATCAATTAAACCAAGAATATTGCGAAAATGAGAAAACTTAGTCTCTGGTAATGGTTTGGTGAAGATGTCAGCTGCTTGTTGTTCAGTTGATATATATTCCAGCCTTATTACTTTCTTTAGAGCATGATCTTTGATGAAGTGATGACTGACATCAATATGCTTGGTCCTGGAGTGAAGAACTGGATTGTTGTAATTCCAATTGTGCTTGTATTATCACAAAATATTGGTGATTCTTTTGCAATGACTCCATAGTCCTTCAGTGGTTGTTGAATCCAGATCAGTTGTGCACAGCAGCTTCCAGCAGCAAGATGTTCTGCTTCAGTTGTGGAAGTTGCTATGGATGTTTGTTTCTTGCTGAACCATGAGATCAGTCTATCTCCCTGAAACTGACATGATCCACTGGTGCTCTTATGATCTAGCTTACATCCTGCATAATCTACATTTGAATATCCAACTAAATTGAAAGAGGAATCCTTAGCATACCATAAGCCCACATTTTGTGTGCCTTTAAGATATTTTAAAATGTGTTTGACAGCTGAAAATGCGATTGCTTAGGATCTGCCTGAAATCTAGCACACATGCAAACATGAAATACAATATAAGGACGACTAGCAGTTAGATACAATAATGAACCTATTAATCCTCTGTAAAGTGTCATCTCAACTGATATCCCCCCTTGACCATTGTCTAGTTTGATTGATGAACTCATGGGAGTACTTGCAGATGAGCATGTTTCTATGCCAAATTTCTTAAGCAATTCCTTTGTATATTTGGTCTGACTGATAAAAATACCAGTATCGAGTTGCTTCACTTGCAGACCAAGGAAAAATGTCAGTTCACCTATCATACTCATCTCGAATTTTTCCTGCATTTGCTTGGAAAATTTCTCACATAATTTGGGGTTAGTTGACCCAAAAATAATATCATCAACATATATTTGCACAAGTAAAATCTGATCATTCTTCGTGAATTTGAACATAGTCTTATCAACTGATCTAACAGTAAAATCATGATCAATTAGAAATTTTGAAAGAGTTTCATACCAAGCTCTTGAAGCTTGTTTAAGACCATACAAGGTTTTGTTCAAATGATAGACATAATCAGGAAGAGAGTGATTAATAAAACCTGGTGGTTGTTCAACATATACTTCTTTCTGTAACTGACCATTCAGAAATGCACTCTTCACGTCCATCTGGTAGACTTTAAAGTTATTGAAAGATGCATATGCAAGGAACATTCTGATTGCTTTCAGTCTTGCAACTGGTGCATAAGTTTCATCGTAATCTATTCCTTCTTCTTACCTATATCCTTTTGCTACAAGTCTCGCTTTTTTGCGCACAACTGAACCATCTTCGTTCAGTTTGTTTCTGTATACCCACTTTGTACCTATAATAGTTTTAGAAACTTGTCTTGGAACTAAGCTTCAGACATTGTTATGGGTAAACTGATTTAGCTCTTCTTGCATTGCATTTATCCAGTTAGGATCAGCAAGAGCTTCATCAGTTTTCTTAGGTTCCAGTTGGAAAACGAAAGCAGAATGAACAAATGAATTAAACATTTGATTCCGAGTCTCACCGGATCAGATGGATTACCTATCACCAATTATGGTGGATGTGATTTCTTCCATCTGTATTCAATATTTGTTTCATCCATCTCAGCAACTTCTTCAGTTGGCAACTGAATATTTTCTTCAGTTTCAGTTGCTGCTGTATCAGTTGGTAACTGATTGTTATCATTTTTCTCCACCAACTGATTATCAGGAACAATTTCTTGTTCAACTGATTGATCCAGCACTTCTGGTTCTGGTGTTTGAAGGATATTTCGATTAATATGATTCTCTTCTTCATTATCATCCTCCAAACTGATATCTGTAAAGCGATCAACTAGCTCAAGTGGATCATTTGGCTTATCAGTTAGCACAGATTCATCAAATACAACATGAATAGACTCTTCTACATTCAAAGTGCTTTTGTTAAAAACTCTGTAAGCTTTACTAACTGAAGCATATCCCAGAAATATTCCCTCTGCAGATTTAGCATCAAAAGTTTTTAAATGATTTTTTCCATTATCAAGAATAAAACATCTGGAGCCGAATATTTTGAAATATGAAACCACACTTTTGCGTCCATGTCAGATCTCATATGGTGTTTTCAAATGTTTCTTATTAATCATTGATATGTTGATGCAAACACGGATGATCAAGCTCCAAGAAAAGCATGAGATCCTTTAAAGTTGTCGGATGGACCAATCATGAGAGGACGAATGAAAAGATTCAAGGAAGCATTGAATGGACTTGTGAGGAATCAAGAGGGACTTACGAGCAATGTGAAAAGTTCCGAAGGGTTCGTGTTACGTGGGAGCGAGTTTGGGAGTCATAGGAACAGTTTTCAAGTGATAAATGATGTGGAGTCTAGAAGCACTGGCGCCACTGGCGCTCGAGTGGCCAGATATTACCGCCCGAGCGCCACACACACTGTCCAAGAATGGTTTCCATGATGCCCCGCGCCCGAGCGGTGCGGGGCGGCACAATCTTACCGCCCGAGCGCGAACAGTACAGAACACTCGGCGCTCGAGCGGTCAAATTCTACCGCCTGAGCGCGCATAACTACGAGAAAAATCTTGGTATCCTTGTTTAGAGTCCTAATTATTTTGGCAACAAGATATTGTTATCTTTTGAGTTTTTAAACATGATATGGAAAAAAAATTACAAAATAATTCAGATATTATTATTGAGTTTATCAAACTTTTGAGAATTTTCTCTCAAGCTTTTCAAGGCTTTTTCTTTGTAATCAAAATCAAACTTATCAAAGTTTTATTTTGTGGCGTTTGTCGGTTGATTTCATACGGATTGCAAATGACAGGTTCTTTGAAGGTTCATTTGGTTTTCAATTGTTTTATTGTGATTCTTTGTTACTAAACCACGTAGTTTAGGGGTGAAAATCACGTCACACTTGAATCAAAATATCGGGACATCGTAATATCGATCCTTGTTCGTAATTGAATGGAGGGCACGATTCATATTTAGTCGTGTGTGCTTTTCTTCGCACGAGGATTCATATCATTTGGTATCAGAGCTTTGGCTCATTGAATTCAAGTAAGTATCTTGTTCTTAAATTTTCATATCTGTGTTATTTCTTCGTTCGTTTTCAGATCTGCCTTCTGTTCTATCGTTCTTCATCTTTTTCGTGAATCTGTGATTCTCGGAATTTTGTGATTCTTTTTTTTTTTTGGAATTTTCGAGTAGTACTCAGCAAAAAAAAAGTACAAAAAATTCCGAAAATTCGCCATTATTTTTTTTGGGTATTTTGTTCTATTTCTTTTGGAAAGTCATATTCAATTGCCTCTCACAGTCAAAAAAAAAATTATATATTCAAATTGCTAGTCTACGCAGTCTAAGTGAGTCGATCACAATTGTTCACAAGTTGAACTTGATTGTTTGATACATCCAAATACGAAACTTGAGCACCTTGAGGGAACTCTCGAATTTGAGTGAAAATACTTGAGTGCGAGTGAATTTTCTTTGGAGTGAACGGTGAGTATTTGTTGTGAGAAAAAAAAATAGAGAGGAGAGACGAGCGACTTTCTTTGGAGTGATCGTGAGCATTTGGGTGAGGAATATCTCTTGTTTTCTACTAACGTTTTTTTGCAGGTACAAATCTGAAAGTAAAATGGAGAGGGAAGTAGGAGATAGTACGAACCAAGGGTTGTCTAAGACTCAAATGGAGGCGTTGTTTGGGCATTTCAGTCGAATGATGATGGTTGAGTTGGAGCCATTACATCAGAGGATGAGTAGGCATGAAGTTAGTACTAGTGGAGATAAATCTAAGTCTAAAGATTTGGGTAGAGGAGGAGAAGATGAGGAATATGATTTGGGAAGAGACGAGGAGAGCCAAAATGAGAATTTGGGTAGGAATGGAAGAGGTATAGGATTCGGGAGAGGAAGAAAAGAAACTGTACGGGGTAGATATGATGGGAATAGGGAAGATGGTAACATGGGTAGTATTAAGATGAAAATTCCTTCGTTCCATGGGAAATCTGACCCGGAGGCATATTTAGAATGGGAAAAGAGGGTAGAGTTTGTGTTTGAATGTCACCACAACTCAGAACAAAAGAAGGTGAGGTTGGCGGTGGTGGGATTTCTAGACTATGCTCTCATTTGGTGGCATCAACTAGTGACCACTAGGAGGAGGTATAATGAGAGACCTATTGAAACTTGGGATGAGATGAAGAGGGTCATGAGGAAGAGGTTTGTGCCCAATCATTACTATAGGGAGATGTTTAAGAGGCTACAAACTTTGAGGCAAGGAGTTAAGAGTGTTGAGGACTACTATAAAGAGATGAAAGTAGTAATGATTAGAGCCAACATAGAGGAAGATAGTGAGGCGACCATGTCACGTTTTCTTTTTGGTTTGAACAGGGAGATACAGGATCAAGTGGAGCTTAGACACTACTTTGATCTAGACGAGATGGTGCAAATGGCCATAAAAGTGGAGCAACAACTCAAGAGGCGAGCAGTTGGCCGTACCAATCAAAGTGGGAGTTCGTAATCTTCTTGGCGACCAAATGGGGCAAAACCTGATGAAAGCAAATTGGTGACCAAACCCAAGATTGAGACCAAGCAAGAGAAGCCTAAACAAGGAGTGCAAGGTAAATCTGAAACTCTTCTTAATCGTTCTAGAGATACTAAATGTTTTAGGTGTCAACGGTTGGGTCATATTGCTAGCCAACGTCCTAATAAGAGGGTGATGATTTTGAATGACTATGGTGAATATGAGTCTCAAACTGAGGGTTATGACGAGGGTGATGATGATGAGATGCCTGCGTTAGAGGATCCTGATGAGGGATATGGGGCGGTTGTAGGTGAAGCACTAGTGACTAGGCGTATCATGAATGCCCAAGTCAAGGAGGAGGATACTAACCAAAGGAAAAACTTGTTCCATACTAGATGTTTTGTGAATAGCAAAGTTTGAAATCTTATCATAGATGAGGGAAGTTGCACCAATGTTGTGGGGACCCGGACGCTAATCATCTTCTTAATCATCTTTGGGATTTAATTATCAATTAAGATAAACAGGGTATAAAAATTTTTTTTTTTAAAATATAAGTGCGGAACGTAATGGAATTTAACTAATATACATCTCAGTATAAAAGTACAATAATGTACAACAATTATTCAAAGTAGTCTAAGGTTCAACTACTAATTTTCAGTATTAAACCAAGTCTACATCCAAGTCCGGAATCACCACTCTAATCTCTCTCTCATCATCCTCTTGACCCTGATCCTGCCCCACCTGTTGTCATGCACACATACAAACAAGACAACATCCGGATACTCCGGTGAGAATAAATCCCAGTATAAATAATGTATACATGCAGTTAACTGACTTAACATAAAAGCATGAATTATATCTTATCACATGTAGCATAATCAAGCAACATGTATCCATACCAGTCTGTAAATAAAACATGAATCGTAATCTACGAAACATAAATCAATACGGATCTGTAAATCAAATTCTAGTCTCAATATCTAAAACTCGACTCATCTCTCATTCTAATCTAGGGATCCCGGTGAATAAGAACGTAACAAGTCTCCCACCTACTTCTACCAGTCGCAGTGGCGGTACGTTCTTATTTCTGGACTTTGGTCTAATCTATATCGAATAAAATGCTATCTGTATCTGAAGCATAACGATATACCAAACGTCCAGTGCCTTGGCGTATCTACCAAGACTAAGCCTATTATGACAATGTGCAATGGGTCAGTGACAAGTCTGTCAAAATCTAACCCCTCTGTCAGTGACTCTTACTTAATAGCTCTCTGCTTTCTACTTCTAATTCAATAGAATAAACATACTCATTAAAACACAAAGGTATAAAAACAATACCATACAAGTATGTGGTTTAGGGAAACTCGAGTTAAATCTAACTCAAGTCGATCTCCCAATTGACATCCATTTATACCTTTCTCTTCTCGGTCTGATGAAGACGAAGTCTTGTATTCCAATCTGTCCATATCCAAATCTGATAATGACGATCATATAAATACCATATCAGTATATAACTCAATTCAAGACCTGTTCTGATCAATACTCAAATCAGTATATAATCTGATCCATAACTGAACAAGGTACAATCTAATCCATATCAATGATATCACGATATAATCGAAATCATTACTGAATCTGATCAATATCAATCTACTGATGTTTCGACGGCATAATAATACAGTCACGATAACCCCGTCTATCTCAACCTCACAGATATAATACCAGAATTCATAACCAGTATCAGTACAACTCAAAATCTTAATAATAACACAACTCTGATATAGAATCTCAACTAAGTCAACTCTGAAATTCATAACAATTTCATAAACAGTCTATTCTTTAATCTGACTTCAGTTATACAATGTCTACTGTAGCAGAAACATCATATCTGATTCATATTCAATTCTGACAATATCATAAATTCAAATCATGTCTAAACGTAACGAAACTTACGTCCAGTTGTAGCCTGCGTCGATAGGAACACAGTACTGCAGTCGGATTCAAAAACAGACGGACGGATTTCTCACAAAAGGCGTAAGAATATTTCAATTCTTTTTTTGCACTTCTCTTGGCACTTTCCTTCATTCTCCTGAATTGCATGTAGGTATATATATCTATATACACGTTTCTTAGGTAGGAGGCAAGTGGCTTAATTTTCATACTGCACGTCGCACCGCGGGTGCGCTCACTTTTGCACCGCGGGTGCGCTCCATGTATTGATATGCATCAACTTTCCCCGAAGCTTGGACCGCGGGTGCGCTCTGTCTTTTAACGCGGGTGCGCTGACCCTACTGGTACCACACCGCGGGTGCGGTCTGTCTAGCACCGCGGGTGCGGTGTCACTTCTGTAAATAATCTCCAACTCTCTGTCCATCAACCGCGGGTGCACTGCTTCTTGGACCGCGGGTGCGGTGACTCTACTGTAAAAATGGCCATCTTTCTGTCCATGCACCGCAGGTGCGGTCTTGTTCGTAGCGCGGGTGCGGTCTAGACTTTATGCAACCCTTCATAATCTCATTCAGTGCCTCTCATTACATGTCATGCATACTCATATCTTCTGAATATCACATCAATGAAGACTAATAAATCTCGAGCCTTACAAATGTGGCTAGTAGTGAGATGGTAGAAAAGTTGGGTTTACCTACGTTAAAGCATCCTCAACCATATAGGCTTCAATGGTTGAATGATTGTGCGGAGGTAAAGGTGAACAAACAAGTGTTGGTGTCTTTCTCTATTTGGAAGTACATTGATGAGGTCTTATGTGATGTAGTGCCAATGCATGCTTGCCATATCTTGTTGGGTAGGCCGTGGCAATATGATAGGTGAGTAACACATGATGGGTTCAAGAATAGGTATTCATTTATATTGAAGAAGGAATCCATTGTATTACTTCCTTTGTCCCCAAAACAAGTGTTGGAGGAGCAATTGAAAAAAAAGAAGAGAGATGAGGCCGAAAAAAAGAGTGAACTAAAAAGTGAGATGGCCTTTGAAATAAAGAATGAGATGGCTGAAAAAAGAGTAAAAAAAAAGTGAGATAGCCATACAAAAGAAAAAAGAGAGGAAAGAAAATGAAGGAAAACAAAATGAGAGGAAAGAAGCCAAGAAAAAAACATATATAGCCCAAAAGAGTGAGTTGAAGCAATTGTTGCACACACATGAACCACTTGTGTTGATTGTTTATAATGAGATCCTTCTTAACACAAGTGATATAGCCGGGTCCCTTCCGAGCATTGTTGTTTCACTTTTGCAGGAATTTGAAGATGTATTTCCGGAGGAGTTACCTCAAGGCTTACCACCATTGAGGGGAATCGAGCACCAAATTGATTTTGTGCCTGTGAGTGCATTGCCAAATCGTCCATCCTATAGGAGCAATTCGGAGGAGACTAAGGAGCTTCAATGGCAGGTAAGTGAGTTGTTAGATAGAGGTTTTGTGCGTGAGTCCATGTCGCCTTGTGTTGTGCCTGTTTTATTTGTTCCTAAGAAAGATGGCTCATGGCGTATGTGTGTAGATTGTAGAGCAATCAATAACATAACCATTAATTATAGGCATCCCATACCTAGACTAGATGATATGTTGGATGAATTGCATGGTGCTTGTGTCATTAGCAAAATTGATTTGAAGAGTGGTTATCACCAAATTAGGATAAGGGAAGGTGATGAGTGGAAAACTGCTTTTAAAACCAAATATGGGTTATATGAGTGGATGGTCATGCCTTTTGGCTTAACTAATGCTCCTAGTACCTTTATGAGGTTGATGAATCATGTCTTGCATGCTTACATAGGAAAATTTGTTGTGGTTTATTTTGATGATATCCTTGTGTATAGCCAAAACCTAGAAGAGCATGTTGAACCTTTGAAACTTGTGCTAATCACGCTGCGAGCTGAAAATTTATACGCCAATCTTAAGAAATGTGATTTTTGTACAAACAGACTTGTCTTTCTTGGTTTTGTGGTAAGTTCACAGGGTATACAAGTTGACGAAGACAAGGTAAGTGCTATTCGAGATTGGCCAAAGCCTACTACTGTTGGTAAAGTTCGGAGTTTTCATGGTCTTGCAAGCTTCTATAGGAGGTTTGTAAAAGATTTTAGCACACTGGCAGCACCCATGACGGCGGTGATCAAGAAGAACGTTCCATTCCATTGGGGCGAGGAGCAAGAGGAGTCTTTTAATCTTATTAAGCAAAAATTAATTAATGCTCCTTTACTTGTTTTACTTGATTTTGCTAATACCTTTGAAATTGAATGTGATGCTTCAGATGTAGGTATTGGTGGAGTGTTGATGCAAGGAGGCCGGCTGGTGGCATATTTTAGTGAGAAGCTCAATGGAACAGCGTTGAATTACCCGACATATGAAAAGGAGTTCTATGCACTTGTGAGAACTCTAGAGATCTGGCAGCACTACTTGAGGCCTAAAGAGTTTCTGATCCATACGGATCATGAGTCTCTAAAGCACCTTAAGGGTCAACAGAAGTTGAACAAGCGACATTCCAAGTGGGTGGCATTCATAGAGACATTCCTCTACATCATCAAGTACAAGCAAGGTAAGGAGAATATAGTGGCCGACGCACTATCACGGAGGCATGTACTAATCTCTACCTTGGATTCAAAAATTTTGGGGTTTGAGCATGTAAAAGAGTTTTATGTGCTAGATGAGGATTTTAAGAGTGCATTTGAAACATGTATGCATGGTCCACATGACAAATTTTATTTGCATCATGGGTTCTTATTTAGAGAAGATAGGTTGTGCATTCCTAAATCTTCAATTCGTGAATTGCTTGTTAGGGAGGCACATGGGGGTGGCTTGATGGGACACTTTGGTGTGGCAAAAACCTTGAGTGCTTTCCATGAACATTTTTATTGGCCACATATGAAACGTGATGTTGAGCGTGTGTGTGATAAGTGCATAAACTGTAGACAGGCTAACTCTAAGACACAACCACATGGATTGTATACACCACTTCCCGCCTAGTGAACCTTGGGTTGATATTTCTATGGACTTTGTTTTGCGGTTGCCTAGGACAAAGAAGGGGAGGGATTCTATATTTGTTGTTGTGGATAGATTTTCTAAAATGGCACATTTTATAGCTTGTCATAAAACTGATGATGCTTCTAACATTGCGGACTTATTCTTTAGAGATGTTGTTAGGTTGCATGGCATGCCTAGGACAATTGTTTCTGACCGTGATGTTAAGTTTTGAGTTACTTTTGGAAAATGTTGTCGGCTAAACTTGGCACAAAATTGTTGTTTTCTACTACATGTCATCCTCAAACGGATGGGCAAACTGAAGTCGTTAATAGAATTTTAGGAACACTTTTGCGTGCTATTATTAAAAAGAACTTAAAAAATTAGGAAGATTGTTTGCCATTTGTTGAGTTTGCTTATAATCGTTGCGTGCATTCTACTACAAATTATTCGCCATTTGAAATTGTAAAGGCTCGTATTTCGTATTCATAATTTTGCGAAATTATTAAAAATTAATACGAGCCGTTACAGTTGGTATCAGAGCCGACCTCTCTTAGTACGGTGTGGTTCGGGGACGAACCAAGCGGAAGCTGGTGGGCATGTGAGGCCGGGGCCGAAGAGGGCGGGGGGTGATCACCGGTGCCATCAGTTGCACGGACAATGAGCTGGGCGTTACAGAAATTGTTTATGGTTTTAATCCTTTGACTCTGTTGGATTTGATGTCTTTACCTTTGAGTCAAAGGTTAAATATGGACGGCAAAAAAAGCTGATTTGTTAGGGGTTTGCACGAAAAGGCCAAGGCCAACATTGAGAAGAAAAATGAGCAATATGCCAAGCAAGCCAACAAGGGGAAGAAGAAGGTGGTATTTGAGAAGGGTGATTGGGTGTGGCTACATTTTAGGAAGGAAAGGTTTCCTGAGAAGCGACGTTCAAAGCTGCTACCGAGGGGTGATGGACCATTTCAAGTCCTCGAAAGGATCAATGACAATGCCTACAAACTTGATCTGCCAGGTGAGTATAACGTAAGTTCAACTTTTAATGTTAGTGATCTGTCGTTGTTTGATGTAGGTGATGAACAAGATTTGAGGAAAAATCCTTTTCAAGAAGGGGAGGATGATGCAAACACGGATGGTCAAACTCCAAGAAAAGCATGGGATTCTTTAAAGTTGTCGGAGGGACCAATCACGAGAGGACGAATGAAAAGATTCAAGGAAGCATTGAATGGACTTGTGAGCAATCAAGAGGGACTTACGAGCAATGTGAAAAGTGCCTAAGGGTTCGTGTTGCATGGGAGCGAGTTTGGGAGTCATAGGAACAGTATTCAAGTTATAAATGATGTGGAGTCCAGAAGCACTGGCGCCACTGGCGCTCGAGCGGCCAAATATTACCGCCCGAGCGCCACACATACTGTCCAAGAATGGTTTCCAGGATGCCCCGTGCCCGAGCGGCACAATCTTACCGCCCGAGCGCGCACAGCTGCGAGAAAAATCTTGGTTTCCTTGTTTAGAGTCCTAATTATTTTGGCAACAATATATTATTATCTTTTGAGTTTTTAAACATGAAATGGACGAAAACGTACAAAACAATTCAGATATTATTATTGAGTTTATCAAACTTTTGAGAATTTTCTCTCAAGCTTTTCAAGGCTTTTGCTTTGTAATCAAAATCAAACTTATCAAAGTTTTACTTTGTGGCGTTTGTCGGTTGATTTCATACGGATTGTAAGGACAGGTTCTTTGAAGCTTCGTTTGGTTTTCAATTGTTTTATTGTGATTCTTTGTTACTAAACCACGTATCGGGACATCGTAATATCGATCCTTGTTCGTTATTGAATTGAGGGTGCGATTCATATTAATCGTGTTTGCTTTTCTTCGCACGAGGATTCATATCATATGTTTTGAGTGTAACATGCAGTGTTTACTGCTTCTGCCCAAAACCTTTGAGAAATACCAGAATCAGCAACATCGTTCTAGCAGCTTCTTTAAGGATCTGATTTCTTCTCTCAGCTGCACCATTTTGCTGAGGAGTTCTTGCTACTGAGAGCTCATGCTTGATTCCAGTATTTTCTAAAAATTGTGAAAGATTTTGATTGATGAATTTAGTCCTTCGATCATACCTTATTCGATCAATTCCAACTGATTTTTAATATAATAGTCTTTTGAAAAGCTTAATCAGTTGTGCAGCAGTTTGGTCTTTGGATTTGAGAAAATAACCCAAGTAAATCTTGAAAAATCATCCACGACTACTAGAGTTTATTTCATTCCCCCTAAGCTCATGACTGTTATAGGACCAAAAAGATCTATATGTAGCAGTTCTAAGCATCGGGAAGATGATTTACAACCCTTGTTTTTAAATGAAGATCTTACTTGCTTACCAAACTGACATGCTGAACAAATTTTATCTTTTGAAAAATCTATTTTGGGCAAACCAGTTACAAGATCATGGTTACTCAGATAGACAATAGATTTAAAGTTTAGGTGGTTCAATCTCTTATGCCACAACCAATTTTTAGAAGATTTGGAAGCTTTAAGACAAACTGGTGCATAAGGTTGTTCAGTCCAACTGACTTTATAAGTATTCCCACTACGATTGCCAGTTAGGATGACCTCATCAATTGAGTCTCTAACTGAACAAGTGTGTCTATCAAACTAAACTGAGAATTTATTGTCGCATAACTTTTAATTTAAGAAACTCTACCCATCTATTTTATAGATGGGGTATATCTGCTCAAGATAGATAAAAAAAATTATCTATTATGATCCAGATTCGAAATCAATATGTATCTCCCGTCATATCAATTCTTTTTCTAAAAAAAAAAGAACCTCATACAATACAAATTAACCATGTGCCAGGAACCAGATTTGAACTGGTGACACGAGGATTTTCAGTCCTCTGCTCTACCAGCTGAGCTATCCCGACCATTCCCAATGTAGCATCCTATCCTCATTTTATTATGGGACTGGGGTCTATGTCAATTAAAGGGACAAGGGAAAATTACAAAGTTTTCTCCAAGTCTCTAATCTCTTGGATCTTTAAAAAGACGACTTTGTAAGTATCAGTATGCGTAATGATATTGATTGTGAATTATTCTAATAAGGATTTTTTGAATGTATATTCTATATCACATGTGAGAAGAGAAAGTCATTTATGACCAAAGACATTTTTAAAAGAATTAGAAAGATAAAGGAATTTTGAACCGTTATCGAACAAAGCGGATAGGATAAATATTTTGGGAGTCAATTATAGGATTTTTTTGGGGATAGAGGGACTTGAACCCTCACGATTTTTAAAGTCGACGGATTTTCCTCTTACTATAAGTTTCATTGTTGCCGGTATTGACATGTAGAACGGGACTCTATCTTTATTCTCGTCCGAATAATAAGTTCTTTAAGAGATCTATCGGACTGTGGAGTGAATGATTTGACTACTAATCAAATTATTCTTCAAATTCTCAACTAGTAAAACATCTTTAATAGTAAAGTTACCATGGATAAGCTTACCCTGTGAAGGGGCCTAAAACTACTTTCTTGAAATTTGCGGAAAAATTAAAAATTTTCTTTTTAAAAGAACTTAAATGGCCTCATTCATAAAATCACTGGGGAATCAAGTTCAATGTTTAAAATAATAGCAGCGGAAGAAAATAAAGTTTTGCCAACAATAACAACTTAAAAATTATCCAACGACTGATAAAAATTGTTTGCGGAATAAAATAACAACTGCTGCACTGAGGTCCTCGGGTGCCACTACTGCCGACCCAAGCTGGCTCACTGGTCCCCGCCCTCGGCCCTGGCCTCATCAGTACCTACAACAATCAAGTCTAGTGAGCCTAAAGACTCAGCATGCATATATCGCAGGTAACGAGTAAAAATCTGAATTTAAAATATGCATGGGATAAAATATCATGTCCTGAGACATGCTGAAAATAATCTGTACTGAGCAATTATAATACGTGCATAACTGAACTGATAATCACAGTAAAAATGTTTGCTCCTTGAAGCCTGTACTGAAATAACTGATAAAATTTTCTGTTGAGATTATGTTTTACGCCTGTGGCCACTGCACTAAGCTGAACTGATCGGTAACTGGCTACCAGGGAGGCTGAAACTGAACTGAGCTGGCCGGTCACTGGCGACCGGGTGGTACCATACTGAACTGATCGGTCACTGGCGACCATATAAAATAACACTCCCACATAGTATTTGAACCACAAGCCATATCGCATAAATCTCAAAAATAATCATTTTCTACTTAATGCACGTAAAATAATTAACTGGCGTAATGAAAATTCCTGTAATTTTACCAACTGGATTGGATTGGATCGTCCCCAGGCTCGCTGCAACCTAACTGTGCTATGAAAAATATGCAATAGCTTAAACATGACCAACTACGCAATTTAGTTCAAAAGATGTGACTATGACACCTAATGACTTCGCATTTAATCATGACTCCGAGCCAACCTGAACCGACACCGAACCGACGTATAGTCATGATTAAAATACGCTGAAAAATCATAAAATAATGCTCATAAAATGATAGGGTCGAAATCTAGGTGGAATGGAGGCCAAAACACGAAACGCTCTTTCGAGAGTCAATTTGGCACATCGCACCGTAAATTCTCGTACGACCTCGAAAATGATCCGAATCACGAACGGTCAAAAACATGACCTTCCCAACTCAATGAGGCACTGTCCACTCCAAGGCCATGGGCTAAAAGCCAACCAAGAACTCAAACGAGGCTTCTAAACGACACAGAAACTTGCTGTAATTTCCAGCAGCTGCCCAACTACAAGACTTGCGTTGGTTTCGAGACTATAGGCCATTAGGGGCGTGAACCACCGACCAGAGACTCTTACCAACATCCCAAGGAATGATTTGAACCATGGCTAAGGGCCCTAGGCCAGCCACAATCCGCATCACGCCAAAACTCAACCGAAGGGTCCAACCGAGAGCATCTTGAATGCGTGTGTAGTGTTTATGCTATGATCGATGTCTTGCGTCATTCCAGTGGCCATTTGATTGACCATGGCACGATCTAGACATCTAGGAGCATGATATGAACCGTGGCTAAGGGCCATAGGCCAACCAAGATCCATACCAAGCAACAAAAGAACGAACCAAAAGCTGAACAAATGAAGAAGCCGAAGGGGTATAGGGGCTGTTGTGATGTTTTTATTAAAAACCGATGAACCATGGACCAAGCCACCAAAAGGGCAACTTAGTCACGTCTTAGACTTGCTAGGGAAGTGATCCAACCATGGCTAAGAGCCCTTAGGGCAGCCAAGATCAGATCCAAACCCCTTGACACAAAACTGAAATTTTCGAACAACATTTTCTGCACCTATGGGGACTTGCTGTCATTCTGAATTTCCAGCAAGCATGGGGCTGGTTTGAATGGACCAACATGGTCCTAATGCATCCTACTACATGTATATAAGCCGCCTTGGGAGCCTGTAGTCGATCCAATACCTGAAACTCACAAACCAAAAGAAATCGTGAAGCTTGCCAAGGAAATCGAAAATTCTGCATGTGTGGTTTCAAAATGTTTTGACTTGGATCTCGATTTTTACTTGAATAAACATGATCATGTACTGAAAAATAAATGATAATATGACTTGATTGAGGTTTGAAAGAAATCTAGACATGCCTGGTTTCGTTTCGAAAGAAAACGAACGAAACAACGACGACGCGGCACGGAGGAGGTGGAGCGCTTCTCTTTTCTACCTTACCTTGCTCTCGATTTTTCTCTCTTCTTTTTGGCTAGGTACCTCACGATTTTTCTACTGAAAATGAGTGTGAATTCACTCTGAATTTTCGAAAAGGAGAGGGGGGGAAAAATGGTTAGGAGGGTGAGGGAAGTGGGTGCAAGATTTAAGGAAGATCCAAGATCAAGTCTTCCCAAATTTGAATTTTGAATTATGGTTTGATATCAAATGAGTTGGTGGATGCTTCTAGGAGGTAGTGGCCGAATTTTCTCTTGATTCTAGACTAGGATATGTCCATTTATTTAATTAAATTGTGCTCCCAAAAATCCTAAAATTATCCTACTAATTACATGCAAAGAATTGGTCAAAGTTGATGAGTTGGAAAATGAATCTTCTAGCAACTAAGGGTGGCCGAAAAATGCATGATAAAATAAAGGGAAATTTTGATTATCTAGTCAACTAATAATCCTTGAAAGCCTTACTAATCCTTTAAATAATTTTAGTGAGCTAACCCCTTAATTAAATAACTTAAATGAGTTCATTTCTTAATCACCTCAAATAATTAAATTAAATCCTCAAACCTCCCTTTCTAACTTAAATGGACTTGGTTGCTAGCTAAATTAACTTCTCGGAACTATTGAATCTTAAATTCTATCTCAAAACTCCAACTCCGGTCCGGCCTCACTGAAATAACTGAAATGCTAAAAATCAAACTACTGAACTGAAATAATGAATAATTAACTTCAAATAAATGCATTTAAAATAATCATGCAATGAAGTCAATTAAATTTAAAAATCTAGAATTATGCATGGCTTATACGTTTACTGATTTACGGGTGCTACAATCCTCCCCCCCTTAAAATAAATTTCGTCCTCGAAATTAGAACTCACCGAATAACTCTGGGTATCGACTTCTCATCTCCGGCTCAGACTCCCACGTAGCTTCCTCCTCTGAATGGTTGAGCCATTTGACTTTGACTCGCTTAACCAACTTGTTCCGAAGTTTCTTCTCCTGTCTGTCTAGGATCTGCACGGGTCTCTCCTCATAAGATAAGTTCGGAGTAAGCTGCTACGGCTCGAAATTCATCACATGCGAAGGATTTGCCATATACTTCCTCAGCATGGAGACGTGAAAGACATTGTGTACTCCGGCCAGATTCGGCGGAAGAGCCACACGATACGCTAGCGTCCCAACTCTGTCGAGGATCTCAAACGGTCCAATGAATCTCGGACTGAGCTTCCCTTTCTTGCCAAATCTCATGACACCCTTCATAGGTGCCACTTTCACGAAGACATGATCGCCCACTGCAAACTCTAACTCTCTCCTCCGCTGATCGGCATAACTCTTCTGTCGACTCTGAGCAGTCCTCATTCTATCACGGATCTTGACTACTACATCTGCTGCCTGCTGAACAATCTCTGGACCCAACTCTGCTCTCTCTCCTACTTCATCCCAATGAACAGGAGATCTACACTTGCGGCCATACAGTGCTTCATACGGAGCCATACCTATAGACGACTGGAAACTGTTGTTATAGGTGAACTCTACCAATGGTAAGTTCGACTCCCAACTCCCAGAGAAATCAATGACGCAAGCACGGAGAAGATCCTCTAAGATCTGAATAACTCGCTCTGACTGTCCATCTGTCTGCGGATGGAAAGCTGTGCTAAACAGCAACTTCGTACCCATAGTCGAATGCAAACTCTTCCAAAACGAGGAAGTGAATCTGGGATCTCTGTCGGATACGATAGAAACTGGAATACCGTGGAGTCGGACTATCTCTCGGATATACAGCTCTGCATACTGAACCATGGTGAAAGTCGTCTTAATAGGCAAGAAGTGCGCTGATTTGGTAAGACGATCTACAATCACCCAGATAGCATTCGATCCTCTGGCTGACCTCGGCAATCCGGTCACAAAGTCCATGGTAATGTTCTCCCACTTCCACTCGGGAATAGGAAGAGGCTTGAGCAAACCTGCTGGTCTCTGATGCTCGGCCTTCACTAACTGGCAAGTCAGGCACTCGGATACAAAACGCCTGATGTCCTTCTTCATTCCTGGCCACCAATACAATAGCTGCAGATCTTTGTACATCTTCGTACTCCCAGGGTGAATGGAGTACGGGGATGTATGGGCCTCTGATAAGATGTCTGCTCGGATAGAATCACTGCTAGGAACCCATATCCTATCTCGGTATCTCACAATACCGTCGCTGACTGAATACAAAACACTGCCCTTGGCTTCATCTCTCTTCTTCCACTATGCCAACTGCTCATCTGCTGCCTGACCGCTGCGAATACGGTCAATAAGAGAGGACTGGATAGTCAAGGTAGATACACGAGGAACTCTACCTCGAGGGTAAGTCTCAAGATCAAACCTCTGCATCTCAATCTGAAGAGGTTTCTGCATCGTCAAATGAGCCATCACTGCGACTTTCCTGCTCAAAGCATCCGCAACTACATTAGCTTTACCCGGGTGGTAGCTAATGTCACAATCGTAGTCTTTCACAAGCTCCAACCAACGCCTCTGACGCATGTTCAGCTCCTTCTGCGTAAAGAAATACTTGAGGCTCTTATGGTCGGTAAAGATCTGACACTTCTCCCCATACAGATAGTGCCTCCAAATCTTCAAAGCAAAAACTACGGCCGCTAACTCCAGATCATGGGTAGGGTAATTCTTCTCGTGGATTTTCAGCTGTCGAGAAGCATACGCTATCACTCTCCCATGCTGCATCAAAACTGCACCTAAACCAAGCTTCGAAGCATCGGTATAAAGGACAAACTCGCCGGGCCCTGATGGCATGGCCAAAACTGGTGCTGAAATAAGAGCTTGCTTCAAAGTATCGAAGCTCTTCTGACACTCCTCGCTCCACACAAACTTCACATTTTTCTTGGTCAGTGCTGTGAGTGGAACGGCAATGGATGAGAATCCCTGAATGAACTTCCTGTAATATCCTGCTAGCCCAAGAAAACTGCGGATCTCTGATGCATTCTGGGGCACAACCCAATCTCTAACTGCTACAACTATGGCGGGGTCTACCTCAATACCACTGCTAGAAACAATGTGGCCCAAGAACGCCACCTTCTCTAACCAGAATTCGCACTTACTGAACTTTGCGAATAATTTATGTTTCTGCAATGTCTGCAACACTGTGGTCAGATGCCTGCTGTGCTCCTCCCGATTCTTGGAGTAGACGAGAATGTCATCTATGAACACTATCACAAACTGGTCGAGGTACGGCTGAAATACGCGATTCATGAGATCCATGAAGATCGCTGGCGCATTCGTCAGACCGAACGGCATCACAAGGAACTCGTAGTGACCATAACGAGTCCTGAAAGCTGTCTTCGAAACATCAGCATCTCTCACCCTCAACTGGTGATAACCGGAACGCAAATCTATCTTGGAGAAAATCGAAGCTCCCTGCAACTGGTCAAACAGATCCTCAATCCTCGGCAGTGGGTATTTATTCTTCACTGTAACCCTGTTCAACTCCCGGTAGTCAATGCAAAGCCTCATCGAGCCATCCTTCTTTTTCACAAATAAGACCGGCGCGCCCCATGGAGAAAAGCTCGGGCGAATGAACTCCTTGTCGAGAAGTTCCTGGATCTGCTTCTTAAGCTCTGCCATCTCTGTCGGTGCTAGTCGGTACGGCGCTTTGGATATCGGAGCCGTACCTGGCATAAGCTCAATGGAAAACTCCACCTCTCTCTCGGGTGGCATACCAGAGACGTCTTCGGGAAAAACGTCTAAGAAATCTCTGACAATCGGAACATCTGAAGCTGACTGGCTGGGTTCCTCGGGGACAGATAAAAAGGTTGCTAGAAATGCCCGACACCCTCTATGCATGAGCTTCCTAGCCTGAACATAAGGAATAATGCGCGGTAAAGAAAAGTACCTGTCCGGCTCAAATAAGAACTGCTCCATTCCAGGCGGTCGGACAAGAACGGATCTCCGCTGGAAGTCTATCAACACTCTGTTCCTCAATAGCCAGTCCATCCCTAGGATGATGTCAAATTCCGGCATCGGTAGCACAATCAGATCCGCATAAACAAGCTTACCGTGCAGCTCAAGGTCTATATATCGGATAACATTGGTGGCTGCCATCTCCTCGCCTGACGGCAACACTACTGAAAAGGCTGTATCTAGCCCAATGGTCCGGATCTTGAGAAAGTTTGCAAAGACCTCCGAAATAAATGAGTGAGTGGCCCCTGAATCTATCAAGGCCTTGGTAGCGGAACCAGATATAAAAATTCTCCCTGAAAGAACGGAGCTCTAAGTTGAATCCCACTACAAGATCTAAACTTATAGACATGCAAAGGTCAAGGTTCCTCTAGCTTAATTTCCCCGAAATAAATCTGAGTAGAGCATGCAATCCTATAACAGTTCTAAGTTCAAAAATCTAAATCCCGATTCCCAAAACACGGAAATTCAAATAATAGCTTAAAGTTTAAAGGTACCTGTCAACAACATAGTCTCCGGGTTGGTTTCCGCGGCATGGAGAGCAAAAACCCTGCCTTGGGTAGGCAGATTCCTCTGAGGGCACTGCAGCAATATGTGGTCTGGATTGCCACACTTAAAACACTTTCCTGAGCCAGCCATACATGCTCCAGGATGGCGACGTGAGCACCTGGGACAGACTGGGTGCTCCTGAGTCCTCGGGGCTGGGCGTCCCCGCTACTGCTGCTGCTGCTGCTGGCCTCGGTTCCTGGGCGGTCCATGAAAAGGCCTCTTATTCTGCTGCTGATGCTGATGAGGAGGAGGGCGGTGCGGTGCCTGGACTGGGCGCTTGCCCTGGCGATCCATCTCGATATCCCGCAGATCCTGCTCCGCGGCTAAGGCCTTGGAGACGGCAATCTCATAAGTAGCAGGGTCAGATACCCTAACATCCCGGCGCAAGATCGGCCGTAAGCCCACCAGGAAGTGCATCAGCTTGGCTCTGGCATCATTCGCGATCAGGGGCACAAAGTGACAGCCCCTCTCGAACTTACGGATGAATTCGTAACCGTCATATCCCCCTGTCTCAGGCTCATGAACTCGGTGGTCAGCCTGGTGCGAACCTCCTCAGCAAAATACATGGAGTAGAAAACCTCCGTAAAGCGGGTCCAAGAAAGTGTAGCCAATGTCAGGGCTACCGAAGCTCCTTCCCACCATAAGCGGGCGTCTCCAGTGAACAGGTAGGTGGCACATCGGACTCGGTCTGCGTCCCCCAGCTCCATAAAATCGAAGATAACCTCGAGGGATTTGATCCATCCCTCGGCAACCATGGGGTCAGATGCCCCAGAGAATTCCTTCGGGCGCATCTTCATGAATCGCTCATACACAGCCTCGGGCCCTGTCGGCCTGGCTGCGGCTGCGGCTACGGCTGCGGCATTGCCCCCCGCAAACTGTGCGAAGAACTGTGCCATCCCAGCTAACATCTGGGCACTCATGTCCGGTGGGGGCGGTGGAGGAGGTGGTAGGTCTCCCTCTGGTCTACGCTCCTCCCTGTCTTCTCGGCGAGGCTCCTCCTCTCTGTTGCGCTCTAAAATGCGTCTAGGGGGCATACTGTTCCAACATAACCCATACGTAACTAACATGCATAATTCCATAATTTATTTTAAATGAACTCTGAAATACTGAAAATCTGGAAGCATGCTGACAAACTAATTCATGCTTTAACTAAAATGCTGAACAAAATGCTGAACTGAAAAACTTACAGACCAAAGGCGTGGCTTCGTGAGCTTCTCGCGGTCAGTAGTAGTGAAACCCTATACAGAACCACCGCTCTGATACCAACTGTGAAGGGGCCTAAAACTCCTTTCTTGAAATTTGCGGAAAAATTAAAAATTTTCTTTTTAAAAGAACTTAAATGGCCTCATTCATAAAATCACTGGGGAATCAAGTTCAATGTTTAAAATAATAGCAGCGGAAGAAAATAAAGTTTTGCCAACAATAACAACTTAAAAATTATCCAACGACTGATAAAAATTGTTTGCGGAATAAAATAACAACTGCTGCACTGAGGTCCTCGGGTGCCACTACTGCCGACCCAAGCTGGCTCACTGGTCCCCGCCCTCGGCCCTGGCCTCATCAGTACCTACAACAATCAAGTCTAGTGAGCCTAAAGACTCAGCATGCATATATCGCAGGTAACGAGTAAAAATCTGAATTTAAAATATGCATGGGATAAAATATCATGTCCTGAGGCATGCTGAAAATAATCTGTACTGAGCAATTATAATACGTGCATAACTGAACTGATAATCACAGTAAAAATGTTTGCTCCTTGGAGCCTGTACTGAAATAACTGATAAAATTTTCTGTTGAGATTATGTTTTACGCCTGTGGCCACTGCACTAAGCTGAACTGATCGGTAACTGGCTACCGGGGAGGCTGAAACTGAACTGAGCTGGCCGGTCACTGGCGACCGGGTGGTACCATACTGAACTGATCGGTCACTGGCGACCGTATAAAATAACACTCCCACATAGTGAATGAACCACAAGCCATATCGCATAAATCTCAAAAATAATCATTTTCTATTTAATGCACGTAAAATAATTAACTGGCGTAATGAAAATTCCTGTAATTTTACCAACTGGATTGGATTGGATCGTCCCCAGGCTCGCTGCAACCTAACTGTGCTATGAAAAATATGCAATAGCTTAAACATGACCAACTACGCAATTTAGTTCAAAAGATGCGACTATGACACCTAATGACTTCGCATTTAATCATGACTCCGAGCCAACCTGAACCGACACCGAACCGACGTATAGTCATGATTAAAATACGCTGAAAAATCATAAAATATTGCTCCTAAAATGATAGGGTCGAAATCTAGGTGGAATGGAGGCCAAAACACGAAACGCTCTTTCGAGAGTCAATTTGGCACATCGCACCGTAAATTCTCGTACGACCTCGAAAATGATCCGAATCACGAACGGTCAAAAACATGACCTTCCTAACTCAATGAGGCACTGTCCACTCCAAGGCCATGGGCTAAAAGCCAACCAAGAACTCAAATGAGCCTTCTAAACGACACAGAAACTTGCTGTAATTTCCAGCAGCTGCGCAACTACAAGACTTGCGTTGGTTTCGAGACTATAGGCCATTAGGGGCGTGAACCACCGACCAGAGACTCTTAACAACATCCCAAGGAATGATTTGAACCATGGCTAAGGGCCCTAGGCCAGCCACAATCCGCATCACGCCAAAACTCAACCGAAGGGTCCAACCGAGAGCATCTTGAATGCGTGTGTAGTGTTTATGCTATGATCGATGTCTTGCGTCATTCCAGTGGCCATTTGATTGACCATGGCACGATCTAGACATCTAGGATCATGATATGAACCGTGGCTAAGGGCCATAGGCCAACCAAGATCCATACCAAGCAACAAAAGAACGAACCAAAAGCTGAACAGATGAAGAAGCCGAAGGGGTATAGGGGTTGTTGTGATGTTTTTATTAAAAACCGATGAACCATGGACCAAGCCACCAAAAGGGCAACTTAGTCACGTCTTAGACTTGCTAGGGAAGTGATCCAACCATGGCTAAGAGCCCTTAGGGCAGCCAAGATCAGATCCAAACCCCTTGACACAAAACTGAAATTTTCGAACAACATTTTCTGCACCTATGGGGACTTGCTGTCATTCTGAATTTCCAGCAAGCATGGGACTGGTTTGAATGGACCAAAATGGTCCTAATGCATCCTACTACATGTATATAAGCCGCCTTTGGAGCCTGGAGTCGATCCAATACCTGAAACTCACAAACCAAAAGAAATCGTGAAGCTTGCCAAGGAAATCGAAAATTCTGCATGTGTGGTTTCAAAATGTTTTGACTTGGATCTCGATTTTTACTTGAATAAACATGATCATGTACTGAAAAATAAATGATAATATGACTTGATTGAGGTTTGAAAGAAATCTAGACATGCCTGGTTTCGTTTCGAAAGAAAACGAACGAAACAACGACGACGCGGCACGGAGGAGGTGGAGCGCTTCTCTTTTCTACCTTACCTTGCTCTCGATTTTTCTCTCTTATTTTTGGCTAGGTACCTCACGATTTTTCTACTGAAAATGAGTGTGAATTCACTCTGAATTTTCGAAAAGGAGAGGGGGGGAAAAATGGTTAGGAGGGTGAGGGAAGTGGGTGCAAGATTTAAGGAAGATCCAAGACCAAGTCTTCCCAAATTTGAATTTTGAATTATGGTTTGATATCAAATGAGTTGGTGGATGCTTCTAGGAGGTAGTGGCCGAATTTTCTCTTGATTCTAGACTAGGATATGTCCATTTATTTAATTAAATTTTGCTCCCAAAAATCCTAAAATTATCCTACTAATTACATGCAAAGAATTGGTCAAAGTTGATGAGTTGGAAAATGAATCTTCTAGCAACTAAGGGTGGCCGAAAAATGCATGATAAAATAAAGGGAAATTTTGATTATCTAGTCAACTAATAATCCTTGAAAGCCTTACTAATCCTTTAAATAATTTTAGTGAGCTAACCCCTTAATTAAATAACTTAAATGAGTTCATTTCTTAATCATCTCAAATAATTAAATTAAATCCTCAAACCTCCCTTTCTAACTTAAATGGACTTGGTTGCTAGCTAAATTAAATTCTGGAAATATTTCTCGAATCTTAAATTCTATCTCAAAACTCCAACTCCGGTCCGGCCTCACTGAAATAACTGAAATGCTAAAAATCAAACTACTGAAATGAAATAATGAATAATTAACTTCAAATAAATGCATTTAAAATAATCATGCAATGAAGTCAATTAAATTTAAAAATCTAGAATTATGCATGGCTTATACGTTTACTGATTTACGGGTGCTACATACCCTTACCCACAATTTTACCTTTGGAGTTATCTCCAAAACTGATGTTTGCACCAGTGTATTTGATCAGTTGGGATAGCAAACTTGCATCCCCTGTCATATGACGCGAGCATCCACTGTCCAGATACTAGGATGATTCTTTGTTTGCACCTGTCACCTGCAATCACACACAATATATAATCTTGGTACCCACAACTATTTGGGTCCTAAACTGATTAGTCTTTTAGGAACCCAGACTTGGAAAAGTCTAACTGACTTTTCAGTTGCAGTGTTCCAGATATTTTTTCTCGGCTTGTGTGTGCTTGTGCAGTGTGCAGATGAAGCAATATGAGTTTTAGCCTTCTTCAACTGGTTATTAAGCCGATATCTTTTCTGAACTGGCTTGCTGTTATAGTAATTGGAGTAGCCATTTGAATAGTTCAAGTATCTATTACTGAACCTTTATGATGACTGACTTTGTGGGTCAGTTGAAATTTTTGGGCTATAACCAATACCATACCTTCTTGCCTTGTCCTTATTTTCAATAGGCTGTATAACTGGTTTACTTGGCTCTGGTTGTTCTTGTACCATAACTGATTTTACAAAGTGGATGTATATCCTTTGTTCTTGTTCAGTTTTGGCTGAGTATCACTGGTGGAAGTTTCATCTTGGTTGCGGAACCCTAAACCAGTTTTATCAGTAACTGATTTTTGTTTGTCTTGTATTTCAGCTATTGCAACAGTTGATTTGTTCTATGCTTTAATAAGCTCAATTTGCTTTGAATTTTCAAGCATCAACTGCTGAATCATGATTGATTCTTGCTTCTTTCAGCATTGAGCTCAGCAATCTCCCTTTTAAGACTCAACAGATCAACTGATTCATCAGTTTCAGTTTTATTGTCTTTGAGATCAATTTGCTTTGCTCTGGCCTTCTCAAAAGATATGATAAGCTTGTGATACTCATTCACCATGTCATGAAGTGTAGAAATGAGTTCATCTCGTGTGAAATCAGTTGAACTAAAGTCAAATACCTGTTGACTGGTTGACTCCAGTTCTGTGTCATCAGCCATTAGACACTTGACTTCTTCATCATCATCACTGGACCAGCTCAAGCTCTCAGATTCTGAATCATCACTGTCAGATTCTGCTATTTTGACTTGCTTTCCTCAACTAGAAGCACCTCATGCTTCTTTATGTAAGATTTCTTGTCATCTTTTGATCTTCTTTTGTGCTCATAGGACTTCTTTCCCTTTTCAGTTGAGCCTCGACTGTCCTTCTTAGGCTTGGGACAGCCAGCAATGAAATGACCAGTTTTGCCACAGTTGTAGCAAGCATTAGTTTCTTCTTTGGAGTGATTTTCTGATATTGTCTTTGGAAATTTCCTTGATTTCTTCTCATGAATCTTCCAAACTTTTTGACGAATAATCACATAGCGTCATTACTTAACTGATCAACAGATTTGTCAACTGAACCAGTTGGTTCCAGTTTGACAGCAGTTAGGGCAGTTTTAGCAGCTAATGTAGAAGGTTCCCCTTCTCTGGTTTGCAACTCAAACTCTTAGGCTTTTAAGTCAGCAAACAAATCATGAAGTTCGACCTTGTTCAGGTCCTTTGATTCTCGCATTGCCATGGTCTTAACCTCTCATTCCTTGGTAAGATCTCTGACAACTTTCAGTGCCACCTCTTGATTTGAATACACCTTTCCGAGTGCATTCAGTTCGTTTACTATGCTGCTGATTCTCTCATCATATTCATGCATGGATTCTCCACTCTTCACTTTGATATTGTCAAATTTTTGAACAACAACAGATAGCTTGTTCTCTTTGGTTTGCTCATTGCCTTCACAGAGCTGAATCAGCTTCTTCCAAATTTTCTTGGCAGTTTTGCACATTTTTATCTTGGTGAAATTGACTTTATCCAGCGTTTTGTATAAGATTTCTTTAGCCACGTTGTCCAAGTTGGCTTTTCTCTTGTCTTCAGCTGTCCATTCATCTAGGGTTTTTCAATACGATGTGGTGCCCCATCATTTATGGCAACATCTATGTTTGCCTTCAATATCTTCATGGGTTCGTCTCTGATAAATGGGTCCACTGTGATAACGTACCACATGTCATCAGTACCGGGGAAAGCTTGCAACACTATTTTTTATCGAAAAACGAACGTAAATGATAGGATCGGTTAAAGGTGGAAAAGTGTTTAGAGGGGGGGTTTAATAAACACTTACGATTTTCAAAACCTTTTCGAGTGATGAGTCAATTTAGTGATAAACTGATACTCGGGAATCCCGTAAATCAATTTCAATCAGTTAACAAATAGTGTGCGGAAACAAACTGACTGATAGATATAATATAAACTGAAATACGAGGACACAAGAATCTATGGATGTTCGGAGATTTCAAATACTCTTACGTCACCCCTTCTATTTCAAGGATATGATATACACTAAAAGACTTTGATCGATACAAGCAGTTATACAGACCCACTTCAGTTTAGGACTTAACAATGCCAAACTGAAAGTCTTAGTTACAAACTTGTTTACAGTACTCAATAGAACTGAAATAATCTAACACAATTGATCTCTTCAAGACCGAGTATTAAAGTTTGTGTTGAAAGCTCGAGGTATAGCCTGAAAGCTATGAATGTATACAATATGCGTGAGCTTTGATGTTTGCAAGGATTTCAGCAGAGTAACTGAATCGATAGTTGTTCAGAGTTCAAGGATTCAAAAGTTTCAAGAGTTTTTCTTCAGCTGCTCTTCTCTGCTATTTATAGGCTCCCTCCAACAGTAATATTAAATACAATTTGAAACTTTCTATCCGTTGCTTTCCATGTCGACATTGTTCTGACAGTCGTACAGTGCAGTTTTTCTGAAATGTTGCGATCCCACTACTTGTTGCAGTCAGCTTTTGTCGGTTGAATGTCTTATTCCTTAAATGATGATGTGTGCAGCTGATTGATTGTAGTTGATAAGCTCACAACTGTTTTTAGTAACTGATCAGTTCCAACTGATCGGTCAGTTGTCTGCGTAGTTCAGTTGTTGGTTCAGTTGCCTTTGAAAATTTGCGTATTAACCGTCAGTTACTGGCAACCGATAATTTGCATATTTTAGATCAGTTTCTATCATTCTTCTAGATTAGTTAGACGCTCAGTTTATCAAACAACCAAAATTCAGTTTCCAACAGTAAATCTTCGGGAATTTGCAAGGGGAAAAGGGGCTGCTGCTAGAGCTCGAGAACCCTAGGTTTTTCTCAAAAATATAACGTGAGTGTGTGTGTGTTGTGTGTGCGTGAGTGTGTAAGTTTATGGGGGATAGTTTTTGCTTAAATAATTAATTAAATGTTAAAGAATTGTTTAATTAAATAATTAGGTATAAAATAATATAATCAAAAAATTTAACTCCAAACAAAGTTTTAATAAAAATCATTTTCAAGACTTAAAATTCCCCACTACTAAACTTAAAAATTTTGAAAAGCTAAAAATCTTAAAATCACCTAATAAATTAAAATTAGGCTCTAGAATGTTTAAAATTTTGTAAATCAATAAAAACACAATTTTCTTGGCATGAAATAAAATACCATATTTTCATAGATCGCCTAAATCGTCACCGGTCTCTTTTTCCGATCCCGCATCGAATATTCGCCTTAAAGATAAAACTCAAGAAATATTTTAATGTGCATCACAATAACATGTAATAATTTAAAATCATGGAATTCATAAATCATGCATGGTTAAAAATAATTTAAAAATTCAATAAATAATTTTAACCATTTAATAAATGCAAGGGTTTACGTGTACTGATTTTGGGCTCTACAGATCATTTTACATACGAAAAAGGTTGGCAGCGTCTCGAATGGTCATAACACGTGTTAAATGATATATTATGATGATTTTGATGAAAATATGATATATTATTATTTATGGTAAAGTTGTGCAATTTTTACTGTAAAAAATACTATTTTTGGAAGCCATGATATTTTATGATTTTTTTAAAAAAAAGAAAAATATTTTGAAAGATGTAAGTTGACTGTGACAAAAAGGATATGATATATGATTTTTGGAAATATCGTGAGGGAGAAGGCACCAAAGGGAGCTCGTTTACGGGACAAGGCCCTGAGGGAGCCCAACAATCTTATTTCCATTTTACGTCAGTGCCTAGTGCCCGTCCCCATGCACAATGGTGAGCTAAGACTGATCAGTCGACCAAAGAATAAAACGCTAGTTACTTTCAATGATCAAACTTCAATCAAAATGATAAATGATTGAAAGTTTTATGATTTTACGATATGACGATTTACGATTTATTTATGCTTACAAAATATTTTAAATAAAAGTATGATTTTAATGCATGTTCTTTATACATATTATTTGTTACTCATGTTTAGAACGTGCTGAGTCATTAGACTCACTAGGTTTGAATGTCGCAGGTGATGATGATATTGAGGGAGGCGCTGAAACTTGAGTGGATGGAGTCCAACAATACACTTCCTAAGGCTTTTATTTTTTCCGCATTAGCTTGATAGTTAAAAGATTTAAAGATTTTTGTTAATGATTTTATTAGAGATTTTTATGCTTTATTTTGAAAGTAGGATGATCATGTTAAAGGTTGAAGTTGAATTTTGTTAATCAACGATTTAGGGATTTTTATGCACTTGAGATTTTAAATGTAAAATTATTTTGATTTATGGAAATGTTAAGTGATTTTAATTATTAATTTTCGAAATAATGGTTAAAAAAAATTGAGTATGATTTTAAAGTTAAAAAGTAGATGATGTTTCAGATAGCCTGAAAGCTATGAATATGTCTGTTAAATGTGAGCTTTTTCGTAACTGATCTTGTAAGCTTGAATTCAAAAATTCACTCAGAATGAATGTGTGCAAAGTCTTTTTTCTCAGCTGAACTCCACGACTATTTATAGACTCTTCTTCCAACGGTAATATTGAATTCATTCAAATGACTTATATCCGTTGATTTGTCCTTTCTGGACGTGTCAACATTCTTCTGACAATAGTACACTGTTGCATTCTGATATGCGTCGCTCCCACTGCAAGTTACAGTCTGCTTTGTACAAATTGTCGGTTGTTGGCTACGCTTCAGCTGATGAGGTGTCCAACTTATTATTACTTGAGTATATATCCAATTAGTTGAGCTGACTGTATAACTGAGCTGTCATGTCTACTAGTTTTAAAAAGTGCGGAAATATATTTTTTTAAATAGTAAAAGCTCGTATTTTCGAAAGACATTTAAAAATGATCGTAATTATTTGACAGTAAAAACAATGCGGTTTAAAATAACCAAACTCGTCCAAAATCATACGTAAACTTAAATGTATAAAAATCTTAAAATCATCAACGTATGAAATGTATTCCTCTCCTCTCAATCTCATAAATCGTAATGCGAAAAACATGTGGTCCTCGGGTCATGTCACCGCACCAGCTCTGCCTACTCAGAGTTCGGCACCTTCAGTCTGCTCAGCATCCAACTCACATGCATCACACACGCCTATTGAGTCTAAAGACTCAACACACCTATACCAGGGATAACAAGTACATATATGTAGTACACAGCAGTGAAAAATATCATACTCAACATATCTTTCATGAACTTAAAAGCATAACATAAACGTGTCGTGTAAAATCGTATCGTGCCAAAGCATGTCATCTCATGTCATCATATACGTATACGTGTCGTGTAAAATCATATCGTGTCAGAACATATCATCTCATGTCATCATATACGTATACGCGTTCTTTTTAATTGAATTCAGTTCATTAGTTGTGAATTTCGTATCAGCTCTATCCTATCAGCTCTATCGATGGATCCATCTACATGTAACCGCGGTACCCGGCGGCGAGGGACATCAGCGTCAGCATTACCCATCCACTGAGCCCGGGCCTCAGCTCATCATATCTCATATCATCGTATACATATACATCGTCAGTCACAACCAAATATCATCCTTCAAAAATAGCATCTTAATCATCACTTAATAAAAATATGCATATACGTAACTTTTTTCTTTAAACCAAGCATGCACCGTATTTATCATAATTGCGTAAAAATCGTAAATATGATGCATAAACATTTAAAATATCATAAAATACGTTTTTGACATTTTCTTAATTCCATTGACTCTAACATGTCCCAAATATTTATTTAAGCCTATATGAACTTTCTCATATTTTTATTTGGCTTAAATCTATGACTTTTAAATTAATCTTTAAATATAACCTATTAATGCGTTTTAATCTCGAATTAAACCAAACCTTAGCATAAAATTCCCAAATTAAAAACTTAAACTTCTAATAATTATTTGAGCTTAAATATAATTTTCCATAATTTTATTAAGCTTAAATCTAGGCATTTCAATTAATTTCTTAATTAACATTTCGTGCGGCGATTAAATCCCGGATAATTCAAAAACTCATAATTTTGACCCGAAACTTACCAAACTCCTAAAAATATCCTAAAACATATTTAAAAACATCCCTAGACATAAACTCGAGCCCAAAACGAGACGTGATCTATCCGTTTTAAAACTTAGACCGGGGTCCCGTTTTTAACCCGAATCGACCCGAAACACACTCGATTTTTCTCCAACTTGCACCATAATTTAAACCACTCATCCTAAGCCATTTGGGACCTAATTTAAGCCCTCAAATTATCGGCCAACACCTACCCCACTACATCAACTCCCGGCCTCCCCCATTAATTTCAAAACCAAACACATGTCCTGCACCACTACAACTCCTCTCCAACATCTCGGTCCACTCCTCCATAACCACTTGTCCAATCTTTAATTCCCATTCTTAAAGCCGTAAGGAATCACTTAAACTAGGCGAAACGAAGCTGCTGTGCGAATCATGCGCAAGGAAGAAGAGAACCGAGCAAGCTATCGCACCTTTCCTCTATCGAGCTACATCTCCAAGATCCGATCTTGTCCCTCGTCCAAGCGCCTAAGGTACACTCTTAGCATCCTACCAGACATAACAAAGGCTGAGACATGGCTAGGTTCGAGCCCATGCACTGCCGCAGCCCTTGCTTGACAGCCTTCGAACCAACCCCACCCCTCACTCTCGGCCACCAAGGACACCACCTAAACCTCAAAGCCGCCGACCCTTCTCATCAATAAGGACAGATCGCGGCCTCAGCAACCATGACAGCACTTAAACCCCTTTCGCACAGCCTCTTTAACACTTGAATGTAGCAGCCCTTGGCACATCACACAAGGAAAACGTGAGTAATGATTAAAAGATGCAAGAATGTAAGTAAAATTGAAAAGCTTTCCTGTGCATAGCTGGATCGATACTTCTATGCAAACAAACACCCAAATCCGAAAATAACTAGCATGTATGATGCATAAATAAAAGTACATGCGTGCCTTGATCATTAAAGAGCAAGAACGATGCGATGAAGACCCGGAAGAATTTTCCCTTGCATGAAAAGAAGTGGCCGAAGCCTTCTTGAATTTCTTGCTATCAAACCGAAGAGAGAATGCAGCTGGAAATGATGAAGCCGAGAATGAAAGGTGGTGGGAGAGGAAAGTGTCGGTTGTTGTATATAATATATGTAGGGTAGCTCTAATACAATAATTAAATGATTAATTAGTAGATAATGGACTCTAATTGTTTAATTAGAAGTTTAAAAAATATTTAAGCACAATAAGCTTAAAAATAAGTCCATTAAATCCAAACATATTCCCGAAAAATATTTCGTGTTGGAAAATTTTTGAAAATATTAGCCGAACCCTCAAAAAGTCCCCCAATTTAATAAAATTTATGTACCGTTAAAAATTAAAATCATGCGGGTAAAAATACCCAATAAATCCCAATTCTTGAAAAATACCTTTAAAACATCTTAAATTAATATTTAAAAACAAATCATATAATTAAAATAATTTTCCTGAAAATTTGTCGGTCTCCGATCCTCGTTCGAGTGTGAAATACAACTTAAAAATCTATAATGCATAAACCTTTAAAATTTCGTAAAATAAATTCTATCATGCATGAATTATGTATAAAATGCATAAAAATAATTAAACACATAATTTATGAAATAAAAATACATTTAATGCTTTAAAACAATTTAATAAAATACCAAAGAAATTTAATAATTTGCATGCATGTGGTTCACGTGGACTTTTCGCTTTTCGGGACGTTACAATCTTTCCCCCTTAAATTGAATTTCATCCCCGAAATTCGCTTATCCTCGATAAACAAAAAGTTTAGACTCTTACTTCTAGAATCCCAATATTCCACGCTTCCGCTGCGCTACTCTGATAAAATAATAAATCTTAAAATGTCCTTATGTCTTCTCAATCCTAATAAACTCTACCTTCTAAATCTTCATTTGTGAAACTCAACTTATAACGAATCATGGTGATCTAGTTTCATTTTTCTATAACCTTGAATTTCAACTTTTCTTAAACTTTCCAATATTAGAAACGGCAGTCCGAATTTTATTGCGTCTTACTTTTCTTATATTGTACCCGTAATGTTCGTTGATCTATTACATTTGTATTTATGCAGTTCACCCTAAGAACGTTCGCACCAAAATTTACTGATCAATTTCTATCCTCGGTAATATACTTAAAATTTAAACCTTATCTCAACCTTATAATAATATTAGCCTAAGATCTTTGAATCGAATCTTTATCTTATATCACCAAACTTACGTAACTTACTATTTACAAGTTGATGAAAATTGTTGCAAATCTTAAACCTCGAATAACGTTAATCCATAAAACCCAATTATAAATAATGATCTTCTATCTAATTAGTAAAACCCTTCTCGCATCAGTTGCATGCTTAAATTACTCCCTTCCTAATTACAATATAGTTGAGGCCTGAGACTCTTAGACTTTCCTCCTTGAAACGAATGTCGCATTCTTACGTATCCCTAATGCTTAATTAATATTAGCGTATAAAACTTAATAAGTTATCACATTGTAGCATTAGAGTAACTTTAATAAATCAACTTCACTTATAACCCATAGAGTTCTAGAATCCCTATATCAAGCTTTTAGATTTTTACTCGACAAAAATCTTAATATTCTTTCATTGATAACTTATGTTGAACACAACTAATTCCTTTTTGTTTTTATTTCACCCAAAATTTCCGTATGAACAAATATCCCATAAATTTGAAATTCAAAATTACCTAATCCAAATAGATTTGGATAAAATAATTCCAATACACATATCCGCTTAGCCCCACGTTTCTTAATGACTTTCAAAATTCCTCAAGACAAGTTGTCTACCTCATCTCTTACATGCGTCTATCAAATATCCTAACCATCAATCACACCCAATTTTTAGAAAAATTAAATTCCAACAAATATATTATTTCAACTCTTAAGATCACGATTAAAAATTATGATACATCAAACTTAAGTTCTCAAAATTAAGTTAACTTAATATCTAATCTTGTAACTTGACTAAATGATCACTTTACCTTAAATTGTTATCACTCTAAATTCTTAATTTTTTTTACACTAAATTATTCCATTAACATTTAGATTTTTAAACCCAATATTGAATCCTCCTACAATGCCATTGATTGTCATTCCTTATTACATTATAACTCAGATATAACCAAGTTCTAATTATCTCTTCAAGTTCAAATCACCAAAAAGTCTTATCATTTAAACCACTCAATTCTCACTTACTGCTAAACAAATCCCCAAATTTCTTAAAAATTGCAAAATTAGTTCTTAGTTTCCTAGAATATTATCCGAATTTATCCTTAATCTCGAGAATCCAACAATTACCCATAAGTTCTTGGGGTTCCTAATCCCATTTTATAGGTTTCTTGTATCATAAAGTTCAACAATCTTAAGATTATTATACCCAAGATCAATTCTCATAACTTCGAAAATTACTGATTTTACCCAAGTGTTCCTCAAAAGTTCGAATTTAATCCTCAAAATTTCAAAATTTGCAATTTGGTCCTTAAAATACTCGAAGATTACAATTTTTGCCCTATAACCCTCGCGAAATTTGCATTTTTTTTTTTCAAAAAAATTTTCGACTTGGCCTCATTAAACCTTAAAATTCTCAAAACTAAAAATTTAATCCCAAAGTTTGGTAAATTCGAAAATAGTCCCTTAGAATTTTATTTTTGCACTTAGGTCCTCAAATTATTGGTTATTACAATTAGGTCCTTAAAATTCTCAATTCATGCAATCCAATCCTTAATTCTAACTACGTAGAGCATGCATCCTAAGTAAATTCTACATTTTTATACTTCCAAAAATCGTCGTCTTCGAATCATTATTCCTTACTTGAAATCCTCAAAATTAATTCAACTAGTAGCCACGAACTATCAATAATTTCTTAGAAAATCTACAAGTCCCAAAAGCATTCATAATCTTCAAGATTAACTTATGGCCCCCCATAAGGAGGACATCAGTACTACTGACCTAAAAATCAATATAGTCAAATCATTATCAACCTCTCCTAAAGACCAATATTCGAATTCTTAGACACGTCCTATTCCAAACATAACCAACATGCAATTTAATTTGTTTTTTTTAAAATAATAAATCCTTAAATCATAAAAGCAGTTAAACATATACCGTAGATCGTCATAAAACGTAAATCATGTTAACACGCAGGTGATAATAGTAAATCATTTAAAACATAAATCATAAAATCTTACAGACTTGAGGCTTGAAGACTGAGCGGCAGAAGCTGGCGGTGGCACAACCCTATACAGGACCCTTGCTCTGATACCAACTGTAACGCCCAAGATTCGACGACTGTCCTCACTGTACCAAGACAAGTCTTTCCAGCGTGCTTATGTCCTCACTTACACGCACGAAAAGAAGATGCACCCTCGTGATATGAGTAGTACAAATCAAATCTTTTAAGCCCTCTTCAACTGTACAGTCCATTACATTGAACAGTCTCGGAATCCCTCTCATTCCCGTGTAGGTCGGTTCATTCATGTTCCCTCCACCTAGAAGTCTGCCAGGAGCCGCTCATTGTCCGTGCAACTGATGGCACCGACGATCACACGCCGCCCTCTTCGGCCTCGGGCCTCACATGCCCACCAGCTTCCGCTTGGTTCGTCCCCGAACCACACCGTACTAAGAGAGGTCGGCTCTGATACCAACTATCACATCTACTAGTTTTAAAAAGTGCGAAAATATTTTTTTTAAATAGTAAAAGCTCGTATTTTCGAAAGACATTTAAAATTAACGTAATTATTTGACAGTAAAAACAATGCGGTTTAAAATAACCAAACTCGTCCAAAATCATACATAAACTTAAATGTATAAAAATCTTAAAATCATCAACGTATGAAATGTATTCCTCTCCTCTCAATCTCATAAATCGTAATGCGGAAAACATGTGGTCCTCGGGTCATGTCACTGCACCAGGTCTGCCTACTCAGAGTTCGGCACCTTCAGTCTGCTCAGCATCCAACTGACCTGCATCACACACGCCTAGTGAGTCTAAAGACTCAACACATCTGTACCAGGGATAACAAGTACATATACGATGCACACAGCAGTGAAAAATATCATACTCAACATATCTTTCATGAACTTAAAAGCATAACGTAAACGTGTCGTGTAAAATCGTATCGTGCCAAAGCATGTCATCTCATGTCATCATATACGTATATGTGTCGTGTAAAATCATATCGTCTCAAAACATGTCATCTCATGTCATCATATACGTATACGTGTTGTGTAAAATCATATCGTGTCAAAACATATCATCCCATGTCATCATATACGTATACGTGTTCTTTTTAATTGAATTCAGTTCATTAGTTGTGACTTTCGTATCAGCTCTATCGATGGATCCATCTACATGTAACCGCGGTACCCGGCGGCGAGGGACATCAGCGACAGCATTACCCGTCCACTGAGCTCGGGCCTCAGCTCATCATATCTCATATCATCGTATACATATACATCGTCAGTCACAACCAAATCCCATCTTTCAAAAATAGCATCTTAATCATCACTTAATAAAAATATGCATATACGTAACTTTTTCCTTTAAACCAAGCATGTACCGTATTTATCATAATTACGTAAAAATCGTAAATATGACGCATAAACATTTAAAATATCATAAAATTGTGCTCAGAGCGTTGTCAGAACCAAAATCTCACCCGGGGTGCAAAATGACCATTTTGCCCCTAGACGTAAAATTTCACGTTTTTGACATTTTCTTAATTCCATTGACTTTAACATGTCCCAAATAATTATTTAAGCCTATATGAACTTTCTCATATTTTTATTTGGCTTAAATCTATGACTTTTAAATTAATCTTTAAATATAACCTATTAATGCGTTTTATTCCCGAATTAAACCAAATCTTAGCATAAAATTCCCAAATTAAAAAATTAAACTTCTAATAATTATTTGAGCTTAAATACAATTTTCCATAATTTTTTTAAGCTTAATCTAGGCATTTCAATTAATTCCTTAATTAACATTTCGTGCGGCGATTAAATCTCGGATAATTCCAAAACTCATTATTTTGACCCGAAACTTACCAAACTCCTAAAAATATCCCAAAACATATTTAAAAACATCCCTAGACATAAACTCGAGCCCAAAACGAGACGTGATCTATTCGTTTTAAAACTTAGACCGAGGGTCCCGGTTTTAACCCGAATCGACCCGAAACACACTCGATTTTTCTCCAACTTGCACCATAATTTAAACCACTCATCCTAGGCAATTTGGTACCTAATTTAAGCCCTCAAATTATCGGCCAACACCTACCCCAATACATCAACTCCCGGCCTCCCCCATTAATTTTAAAACCAAACACATGTCCTGCACCACTACAACTCCTCTCCAACCTCTCGGTCCACTCCTCCATAACCACTTGTCCTATCTTTAATTCCCATTCTTAAAGCCGTAAGGAATCACTTAAACTAGGAGAAACGAAGCTGCTGTGCGAATCATGCACAAGGAAGAAGAGAACCGAGCAAGCTATCGCACCTCTTCTCTATCGAGCTACATCTCCAAGATCCGATCTTGTCCCTCGTCCAAGCGCCTAAGGTACACTCTTAGCATCCTACCAGACATAACAAAGGCTGAGACATGGCTAGGTTCGAGCCCATGCACTGCCGCAGCCCTTGCTCGACAGCCTTCGAACCAACCCCACCCCTCACTCTCGGCCACCAAGGACACCACCTAAACCTCAAAGCCGCCGACCCTTCTCATCAATAAGGACAGATCGCGGCCTCAGCAACCATGACAGCACTTAAACCCCTTTCGCACAGCCTCTTTAACACTTGAATGTAGCAGCCCTTGGCACATAACACAAGGAAAACGTGAGTAATGATTAAAAGATGCAAGAATGTAAGTAAAATTGAAAAGCTTTCCTGTGCATAGCTGGATCGATACTTCTATGCAAACAAACACCCAAATCCGAAAATAACTAGCATGTATGATGCATAAATAAAAGTACATGCGTGCCTTGATGATTAAAGAGCAAGAACGATGCGATGAAGACCCGGAAGAATTTTCCCTTGCATGAAAAGAAGTGGCCGAAGCCTTCATGAATTTCTTGCTATCAAACCGAAGAGAGAATGCAGCTGGAAATGATGAAGCCGAGAATGAAAGGTGGTGGGAGAGGAAAGTGTCGGTTGTTGTATATAATATATGTAGGGTAGCTCTAGTACAATAATTAAATGATTAATTAGTAGATAATGGACCCTAATTGTTTAATTAGAAGCTTAAAAAATATTTAAGCACAATAATCTTAAAAATAAGCCTATTAAATCAAAACATATTCCCGAAAAATATTTCGTGTTGGAAAGTTTTTGAAAATATTAGCCGAACCCTCAAAAAGTCCCCCAATTTAATAAAATTTATGTACCGTTAAAAATTAAAATTATGCGGGTAAAAATATCCAATAAATCCCAATTCTTGAAAAATACCTTTAAAACATCTTAAATTAATATTTAAAAACAAATCATATTAAAATAATTTTCCTGAAAATTTGTCGGTCTCTGATCCTCGTTCGAGCGCGAAATACAACTTAAAAATCTATAATGCATAAACCTTTAAAATTTCGTAAAATAAATTCTATCCTGCATGAATTATGTATAAAATGCATAAAAATAATTAAACACATAATTTATGAAATAAAAATGCATTTAATGCTTTAAAACAATTTAATAAAATACCAAAGAAATTTAATAATTTGCATGCATGTAGTTCACGTGAGCTTTCCGCTTTTCGGGACGTTACATGAGCTCTCTTGACTGATAGTTCAGTTATCTTCACATATTCAGTTAGCTTCGATCAGTTCGATTGCCTTCGATTTTTTAGCACATTAATTTTCAGTTCGCGCAACTTCAGTTTAAGTGATTTCAGTTCGAATAAGTTCAGTTGGCCATCAGTTATGTAATCTTCAATCGCTTAATTTGTCAAACTCCAAAATGTTGATTGCAACATATGTTATATGAATTAAAATATTGCTTGGATTATTGGATCGTACAAAATATAGGGATATCATGTCAAAATGTTTATAAACCATCAAATTAGTGTCCATAGGTTGGATTGTTCCATGTTATAGGTATATCTATCAAACACTGTTTTAATTATGAGCGCAATTATCATTAGTCACGTCAAGCATAGAAGAAGGGTGTTACAATATATGTATTACTTGTTATCAGGATTAAGGTTTACTGAGTCAATAGACTCATTAGCTGTGATCGATACATGTGAGCATGATGTTGATGGAGAACTTGATGGTTGAACTAGCTGGACTGATGGTGCACACAACCCGAGGACCGTCGCTAGTTGTCCGTAATTATGTTTATGATTTAAGTTTACTTTAAGGTTTTTATGACTTATGATGCTTTTGAGTGGTTTTGAGAGGATTTAAGATGTTTATAATTTATTTTGAAAAATGTTAGTTTTAAGTTTGGTTGACGTTTACGATTTCATGTTTTGAATTGGGTTTTGGATTTCCAAATAATTAGTTGGTGAGTTGATTTGAAATGGTGCAAAGTATATTCATATATATGTGTGTGTGTGGCCGAATGTTTTTAAGAAAAAATATTCTAGTACATTTTAAAGAAAAACGAGTAGTTGACGTTTCATAGTAGGAGCAAGTAGCAAGAAGAGAACTGAACCAGACAAGCCAACTGCTAAAGGACCAGCTAAGAAGAAGTCGAAGAAATAATTTCTAAGTGAAGGATCGTTTGCAGAGCACCTTGAGGTGCTTCAAACATAATATTCTCCAAGAGCTGCAATAGCTCGTGTTCTAAGAATGTATACACCGATGAATTGGATCGAGTTTGGAGTTAAAACCAAGCTGAAAACACTCAAAATAATCCTTCGTTAAGAAACACTGATATATTTTGTATATCCTGTGTAATTAAATAACTGAAAAAGGGTATATTAGTTTTTGCATTCATCAGTTCAGTTATTGTGACAATTGAACTGACGAATATTCTAACTGATCCAAACAGTTTGAAAACAAATAGTTAATCAGAAAAATACACAAGATATGTTTATGGATATTCGGAGACTTCAACTGCTCCTATGTCACTCCTTCTACCCCCTCGGGTAGGATTCACTAGAAAACTTTGATTTTTACAATTCTTTGTACAAACCCACCCAGCTTAGGATTTACACTACTGCCAAACTGAACTCCTAGACTAGACTAAAGGCAGCACCTTCCAGTCAACACTTTTTTAACGTCTATGTGACAAATACTAAATACACAAGTTTATTGTCTTTGTGCAAGACTGTATTTGAGTGGTGGAGTGCGTGTGTGTGAGAACTGATCTCTGAAAACTACCCGAAAGTGTTCTCACACACTGAGGGAAATATGTTTCTAAACTAAGCTGATAATACGATGAAGTGTTCGCTCTGGGCTGATTGCTTCTTGTAAGCTGATATGCAATATGCGTGCTCTTTCTTTTTATCTTCACACATTCTAGTATGTGCTCTCTCTTCTTTTTGCTAATGGTCTTGAGCGTGTATATATAGAGGCATTGAGACCGTACTTCAAGACTCATCAGATGTGATCGTTGCATCTTTGAATGCGCTCCTTGGTATATGTGTCTTTACTTTTGTGATATGCCTCCAGGAATCTCTCGGCTTTAATCTTTGCTACAACGTCCATTATTGTACCTGTGATTGTATAGGTATTTGTATCTTTGTGCGTAGCTGGAGTCTACTAAGATAAGCTTGTCTTGATCTGCAACAGAATGATTCCTAACTGATGTTCCTAACTGATCATCTGAACTGATCTTCAGTTGGGCTAGTGAAATCAGTTGACTCGTCAGTTGAACTGATTTCACTCTTTCAGTTGAACTGGTCAGCTGGGTTCTTCATCAGTTGAACTCTTCATCAGCTAGCCGGGCTTCTGAAGGTCTTCTACTAAATCACCTATCAACTGGACAATCAGTTGTCGTTCTTTAGTTGAGCTGATTCAGTTTGGTCAATCAGTTGATGTTTTCAGTTTGCATCTCGAAAGCTTCAGTTTTGGCTCGTTTAACTGATTAGTTTGAAGCCTAATTAGTTCCAACTTCCTGCACACTTAGGTAAATCATTAGTAACAAAATAACAAGTTTTGTTAACATCAAAATCAAGATTGTGAACATGAAATGTTCCAACAATCTCTCCATTTTTGATAATCACAAAACTTGGGCAGTTAAAGCGAAAAAAATGATTCTCCCCCTTTATGAGAATCAAAAAGTAAAAAAAAACTTTTAAAAGGAGTTTTTCAGTTCGAGGAGTAGCAGAAAGAAAAGCTCCCCTCAACAACTGAATGAAATAATTTGAAAACAGTTTTTCAGTTCGAGGAGTAGCAGAAAGACAAGCTCCCCCTCAACAACTGAATTAAAAACTCCCCTTTGAAATTAAAATCATTTACGCGATTATTGAAGTTTTAGTATCAATCAAGCACTTTGGGCAACAAATCTTAATATAGCAGTTCAGTTATGTAAATGCTAACCGGATGAACAAGATGTTTATTTAATCAAATAAGCATCCCTTGTATTGTACATTTACGCACATCAACAATTGTAACGGAAAATGCTACATCACTAGCAGACTTTAAATAACATCAAATATCAGTTAGTTTATACATAATAGAACTGAATATACTAACAACTGGTCGCCTTGAATGCTTTGAATGCTGCATGACTTTTGAGTCTCTTTTGCCAGAGGATCAGCTAATTTGTCTTAGACTTGATCTCTGTGCTGGCTAACTGGTCAGGCTGAATCAAACTGGAATCAACTGATGCTGAACCACATTGATCATCTATATTTGATCTGATATGGCAATGAAGCGGCGATACTTCTGATGATTAAGTTCCACTTAACTCATCAGTTTTAGCTGGTAGTTGGGTTTCTTCTGTTGATCAGTTGGACTGGTAGACTCGCAACTGAAATTTTGTCCGTTGAGCAGTTTAGTTGAACTGCTGTCAGCTAAACTCAAAGCCCTGCAAGCTACTTAACAACAACAAAGTTAATGAATTGAGAGAAGTGGTTACAACGTTAGTTTCTGAACCAAGAACCTTCTCTCTCTTCATGGCAAACGCATAAAATATTTCAGAGGATTTTGAAATCCATTTTAAATAACATTTTAAAACATATTTTAAAATATCAGTTTTCAAATGTCTTTCTTAGAAAAGCTAGCTCTGATACCAATTGAAAGATCGTTTGCAGAGCATCTTGAGGTACTTCAAACAAAATATTCTCCAAGAGCTGCAATGGCTCGTGTTCTAAGAATGTATACACCGATGAATTAGATCGAGTTTGGAGTTAAAACCAAGCGAAAAACACTTGAAATAATCCTTCGTTAAGAAACACTGATATATTTTTTATATCCTGTGTAATTGAATAACTGAAAAAGTGTATATTAGTTTTTGCATTCGTCAGTTCAGTTGTCACCTCATCAGTTCAGTTATGGTGACAACTGGACTGACGAATACTCTAACTGATCCAAAAAGTTTGAAAACAACAGTTATTAGAAAAATTCGCAAGATATGTTTATGGATGTTCGTAGACTTCAACTGCTCCTAAGTCACCCCTTCTACTCCCTCGGGTAGGATTCACTAGAAGACTTTGATTTATACAACTCTTTGTACAAACCCACCCAACTTAGGATTTACAGTACTGCCTAACTGAACTCCTAGACTAGACTGAAAGCAACACCTTTCAGTCAACACTTCTTTAACGTCTATGTGACAAATACTAAATACACAAGTTTATTGTCTTTGTGAAAGACTGTATTTGAGTGGTGGTGTGTGTGTGTGTGTGAGAACTGATCTCTGAAAACTACCTGAAAGTGTTCTCACACACTGAGGAAAATATGCTTCTAAACTAAGCTGATAACACGATGAATTTTTCCCTCTGGGCTGATTGCTTCTTGTAAGCTAATATGCAATATGTGTGCCCTTTCTTTTTATCTTCACACACTCTAGTATGTGCTCTCTCTTCTTTTTGTTGATGGTCTTGAGCGTGTATATATAGAAGCATTGAGATCGTACTTCAAGACTCATCACATGTGATCGTTGCAGCTTTGAATGCGTTCCTTGGTATATGTGTCTCGACTTTTCTGACATGCCTCCAGGAATCTCTTGGCTTTAATCTTTGCTGCAACGTCCATTATTGTACCTTTGATTGTACATGTATTTGTATCTTTGTGTGTAGCTGGAGTCCACTAAGATAAGCTTGTCTTGATCTGCAACTGAATGATTCCTAACTGGTCATCTGAACTGATCTTCAGTTGGGCTGGTGAAATCAGTTGACTCGTCAGTTGAACTGATTTCACTCTTTCAGTTGAACTGGTCAACTCGGTTATTCATCAGTTGAACTCTTCATCAGTTTGGCCGGGCTTCTGAAGGTCTTCTGCTAAATCATCTATCAGCTGGACAATCAGTTGAACCATTATTTAAGGTATCAGTTGAACTGATTCAGTTTGGTCAACCAGTTGATGTTTTCAGTTTGCATCTCGATAGATTCAGTTTTGGCTCCTTTAACTGATCAGTTTGAAGCCTGATAAGTTTCAGCTTCTTGCGCACTTATGTAAATCATTAGAAACAAAATAACAAGTTTTGTTAACATCAAAATCAAGATTGTGAACATGAAATGTTCCAACACTAAGTATTTTAAATCAGTTGATTAGTCCGGAGGCTTATTCTTTTAGTTGACAAGTTTGTACGAATCTGTATTTATTTCTTTCAAAATCAATAAAAAAATTGTTATTGGTGAATATGTACGATTCCGTACATTATTTTATCTTCAATCAGTTTTGTTCTCTATCATTAGTTCAAGAATTCTAAGTTTTGTCAAACACTGAAAAGGAGGAAATTGTTGGAATATTATAGATTTCAGTGTTTGACAAATTAATCCACAAGGAAACTGAAGAATCCAACTGATCGAACAGACGCAAAATTGTAACTGAAGAATTCATTTTGAGCTGAACTGGAAAATTTTATCAACTAAGGCTTTCGTAACTTATAAGACATCAGTTACAACTGATAATGCGCATCTGAACTGATCGACTGATCAGTTGACTTCTAATTAGTTAGTCATGTCATCAGTTAAAAGATCAGCAGACTGACTGAGAGGTCGCATCAAAGCAGAACAGTTGTATCAGAACAGAACAGTCTGCATACCTCGCACTACTGTCAGATAAAGCTACTACACGACGATTCAACGAATATTTATCATTAAATAGTCATTAAATGCATTCAATACGACCATTGAGATCGAAGACTATATATAGCTGATCGAATCAGTTGAAGAAGGCCAGTGACTAAAAATAAGCGAACACACAAAGCAATCAAACTAAAACTTCAATCAATTGTGATACACTTCACGAGCATATTCTCAAGTTTACAGATCATACACTTAAGCTCTACAATTATTGTACTTATCAGTAGCATTCAGGCTATCAGTTAGAACATCTTTCAGTTTATAACTGTATAAGAGTTGTTAGACTAAGAGTTGTTAGACTAAGAGTTTCAGTTTGACAGTGTATAATATCAACTGAAGTGAATTATTACAATTTGACTTAATATATCAAAGTCTTTTAGTGAATCATATTTTCATGATAGAATGAGTGACGTAGGAGTAATTGAAGTGTCCGAATATCCAGAAAAATTCCATGTGTTCATCTTAGTTATCATTTAAGTTTATACCAAGTATTCAATCTATATTTCAGTCTTATTGCGCACTAGTTTCAGTTGACTGATATATATCGACAAACAAAATTCTAGGATCAGTATATCAAACAACTGATTCACATTCCAAAAAAGAATTCAAAAATGTAAAGTGTTTATTCAACCCCCTCTTCTAAACACTTTAGCTACCTTAATCAGTCCTAATAACCTGCAAGAATCTTAAGTCATGGTTAGCGTACAGTACGGTCCCTTCAACTCATATATCTTGATCGAATCTGTAATCATTAGTATATCGAGAGATGCATATAAATTCGATAACTGATGTGATATATCTTTGAGTAATAATAGTAAAACGATATGTGCAACTATGGAAACATCTTGCCAAAATTCACATGTCTTACTCTGGCCAGAGATTCCTTACACTATTAACTCATCAGATCAAATATAATATCTTCACCCGTAGGCAAATAGTGAATCATCGACTACAATGTATTTACTCCTACGTATTTCGAAACTACATCCAATCTCGCCACCTGATAACCCTTAATGGAGCCAATAAACATATCAGAGTGCATGCTAGTACGTAGAGCCTCTATGTAGTCCCGGGTCAAATGACTAATGGTGTACAACCATAAATGTGGACTATTCCACTCGATAAATGATAACCACTTGGACATTCCGATGGAAGGTTGTTTAGTGAATCATCAAACGACCACTCATCTGTATGAATGAACATCTTCATGTCCTTACCAATAAAACATGGAGTTTACATAACAGATGTTAGTCTCAAGTTCGAGCGAGTTTTATCCTAATTTTAGGTGACTGATTCGACTAGAAACCTGTTTAGAATATATGGTACACTACCTAATGAGTTTCATGATCTTACGTTGAGAGGCAGACCTCATGGTACCTATTATATTTTCAAAAATTTTATCTATGCAGCTTGAATGAGTATACAGATAAAGTAAATGTCATCACTGGATTAAATCATAAAATATTATTAAAATAAATATCATTTTTACATTAGACTCAATAAAGCTCAAGCCACAAATTGACTCATTGAATACCTACTGTAACATTATGAACATATTTAGAATATACAGTACATCACGCGGTAAATTTCATGCTCGACCTTGCAAAATTGAATTTTTATTTTGTAGTCGAAATTACGAAAAAATATAACATAGGATTTACAACAATACGAACAGTAAAGAGGATTTAAGAAGCCATTGAGTAGTTTTTACAACTGAGAACCTGTAAAATAATAAATATCATGGACTAATACATCAGTAAATCAATGTTAAAAATGCAAAAAAGTCAATTGAATAGTTTTTACAATTGAGAACCTGTAAAATAATAAAGTCATGGACTAATACATCAATAAATCAATGTTAAAAATGCAAAAACTCAAAAGCATTTGTTTTCCAGCCAATTCTGATGTAATCCAGCACCCAAAAAAACATTTATAAGAAAAAATTGAATCTCGTCCATTTGTTATCTCTCTAGAGTTCAGCATTTTTATTAAAAAAAAGGGTGAAAAATAACCAAAATCCAACTCCGATCAATTCCTCGGTTTCGTAAAACCAAGTCGATTCTAATACATATTTTGAATCGGAGTTTGGAATTACAAGAAAACCAAACCAGAAATTACCTGATTCAAATCAGCAGCCGAGATCGAGAGCGAATGCAGTTAATAAATGGGAGTTGAGAGGAATGGCTGTGTGTTGGAGACGGACTCGCATAACGATGATCCAAAAGGCGCCAATTATACAACTCTCGATTAAACGTGTTCGAAAATGCGATTATTATGTCTCTACGAAATATGTCAATTAGTTTGTTTGAAACTACTGTTATACTCTACGTATCTCTCTATCTCACGTATAAATGTTACTTTTTTTTTCTATCTCAAATATATAATTAAAATTTTATATATAATAAAATTTTCTCTATTATTTTACCAATTTACCCTAATCATTAAATAAATTAACTACTTCTAACAATTTTTGTATCTTATTAAATTATTCACTAAATAAGAGTAAAATAAGAATTTTTTTTGATAAAATTCATTTTTTCAATAACTTTCATAATATATGTGAAAACACGCACAATTTTTTTTTTAGAGAAATCACATCTATCCATTAATTCATATCAAAAGAGTCAGTCAATACAATATTCATAAAGGTTGATGAAAACATACAATTAAACCATCCTCCAGTAACATCATTCTTAATAACTTCACTCACTAGATGATGAGATGCTTTGTTCGATACTCTTCTCGCATGTCGAAGTGATATAAAATCCGAAAATTCCAAGAAGATCTGATTTTTTTAATGATCCACCCATCTGGGCCACGATCTTCACCAGGTTTGGTTGCCGCCTGAATCTCCTGGATTGAATCTGAAAAAATGCAAACACTCCTGAAACTATTACATTAACAAAAGTCCATTCCTTCTCGAACAGCCATCAATTCCGCCCCTTTCACTGAACTCGAAGGACTATAAGGCAAGCCTTTGCTCCCATTACCCCCCCTCCCCCAACCGAATTCCATAAAACCACCCCAACACTGAATTTATTCCTGATTTCACAACAACCTGCATCAACATTCATCCGCAGCTGATTTGATAACGGTGGATGCCACACATGGTCTGGAGCCAAATATCCATCCAACTGTGAATACCTATCCAATATACTTGCACAACGATATGCATCCAACAATGCAACTGCCCAATCAATTCTCAACCATTTTTTTAATCAAATAGTAGAGTGATTAATCTTACATACCTCATACCAGATGTCCCATAACATCATCACAAATAATTCAAAATCCTTTTTCAACAACTCTTTCGACAACTCGAAACCACAATCTACAAAAAGAGCCAACCGAAGTTTACCCAAGATATGCCAAAAGTATGTGTCTCTCCAAATATGACGCACACGTGAGCAAAATAGTAAACAATGACTAGTAGAAGCACAATATATCTTACACAAAGGCACATACATGTCGTCGGCACATGGTGCGCTGTGGGTATAATATCCTGTGATGCTCGCCACATAAATATGCGTACCTTTGGCGGAAGACGAAGGCTCCAAATTAACTTCCACCATTGCTTCAGTGGATGTGATGATTGGAAAGAAGGAGGTTTCGAAACTATTCATTTCCAATAAATAACCAAGTCTGACTGTGTATAACCCATTTGGACTATCTTTCCAATACCTGATGTCCGGACAACCCCTGTTATTGAGCGGAATATTAAGAATCGCCTCAGCTTCGTGGGATGTAAAAATATGTCTCACAAGTTCTGCCTGCCAACATCCTGAACTAGAAATCAGTCTAGCCACTCTCATGCTAGGATCCACTCGAACAACTGGATTGCATTTAAAGGATGAGATACCTGGGATCCAGGGATCAGATTTAATGAAGATATATTGACCATCTCCAAATCTCCAACATAATACTCTTTTAATGATAACACGCCCCCACAATAAAGACCGCCATACATACGAGGGAATAGCATCCAAATCTGCCTCTATAATATCAGTATGCTTAAAATATCGTGCCTTGAGAACCCCTAGCCAGTAAAGAAGTAGGATCATAAATAACGCGCCAAACTTGTTTAGCCAACAAAGCCTTATTAAAGGCTCTCAAATTTCTGAAACCCATCCCTCCATGGCATTTGGGTCAACACAGGCTCTCCCAATACATCCAATGCATACTCTTTTTCCTTTCTTTATCATTCTACTAGAATTTAGTACACTCTTGTTCAATGCCCTTGCAAATTGATTCTGGAAGCTTAAAGCAAGACATGGAACAAGACGGAATAGCTTGTAGTACCGACTTGATTAACACTTAACGCCCTCCCATAGAGAAAAGCTTCGAGTTCCAACCCTGTATTTTTTTGCAGACACGCTCTCTTAGATAAGCGAATTGAAGACGCTTGTTACGCATAGAAAAGGTTGGTAATCCCAAAAAAAGGTCATGACCTTTCACCTCTTCCATTGTCAGTACATCTTTAATATCTAGAATAGATTGAGATGAGGTGCTCGGGCTGAAAGTAATGGCTGATTTATCGTAATTCACCAGCTGTCATGATGCTCGACTATACATTGTGAACAATTCCGAACTTGCAAGAACTCAGCTCTCTTTGTTCTGAAAAACACTAAACTGTCATCTGCAAAAAAGAGATGTGAGATTACTGGAATAGTAGAGGCAACCTTCACGCCTTTAAACAACTTGCACTCCACTGATTTCCCGATGAGAGATGACAAACCTTGCGTGCATAGAACAAATAGATATGGAGAAAGAGGATCACCTTGTCGTATTACTCTCGTCGGTTTTATTGTGCCAAAAATAGAATAATTTATCTTGAAGGAGTATGAAACTGTGGTGACACTGTTGGATCTCGGTTTTCTACACGCCCAAACGCAGCGGAAGTTTTAAAATTTTTATTTATTTTGACAATCAAAATATGTTTTGTTTTGGGCGCTCGTATGATTTAATAATAAACATTCATAGGGTGTTGAAATTTTATACCTTTGTGAATTAATCACGTGGCTCCAACTAATCCGGTATAAACGGATTAGCTCTTGATGAATCCCTACGAACTTTCTTCAGGGACTCCTTTCTTCTAATCAGGTCCACGACTAGATGATTTGTCCCTCTTCTAATTTGCACTAGAAAATTGGAAGAAGTTTTTCGTTTGAGATTTAAAATTTGAGAGAGACTCAAATCTCTTTTCTTGAAAAAATGGAAAAACTATTTTGGAGAAATTTGAATTGTCATTCACGTGAATCACAATGGGGATCCATGGAGGCTACCTTTTTTTTTCTTTTTATATTAAAAACAAAAGCTTTTAACCTAAATTCCATAATTATGGATTTAGGTTCCTTAATTAAATCCAATGGGCTTTGTTAATTAAATGGACTAGTCAAACTAGTTTTAATTATATTAAAGTCCATTAAGAACTTTAATCATTTAATATGTTGGACTTGTACTCCTACAAGCCCATTAAATATATCTCCCATCATATTTAATTTAATATTTAATAAACTCAACTTTTGAGTTTAATAAATTAAATCCATAATAAATTCAACATTTGAATTTATTATTATAAATTCAACTCCTTGAATTTTATCACCTCCATAATTTAATATTTAATAAACTCAACCTTTGAGCTTAATAAATTAAATATATTATAAATTCAAAATTTGAATTTAATATTTAAATTATAAATTCTCAAATTTTATAAATTCAACACCTTAAATTTATTCTCTCCAAATTTCATAAATTCAATTTCTTGAATTTACTATCTCATAAATTCAACTCTTTGAATTTATTTTCTCAAAGTTTAATTATCATAAATTCAACTCCTTGAATTTACTATATCATAATATAAATTCAACTCCTTGAATTTATTCTCTCAATGTTTTCTATAAATTCAACTCTTTGAATTTATTATCTCAACGGGGACAAAATAATCAAGTGCTTGTGTGACCCTCAATGGTTCAGGGATACAGCTAGCCGTGGGTTCACAACTCTTTGTGATTCAGGACATAATCCTTTATTCGGGCTTACCCTAGTTAGCCTCATTCTTTTCATCAACACCTTGATCAAGAATGTCAGAACTCATTTCTGATTGCACCCATCGGATCATGGTAAGAGCGTCTAGTAGCATCGCCCCATGATCCCCTAGGTATCACTGATAGTGCCTGCAAGAACTAGTCGATTATGATTAACGTACAGTACGGTCCCTTCATCTCATATATCCCGATCGAATCTGCAACCATTGGTTCATTGAGGGTTGCATAATTATTCGATAACTATGTGATAACTATAAATAGTGGCATCGCATGTACGGTTGGAGAACTCCTTCTCTAACGTACATCTCATACTCTGGCCAGAGATTCCACGCACTATAATTTCATCAGATCACATAGGATATCCACATCTGCAGGTGAGCGGTGAATCCCCGACTACAATGCACTGGCTCCTATATGTGTCGCAACTGTACCCAACCTCGCCACCTGATGACTCTCCTGGAGCCGGTAAACGAGTCAAAGCACCGCCCTAGCATATAGAGCCTCAGTGTTGTCCCGGGTCGTAAGGACTAATGGTGTACAATCATAACCACGGACTTATCCTCTCGATGAATGATAACCACTTGGAAAGTCTGAGGGAGGGTTGTTCGGTATAATCATCATATGACTACCCATCTGCATGTTTGGACATCTCTATGCCATTACCAAGAAACGCAGTACACAACATCACAGATGCCAGTCTCGAGCTCAAGCGGCCTTTATCCCTGTTTTAGGCGGCTGAATCGACTAGGAACGAATTTAGAATATGCAGTGTTTACAAATGAGTTTCAACATCGAATTACGATTCATTTGTATTAAAGCATAATCAAGGACTTTATCTATGCTGTTTGCATGGGTATACAGATAAAGTATAACAAGACCATAAAAAGTTAAATTATATTAAAATAAAGATTGTTTATTTCACTTGAGTCAATAAATTCCCTAGCCAACCGTTGGCTTGCAGGACATCTACTCTAACAGACACATCTCGTAAGCAATTCAACTCATCCCTCAGCAAACCCCATCTTTAGTAAAAGTTTCTGCAGATAAATCCACTCTACTCAGTAGTAGGCTTTACTCATATCGAGTTTTAGGCTGCATATCCTGATTTCGCCTTACCATTATTCCGGATCCAATTCATGCATTCAAAACCAACAATAACATTGTCCAGAGAGAATATATTGTTTGAAAAAGCCAACTGTCAACATTTATTAATATTTATGTATCACTGCTCACTATGTACCTCATCTGATCATGTATTAACATTTTTGTTTCAAAAGCACGAGAGCCATAAATGTACGAAATATGTCACGAGTGTTGGAGACGGACTCGCATAATGAGGTTTGTCTACAATATGTCTCTACAAAATATGTCACGTAGGTTGTGTGAATAAAATTACGCTAATATTATTATTTGGCAAATTATTTTGTATATAATTGAAATTAGCATGACATCATATACAAAGGATTTCATTTCCAGAACATGGATCCTTTAAAAAATATATTAAATATTTTTATAGTTTAAGAGTTTTTTTAATTAAAATGTGGATATATTTTCCGTTATCACCTACTATAATATTTATGTCGCTGCACCATAAGTGGAGTGATTATGAGGATATTCATCGGTCGGTTTGGCTCGGTTTTACACAATTTATTTCGGTTTTTTATTTAGAAATATATAATCCAAAATTCGGAACATTTTCTTTCGATTTAGTTCAGTTTTCTATCAAAACGATTCAGTTATTTCAGTTAAGTTTATTAAGTTTTAAAAATTATTTAAATTAGTAATTATAATATATTATAAAATACGATATATTAATTTTTTAATAAAATATTTAAATATAAATTTTAAATGAATTAAATAAAAAAGAATGAACTAAAAATAGAAAAACAAATTCTTAATTTATAAATATCATTTCATAAGATATATAATCTAAATAAAAATAAAATTATTAATATAATTAAATTTTGGTTTTTCTACCAGTTCGATTTTGACATATATAAACCGAAATCGAACCACATAAACTTTGATTTTAATATTTATATCCAAATTAAAATATTTGATCTTCGGTTCGGTCGATCAGGATTTACAATTTTTCGATTTAAACGAACACTCTAGATGATGATAATGTAACAGATATGAGAACACCAAGTGTGGAGATAGCAATTATTGGATTTCGGTAAATTATGACATGATTAGAGGATAATTTTATTTTCTGTGGAGAATACATATGAGACAACATTATGGTTAAAAATAGGTCTCTTGTGAGACCGTCTCACGAATCTTTATCTGTGAGATGGGTCAACCCTACTGATATTCACAATAAAGTAATACTTTTAGCATAAAAAGTAATATTTTTTTATGGATGACCCAAATAAGAATCTGTTTCACAAAATACGACCTATGATACCGTCTAACACAAGTTTTTGCCTATACTTAATTATTTGTTTACTTTAAATCTCACATACTTTTTCATAAAAATAAAAATAAAAATTGCATATCAATTGTGAGATTATAAGATCCTAAACTTAAAATAATATGGTCCATCCAAACAAAATATAAAGGGTGTTTTGAGTATTGCAATCTTACCATCCACATATAGATATAGATAGATATGCATACATATATAAAAAACTTATGCACACAAAATTCTGATTCAATGGAACTTTCTATAGTAGAGCTATTGATAATCTATTTATCTGTAACGGGCGCAGGTGACAGCAAATTCTTGTTCTTCCACAACATAACCTCGTCTGTCTCGGGTGAATGAAGCATCTTCCCATTCCTATTTTCCTCATCCCCACTTTGAATATCCTTCAGATAATCCAACACCTCGTTCATCGACGGCCGCATCTCCTTCTCCGGTTGCAGACACCGGAAAGCCAACTCGGCCACGGAAGTGGTCATTCTGGTTACCTCGGCATCAGTGCCGTATCCGAGAGACGAGTCTATTAGTTCGTCAAAAGCACAACTTTGAATCTTGTTTAATGCGATGTTAGCTAAGTTTATTTCATGTCTATGTCGGTTTATGTCTACTGCAGGCATGGATGATATGAGCTCTACTAGCACGACCCCGAAACTATATACGTCACTTTTTCCTGTGAGTTGGTAATATTGATGGTATTCGGGATCGACATACCCGGGAGTCCCCTGAGGGGTGGTGGAGATGTGAGTTGCATCTATTGGGAAGAGTCTTGACAGCCCAAAATCCGCTACTTTGACGCGGAAGTTATCGGTGAGTAATATGTTGTTCGTCTTCACGTCGCGGTGGATTATGTCTGATTTGTGCAGGTAAGTTAACGATGTTGCTGTTTCTATGGCTATGTTCAGGCGAATGGACCATGTTAGTGGGGATTCGTCGGCTCTTTCGCCATGGAGATGATCGGCTACGGTTCCATTTTCAATGTACTCATAAACAAGCAATAATTCTCGGCTTCTTCTGGAGGTGCAGCCGTATAGTGTAACGAGATTTGGATGTTTCAAACATGTAAGAATTTTGATCTCGTTCATGAATTGTTCGACCCTTCTATAGTTATGCTCGTAGAGTCGTTTTATCGCAACTTCTCTTCCATCTTTGAGTTTCCCTAGTTAGTTATAAACAGATGAGTGAAACTATACTTAAAAAACTGCAGAAATGGACTTATTTTACATGCTGACAAGTGACAAGAAAAGAGACAATTTTTGGTACCATAATATACGGTTCCAAAGCCTCCATCACCGAGTTCTCGGGAGGAATCGAAATTATTTGTGGCCTCCACAAGTTCTGTGTAGGAAAATACAGGGATTCCCAAGTATAAGCAGCCGCCCTCGATGTCTGAGTTCGAGGAGGGATCCGAGGATATGTTTCTTGGAAGGCGGTAGGCATCTGTGACTCGTTTCTTGTTTCGCCAGATTATGAAACAGGCCAACAAGCAGACCAAAAGCGCAGCCCCCACTATAGCTATGTACCATAAATCAGACTCATTAAGGTATGGAAACGTGAATACTAAGATCGAAACACGGTAATCAGACAGACATTAATACCTCCGGCTAGTATCACTTTCTTCTTCTTCTTGTCGTTTCCTGCAACAAAATTTATGGTAAGAAAAAATATTTATTTCATATCCCAGCTCAAGTATACATACAGCCCAAGAATGAAGACAAACAAACAAGAGGGTTACTCAAGAGACAGAAAATCTAATATAATTCAATTTTTCGCCAAGAAGACCAAGACTTCATATGTTAGCATAAAAGTTGGTTCTTTTTGCTAGTAATAAACCACAAAACTGGCCTTCAGTTGGTTCAACATGGCACTCAATAGTATATTCATAAGTAACCAGTTTGAACAAGTCATCGCTCCCTTTCTCAGTATCATTCAAAGGCAGCTGAATCAAATGACATCCGGGTGTTACAATTGTCCATTGATATATTAAACTAATTAATAAATAGTTACATATAAACTCAAGAGTTACATCACCTAATAGACAAGTATTTTAGAATTATAGCCCTCTTGGGTTTATAATCTAACATTGGTACTCTCGTTGAGAGTTCGTATAACGAAAAGAGCACCTAAAAAAGGGCTACCATCCGGATCAATGTCGATAAAAAAAAATATAAGCTGGATTAAGGTGCATGATGAATGCACTCAATACTTAAAGATGCACTACAAGAAAAGCTTCAATCAACAACACTAATACGACAACGATTTTTATTAAAACCGTTGTTTTTTTTCTTTTAACAACGGTTTTTACCGTTGTCGTAGCCTAAAAAACCCCGCTTATTGACAACGGTTTTTAAAAAACCGTTGTCTTTTATGTGTCTACGACAACGGTTTTTAAAAACCGTTGTCTTTGATGTGCCGTTGTCTGATCGTTTTTTTTTTTGTTACAACAACGGTTTTTAAAAACTGTTGTCTAAGAGCTTTTTTTTGGGCTACAACAACGGTTTTAACAACCGTTGTCTATGAGCGGTTTTTTTTTTAGACTACAACAACGATTTTTAAAAACCGTTGTCTTTTCGGATGGTTTTTTAACTACGACAACGATTTTTTAAAACGTTGTCGTTTCATAGTGTTTTATTTGGTTAAAGACAACGATTTTTAAAAAAATGTTGTCGTAGTTTCTAATTTTTTTTAAAAAATCGGTAAATATTTAGCGACGGTTTTATACATTACCGTCGCTAAATTTAAATCTAGCGACGGTTTTTAAAACCCGTCGCTAACGTTAGCGACAGTTCCCACCTATTCGCCGCTAAATTTAGCGACGGTTTTTAGCACACCGTCGCCGATTTAATTTGGCGACGGTTTATTCCCGCCTGTTCATCGCTAAATTTAGCGACGGTTTTAAGAACACCGTCGCCGATTTACTTTAGCGACTGTTTTTGCAAAGTAGCGACGGTTTAATCAAAAACCGTCGCACAAGTGTCTATAAATATCCGCATCCTTAGTCATTTTCTTCACACCCATGACTCATTTCCTTAGTTAGTTTCACTTCTCAAATTTTTTTTTCTTCCACGTTTTGTCAACGATTCTCCTTCAACTTAAATTTTAAGTTCAAGATTATAAATATATTAATTTAGTAAGATTATTAGTTTATTTTGTTATGTTTATAAAATTATAACCGTAATTTTTTTTTATTTTACGAAAAAAATAGCGACGGAAAACATTAACAAACCGTCGCGAATGTGTCATAATACAAACCGTCGCTAAAGAGCGACGGAAAAATACTAGCGACGGAATTGTTTAGAAAAATCGTCGCAAAATTTTTGTTTTACAACGATTTTTCAATGCTTCGACAACGGTTTTTCACCGTTGTCTTTAGACGTCTACGACAACGGTTTTTCACCGTTGTCTTTGAGCGCACTCTTTTAACCACAGTGCCTTTAACAACGGTTTTACAAGACCTACGACAACAGTTTTTCACCGTCGTCTTTGATGTTTACGACAACGGTTTTTCACCGTTGTCTTTGAGCGCACTATTTAACAACAGCGGCTTTAAGTAAAATTGTTGGAAATTTTGGTATATTTACAACCGGTGTAATTATTGTAGTCTTCGAAATGTCCTTCCACCCTTTCGCTATCAAAAGGTTGCTGACATTTGAAGAGGGTGAGATTTGGGGAGATTATGAGTGAAATTGTTGGAAATTTTGGTATATTTAGATCGGGGTGTGCTGAAGCACTACTAAAGAGTATTTTCGCCTCCTCGAGGGTAATACTCCGATGCAACATGATTATGACCAAATACTCCACAGAATACAACGATCTTGTCTTTCTCGCAAGTTGCACGGTTCAGAGCAAGTCTTCCATGAACAACTCACGTATTATGTCACATTGGTAAACGAAGCTGTAAAGAAGAAGATTGATCTCAATTTATAGCACATAAATGACTAGAATACACAATTGCTAGATTGCATAAAAAAATACTCAAGAGAAAATTGTATATCTTTGTGCTAGATGAATATGTGATTCCTCCATTTCTCTTTAAGAACATGTAAATTATAGGAAAATTTAGGCAGATAACACTCAACAACATCATATTTAAAAAACTAACATTCACTTTTGAAATGTTCATTCTACCTTCATTTTAAATATTTTCAAATCCTTTTTTTTCTTTTAACCCTATCTAGACTAACGTTTTCTTCCTTTGGGCTGCTCATTTGTTCTTCTTCTTTTGCCTACGGTTGCTGCTCTAAGCTTTGCCAGAGACCGAGGGAACAGGCTCAAGAGTTCTTCCGCAATTGAAAGCTGACGGATTGGGTGGAAGGGCTGGTCACCAGAATCAACTAAGTATTTTGGAGCTTGAGATAATGTGAATCACAAGGTGAGAATTGATCGAAATAGCTATTAAAATCTATTATGATTGTTAGTCTTCTTCATCGGAAAACATACACATTTTCTTTCATTTCACATGTTTATGCAAAATCGATCGAAATAGCTATCTCTATTCTCCGCTCTCTTTAAAATCCTTCACAAAGAGCAAATAGTGGGTTAAGTTCGGTGGAGTAAATGAATTTTTCAGGTAAAATAATAAATAAAATCTTGGAATCCATTTCATACGATTTATTTTTCTTTTCTCTTTATGTATATGTACCTTTCATTCAGCTGCCCTCATTGTCATCAAAAATCCATAGTTTAGTAAAAAATTATTTTCAACTAAACGATTTATTATTAATAAATTATTTGTGTTTGAGGTTAATTTATTTCTTTTTAGTAAATCATTTATAAAATTGTTTTTGCATGAGTTCAATTCTTAGTTTTGAATATTCTCTTTGATATAAGTACTTTATGAGTGACGCTAAACTAACAATATCATTCCTTCTTCTCCTTAGGTGACCGACCGTTCTTCTCTTAGCTCCATTAAAATTTTCCATCAATCAATGGTCTAATTCACTAATCAAGGACCATTTAAACGACCATACATTTAACATTTATAATTAAAATGGCAGAAGAAGAAGTTTGGGTAAGTTTATCTTTTTATATGATTTTTATAGAGTTTTTACTTTTAGTTAGATTTGTTGAATTGAGTTTTTGTCTAAACTTTCTTACATATCTGTAACTGATAAATGAATAAACTATTTGTGTTTTTGTTGAGAAATTGTGTTCAACATTGTATTTGTTGTTTATGTTTGAAAAATATTTATATTTTTATATCATTTATGTTTTTTTTGAGTGTAGGTAAAATTGAAACCTCAGTTATTGAGAAAGAATCACTTTGAATGCAAGTTAAGTTTAAACTCTCATTTTAAAAGTGTATCAGAGGCTATCAAGGAATGCCTCAATGATGCAGAGATGCAGAATATGATTGATGGAAGTCAATTTGATAATTTAATTAAGTATGTAAGAGATTACAATTTATCCAATCAGATTATATAGTTCTTGATGACTAGACAGTCATGTAAGACTACTAGTGATGAGTAATATGGTTTTTGAAATATAAATATTATGCAAAATCTCCAACAATCCCCCACATATTTCAAAGAAATTTTTGATAAAGATGATAAAAACTCATGCGGCAACAATCCCCCACATATTTCAAAGAAATTTTTGATAAAGATGATAAAAACTCATGCGGCAAATCGAGAAAAGAAATGCATGTGATGGTGCTCTTGGGGTATGAACCAACACGTAGGGAGAACAAGTGTTAATCCACAGAAGATCGGTAGAATTAGATTTCTATGAACCTGTCTTCCTGATGTGAATAAAGTGAATTATCTCCCGCACTTCACTTTTCTATACGGAGTTGTTCTAGTGGTTGGGCACATTTTGGCCTTGCGCCATTTCTGATTTTCACGAGCGCTTTAGAGAACCTCCCCAAGTTCCCATAAGAGGCAGCCACACCTCTACACTTACACAGGTGACACATCCATCAAGTGTGCACAACAGTTAAACACACCATCTGATATCGGGCTATTGACTCATCAAGAGCAAAGATTCAACATCAATTTACACACTGTTCTACACCATAAAGATGAACATGATACAAAATAATGAACAGTAGCTCAACTAATTGACAAGTGACTTGTTATTACCCATATGAACTTGCATTACCATCACCCTCAACTCTTGATATAGGCATTGTCATATTTCCCTAGATGTAATATCTATTAGCCCTTTTGCTTAATAATTCAGTCATGTATCCTTTTGATTTATTTATGACCTTGTAATATATGCATATAACCTTATTTCCCAACATTTGTTTATAGATTTCATGATTGTAGGATCGAGTGCTTACCGCTTTACCAAAAGCTATAGCTAGTAGTAATGGTGCAACTCAAATCTTTTAAACCGCACAGCAGCTCAAGCACCACGGTTCGATCGCTCTATCAAGTAAGGACAATTATTGCACCCAACAATGATTATTTCATTAACAAATTTGTAGCCTCAAAAAATTTTAATCATCTACGGTGATGAACTCCACTCACTTAATCACCATCATTACTATGTATATTTCACATAATTGCAACAAAAAATTTCTCCTCCCGTAATATATCCATATTTATGTTTATAATGGTCAACAATCTTACTACCCAGAATCTCTATATGTGACCAGTAGTCTATTGTGTGGAACCATTTTTCTTATTTTATTCTATCATTCAATATAAAAGGAATATTTTATTCTTTTATTATTTTGCTAAATTGATAATATCAATTTAAGATTTTGCCTTTCTAGATTAAAAGATTTTATTTGATTTATTTCTAGATTATAATATTTTGCTTGAATTATTTCTAGATGATAAGATCTTGATTGATCTATCTATAGATATTATATGATTTGTTTTTAATATGATTTTTATCTCCAAGATATTTTATCCATGTTTAAAAGAGTGTTATCTCTAATGAAAATATTATTTCTATATTTTCTATGACTATTTTAAGGAATGAACTTTAGGTCAAGCAAAGGTGATATATATGAAGAACTTCACAGCCGCAAGAGAGTTCTTGGAGAGAGAGAAAAAAGCGTTTGAGTGGCAGAGAGGCTTAGAGAGAGAAGAGGCTTTTAGTGGAGAGAGGCTTTTCAATGTGTTGGACATAATGCTTTTCACATAGAAGAAATTAGAAGAGTCCAACATATATTTACTCTACAGTTTTTTTGTGATCCTGTGATCACTTTATTGTGCATGAGAGCTGCTGAAGGTTTTTGGGAGTGCATGTAAAGGTCGGCAGAGGAGTTCTTTCATAGAAGAAAAATACAAGAGCCGAGCCTATTTTGATGAGACGTTTTGGTGTGATCGGGAGATCACTTTATAGCGCAGGAGAGCTGCTGGATTTTTCTAAACACACAGAGTTCAGAGTATTGAAGATTCGTGTGAAGAATTTCTGTGTTTGAGTCACAGATTTACCGTGTTGCCGATTGGTGTTGGCAACACTCGAAGAACAACACTGACGCAGAGTATTGATCGAAGAGTGATTTCGTTTGGTTTTAAGCAATACGTTTTTATTTTTTGCATCTAGTTTTTATGTGGTTTATTTTGATGTATTTTTAATTCCTTGGAGTGTCAAGGAATTTGGTTTTGTTTTCTCACTAGTATTGTTTTTGGTGTAAACGATTTACATAATTTTTCTAGTGAATTTTTTGCCATGAGGCATCGCACAAGTATTCGTACTTGTGCATAATTTAAATCTGATATTAATTTATTAAAGTTATATTTGTGTGTTAATATTTAATTTCCGCTGCATGTTGTGCGCTCGTGTTAACAACACCAGAGCACAACACTAACTTCTGATACACACATTATAATGTTTTTAATTTATTTCCTGTACGTTTATGAGCAACAATTCCTTTCAAATGGTATCAGAGCCAATGCTTGATACACTAAGTGATTGATTCTGGTTTATTGTTTTTTTTTCAGGAAATTTTACAGAATCCCAATGGACGTACTGTCTACAAACACTGCTGTTTGAAAGAAAAAATGCTGGCTGCAAGTCAACCCGCACGGTGTTGCCTCTGGTGTTGCAACACCAGGCCGCAACACCACTTCAAAATCCTTGTGTCTCAATGCTAAATCTTACAATGACTCAGGTAATCATGAAATCCAGGATACTGATTCTGATGAACTCACATTTGAAGGTGTGCAGGCTATGTATGAAGAGCTACACGAAGATTGGATAAAAAGAAATGAAACAAATTCTATGCTCTCAAAGGAAAATACTGAGTTAAAGAGTAGCATGTCTTGACTGGAAGTCTTGTTGAGTAAAAAGGACCTCGAACTGTGTAAAGTCAAGGATGATCTTGAGAAGGCCTCAAAGACTATTGCTAAATTAAGCTCAAGTTCATCAAAACTTGACTCAATGCTAACTATGGGAAAGGAAAACAGAACTGGTCTTAGATATGTTGAAAGCACATATGAACATGGTGAAACTTCCAACTCTAAATCAAAATCAACCGTGTTTGTAAAGGCAAGTGAAGACTGCTCTGTCCCCTTAATAGTGAAACCTCCCATGAAGACTCTGTCAATCTCAACGCAAGCCTCGGAACGATTGCTGAAACAAAACAGAGCTTCCTCTTCTCATTTGAAAGTTGATCCGCCAGTGAAGATGCCAACAACCAAGAAGCCAGTGTCAACTTTTAAATCAAAGCAAAGAAAGCGACATTTTATTTGCCACTACTGTCATAAGCCAGGTCACATCAAACCTTTCTGTTTTAAACTGAGAAATGATTATATGAACTGGCATGCAAATCTGGTGTTGTCCACTGTGTTGCCCAACACCAGGCGCAACACAACAGTCAAGAAACCTCCTGTGAAGAAAGTTTGGGTACCAAAAGCTGTTATTCATTGCCATGTCATTTATACTTCTTTAAAAACTAACATTGCAGATGCATAGTACTTTGACAGTGGGTGCTCACACCACATGACCGGATCTAAAGAACATCTCACGGATTATGTTGAAGTAAAAAGTGGACGTGTAACCTATGGTGGTGGTGCCAAAGAAAGAATTGTAGGCAAAGGAACCCTGAATGTTGATGGACTTCCTGAACTTCATTATGTTCTACACGTTGAAGGACTTAACTCAAACTTAATAAGCATAAGTCAACTTTGTGACAATGATTTACATGTTAAGTTCAATAAAAATAATTGTGAAGTTTTTAATGATGTCAATGTTTGTGTAATGTCAGGTCCTCGTTCTGCTGACAATCACTATCAATTGGGAGAAGGTGATGGGTGCCTAAGTGCCAAGGTGAGTGATTTAGACCCATGACATCAAAAACTGGGACATGTGAGCTTCAAGACTTTGAAGAATCTGTGTAAGTTTGATGCTGTGAGAGGTATGCCAAATTTAAGTTCAGGTAACTTGTATGTCCGTGGACCGTGTCAGAAAGGTAAACAAACTCGTGTTGTTAACCCGGTGTTGCAAGCCTTGAAGGTGGTTAAAATAAGAACCGATCATGGTGAGGAGTTCGAAAATTCTCATTTTATTTCTTTGTGCCATAAGAAAGGTATCACTCATGAATATTCATCTCCGAAGACCCCTCAAAAAATCGGCATAGCTGAAAGGAAAAATCGAACCTTTCGAGAAATGGCTCGGGGCATGCTTATTTCTAAGAATGTGTCAAAATGTTTTTGGGCCGAAGCTTTAAATACAGCATGTCACATTTCCAACCGTGTTTATTTAAGGAGTGGTTCTACAATGACCTCAAATGAGATTATCACGGGAAGAAAACCAAACCTTAAATATTTTCATATTTTTGGATGTGTAGGTTATGTGTTGAATGATAGAGATCATCTAGCTAAATTTGATTCCAAAAGTGATAAAAGTCTTTTTCTTGGATATTCTACTAATGGTCGTGCGTATCGTGTATTTAATCTGAGAACTAGGACTACAATGGAATCAATTAACGTTGTGTTTGATGATCTTGCAGATCTGACAGTTAAAACACCGGAGGATGATGTAGAAGAATTGCTGGATATAAGTGAGGCACTGACCAAAAACAGTGTTGAGTCTGGTGTTGAGACCACTGAAGCAACACCAAGCACAACACCGCCTCTGAACCGAACAGAAACTGTGGATAATGATAAAGATGATGATGATGATGTGGTAATCAATGGTGGAAAAGAAATTCCCAGCAAAATTCAGAAGAATCACCCATCATCACAAATCATTGGTGAACTACATGATGATGTGCAAACAAGAAAGAAAGAAAAGGTGGACTACCGCAAAATGATTGGTTTAATCTGCATGAGCTCCACGTTTTCCCAGGTAAGTCACTCGTGTTTTGTGTCTCAAATTGAACCCAAGAATATTAATGATGCAATAAAAGATGAATTATGGGTCAATGCATTGCATGAAGAACTTAAACAATTTGTGCGCAATGATGTATGAGATTTAGTGCCTAGACCTTTAAATATCAATGTTATTGGAACAAAATGGATTTTCAAGAATAAAACAGATGAATCTGGTAACATTGTTTGGAACAAAGCTCGGTTGGTAGCTCAAGGGTATACACAGGTTGAGGGGGAGGATTTTGATGAAACCTTCGCTCCTGTAGCCCGAATTGAGTCAGTCAGACTGATGCTTGGCATAGCATGTCATATGCACATCAAATTGTATCAAATTGATGTAAAAAGTTCTTTTTTGAATGGAATTCTGAATGAGGAGACCTATGTTAGTCAACCTAAAGGATTTGAAGATCCCCACCACTTGGACCATGTCTACAAATTGAAGAAGGCTTTGTATGGACTGAAACTGGCTCCATGGGCATGGTATGGTAGGTTGGCCGAATACTTGATAAATCTGGGCTTCAAACGAGTTGATGTTGACAAAATCTTTTTCATTCAAAAACTGAAATCTAATATTTTGATCTGTCAAGTATATGTAGATGATATTCTGTTTGGTTCTTCATCTGAAATACTTGTGAATAACTTTGTGGATTGCATGTCATCACAGTTCGAAATGAGCATGGTAGGAGAACTAAATTTCTTTCTTGGATTACAAGTTAAGTAATTTCATGATGGTATATTGTGACAACTCAAGTGTTATAGACATTTCTAAGAATCCTGTTCAACACTCTCGAACAAAACACATAGACATAAGACGTCACTTTATTCGAGATTTGGTTGAAAAAGACATAATTCGACTGGAATTTGTTAGGACTGAGAATCAACTGGCTGATATATTCACGAAACCTTTGGACTTTGAGAGATTTTCCAATCTTCGGAAGTCTCTCAGCATGTGCGTCCAATAGTCACACACACATGTTGTCATTGGTGTTGCCAACACCGGTGACAACACCATTTTTGCATGTATATTTTTAGGATGCTAGACATACTGCATAATCATAATCATTCTATTTATTTGTGTAATGTCTGAACAGTGAAGGCAATTTCTGAAAGGTACTCTCTGAGTGTTCATACTTCAAATCAAATGTTGAGGAATAAGTTATGCTCAATCCAAGGCATCGAGTAGTTGAGGATATTCATGGAAATCTTGATCTTGTCTAATGTGAAAAAGTGACTTGGAAAATGTGAGCATAAGGAGAAAAACAGAAAAGAGGTAAATAAAAAAATTGTTCAGAAGAAAATGGAAAAAGCTACCTAGAGGAGTCCATTGAAGACCGTTCTTCTAGTGTGGGAGCTACCACTTCTAAGTAAAAATAGTAATGGAAAAAGCTACCTAGGGAAGTCTTTTGAAGACCTTTCTTCTAGTGTGGGAGCTACCATTTCTGAATCAAAATAAAATTTTATGGAAGTTTGAATAAAACTCAGTGGTGTTGCTAGGAGGTGTTGCCAACACCAAGTTCTGACACAACACAGTTTATACACTGCCAGACATTTTGATAATTCATCATATTGGAGGCATATTTAGGACATGCATATTGATTTTTGTTTCGTGAATTCATCATGTGCAGTGACATATCAGTGTTGACCTATGACAGTTGATAAAAACCTTGATTACCTAGATTTTGAATTTATGTGTATACTTGTGTCTGTGAGTTATAATCGACGTGGGTTTTACTGGATATTCTTTTGAAATCGTCGTAACACGAGTTTGAATCAATTTTATTGTTTGTTTTTGGGATAGAACCGTAATTAGTGTTTTGGGTAAATTTCGGAAATATTACCTTTACCATGTGGATTTTTTTGAGCTGAAGAATTGAATCAGTGTATTTTTTTTAGTAAGAGCATATATGTTTTGTTACAGTTGAATACATGATAATTACTCTTTCTTGTTCTCATTTACCTTTGCAATCTTTCCTTACTCTCGTGATTTCTCTGGTGCGTCTTTGTGTATAACTCCTGATATACCTTTATAACTTTATCTCACGTTCTACAGATGGCTGAAGATACTGCTGATGTTAAGTCCGATGTTGTCAACACTGTGCACAACATTGACTCTTTTTTATTATGATTTCTTCAAAGATCGATGACTGCTTGCTACAATTGTCAAGCTCTCCCCGACTGTCATCAACGAATTTTACAATACCCCCGTGGATGAAGAAAATGAAATCACAGAAGAAATCAATGTTTTCACTGACGAACTCCTTTCTTCTTCCTGACCTTTGGAATACTGGAGTTATAGGGGTTTCTCAAAGAAGATGATGAGACTTTTTTGATGCCCAAATTGAGTTTGTTCTATAGTAGATTCAAAAGCCCAAAGAACCCATTGCTTACTAAGAAGAACAAGTGGCTGAGTAGAGGGAACTTTTGGAAGTTGGCTTACATTCTGGCCAAAAATGGGGAGTAGGAGAACCAAAAATGACATAGACTATGGATGATGCTATGGATGGTGCTGAAGCATCTCGAGTTGCTGAGAAGATAAATGATACTTATGCTCTGTCTGTAATGCTGTTTTCGGGTTGCTCTTATATCTGTTTGCGTGATTATTGATTTTTTCTTTTTTATGTCTTCTTATGTTTTTAGGTGTTCTAACGATGGTGTTGTCAACACTGTCAACAACATCAGTGCTCTAACATGTTTAATTCAGGGGGAGATGAACTTTGACTCAGGGGGAGACACACTCTAACGCAGGGGGAACTTAACTGACTGCGATGCTTACCAAGATTATCATTTTTGGATGTTTTGTCCAGAAAGGCAAAAAAGGGGAGATTGAAAGGAATATTTTATTCATTTATTATTTTGCTAAATTGATAATATCAATTTAAGATTTTGTCTTTCTAGATTAAAAGATTTTATTTGATTTATTTCTATATTATAATATTTTGCTTGAATTATTTCTAGATGATAAGATCTTGATTGATTTATCTATAGATATTATATGATTTGTTTTTAATATGATTTTTATCTCCAATATATTTTATCTATGTTTAAAAGAGTGTTATCTCTAATGAAAATATTATTTCTATATTTTCTATGATTATTTTAAGGAATGAATTTTAGGTCAAGCAAAGGTGATATATATGAAGAACTTCACAGCCGCAGGAGAGTTCTTGGAGAGAGAGAAAAAAGCATTTGAGTGGCAGAGAGGCTTAGAGAGAGAAGAGGCTTTTAGTGGAGAGAGGCTTTTCAATGTGTTGGACATAATGCTTTTCACATAGAATAAATTAGAAGAGTCCAACATATATTTACTCTACAGTTTTTGTGTGATCCTGTGATCACTTTATTGTGCATGAGAGCTGCTGAAGGTTTTTGGGAGTGCATGTAAAGTTCGGCAGAGAAGTTCTTTCATAGAAGAAAAATACAAGAGCCGAGCCTATTTTGATGAGACGTTTTGGTGTGATCGGGAGATCACTTTATAGCGCAGGAGAGCTGCTGGATTTTTCTAAACACACAGAGTTCAAAGTATTAAAGATTCGTGTGAAGAATTTTTGTGTTTGAGTCACAGATTTACCGTGTTGCCGATTGGTGTTGGCAACACTCGAAGAACAACACTGACGCAGAGTGTTGATCGAAGAGTGGTTTCGTTTAGTTTTAAGCAATACGTTTTTATTTTATGCATCTAGTTTTTATGTGGTTTATTTTGATGCATTTTTAATTCCGTGGAGTGTCAAGGAATTTGGTTTTTTTTTCTCACTAGTATTGTTTTTGGTGTAAATGGTTTACATAATTTTTCTAGTGAATTTTTTGCCATGAGGCATCGCACAAGTATTCGTACTTGTGCATAATTTAAATCTGATATTAATTTATTAAAGTTATATTTGTGTGTTAATATTTAATTTCCACTGCATGTTGTGTGCTCGTGTTAACAACACCAGAGCACAACACTAACTTCTGCTACACACATTATAATGTTTTTAATTTATTTCCTGTACGTTTATGAGCAACAATTCCTTTCACAATACATCATGACTAATAGTTTTTTTTTTTTTACCTATTAAGAGACATAATTTTCACGCTTCAATTTGCCAGTAGTGTATGAACTACTAAGAACCAATTGATTCAAAATATCACGCTTTGATAGTCACACACTACAAGAAAAAACCAAAACAACAACGCACATACGACAACGGTTTTTACTAAAACCGTTCGACTATACTTTTTAACAACGATTTTAGTGAAAACCGTTGTCGTATATTCGTTTTTTAAGCAAAACACAACGGTTCGGGAAAATCGTTGTCTTTTGCGGGTTAAAAACAACGGTTTTTAAGGTCAGCTTGTTTTTTTTGATCAATCGACAACGGTTTTAGAAAACCGTTGTCGATTATCGTGTTTTTTGACAAATAAGTTGCCATATTTAGCGACGGTTACAGTAAACCCGTCGCTAATTTAAAAATAGCGACGGTTTTGATTAAACGTCGCTAAAATTAGCGATGGTTTTGATTAAACCGTCGCATGTTTTAAATTAGAGACGGTTTTTTTTAAACCGTCGCTAAAATTAGCGACGGTTTTAGCAAAACCTTCGCTACATATAGCAACGGTTGTAATCAAAGCTGTCGCAAATTTAAAATATGCAACGATTTTGCAATTATAGCGACGGTTTAAGCAAAACCCGTCGCAAATTGCCTATAAATATCCGCACCTTCGGTCCATTTTCCTCCACAATACTTATAATTTTTCTCTCTTACACGATTTTATCACTTCACACCACTTAAAATTTTTCTCTCTTATACGATTTTAGTTTCGATTTAGGGTAAATTTTTTCGCTTTAATTTTTGGTAAATTTTTAAGTATTAGTTAAATTCATGAATATTTTTAGTATAGTCAAATTGTGAGTTTTTTTAGATTTGTTAAATTATTAAAAATAAATTTTTTTTATTTTACTGAAAATATTAGCGACGGAAATTATGAAAAATTCGTCGCTACTATTAGCGACGGAAATCATGAAATAAACCGTCGTTAATTTTATTTGCGACGGTTTTGAAGCTACAAAGTGAAAAACCGTTGTTTTTGAGCGAACCCTTTAACCACAGGGGCTTTAACAAAGTTTTTTCAGGACATACGACAACGGTTTTCGTATGTCTTTTTTCTTGTAGTGACATATCTCAAAAATTTGTTGTTACATATACGACAATCTCAAAATAAATTTCATGATTCAATATCATTTTATGTGTATAGTTCTCACACCTCAAAAGTGCTATCAGTATATATTGAGGTCTCAACTCAATAAGTCTCATTTTCTTCATTATTTTAGTGTAAAACTTGTACCTTAGCTTTGAAACACAACTAAACTTTCACAACTTATTAAACTCAATAAATAGTATTGCAATATGAATATAAATCCCCACATTTTGCAACATCTCTTAAAATTAAATTAATTATATCATCATGCTCTAGAAATCAAATAATGAAACAATGAGTCAAGACCACATGAAAATCTAGTACTTATATAAAATCATTCTTCTATCAGGAATTTTAAAGAATCTTAAAACAGAATAAACTTGTAATTGTAATCAACAAAATGGTGCCAAATGCATGCATTGAATATAAGTGTACCATTTCTAATTTTATATAGTTCCGCATTTAAAATTTTCAAACCCCCAATCAATGTTTAGCATATAAGCAATGGAATCCAGTAATATTAATATTTTCGTAAAGCTCGGGTTTGAAATAAGTTCCGATCCTCCTTAATTTCATATAGAAATACCTCAAGAAAATACACCAAGCAACACACGTATAATATATATCTTACGTTTAAAAAAATTTGATTTATCATTCCTTATTAGTTAATAATAATAAACGAGAAAAATATCGAATTAACCTTACCATCTCCATTTGGACATCAGATTTACTGTGTCATCAATTAGAATGAACTGACTCGTGTCAACCAAGAATTCCGGCAGAAATACTCTTTAGACTTCGGTAGATGAGTTGAGGCAAAAAACCTTAAATAACAATTTTAGGAGGAAAATATTTAGATCGAGGTGCCGAAACCTTGGATTAAAGAGTATTAACGCCTCCTCGTAGGTAATACTACGATGCAATACGATTATGACCAAATACTCCCCAGGTTTCAAAGATCTCGTTTTGCTCCTGGTTGCACGGTTCGAACCAAGGCTTTTATAAACAACTCTCGTGTTATGTCACAATGGTAAAAGAAGTAAAAAAAAAGATATTAAGCTCAACTTAGAGCATACAAGTGGCTATAATACATATTTACTAGATTACACAACAAAAATCTCATGAAAAAATTGTGTTTCTTTGTGTTAGATAAAAATGTGGTTCCTCTGACCCCTTTCTCTTCAAGAACGTGTATATTATATATACACAAAAATTAGTAAAGATTCAATGATCACCATTAATAATAATAATTGAGAATATTGATAGAAAACGATTACAAAATTCAATGATAATAACTATGTGAAAAATTAATACAATTAATTTTAAATTTAAAATCAATAATTTTTTTTTTGAAATATAAAATATTGTTGTAAAAAATTCCAACAGAAACATAACGAGAAAAGGGAGAGGATACTTCTGAAAGAAAAACAGCCATTGTTATTCAAATTATACTGAAGGGCAGCGCTGGAACCATAAAATTTTCAGTAGAAGTTTTGGTACCTAAGGATCACAATCCACCATTATTAACCCGCATTCGGGGTGCTCATGCTGGGTGAGGGGATACTCCAGGAGCCCAATATTTCTACAAGGGAAGGATTTGGGGCACTTGGAATCACAGAGTTTGAGAAGGAAAAGATTAAACACAAAGAAGATTTCGAATAAAACCATATGGAAGTTTCCTTCAATGGTTGGGAGCAGCTACAAAGAAAAATGAAAATGGAGGCAAGATTTTTATATTTTGGTGGTTTACTTTTCTTACAGTTCTTGTTTGTGACACACACGGTAGTTGACTTGGAATATCTTCATGGAAGACGGACCAAATAAAATAAATTTAGAAATAATGCATGTAAAGATTTAAATCTGAAACAAAAACATTAAATTATATAAGATATTTTATGTTTTATCTGTTATTGTTATTATTTTTTGGTTTGAAATGGTCAGACTAAAATTTTTATTTTTTCTTCTAATTATAGGTCGTTATCAATTTTTTGCGGCTGGTTTGCGTAATTGCCCTTGACTACTTGGCGAATACAGAGTGAGAAATAGCACAAAATTAAATAATTATTAAAAGGAAATGCATTATATATCCTCACCTATATTTTTGTATAAAAGATGATATCATCGTAATAACTATATATTGTAAAGCACCAAAATATTTAATTATGTAATTACCATTTTTACACATTTCTTAGCTGAAATCCTTATAATAAAATAATATATTTTTTTTTACAAAAAAATTATCAAACACAAAGTCAGCTCAAGATTGATGACACCTAAGTGTTATTTAAACTGTTGATATGTTTTATGATTTAGTGACATGTCCTGACAGAGGAAATCAGTACCAAGAAATTGTCTGAGTTTGATTACATCAGTATAAAACTTTCGTAAGGAATGATTCCGCAAGATTGCTAGTGTGAGTTGATGTATGGGTAATGGCATATGTTCTGTCAAATTAATCCACCAAACTCCTAGAAAATATCGTGTTAAGTAGAATGTACATAAGGAGTTGATGTATTTCAATCTTTGAGTCGTATTTTGATTGGATAAGTTTCATAATTGTATCTTAACGGTGATCTACGTATGATGCGTATTTGACGTATGACTATGCGTTAGGATTGTAGTTCCTTGATCATTGACTTGCGTGTGGATTCCTCGTGAATGAGGCGACGCTAGCTGCCCTTGATTGTGGGACGTCTTGTTATTGATGTCATTACCAATGGATGGATGAAAACCAAAATTATATAATCTTGTTGGCTCGTATTCATTATTCTTGAAGCCTTAATTGTTATTAGATTACTTTTAGCATTGAATTGTGAATGAGTTCTTTCATTCGCTAAGATTCTACCTTCAACCTTTTTAATTTGTTTGTCTGTAATGCTTTTGATATTATATTTTGTATTGATCAACATTACTTTGATATCGATTTATTTTCATAATCCACAATGATAATGATTTGGGCTGGAAAATGCTATGATCTATCTATTTGATTTCTTGCATCAACTGAATTTTCTCGTAACCGTGCAGATGTTTTGATAATTGGGATTTAATGTTTTGAGAAACAGTACTATATGACATTTTAAGTCATCGTAGTGTAGTTAGGAATAATGGTTGTGACTTACATCAAGTTCTAGCTATGAGTTTGCTAGTTAGTAAATCTTCGTAATTTAAAACTTATTTTCCAGCAGTATGGTGACACGAATTGATATTAATATAATATATGTGTCGTTTCCTCGTAAACTAGCTCTTAAAGAGTAAACAAATGGCTTGGATATGAAAACTTTTCGTGTAAAAATTTGGATACAATATCGTTTTGGGAACAATTTATGATTTATTGAGACCATAAAGTATGAAATTTTATCTGATTTGATAATGAGACAAAGGTGTTGGATGAGTCTTTTTAAAAGAATACGATCGTAAGATCTAATACCAACAAAGAAATGTGAATGTCATTGTTGATGCTAAGTTATCCTTTACCCATATTCAAATATTACAACAACAATCCTGCTTAATGTTTTCAGATAAAATGAAATGCTATTATGTGTCCCCAATTTCTGGTGAACCAGAATTGATTCAGATTATCAAAACTACTCAGAAAATAAATGTTCACGTTCAGACGTACTATAATCTATTGATTCAAGGACATCAATCCCGATTCACAATTCATTCAAATTTTTTTGTTCTTTTGAATGGAAGAACTTGAATGATGTTGTCGAGTTGTATCTTGTGCATGATATGTAAACAAGTCAAAGACAGAACGAATGTGATCAGAAGGCTCAATGCATAGTTTTTAAGTTACTTGGTGGAATTAGAAACACGTGGCTATGGATTTTGTCATTCATCTATCACGTACTTCTCTTCATTTCGATGTCATTTGGGTAGTGCTCGATATATTGGCTAAATCAACTTATTTTATCCCATATGAAAGAACTTATTTTACAGGAAAGTGGCTCATTTGTATATAGATAATGTAGTGAGACTGCATGGAGTTCCATTTGCAACAGTGCCAAATCGTGACCACAGATTTACTTCAAAATTTTGGACAAGTTTCCAAAAAAAAAAGGTACACGATTTGTGATGAACACTGCTTATCATCTTTAAACAGATGGTTAGACAGAGCGTACAATCCAGACGCTTGAGGATTTTCTTCGAGCATGAGTTATGATTTGAAGGAAAGTTGGTAGAAATGTTTACCATTATTGGAATTTTCATACAATATCAGTTTTCAGGTGAGTTTTGGTGTGACTCTTTTTGAGGCTTTGTATAGTAGAGGATGTCGATCACCTCTCTGCTGGGATGAGTTAGGTGAAAAGCAATTGACTGGACCATAGATTATTCAAGAAATGCATGACAAAGTCTTGTTGATTCTTCAGAGAATGACAGCAGCTCAGGATCGTCGGGAGAGTTACGATAATAAACGTAGAAGACATTTGGAATTTCATGTTGGAGATTTTATGTCTATGAAAATCTCACCATTTAGAGGTGCTGTTCGTTTTGGTATGAGAAATAAATTGTCACCTCGATAAATTGGCTCTTATAAGATTATTGAAGTATTGAGACTTGAGTTTACCTGTTGGAATTGGGGCAATCATTGTCTGTCTGACATCTACGATGTGTTTCATGTGTCTATTATATGAGTTTATGTCGTTTATGTGAATTATATGAGTTTATGTGATTTAAATGCCTTGTTTCTATATGTTAAATGATTTGACATATTATTTGGCATTTAGAAATAAGGCAATGATATTATGACATTGCATATCGAGCCCTATCATTGTTGTTAACTGATTCAAGTTGTATTGTATTCTTGGCGCATGTTATTTACATTCCCGGAAATCAGGGCGATCAAGTAGATGTACATTGAGACCTCTTATATCTCATATATGAGTCACACATCCATGATAGTGTTGCATGTGTGGTTAGTTCACTTGGGATTATGATAGCATATTACAATGTTTTGTTTTCTTGTTGTATCGTATCGGTATGGAGATGAGCCATGATGTGAGTTCTGTAGTACATCATGGTAATCCTCACGTACGTAGACCAGAGCGGTTTAGCTTCAGTTATGACGTGGCTCCCCTGTGTATGTTGCTGCTTGAGAATTGTTCTAGTTGTATCGCACCGTTTATTAGCTCCCGTTGTACAGTTGTATTGATCCCAGTCATGTGCATTGCTAATAATTCATAGTTATGTTTATGTAGGATTTATGTTTGATATCGTTGTTATTTGCTTGTTCCATACAAGATTTCTAATATCAGTTTTTACTAGGGGGCTGCTTTGGCTGCTTTCTGGTACCATGGTAGGTCACCCAAGTGGTTTTGCAGCACCAGGCGAAGAGTCTACCAATGAAGCACGTGGTTGAGGTTGAAGTTGAGTCTTGTCGTCAGTTCCCAGTTATGGTATATGTATTGCTACGGTCCTTTTTAGTTATGTCAAAGTCTTATATTTACCGAGGAGATGTCCCGAATGTTTGTCTATGCTTGGGAGTTTGTTTTCAATGCATGGACTTTATTGTACTGTCTTTGAGCTTTGTCAGCTCTAGTTGATTGTTGGATGATTTATGTTTTGTTTTGTGTGGCTGACACTTGTATATGTTTTATTTTGGTATGTTGAGATTCTAGTTTATTTATTTTTATATAAAATTGTTGTTTGAAATTTTATTGTATGTCCTATTTACAGGAAGGTCGTGTCGGAATTTTTCTAAATTCAAAGTCTATTTTAAACTGTTTTTCGTTGCTAGATAATTTTTGCATGTTAATTAATAATGTTTAGAGTAACGAAGCCTCACATATAATAAAAGGAACATATAGTTAGAGTAAGATACTTTGAAAAATACACATGATAGATCCAACTGAGATATGTGGAGGGAAAGGATTGTATTACATATTACATACTAATTGTCACTTGAGACCTTCCCAAACAATAGTAGTTTGTTCTAAAAGGTATAGATACTAATTATGATTTAGAGGGGTCAACTAAAATATAATTTTGGTCATCGATATTTAATTAATATTAATCGATCGATAGAGGCTTTCAGGTGATGCATGCAAAAGAGCAAATTGGTTTATAACTAAACTGCAAAGAAATTGTGATATCACGATTAGTTTACACCTAAATTATTAAGGATCATGCAAATAACTCAATGGGACATACTCAAACAAGCTATTAAATTGAAGAAGTAATATCATTAAATGTCAAAGCTTATATAAGTTCTGTAAGCCAACTTTAAGTTTGCATCAAATTCACAGAAGTTTCCATTTTGTAAAACAATTTTGATTCTCGGGGAACATAATATGAGTAGGGGGTGTTATAGAAACAACCTTGATATCGAACAAAGATGAAAAGAATATTGGACACAAAGGAGAAACTTTGATTAACCAAAGAACAAACATCTTGATCCATGCTCCTAAGGTCTCGCGTCCTCACGCTTCCTAGATCTCGCGCTCGAATTTCTCTCTCACGCTCTCGCTGCACTATCAGCTATTTGCAGCAACAATCAAGACCATAACGAATCCTATCTATACAACACCACAACTGGCTCCTAACCCAATTAGGACTCATAGACTAGCTTTTGGCAGCTATCTATATTGCAATAGATTTTATCTTGATCTTGTCTGTATGTTTTCTTTTGTTATACTGAAATCTAAGACAACTCCGACAGAAACACTTGGTATCTCAACAAAAGTAAATCAAATTACACGTATAACTTTAAAAAGCATATTCTTTCTATGGTTCGTCAATCCTAAATTTTTGTGGGATATATTAAATAATTTTAACTTCCTAATCACCATCCTATGTTTTTTTCTTTTTTCGGCAAGACAAATCTTCGTTCTTAGTGTTAGTTAACAGTGATTAAGCAGATCCTTTTGGACCGGATCTAAAACAGAACAATTTTAGATAAGACACTGTGCCAAGGAGAATTTAGAAAAACATAGAAGGAAAGAAATGAGGCAACGATGTGGTCAATGTTCGGTGTAACATTAAGATGTCCGGATCAAAATAATCTTTAACAATATAAGAAGAAAAAGGATCTGCTTAATTCTGGTTAACTAGCACAAAGAATGAAGACAAATAAGAGGCAGAAACAAACAACAGACATTAATATGATTGAATTTTAAGCCAAGAAGACAGACAAACTTTGCAAGTAATAAACAACATAATTCTGACCTTTAGTTGGTTCAACATGCAACTCAATAGTATAGTCGTAAGTAAGCAGTGCGAACAAGTCATCACTCCAATTCCCATTAGGATTTAGAGGCAGTTGAATCGAATGACATACTGAAGGGAGATCAGTCTCCTTCGGAAGATTTCCAACCGCTGGGTTTCTATAATATAATGTGAAATTTTCACAATCCTGGTGGTAACTTTCGGAACTTCTGAAATGCTCTTCCACACTTGTGATATCAGTTAAAGCTTCGTCACATTTGAAGATGGTGAGATTTGGGGAGCTTGTGAATGAAATATTAGGAAATATAGAGAGAGGAACACTATTGGAAGGACAACAACGTCTATTCAAATCATGTTTAAGGATATTGTCTCGGACAATTAATTTATGTGAGCTGAAATTTATATTCATAACATCCCACTTTAACCCTTTATCCACAAGCTGAAGTTTTGGTGTGGAAGGAGAATCGCAATCAATCTTGATTAACCCGCATTCGGGGACGAACTTGGTGAAGGGATACTCCAGTGTCAGATTTTGACAAGGGAAGGATAAGGGGCATTTGGAATGACAAAACACCAGAAGAAAACGATGAAATACAAAGAACACCAATAAACTGAGAAAGCCCATACAGAGACGAGCAAAAATGAAAATGGAGACAGTTTTTGTTTCTTCCACACAATAACTGAAACAAACTCGTGAAATGATATTAAGATATTTCTATGTTTTTGTTTGTGTGGGGTTATTTAGTTTGAAATGGTGAGATTGAATTTAGGAACTCTGAAGTTTCCTAGTCGTTGACTGGTTTGCATAATTGACCCATGACTTCGTGACAGATACAGAGTGAGAAAAGACTGCAAAATTAGATAACCATCGACGGAAATACATTTAATTTTTTTTTATAAAATATTATTATATTAATTAACTTCTTCTTTTTTTTTTCCTTATAAAATATTATGTTTAAACTTTATCATGAGATGAAATATGATCAGAAAAATGAAAAATCAAAGACTTTTGACTTGCATAACATACATAAAATAAAAAGAAAGAGAGAAAAGTTGGGAGGTTTGAAACATAACTTTGTTTTTGTTACATTTAATTTATTTATAGCTTATTTTGGGACGGTGATTTAAATTGGTATCAAATTGACTGGTATTAATAATATTGCATAATATGTTATTCCAGCAAAATATTTTCTTCTCTAATAAAGTTATATAATAATATTCAAACAGTTTTTTTTTAGAAAAATAAAAAATAAGGCAACCATTCATACTATGTATTCAACCATAAAATAAACTTTCCACTCACGATGACAACAATACTCCAGGCCCACTCCGACTCCCCGTCAAAGAAGTTAAACTGACTTTTTACGTAAAAGCGAAGAAATTCATCATGCTAACTAATTGAGTGATAATGAACCATGAAATATTCAAAGAGATATAAACTTATGTATAAATTTGTTAGCATCAGTGAAGCATGCTAAGAAAAAAGAGTTGGATAAACAATTCAAACTTCAAAATTTTCTTCTTTTGGAAAGTGTGCTTCTGAAATATTTTAAGAAATCATAAGCTGGCCTAGTTCATTGAAAGTGCAACATACTACTTTGGTTAGTGCAAAATCAATACACAACATTTTAGTGAAAATACAAGCAGTAGAAGATAATAAGATACAAGAATTTTTTTATGAAAGTTCGAATGACAAAAATCTTTTACGTCGAACTGTCATTCTTCTGTTTCCATAAGATATCACTATTTCCATAAGGTATCACTAGAAGTCTTGATTGATACACCTTGTACAAACCCACTTCAGCAGGTCTATTTTTCCTACCGAAACTCCTAGTATTACAACTCAACACTTTAAGAGATTTAAAGATTCTTTTTATGTATTACAAATGCTTCGCACAGTACAGTAATTGGAATAATGAAGGAGTATGAATAAGAATGACACAAATGATCTTTTAGATCTGATAAAGTTTTAAGCATGTGTTGATTTTTCTGAGGCTTTGAAAAGTTTGAGTATTTTTGAAAAATTATTCACAGTAAATTAAGAGCTCATGAGTTGGAGAGATATTTTGTGAATATTTGAGAAGAATTTATGTACTTGGTCTTTTAACGTTCAAGTAAAAACATCTCTTTTATATGTATAAAGTACCTGAATCCAATAATAGGCTGGCAAAGAGAGTAATGGATGATCTTGTACTGTTCATTTAACTACATTAAATGAAGTGTACTTTTGTACAGAACGATCATATTAAATAGAGACATTCTCTGATGGATAACATACACAAAACAAGTATTATCGGTCTCTTATTAAAGATTATATGATTTGATGTTAGTCTGACATGTTATCATAACAGACTAGAACGAAGTCTACTGCTTCTGGTTATGAAATGCTGTAATCTATATTAATGTATGATCTTGGCTACCTATTGGAGTTTCTCTTTAGTGAGTGTTCTGATTTTTCTTAACCATAAAATCAGCAGAACCCTACGATTCTGGTTTTCCTTAAGCAGTACTGATCGAGCAAAACTTGCACTGTTAAATCTTTGATAAAAATATGGTTTTGATTGCTCAAAATTTATCGCAAGTGCACGATGTCAAGTAATAATATAATGTACGTGAGTACGAGTATCGTTCCACTGAAGACTGTATTTAACAATTATTATTTTCAGTTATTAAATCTTTAGCAACGAAAATTTGAATGATTGTTTTATTGCTACTATAATCAACTAAACATGCAAATAAAATTATTCAAGAACTGATTAATGAAATCTAATATCTAAAATGGTTGATTAAAAATTCAATGAGAAATGAATTTGTTGGGAATATCGGTTCACCTACCCCTCATTAATTAATTAATTCGTTCGATATTGATTTTATACTTCCGACAGGATTTCCTATTCAATTGAACACAGTCTCTCGAGCTATGCCAAGTTAATTCTACTCAATGAAGTAATTAAATGTCTTAATTATTTATCAAGAGTGAATTGCATGTCGATTTATGAAATCCCCTAGTTTTCGACCCTTAGGACTATGACTATCGGCGCGTATCCAATTTCATATATCTATGCAAATTGTAGATCCACGGATTATACTACTCGTTTCTATCACAAGTTATTCTCTCGAACTCACTCGCAATATAAAAACGTTGTCAAAGTTTGCTACGCTCTAACAACACGATAAAACAGTAGTATAATCAAGAATAACGCAACAATCGAAATATAAATTAATTCAAATCAACGTTCGGGGTAGGATCCCCTTAAATCCTAACAAATATTAAAAGTTTAGCTATTCGAGTTCATATTAAAACTGAACAAAACAAAGTTTAAAGAATAGAAACTAGATCAGAAATACTAGGCGTGACGAAAATCGCAAAGACGACGCCCGAAAATCTTCAAATCTTCAACTTCTGGCGCAAAAATTCTCCAAAGCTTGTGGCGGCTCTGAAGTTATGTCTAAATGAATGTAAAATCGTGCCTCCAACCTCTTCCATATCATCTACCTCCAGAAAATAGGGCAAGGAATCGCGCAAAATATTTTCCAAAAATATAATCGCGCCCGGGCGGACCTAGGTTTCCGCCCGGGCAGAAGGTCTTCGCAGATTCAGCTTTTCAATTTTCCTTTGACGCGCCCGGGCGGATATAAGTTTCCGCCCGGGCGGGTGGTCTTCGCAAATTTTCATGTTTCTTTTTTCTTTGGCGCGCCCGGGCGGAAATAAGTGTCCACCCGGGCGGATGATTCTCGCAAAAATTATTTTTTCTCATGCCTTGGATGCGCCCGGGCGGACATAAATGTGCGCCCGGGTGGAGGTCTCTCGAATTTCTCCCTTTGATCTTCAGTTTTGCACGAATGTCCTGCATTTTCGCCAACTAAACACATGAGTAACAATAAAACATAATTTATTTTAAAATATGACAAAATGCATGCAATCTAAACGATAAATGCAACACAATGCGACAAAACATGACATGAAAAACAAGTAAAATCCACCTATATCAACCCCCCAATACTAACCTTTTGCTCGCCCTCGAGCAAAATAGGTGACAAGATAGAATGGAACATGACATAAATTAGGTCGACAGTGAATTCATAGTCATCACTAGCCTCAGCGAAACTCAACATATTCCCTTGTCAATCATTACAAAGCACAATTCTTCGCACTTCCCTTGGTCTAGACATCGTTTCAAATAAAGCCTGAACGTGTGTGTGTGTTGTTAGTCCTAGCATCACAAATGATAGAGGGATCCATTCTCAACCATTGTCAGAGATTTAAATCAGTCTGTTAGTGTAAATATCACTCTCCTTTATTCCTTTGCACTCAGTATCCATCAGTAACTAATTTTTTCTCTCTCCTTTTTTTTTTCTCTGAATAAGAATACAATAATGAAAGGACTATATTAGAACTTTTTATTTCAGATTCAAATCCATGTGTTTTGCATTTTTAGCCAGGAATAGGATTTCATTCCTTTATTCGGCTCCTCAACACCTTACATCTCCAACTTTAGCCAGGAATAGGATTTCATTCCTTTATTCGGCTCCCCCACACCTTACATCTCCATCTTTTTTTTTACGATGCTGATAGATACCTCGATTCAAGAGAATGTCGTCAAGTTCAATTTACACCTTCAAACATCTTTCCCCACTTTAGTTTTTAAATTTTCACTATTTTATCATGCATGCTTCTAGTTCTAACATTTGTGCAAAGAGAGTTCAATGTTTTAAATAAAACTTTATGTCTTTACCATAGTATGTGCTAAAGGTGTACGAATACACGACAGACAGGGCATGTCTCATCACTTCCTAATCATCCTTGGCTAACAATGTACTACTCGAAACACTGTCTGCTGACACACAAAAATATGCAAAACAACTAAAACTACATGCCAACGAACAATACAAACAAAGAACCAACACGACAAAGACGACACAACACCCATCCACCCCCCAATACTAAAGTCGAGCATTGTCCCCAATGCAACAGACGATAGAACAGAGACAGATAGTGCATAACAAAAAGATGCAATATGACCTAAACATGCAACAGAAATAGAAATAAACGAAAATAAATAAACTGAACGAAACGAAATGCGATAAAGAAAAGAAGGGATAGAAGTGACTCCCCTCTCACTGATCCTCCTCCTCGTGCGCCTCCGGGAGAATGATGCCAGCGTCCGGATCTGGCGCATCGGCGTAATGAAAATGGAACGGCGGCGGGAAAGCTGGCATGGGTGGTGGGAGAAGGGCTGGGTCGACACCGCTGTGGCTCAGGGATAGGCGAAGCATGGCATCAATAGTCGTCTGATACGTCTGACTCACGGCCTGCCACTGTAACTGATGGTCCGCAAAGGCAGCAAACTCATCCATCCTCTCATGCAGAAGGCGACGTCTAGGTCGCGGGGCCGGTGCTGGAGGCTCCTCTGGCAGTGGATCAAAAGTCAAACTGTCCCAGATAGGGCCAAACTGAGGGAACGCCTTCCGCCGTACTGCGGTCTTTTGTAGCCAGATGGCGTCATCGAGGGCCTTTGTCCGTGGCAGCCACTCATCGTCGTCCTGAAAAACCACCCCAGCGCTCGCACATAGTTCGGTGATAACATGGGGAAAGAATAACGCCACATTTGTATTATGGATGCTCAGCTGGATCTGTGAATGAATGATTTTTCCCGCGTTGAGCGGCATATGTGTGATCAGTGCATATATCAACAATGTTCTTTCCCTCTGGACGTCACTCGTGTGCCTGACTGGCATCAATCGTGTGGTCAGAAAAGCATACCGCATTGCAGCCAAGACTAGCAGATATTTTTCAGCGAAACAGGTGTGCGATCCAGGTGTCTTCCACGGAGACCCCGGATAGCAGATGCGCCGCATCATAAACTCTAAATCGGGTTCTGTCGCCCATGCCGTATACAACGAATCGTCCACCGCCGGTGTCTCAAGCACCCTATTAATTTCTGTCGAACTAAAATCCACCAATTTTCCTCTCACAAACGCCTTGCTGTCACTCCGCTCAGCCGCATTGGCGTAAAATTCTCGCACCACTGGTGCCACTGCGGCTTGCGGTTGCGAACAAAATTTACCCCATCCTCTACTCGCAGTTTGTCTGATAATAAGAATATTCTGCTCAAGCTGGAAACCTCGCTCTCGAATTGGAGCGCGATGTATTTTCGCGTGCTCATATCGTTCCCTAGCCGCAGGATTTACAAATAATTGGGAAATATGAGATGACGAAGTAGACGCACCGTGACTTACCCGAGCTTTTTTAGGTGCCATCGTTGAAGACGATTTCTGAAGAACAATAAGCCCGGAGTAGGAGGGTGTGTCGCCGAGAGAATGCTCGCCGGAACTCGGAGGAGGTGGCCGGAATGACGCAGCGGTGGCCAGATTTTGTAGAGGTGGCCGGAAAGTTCAATTTTTGACCGGAAAAATCACTTCTTGATGTTTGGTGCGGATGGAGACCCACGATTTGTACCTAAAATTGACACACGGCTAGCTATGTGAGCGAGATTTGAGTGAGGAGGTGCGAAAATTCGAAGGGGGAGGAGTAGGGTTCGAATGGGGAGAAGAAAAGAAGGCTGCAGATTTTTAGATCTGCGCGATCCGCCCGGGAGAATATAAGTTTCCGCCCCCGCCCGGGCGGATAACTCTTGGCTTTTAAAATTTTTTTTTTTTAAAAGGGACGCGCCCGAGCGGAAGCTTCACGGCAGAAAGGTCATTTACCTGGTGGACTCCTGCACTTCTCCGTTGATTGTTTCTTTCAGATTGAGGATGATAGCTGGTAGCACCCATCTCCTCCAACAGCTCATATCCCTCTTCAGCAGTCTTCCTCAATAGGTTTCCACATGCAGCAGCATCTATCATAGTACGATTAAGAGTAAGTAAACCATAATAAAAGGTTTGAACAACTAACCCAAGTGGCAACTCGTGATGTGGGCATCTATGCAAGAGATCTTTGAAGCGCTCCCATGCCTCATACAACGACTCCTGCTCGAATTGAGCGAAGGTGGTGATGTCTGCCCGAAGCTTCATGGTTTTAGATGGAGGAAAGTATTTAATTAAAAACGCTTTCGCCATGTCCTCCCATGTCATGATTGAACCTACAGGCAAACAATTCAACCATACTTTAGCTTTATCACGTAGAGAGAAAGGAAATAAATGCAACCTAACAGCGTCATCAGAAACTGCATTAAATTTAAAAGTGTCGTAAATTTCAAGAAAATCTGCGATGTGCGTGTTTGGGTCATCTACTGCAGAGCCTCCAAACTTGACTGTGTTCTGAATCATCTGAATTATCGCTGGTTTGATTTCGAAGTGGTTTGCCCGCACAATAGGCCTCACAATGCTAGGGCATGCACCATCCAAAGAAGGCTGGGCATACTCTAGCATTGTTATGCGGCGTGGCATCTCAACATGTCTATCTTCACGATGTTCCTCCTCACGATTGTTTTCGTGCCTCTCGATCAGTTCTTTCAGTCTCTGCTGCTGTCTTCTCCTGTGGAAAGTTCTTTCAATTTCAGGGTCGAACTGCTCAAGCTCTACGTCAAGTGACTTTGGCATGCACTGGACGAGATATCTATAACAGAATATGGACTGTTAATTTAAAACAAAATGAACCAATGCTAAAGAAAATAACTAAAAATAAAATTGTGAATTAACAGTCCCCGGCAACGGTGCCAAAAACTTGATCGAGCAAAACTTGCACTGTTAAATCTTTGATAAAAATATGGTTTTGTATGCTCAAATGTAATCGCAAGTGCACGATGTCAAGTAATAGTATAATGTACGTGAGTACGAGTATCGTTCCACTGAAGACTGTATTTAACAATTATTATTTTCAGTTATTAAATCTTTAGCAACGAAAATTTGAATGATTGTTTTATTGCTACTATAATCAACTAAACATGCAAATAAAATTATTCAAGAACTGATTAATGAAATCTAATATTTAAAATGGTTGATTAAAAATTCAATGAGAAATGAATTTGTTGGGAATATCGGTTCACCCACCCCTCATTAATTAATTAATTCGTTCGATATTGATTTTATACTTCCGACAGGATTTCCTATTCAATTGAACACACTCTCTCGAGCTATGCCAAACTAATTCTACTCAATGAAGTAATTAAATGTCTTTAATTATTTATCAAGAGTGAATTGCATGTCGATTTATGAAATCCCCTAGTTTTCGACCCTTAGGGCTATGACTATCGGCGCGTATCCAATTTCATATATCTATGCAAATTGTAGATCCACGGATTATACTACTCGTTCCTATCACAAGTTATTCTCTCGAACTCACTCGCAATATAAAAACGTTGTCAAAGTTTGCTACGCTCTAACAACACGATAAAACAGTAGTATAATCAAGAATAACGCAACAATCAAAATATAAATTAATTCAAATCAACGTTCGGGGTAGGATCCCCTTAAATCCCAACAAATAATAAAAGTTTAGCTACTCGAGTTCATATTAAAACTAAACAAAACAAAGTTTAAAGAATAGAAACTAGATCAGAAATACTAGGCATGACAAAAATCGCAAAGACGACGCCCGAAAATCTTCAAATCTTCAACTTCTGGCGCAAAAATTCTCCAAAGCTTGTGGCGGCTCTGAAGTTATGTCTGAATGAATGTAAAATCGTGCCTCCAACCCCTTCCATATCATCTACCTCCAGAAAATAGGGCAAGGAATCACGCAAAATATTTTCCAAAAATACAATCGCGCCCGGGCGGACATAGGTTTCCGCCCGGGCGGAAGGTCTTCGCAGATTCAGCTTTTCAATTTTCCTTTGACGCGCCCGGGCGGATATAAGTTTCCGCCCGGGAGGGTGGTCTTCGCAAATTTTCATTTTTCTTTTTTCTTTGGCGCGTCTGGGCGGAAATAACTGTCCGCCCGGGCGGATGATTCTCGCAAAAATTATTTTTTCTCATGCCTTGGATGCGCCCGGGCGGACATGGAGGTCTCTCGAATTTCTCCCTTTGATCTTCAGTTTTGCACGAATCTCCTGCATTTTCGCCAACTAAACACATGAGTAACAATAAAACATAATTTATTCTAAAATATGACAAAATTCATGCAATCTAAACGATAAATGTAACACAATGCTGACATGACATGAAAAACAAGTAAAATCCACCTATATCAAGTACCTCAACTAAAGTACTGGTTTTCTTAAGTAGTACATCACCACAACTAAAGATGGCCTAACAATTTTCCTCTATATGGTGATGTCAAAACCCTGTTATATTATAAAGCAGATAATATTAGAGCATAAATAAGCAAAGTGAGAATATCAAGATCATCACGATAAATAAAGTAATTGTATCCAAAATAATATAACTTTTAAAAAAAATTGATATTTAGTCTACTCATCTTCATGGATTTCCTTATCTTCACTCTCATATTGTTCTTGTGCAGATCCTGCTTTATGCTCTTTTGCAACATCTTGTTCTCCTTTTTTGGCAGCACTAGTTTTGACCCAATGAATAAATTCAAATAAGTGCTCAGTAAGGTTGCCAACTCGGTTATTCAAAGTCTAAATAGATTGAGATTGATCCCTAAGCTTGGCATCTAGAGCTTTGATTTCGGAATCGAGTGAATGGAGAGAGTCGGTATGGGCAGTAGCAGAAGATGATAGATTAGTTTCAGCTAGTATGATATTTTCTTGAGTTATGAAAAAATTGGATTTAAGACTAGAAAGCTGAAAGGTCATTTATTCACGTCTTCGTAGATGGATACCATTTGTTTAGCCAGATGATATTTGAAAAGGCCGAAAGCACATTTAACATAAACTTGCTCAAAAGTAATGCATTTGACGACTTCAATGATTTTTTGCAGCTACGCTTAACATCTTCGATCTCAATTTCTAGGGCATTTTGTTTATTAGTGGATGGATATTTTGCGTCCATGCGATCTTTAATATCAGATAAACGAGAAACATGCAATGACTTGTCAAAAGAAGTGTCTACTATGCTCACAATATAGAACCAGAGCAGGAGTTGGATCAATAGTGAGTTCTGGTAGAGTAGGCATTTGAACAATATTGTAGTCACATGCATTCTTGGTTCCGGATTAGCGGACAAGATTTCTCTCATTTCTTGTTAATGTTCAACATAGAACATTTCAAGATCAGGAATCACAGATACTTGGACTTGGGGAGCATCGGTAGCAAGAACAATCTTTTGTTCATTTTCACGGGTGATCGATACAGTAGACGGCATAACAGAAGCTATAAAGTCTTCAGCAACAGTGACTTTTGCATCAGCTTCTTGAACAATTGAATTTCTCAATTCTTCTACTTGTGAAAACTCGCGAAAAAATAATAGTAACAAAGAATTTGATCCTGCAAGAGCTGAAGCAGCAGTAACAATTGAAATTGTGCAATTGAATGTGCAGGATTACTAGAGACCTCATCTCTTGGAAGGGTTTTGGTTCTTTCCTCAACTGGCTTGACCTTGAATGGTTCTCGAATTCCAACCACGACGTCCTCACATAAATTCTTCGCAATAAGCATTATTGTAATCAATAAAGTTCCAAAATCAGAAGAGAGATGAGTGATCGCCACTTGAACATGAATGGTTGTTGGACCTTAGAAATCATAATTTGAATTCGGAACATCTAGTGTCTCACTAAACTTCTTAATCTTGAGCTTCAAAAGAATGTAATTTCTTCTGTTCATTTCTTCAACGACAAATTCTATTTTTGTAGCAGTGAACACCATTTTCTCATATTTCAGGGCCTTGGAACAAGCACCATGGATTTGAATACTGAAAGAGTCAAAATTGTGCGGATTTTGACCCAGTCATCAATGGCGGTTTGAACAGAAGATTTGGAGCATGTTTCCACTTGTTCTTCATGAAGAACATGCATTTTTCCTTTGCCTTTATCAATGAAAACTTGTTTCTTAATTTGAAATCATGTAGATTGTGGAATAGGATCTCGTATGACCTCCCCCTACTGTTTGTGGACAAATGAGAAAAGATATTGAGCCTGCATATGTTGATCGCTTTTGTGTTGGGGCATGAAATTGAGTGTTTTTGGGTAGAGGGTCTTGTAGTGCAGTAGAAGCAATAGGTTTGAAGACTTGGTGAAGGGGTAGGTTATCACTTTCAGATGGGGACAGAGTAGAGCATAGATCCAAAATAGATGTTTTTTTCTTAATGCATATATTATGTTTGGATTTATTCTTTGATGAATTTTGTTTTGGAGGAGGTCGAATGGGAACATGGGATTTTTCAGACTTAGTTTGTTCAAAATCACTTACCATAGTGATAAGCTTCCTCTTGATCATCTTTTTCTTTTTAGTAGCATCTTTTTGAACCCTGGTATCCTTCTTTGCTGTGAGAAATTCAGGCGCAGAAGATTTGAGTCGAAGGACAACCACATTATCAGCATTGATCATAGTGGTGGAAGTGCCATCCTTTTTAGAAGTGAATCCAAAACCAGCATCCTTGAGAAGTTTACTGATCTGCACAACAAAACCGGTAGAACTCTTCTTCTGAACCATATCAGAAAGTGACTTGAACAAAACAGATGTCCAATTGACTTGATTTCAAATTAGTAATAGCAAACATCACCTGTAATTTTTTTTATAATAGATTTGTCAAAGGTTCTAGCCTTTATCAAGATAGTTTTTGCAAAAATATCTGTCAATAATTGAAATTTCATTTTCAGCAACTTATTGAAGCACGATGGAGAAAAATTTTCTCCTGAAGCCAAAAAATTCTTAAGAGCAACAGACAAATCTTCTGTTGGAATATTATGAAGTTTCAAAGTTTGACAAATAAATATGGAAGAGAACTGATGAACCAAACTGAACCGATGTAATCAAGAGAACGTAACTGAAAGAAGACTTATCGATATTAAATGGATTAAGAACTGAAGTTCATATAAGTATAAGTAAGTTTTAAAATCAATGACACGAAGTTCAGTAAACGAATTGGTAATTAGTACTGAAGACTTCGCATAACTGAACTCGAAAAACCTTTATCAACTAAAGTATTCCAAACTAAAATGACATAAGTTAGAACTGATGTTGTCCTGCTGAACTGATATGTCGACCAGTTGACTCTTGATCAGTTAGCCACGTTATCAGTTGTAGTATCAGCCGACAGACTGACAGTTCGTGCCAAAACAGAACAGATGAAACAGATAAGAACAGTCTGATAATTCATACTACTGTCCGATAAAGTCATTTACTTGGACTAGACGACAATTCAACGGATATAAGTCATTAAAATACATTCAATATGACCGTTGGAATCAAAGACTATATATAGCTGATCGACTCAGTTGAAAAAGATTGGTGAAACATACTTGAAAAATTATCGAAGATCATGAATCAGTTGCGATACACTCTCAAGAATTTCTCAGTTTACAAATTGCACACTCAATCTCTTATTTCATTGTATTTATTTGTAGCATTCAGGCTACTCTTTAAGAGTGATTCGTAATTTACTGTAAGGTATTGAAAAACTAAGAGTTTTAGTTTGAAAGTATATAAGTCCACTGAAGTAATTTATTATAGTCTGGTGTAATACATCAAAGTTTTTTAGTGAAAAACTATCCTTGAGATAGAAGGAGTGACATAGGAGCATTCGAAGACTCTGAACATACATAAAAAACTTGTGTTCAATTTTTTTATTTGTTTAGTTTTTACAGTACCTCACCCTTAGTATTCAGTCTATATTTCAGTTAAATTCCGCACTATAATTAATTTACTGATTTATATCGACAAACAAGATTTCAGGATAAGTTCTATTAAAGAATTGATTCATATTCAAAAGATTGCAAAAAGCCAGAGTGTTTATTCAATCCTTATTCTAAACACTCCAATTGCATTAACCAATCATATCAAGTGGTATCAGAGCGGTTAATCTTGTCCTGAATACTCTCACACGCTCAAACTGATAATCATGTCGTCATTCAACAAAATCTCCATGTGCTCCAGAGAAGAGTTTGATGATTGGAAAATCAAAATGCAGGCTCACTTAACTGGTCAAGACGATGACGTGATATGTTATAACTGACAGGCCCATGAATATTATGAAAGCCAACACAGCTGTTGCTCTTGCTGACGGAGCACCATATCGTATAGAAAAGCCACGTGATGAGTACTTCAGAAGATAAAAGAACTTGGACAATGTTTCCAAGGCCATCTTGTACAAGACACTGGATAAAAACACATTCATCAAAATTAAAATGTATAATTCAGCTAAGGAAATTTGAGAGAGTTATGTGAAGGAAATGAGCAGACAAAGGAAATGAATGCACTAGGAAGAGTGTACTCAAACAAAGAGATTGCAATAAAAAAGATGAGTGGTCTTCCCAAAGAATGTGATGTCAGAACAATGACCATGAGACAATCAAAAGATCTGAATAAGGTTGAGCTACATGACTTATTTGCAGACTTAAAAGCATACGAGTTCGAAATGTAAACCAGAGAAGGAAAGCCAATAATTCCACCAGTTACAACTGCTCTAAGACTAACATTCCGTAATAAAATAACTAATACTACTTTAAAATTTACGAAAAATAAAATTTTTTCTTATTTAAATACCAAATCCTCGCCTTCTGAATTTAAATAAAATGATCGATTAAATTCTTGAAAATAATCCAAGTACATAATATTTCCATGTCAAAAAAAATATCATTCATCAATACTGTAAAAGCGTTATCCAAAACGAACATTTGAAAATACTTGTTTGCCCACAAAATTTTGAATAAATAAAATTAGAGTAAAAAGTTTAACGTGCATAAAATCCTTTTATAACAATATCGGTCCTCGGGTTTGTACTGCACACAGTCCGAGCAAGCTCACTGGTCAGCACCTCCTGTCTCCTGAAAAGCATCAAAATCTGCATCGATCAAGTCTAGTGAGCCTAAAGACTCAACACGCATAAACCATGAATATCAAATAGTATTTAATAAAATCACATGTATTTGAAAGTAACGTGTACGAAATAATATCTAAACATACATAAACATAGATGATAGGATCGGTTAAAGGTGGAAAAATGTTTAGAAGGGGGGTTGAATAAACACTTATGATTTTCAAAACCTTTTCGACTGATGAATCAGTTTAGTGATAAACTGATACTCGGGAATCTTGTAAGTCAATATCAATCAGTTAACAAATAGTGCGCGGAAACAAACTGACTGATAGATAGAATATAAACTGAAATACGAGGACACAAGATTTTATGGATGTTCAGAGATTTCAAATACTCCTACGTCACCCCTTCTATCTCAAGGATAGGATATACACTAAAAAACTTTGATCAATACAATCGATTGTACAGACCCACTTCAGTTTTGGACTTAACAATGTCAAACTGAAATTCTTAGTTACAAACTTGTTTACAGTTGTCAATAGAAATGAATTAATATAACACAACTGATGTCTTAAATATCGAGTATTATAGTTTGTGTTGAAAAAGCTCGAAGTATAGCCTGAAAGCTATGAAAGTATACAATAAGTGTGAGCTTTGATGTCTCTAAGGATTTTAGCGAAGTAACTGACTCGTAAATCGATAGTTGTTCAAAGATTCAAAAGTTCAAGAGTTGTTCTTTAGCTGCTCTTCTCTGATATTTATAGGCTTTCTTCCAACGGTAATATTAAATACAATTTGAACATTTCTATCTGTTGCTTGCCACGTCAATTGTGAGAACCCGAGATTTTACGATCCCAAGTAAATAAGGTAAGAAATATACGAGCTTAAAACTTAGCTTAATCTAAGATCAAAATACTTTCATTCTAATTATAAAACTTAAATATGAACTTAGATTTTCAGCTAGTAACTCGTGGAAGTAACTTCAAAGCTCGGGAATGAGCTCAACCGGAAGCCGAGCTGCAAGTAACAACATCCATCGAAGTATTGTCACGAGAGGAGTAAAACCCCAGCTCAAGGACTTGATCTTTCAGCTCAAAGCAGCTCAACCAAGCTTGTCCTAACAAGACCAAAAAGGGAGCTAAAAGATGAGCTAAAGGCTTGGAAAAATTAAGTATGCAAGAAATAACCTTTGCGTTACCCATGAAGGAGCTGCGGGAGAAGCTAAGGGTTAGGACATATTGATGATGCAGGAAATGACTCTTTAGAAAATCACGGTCACATTTAAGGAGTGCATGAGATTTTGAGCCACATTCATGACTAATCTAGAACTTGAAGAATGCGTGGGATTTTGGATTTTCATGCATGAAACTTTGTTCCTACATCATGATCACATTTAAACCATTCTTGGAGGGCGAGATTTCGGCCAAGAGGAGCTAGGTGGAAGGTCCTTTTTCTTCTATAAATACCAACTCAAGGATTATAGAAAAGTGTACCAAAAAACCTTGAGAAATTTCGGTTTTTTCCCTTTCCCTTCACTCTCAAAGTTTCGACCACTCCCCTCCACCAAAATCTCCAAGTTTTTGGCCTAAGCTAGCAAGGAGGAAGGAAGGAGTTTTTGTATAGTCGATTGCGGAAGTCTTACGTCGAAGTGCGGTCTAAGTGAAGACTGCAATTGCTAAAGTCGCGCCGAAGTGCTGTCGAATTTTCAGAAGAAAGCTTTGTTCAAAAATCTACAAGAGTAAGAGGGCTTTTGTTATGTACTTCGTTTGTATTTTTAAACCTTGATATCAATAACATGACATACATGTTGGTGTGTCCTTATTTTCGAAAAATCAGCATGTTTTATTTTAAAATTTCGATCGATTATGTGTTCTCGTCCGTGCTTCGAATTTCTTGATTCTGCTGTGTCAGTATGAATACTCTGAGCTCTGAATATCTGAAAAGTTCTGTCTGTTACTTCTGAATTCTGTTTGCACTGTTACGAATTGATTTGAAATAGGACGAGAATTGTAATTCTGTCTGGCCCCCATTGGTGGGTATAAAACCATGTTCTGTTCTGGCCCCCATTGGTGGGTATAAAACCATGTTCTGGTCTCACCCCTTAGAGGACTAACATATTGGGGACAATTTGACCATGGAAATGAAATGAGTAACAGTGTTCTGTCTGTTTTGATATGTTCCGTTAATCTATTTCTGAATTGTTCTGAATCATCTGATGAATTCTGTCAGTTATTCGATTTGTCTATGTCCTGATAAGTTAAGAATATTAAGTTTTGAAAATCTGTTAAAAGAACGTTTTAAGAAAACTAAGTTCTATATGTATCTTTGGAATCGATCGACCCCCTACTTGCTGAGTATTTCCCAAAACACTCACCCCTTACAAATTTCAGATAAAAATGAGGAGCAATTGGATGAGGAAGAGCAAGATGCTTTCTGGGGTTGGTGAACCGGAGATCAAGATCAGAACTCAAGATTTTACTTTTCTTTCGTTTCCGCTATTTGAAACTCTGATGTATTTTATTCCATTGTCATTGTAAGACAATATTTTATTAATGAAAAAGACTGGTTTGATTTGATACGAGGCTTTATTGTTTTCCATTTAATTGTTAAACAAAAAGCCTAGTGTATCCCAATTTGAGTCCAACTTTCATCCGTTCTTGAAATTCAACTTCCATCTGTTTCCTAAATTTCGAATAGATTTCAAAAATCTATCCCTTCGATCATTTCACAAACTCTGAATATCGAAAATTTTCCACGACAACTTTGTTTCTACTATTTGTGTCTTTCTATCCTTTATACGATTCTGATGCTTTGCTTTCGATTTTTATCCTAGGAAATGGCTGCTCCATGTACTCGCGCTCAGGCTGCCCTTCGCATGCGTCAGCTCACGATTGATAATCAGACTAGGGAGATCGCGACTTTGAAAGCGCAACTAGCCAAGGAAAGATTGGAGAAACAAGAGCTTAGTGAGGTTAGACACATACTTGAGACTGATGTGCAGCGATTGACTCATCATCTGGACTTGGCGGAGAGCCAGCTGTTGCAGATACCGACCGATTCCGTTCGCATCACACGCTTAGTTGCACTTAAATGGGATTTATTGGAGAGAGTAGAGATAGAGCGTGGACGTGCTGCTCAGGCCCGTCAGCGCCAAGAGGAGTACAACGCCAGGCAGGATCGGTACATTTCGAAGCTCCACAGCGCTATGGACAGACTTCAGGATCAGAATAACTATCTACATTTGGTGATAGAGAACATGGAGGAAGAGGAGGCAGCACCGATGGAGGTGGCCGGAGACGACAGTGCCAGCGACAGCGACGACGGAGAGATGATCGATTAGATTTGCATTATAATAAAGTATCTGGATTGTAGTAAACTTGTGACTAAGAAAATAATATGTGTACCAAACTATTTTTAAACTTTCTATTATCTTATTGCATATTTAAGAATGGATGAGTATCTTATTTAAATGTTTTTATAGGAAACCAACATGGACTTTCAAAGCATTATAAATGAACTTCAGAAACAACTTCAGGAAAAGGAGTCAGAAATTAAAACGCTGAAAGAAAAGAATGATAAACTTGAGAGAGATAACTATCAGTTGGACGGAAATAACGTGTGCATGATGGAGGATCTTCGTGAGGCTAGAGTGGAAGAGAAGAAACTACGCGAAGATGGTAGACGTTACGCGGCATACCATCTAGAGTCAAAACGTCAGCACGAGATCACCAAGAAAGAGTTGAAGAAAGCGCAAGATAGGATTTTTACGCTCGAAATTCGGGAAAATAGTCTTCTCAAAACCCAACGTCGTCTTCAGGAACGGATTGAAGAGCAAGAAATCGATGAAAAAGTGAGCCAATCAACAATACAAGAACTACAGGATCAAGTAAACAATCTCGATCACCACAACACACAATTGCAGAATTACATCGAGCATCTACAAAATGAGATGGTCAATATGGAAGAACTCATGGAACAACTGGAAGAAAACCCTGTGGAAGAAGAAATTAATGAAGCAGTAGGGGACGGAGAATTAATAGACGAGTAGGGAGAGAGAGTTCTAGAATAGGCTTCGATTGTATTTGATTAATCATTTGTTTTGAAAAATATTTGGTTGTATGAAAATTTTTACAATTTAATGAAATTATTCCTTTGATTAAATATTGTGGCAAACAAATTACTAAAATACATGTTTATAGGAAATGGCAGGCAAACCACCCCAAAACAACCGTAACCCTCGTGGTGCCAACCAAGATGAAAACCCACCACCACCACCTCCGAGAGTAAATCTCAGTCAAGTGGATATGATGGCAATAGCTACTATCGTAGCTGCAACGTTACAAGGATTCGTCAACCCATTGGCTAACGCCATCCAACCACCACCTGAACCGCAACCGCTTGGGATTAAGTACCATTACGAATCTCTCAGAAGGAATCGAGTTCCAACTTTCGATGGGAACCCAGACCCAGAAGTTAGCCACAGCTGGCTCAAGAACGTCGAAACACAACTACATTTACTGGAGATACCTGAAGAACTGAGAGTGGAGGTTGTATCACCGTTTTTGGAAGACCGAGCTAGGAAATGGTGGGAAACTGTGTCGCCATCTTTGGCAGAAGTGGAAGAGATCACATGGCAGATTTTTAAGAGAGTATTTTTGAAACAATACTATCCCGCTGAATTTCGACTACAGAAGTTGGGTGAATTCGAAAACTTCAAACAGGCTCCGGACATGTTAGTGATGGAATACACTTCACGGTTCAACGATCTGGGAACCTATGTCCCAACGATCATGTCGGATGAAACGTTAAAAATGCATCGATTCAAGAAGGGACTCAACAGTCGAATTTAGTCGGCATTGGCAGTATTCAAGACAAACAACTTTGCGGATTTGATGGGCGTTGCAATGAGCACAGAAACTGATATCAAGCGATACGAGGAAGAAAACAAGAACAAAAGACCGATGAGCAGTCAATCTACTCAGAATGGTCCCAAGTTTAAGAAACCAAATTATTCAGGTGGGTCTTTCAAAGGAAATTCTGGCAGTGCTGGTAACACCGAAGGAAAGTGGTGTGATACATGTCGACAGAAACATGTTGGAAAATGTTATCGGAAGACAGGCGCTTGTTTTAAGTGCGGAAAGGTGGGTCATAGAATTAAAGATTGTCCTGACAACAAGGACAAAGGGACGGGGTCCAACAAGAAAAATGAAAACAAGACCAATGCACGGGTATATGCAATCACCCAAGAGGAAGCTAATGATACCAATGAAGTGGTGGCAGGTACTATCTTACTCAATGAAATGCCTGCTTATACCTTATTTGATTGCGGTGCTACACACTCATTCGTGTCTAGAAGGTTTGCTAAGAAGCTTAAACTCGAACATGATACTCTTAGTGAACCATTAAGAGTAGCAACACCGGCAAGTAAAATAATTGAGACCCAAAAAGTGTATCGAAACTGTAAAATTTGTATCAACAAACAAATTTTTGAAGCAGAATTGATTCAACTCAATATGGTTGAGTTTGACATCATTCTTGGAATGGACTGGTTAGCTAAATACCATGCCATTGTGGACTGCCAAAAGAAAAATGTTAGACTCCAGACTCCTCATGAAGAAGAGATTTTATTCCATGGAAAATCAAAAGAAAGAAAATCTCTGTTATCTGCCTCACAAGCCTGGAAAGCCATAAGAGGATGAGAAGAAATTTATCTGGCAGTGATCAATGAAATCAAAGAAGAAGAAGTCCCAAGGTTGGAGGATATTCCAATTGTTCAAGAATTTCCAGATGTTTTCCCCGAGGAACTACCGGGAGAGATACCAGATAGGGAAGTAGAATTTGAAATCAATTTGGTCCCTGGTGCTGCGCCAATATCAAAGGCACCATACCGAATGGCTCCAGCCGAATTAAAAGAGCTAAAGGAGCAACTGCGGGAATTATTAGACAAGAAGCAGATTCGCCCCAGTGCATCCCCATGGGGAGCCCCAGTGCTTTTTGTAAAGAAAAAGGACGGAAGCATGAGGCTATGTATTGACTACTGGGAGTTGAACAAGATCACCATAAAGAATAAGTACCCACTCCCAAGAATAGATGTTCTTTTCGATCAGTTAAAGGGAGCCAAGGTCTTCTCAAAACTAGATCTGAGATCTGGTTACCATCAGTTGAAGGTCAAAGCGGAAGACATCCCTAAAATTGCTTTTAGGACAAGATATGGACATTACGAATTCATGGTAATGCCTTTTGGCCTAACGAATGCTCATGCAGCATTCATGGACCTGATGAATCGGGTATTCAAACCATATCTCGACAAGTTTGTGGTTGTCTTTATAGATGATATCCTTGTGTACTCACGAAGTGAAGAAGAACACAAAGAGCATCTGCGTCTCACTTTGCGGACACTTCGAGAAAATGAACTATACGCCAAATTCAAGAAATGTGAATTTTGGTTAAAAAGTGTGGCGTTCTTAGGACATATAATTTCTGAATTATGAGTTTCAGTAGATCCTAAGAAGGTAGAGGCAATCAAGGATTGGCCACAACCAAAGACAGTGACTGAAGTCAGGAGTTTTCTGGGTTTAGCAGGCTACTATAGAAAATTTGTGGAAGGATTTTCTTCGATAGCCATTCCACTCACCAAACTTACTCAGAAAAATTCGAAATTCATTTGGAATGAAGAATGTGAAAGAAGCTTTGAAACCCTGAAGACAAAACTCGCATCCACACCAGTACTCATTCCTCCCGAGGATGGTAAGAATTTCACTGTATACAGTGACGCATCAAAGGAAGGATTAGGGTGTGTGCTTATGCAGGAAGGTCATGTAATTGCTTATGCCTCACAAAAACTAAAACCATATGAGCAGAATTACCCCACTCATGATTTGGAATTAGCCGCAGTAGTATTTGCGCTTAAAATCTGGAGGCACTATCTTTATGGAGTAAAATGCGAAGTGTTTACCGATCACCAGAGCCTCAAGTATATTTTCACTCAAAAGGAATTAAATATGAGGCAAAGAAGGTGGATGGAACTTCTCAAGGACTATGATTTGTCAATTAATTACCATCCGGGTAAGGCAAATAAGGTGGCAGATGCGTTGAGTCGAAGGAACCCTGGGAAGGTGAACTTAAATTCCCTATCAGTGCAACGAAAACTCCGAGAGACCATCAAATTGAAGCAAAGTCAAGACACCTCCATCCTTAAAATTAAAGAACAAATCCAAGAAAGAAAAGCTCCATAATTTCAAATTGACGAAAATGGGATACTCTGGATGAAAGGACGATTGTATGTGCCAAACGTCGATAAAATTCGAGAAGAAGTGATGGCCGAGGCACATAAATCGAGATTTTCAGTACATCCAGGAAGCACCAAGATGTACCGGGATTTGAAAAATAATTACTGGTGGAACGGTATGAAGAAAGATGTAGCTGTCTTTGTTGCTAAGTGTTTAGTCTGTCAACAAGTCAAGGCGGAACATCAAAGGCCTGGAGGACTTTTACAGCCATTGGAGATACCAGAATGGAAGTGGGATAACATCTCCATGGATTTCGTAGTAGGACTACCACGATCAAGGCAGGGTCACGATGGGATCTGGGTAATCATTGACAGATTGACCAAGTCCGCCCATTTCTTGCCAGTACGAATGAATTATAATTTGGATAAATTAGCCACTTTGTATGTGGACAACATAGTGAGGCTACATGGAGTTCCAGCGAGTATACTGTCTGACCGAGATCCGAGATTTGTGTCAAGATTTTGGAAAAGTTTCCATAAGGTTATGGTAACCAATGTCACTCTCAGCACGGCCTATCATGCCCAAACTGATGGCCAAATCGAAAGGACAATTCAAACCCTCGAAGATATGCTGAGGGCATGTGCACTGGATTTTTCTGGAAATTGGAGTGAACAAATACCGTTAATAGAGTTCGCCTATAACAACAGCTACCATAGTAGTATCGAGATGGCTCCATATGAGGCTTTGTATGGTCGGAAGTGTCGGTCGCCTCTATATTGGGACGAAGTTGGAGAAAAAGCTAGTTACCGGACCAGAACTCATTCAGATAACCGTTGATAAAGTAGTCATAATCAGAGAGACTCAAGGCAGCCCAGGATAGAAAGAAGAGCTGGGCCGATCTAAAAAGAAGACCGTTAGAATTAGAAATTGGTGAGAAAGCTTACGTCAAGGTCTCCCCTATGAAAGGAGTAGTTCGATTCAGTAAATCCGGAAAGTTGAATCCGAGATACGTGGGACCGTTCGAGATACTGGAAAAGGTAGGAACCTTAGCCTACCGATTAGCGTTACCACCAGACATGGCCAGGATACATAACTTTTTCCACATCTCACAACTGAGGAAGTATGTCCCAGACCCGAGTCATGTACTCAAAGTTGCACCACTAATGATTGAAGGAAACCTCAACGAAGAACTCAAATATGAAGAAGTCCCTATTCGAATAGTGGACACAAAAGATCAAGTATTGAGGCACAGGACAATACCTTATGTCAAGGTACAGTGGTCAAATCATACTGAAAGAGAGGCAACTTGGGAACTCGAGGAGAAGATGCGGTCACAATACCCTCACCTATTTGAATGATCAAGCTAATGCAAGTTTCGGGGACGAAACTTTTAATAAGGAGGGAGGGATGTGAGAACCCGAGATTTTACGATCCCAAGTAAATAAGGTAAGAAATATACGAGCTTAAAACTGAGCTTAATCTAAGATCAAAATACTTTCATTCTAATTATAAAACTTAAATATGAACTTATATTTTCAGCTAGTAACTCGTGGAAGTAACTTCAAAGCTCGGGAATGAGCTCAACCGTAAGCCGAGCTGCAAGTAACCACATCCATCGAAGTATTGTCACGAGAGGAGTAAAACCCCAGCTCAAGGACTCGATCTTTCAGCTCAAAGCAGCTCAACCAAGCTTGTCCTAACAAGACCAAAAAGGAAGCTAAAAGATGAGCTAAAGGCTTGGACAAATTAAGTATGCAAGAAATAACCTTTGCGTTAACCAATGAAGGAGCTGCGGGAGAAGCTAAGGGTTAGGACATATTGATGATGCAGGAAATGACTCTTTAGAAAATCAAGGTCACATTTAAGGAGTGCATGAGATTTTGAGCCACATTCATGACTAATCTAGAACTTGAAGAATGCATGGGATTTTGGATTTTCATGCATGAAACTTTGTACCTACATCATGATCACATTTAACCCATTCTTGGAGGGCAAGATTTCGGCCAAGAGGAGATAAGTGGAAGGTCCTTTTTCTTCTATAAATACCAACTCAAGGATGATAGAAAAGTGTACCAAAAAGCCTTGAGAAATTTCGGTTTTTTCTCTTTCTCTTCACTCTCAAAGTTTCGGCCACCCCCCTGCACCAAAATCTCCAAGTTTTCGGCCTAGGCTAGCAAGGAGGAAGGAAGGAATTTTCGTATAGTCGATTGCAGAAGTCTTACATCGAAGTGCTGTCTAAGTGAAGACTGCAATTGCTAAAGTCGCGCCGAAGTGCTGTCGAATTTTCAGAAGAAAGCTTCGTTCAAAAATCTACAAGAGTAAGTGGGCTTTTGTTATGTACTTCGTTTGTATTTTTAAACCTTGATATCAATAACATGACATACATGTTGGTGTGTCCTTATTTTCGAAAAATCAGCATGTTTTATTTTAAAATTTCGATCGATTATGTGTTCTCGTCCGTGCTTCAAATTTCTTGATTCTGCTGTGTCAGTATGAAAAATCTGAAATCTGAATATCTGAAAAGTTCTGTCTGTTACTTCTGAATTCTGTTTGCACTGTTACGAATTGATTTGAAATGGGATGAGAATTGTAATTCTTTCTGGCCCCCATTGGTGGGTATAAAACCATGTTCTGTTCTGGCCCCCATTGGTGGGTATAAAACCATGTTCTGGCCTCACCCCTTAGAAGACTAACATATTGGGGACAATTTGACCATGGAAATGAGATGAGTAACAGTGTTCTGTCTGTTTTGATATGTTCCGTTAATCTGTTTCTGAATTGTTCTGAATCATCTGATGAATTCTGTCAGTTATTCGATTTGTCTATGTCCTGATAAGTTAAGAATATTAAGTTTTGAAAATATGTTAAAAGAACGTTTTAAGAAAACTAAGTTCTATATGTATCTTTGGAACCGATCGACCCCCACTTGGTGAGTGTTTCCCAAAACACTCACCCCTTACAAATTTCAGATAAAAATGAGGAGCAATTGGATGAGGAAGAGCAAGATGCTTTCTGGGGTTGGTGAACCAGAGATCAAGATCAGAACTCAAGATTTTACTTTTCTTTCGTTTCCGCTATTTGAAACTCTGATGTATTTTATTCCATTGTCATTGTAAGACAATATTTTATTTATGAAAAAGACTGGTTTGATTTGATACGATGCTTTATTGTTTTCCATTTAATTGTTAAACAATGCCGGATGTCACCGATGCTTCGGACTCGGGGCGTGACATCAACATTCTTCTAACAGTCGTACACTGCAGCTTTTCTGAAATTTTGCGATCCCACTACTTGTTGCAGTCACCTTTTGTCGGTTGAATGTCTTAACTGATGATGTGTACAGCTGAGGGATCAGCTGATTGATTGTAATTCATAAACTCACAACTGTTTGTAGTAACTGATCAGTTTCAACTGATCAGTCAGTTGTATGCTTAGTTCAGTTCAGTTGCTGGTTCATTTGCCTTCCGATAGTTGCATATATTAGATAAGTTTGTATCATCTTTTAAATCTGTTAGATGCTCAGTTTTTCAAACATCCGAAATTCAGTTTCCAACAATTTTCTCATTTTAGGTGTTTGACAAAACTTAAAAAGTAAGAAGTGAAATTGATCAACTGAACTCATTGTAGATAAAATAACTCTTTCAATGTACAGATTCATACAAAGAATAAAGAATAAAAATCTTCTAACTGAAAAAAATAATCTTCAACAAAATCCGCCAAAAAATAGTCTTCTATTTTTTCTTGATCAACTTTGAAGATTTCTCTGGCTGATCTTTTCCTTCTATTTGTTCTTCCCCCCTTTTTGTCAAACTCATCAACCTTTTTGAATAAGATCCGCACATCTAAGGAGAGGTTAGAAACTGTATTCATCAGGATATCTTGCAGTAAATCCATTCTCTTGGAGACAGTGCTTTCTAGAAAATCAAGACGTCTTGTAACCAAGGCTTGAGTTTCGAAATGAGTTTCAGCTGATACTCTGCCTTTTCGAAGTTCTTCCATTTGGAAAAATAATGAAGTTACGTCCTTTTGGATTTGCTGGAGTCTTCCCATGGAATTTTCTCTTAGAGAGTCGAACCTCGTAGTGTGCGAAAATCGGGTTGACTTGATATCAGAAATGAAAGTCATCACAGCGATGAGGTTGGTCTGAATAGCCTGAATTTCTTTAAATAAAGATTTAGTTTCTATTGAAATGCCAGGAGACATGGCTTCAGAAGTTTCTGGTTCCTGCTCCCCATTTTTTTGATTGAAGATCACTAGTGCCCCTGTCAGTTGTTTCAGTTACAAGATTGACTGTTTCTGAGGTATCCTCTCGTATAGCTTCCTGTTGAGGCTGTGGAGAAGAAGAAGTCAGAACATCAGTAGAGTCTGAAGGTTCTTCAGGTGGTTGATCAGCTGAAATAGTACCTGTTTCTTGAGCTGGTTGCTCAGCTGATTTTTCTGTTGGTTGAACAACTTAAACTATGGTAGTTTGTACAGCTGGCATCTCTAATGTTTGTTCAGTCGTGGCGGATGATTGAACTGATTCTTCAGTTCTTGTAGAAACTGCCTGTTCAGTTTTGGCAGTAAACTGAACTGGCTCTTCAGTTGATTGAAACGTAGTTTCTGGAGCTGGCTCGTCAGTTGCGAATAATTCTTCAACTGCTTCTGTAGTAGTCTTTTGAATATCAGCGGCAACTGATTTAATAACTTCATCAATGTTTGCAAATAATAATTCAGCATTAGTGTAAAGTTGAGATCCTGCAGTTGAGGAATGAGGAGCATCACTTGACGGTTGTGCATCCTTTGAAGAAGGAGCAGTTACTTGCTCAACAGATTCAGCAACCGGTTCCTCGGATGGCTTTTCCAGTTGAAATGATTTTTCAGCTTTCTCATCTGATGAACGATCTTGGGAATCTTCTGGAATGATCAGTTCTTGATCTAGTTTCCAATGCTTAATTTCCATCTGTAGAGATAAAAGATCCGTGTCCAGCTGGTCATAAACTGCTTTGTCATTAAAGACAGTTGGACTGGTGGGATCAAAGTTTTGGCGTAGCTGAACAACCATTTGTTTTAGCTTCTTTGCCCGTACCTGACCAAAGAAATATTTCTTCCTCTGCAATGCTTGAGCCACTGAAGCTGCTTTAACCATTTTAAGAACAATGGTTTCCAGGGCAATAAACTTCTTCAAAACTGAATTGTTTTGCAGTTTCTTGGCAAACGCGATAGTTCTAAACTTTACCCATTCATCATAAGTTTTGAGCTTAGCCTCAGAAAAATTCATTGACCTCTTTCCAGATGAGGTCAATATGGGTTTGAATGGTGTTTGTTGGTCTAGGATCTTCTGTCATTTTTTCTTTGCCCTTTGAGTCAGTCAGAATATGAGGAATGCTCAGTACTGACCTAGTTATATCAATTTGTTCTCTGCTCACTATCCCTTTAGGTCTGGAAAATGGCAAAGAAATTGTGACTTTCATATTAGCTGAAGGTCGATGGATCCATCTATGTATTACCACAGTACTGGGAGGCGGGGACATCAGTGACGCTCTCACCCGTCAACTGAGCATTGGCCTTACATATCATCGTATCATCATAATCGTTTTATCGTATTAGTCACAATTACTTCACTTCCTTCAACATTTCATATTTTCATCACTTTATAAAAATTAAATATGCATAAATCATTTTCTTTTAAACCAAGCATGCAACATATATTTTAGCAATAATGTTTCCTCATAAAATTTCATAAACATTTAAAATAAACATATTATCATTATTTACATCATTCGGGGCACTGCCAAGACGTTTACTATTTTTTAGGTGTAAAATGATCGTTTTACCCCTAGACGTAAAATTTCTCGATTTTGACTTTTTCTTACTTTCCTTGACCCTAGACCATCCTAAATAATTATTTAAGCTAAAATAAATTTCTTATATTTCTATTTAGCTTAAATTCATGGCTCTTTATTTATTTCGTAGAGCATTTTAATCCTGAATAAATTCAAACTTTATTATTAAATTCCCAATTTTTAAACATAGACTTTTTATAACATAATTTACCCTTGTGAACCATAAACCACCACCGTGAACCCACGATTCAACCCTTAGCCATTTAAGAAATTTATTCGAACCATTCAAGAAAACCCGCGAGCCAACTTGCGTTTTCTTCGAGCCGAGCCCGAGCCACCCTGAGCCATCCCTTACCCAGCCCATCTAGGGACCCTCTAAAACCCCCTGGACTCAACCTAACCCGCTGCAGCCCTCTGAACGAAGCAGCAAGCCGCGCGACCCTAGCAACTCAGCTATGACTCTTTGACAACTCAGCTAGGACTCCTACCCTCGAGCCACCACCAAGCCCTCACCCTTCGGACCCTCACAGGACCCTGACAGACCTAGCGTGGCCCTTGGCCAAGCCACGATCCACCCTGCACCCGCTACTATCCTCGGTTGGCTTGGGAAGAGTCCTAGCTCGCTTGGGCTCTTCCCCTAGCCGCCTTGCTTGAGTCCTAGCATGGCTAGGACTCCTCCACACGCCCAAACATGTCCAAGCCTAGCCTTGGTCAAGCTCTGGCTGAGCCATGCAATGGTTCCCCCGTCAACCGAACCCTTTCATGAAATATTTCGATTCTCCTTGATTCATGGTGATGTACAGCCTCTATGACTCGATCTAGGGACCCTTAAGTACTATTAAACTCGACCCTTTTTATGTCCCTAAGATGGCAGCCCTTTTGTGAAACATATACAAGAGTTTTGAATCATGAAATCATATATTCATGTGTCAAGGCATAAAAACGAAAATAATCAAAAGTTGAGCATGTTTTTCAAGCAAACACAATTCAAAAAAATAATATGGCTGTGATAGTTGAGAAAAGAAAGATTTATGGCATCCATTTGCGTATTTTACGCACGACAAATATGTTGAGATGCAAAGAATGACGACGAACGACATTGGATGGATTTTTCCCTCAAAACCCAATTCTTTTCCTTGATGAATTCACGTGCGTGCGTGTGTTCTAGCTGATGAGAAAGAGTTGTGTGGTTTAGAGGAAGGGGGGCGTGTGTTTTTAAAATTAATGGGAAGGGTTTTAGGCTTTTATTTTAGTAAATACATAGTTGTGCAAGCTAGAGCCCATTAGTCTAGTATAATATCCCCATTAAGCCCGCTAGCGCATTTTTAAAATATTTCGTTTAGGAAAGTTCGTGAAATTATTAGCCGAGTCGTCAAAAAGTTCGTGTTTTCGTCGAAAATCGAATATCGTTTAAAAAATTACGTCTCGACGTATTCTTTAAAACACCTCATTTTCAAAAATATCATTTAACATCAACCTTATTTTAAATAATTAAAAACAATTATTTAATAAAAATATTTTCTCTTTTTCAGCCATCGGTCTCCGTTCTTCGATCGCATCTCGAATAACTTAAAAATACAGTTTTATGGATTCAAGTAGAAAACTACTTCATAACCATATAAACATATCAAACATAATTAATATAAGCCATTGAAATCATTTAATTAGTTATTATCCATTTTCCCTAGATTCGCATGCAGTTGGATTACGTCGTTTTATTTTTGGACCTTACAATTTTGGATGAAGTTTGATCCTTGAAAGAGACTAGCCTTTTATCCTCTGGTCGACTGATCAGTCTTCAGCTCCACATACGCATGGGGACGGGCACTAGGCACCTCCATGGAAATACGATCGGCGGGCTCCCTTTGGAGCCTTTTCTCGTAAACGGGCTCCCTCGGAGGCCTTCTTCCTCACGACATTCACATAAAATTGTAAGTTCACCGTTATTTTAAAACGAATCCCCCACATATCCTCTATCCTTTGTGATAGTCAATTCACATCCCTCAAAATATTTTTCTTTTTCTTTTTAAAGCATAAAATATCATGAGTTTCCAAAAATAGTACTTTAACAGTAAAAATTGCACGACTTTTACAATAAATAATAAAATATCATATTTTCATCAAATTCATCATATTATATCATTTAACATATCTTATGATCCTTCGGGATGCTGCCAAGCCTTGTCGTATTACCCAAGTGAAAAATGATCGTTTTGCCCCTAGACGTATAATTTATTGATTTTTAATTTTCTTACTTTTATTGACTCTAAACCACCCCAAATAATTATTTAAACTTAAATTATATTTAATATATTTTTATTTAGCTTAAATTCTTGGCTTTCGATTTTATTACTAATTTGTGAAGCGTTAAATCCTCGAATTAATTCAAACTTTAATATTTTATTCTCAAATTTTAAACATAGATTTTTTATCACCTAAACTATCCTTGTGAGCCACGAGCCGCCCCCGTGGACCCATGATTCCAGTCCTTTTCTATTAAACTCAATTTTCGAACCCATGCTCAAAACCACTGAGCCATCTCTCAATTTTATCGAACCACGCCTAAGCCACCTCAAGCAAAATCCTGACCAACCCACTTAGGGACCCTACTGACCAGTCCCGACCCCTGGAACCACCCCTGACACACGCGTGTTCCCTGGACGTCAGACCCTTTGCTGCGTGGTAGTCTCTTTCACTCCCTAGGACTCCTACTCGGTTTAGCACTCAAGTAATTACTTAACCCTTGACTCCACGACCCCAAGACCTTCCCCAAACCATGCTCAGACCCAACCAAACCCAGACCAAGCCCCTGAACCAACACCGCGAGCCCTGCCTCAAAAAACAAGTCGCGCGATCACACCTTGTGCGCTTAAGAGTCACACTTCGCGTGGGACTCTTTGCACAAGCCAACACCATGCCCTAGCCTACCTAACCCTCTCTGTGCCCCCCTATGCCTTCGCCTGAACCACCTAGCGAAGCCCCCAAGCCTCCCCGCTACAGCACCTCTACAGCGACGTATCCATGCATAGAAAGAGTCCATGCGACCATGGACTCTTCCCTATCAACAAGCCACGGGTCCTAGCCCTACTAGGGCCAAACAAGACCCTAGTACACTACATTGACCAATCCCCAACCGGCCCTGGCTGAGCTCCATGCGACCACGCTCATAGCCGCGCCCTATTTTTTTGAAGATACATGCGTGTGGCTCCCTAGAGAACCATGGTCGATTTTCCCCTTCCTATCTTCAATTATAGCATGTAAATTGGCCCTTAACGAATATTTTCCCATCCCTTAAACATCTCTTAATGGCAGTGTATCCTTAGGAATCATAGCGTTTAATAAACAAGCGTAAAATAGTTATATATTTTAAAATAATTTCTCTACCATAAAAATAATCGAACAAAAGTATTTATCATGCAAAAATAATAAAAACATGCATATTATGGTTTGAATGATGCATCAAATAGTTTAGAAAACGTGCATTTATTTTTAAAATGCTCGACTATTCAATCGTTAGCGAGGGGCGCGAAGAAGAATGGACAACGACGAAGAACCCTAGCTTTCTTCTCCTCCTTAATTTCGAATTTTTGTGTGTGTGTTCTGTGTGTGGGCCAGCTGATATGAGGTGTTTAAGAGCTAGTTTTTTCACTTTTATAGATTTAATTTGCATGATAATGGGCTTGTGTTTTTGGCTTATAAGTATAAAAGCAATTTACCTACTCAATTTTGTTAAATTGAGCCCAATAACTCTTATTTAATTGTAAAATAAAAGTTTATAAAAATTAGTTTCCAACAATAGTATTTTTGTCTTTTAAAAACTCTTCGTTTGCCCAAAATCAGCTTCCCGGTAAAATCGAGCTCGTCTCGTAAAATAATTCGAACTTTAACATCTTTAGAAAAATTTAATCATTTTGAATCATATTAAGAAGCCTTGAAAATATTTAATGAAAAATATTTATTCTTGTCTTGGTCGTCCTTAGTCTCCTTTCCCCAGCCTATTATTGAATATTCGGGTAAAATCCTTCAATTTCATGAAATCAGGCCGTATAATAATTTAATCATGCAATCATAACTTTAACCATATAATATGAATCAAGTAAGCATTTAAAACCAATTAAATAAAACAATTAAACAATTCAAATAATTTGCATGCATGCAGTTTACGTGGACTGATTTTTCGGGCGTTACAAATCTCCCCCCTTAAATAAAATTTTGTCCTCGAAATTTGTCTTGTCTTGATAATTGAAAAGCTTGGCTCCCTTACTCACTTCATACTTAACCCTCTTAGCTTAAATTTTGCTCTCATTTCGGTCCTTAAAATCTCGAAAATCGCATTTCTATCCCAATAATTTCAATGTCATCTCTAAAATCCAGCTCAAGTAAGGCATATTCTCCTCTAAGTTCTTCATTATCCTAATCAATTCCAATATCCACTTTAACATTTCATGCAACAAAAGCATCATAAAAACGTTAAACAACTAGGTTACCAGTAATCATAATAGTGTCGGGTCTGCCTCAGCCTCCTTAGCTTGTATCACATAGACCTTTCCAGTCGTGGGTTGCTTGAGCTTTGGGCAATCGCCAGCCTTGTGTCTCATATCTTCACACTTGAAGCATTGGTAGGTGCCCCACATGTATTTTCAATAATGTTGATGATTGCACTCCTTGAAAAGTGGTTTCTTAGCAGTCTTTGGGTCATTTTCGCTAGGTGGTTGTCCTTTAGGTTTCGGCTAGTTCCGATTGCCCAGGTGGTCCCCTAAATGGCTTCTTATTATGTTGACTAGCTTTCTGATTAGCTTGCTTGGCATGATTCCTCTTGCGCTGCATCTTCCAATCAATGTCCTTCAATGATTTCTAGGCTCAAAAAGTTTTAGCAACATCAGTAGTATAATCAGTGGGATCAACGAGCATCACATCGCGACGGATCGTGGGCCTCAATCCATCAAGGAAGTGTTGTAATTTCTCCACCGCATTATTCACAATCAGGGGCACAAAATGACAGCCCTTATCAAACTTTTGTACAAACTCAGCCACAGATAAATCCCCCTGACGAGACTCATAAACTCTCTCTTAAGCCTAGAACGGACATCAGATGTGAAATATTTGCCGTAGAACACTCTCTTGAAGTCCTCTCAAGTCAATGTTGCTAGATTAACTCTTAGTTCCGCTCCCTCCCACCATAAGGAAGCGTCGCCTTTCAGCAGATAAATGGTACAACGAACTCGGTCAGCGTCCGCCATATCCATATAATGAAAAATAACCTCCAAAAATCAAATCAATCCCTCAGCAACGAATGGATCGTTAGTGCCATGAAAATCATCGAGGTTTATCCTCCTAAAAAGCTCATATGCAGCCTCCGGTCGGACCCTTGCACCATTTCATACGTGTTACTCTAGTAAACAAGCCATTCCGCCTAGTACACTGAAAGGAATCGGTTACGGTGCCCGGTTGCGCAACGGAAGTTTTGAAAAAATATTTTTCAACAAAAAAACAAAACAGAGCAACTCATTAGTGTGTAGCAAATAACAAAAACAAACATGTCATACATAGAGAGTTTAAGAAATATAACTATCAATCTCTTAAGATTGATGATGGCTCCAACCAAGTTGTAAACAATTTTGGCTCTTGATAGGTAGACAAATCTACAAGCCTCCTTTGAGCACTCCTTGCTCAAAATCAAGCCCATCACCAACAAGCTAAATCCACCTTACACTTGCACTAGAAAATGTAAGGTATTTTTCTTTGAGAAGACTAAGCTTTCCTCAACAAATTGAAGAAGCAAAAAAATGAAAAATTTGAGGACAAATCTCGGCCAAAAAGCTTGAGGAGAGAAGGAAAGGAGTTTTTCTTGGTGCTTGAAAAAGTGATAAAGTGCATGTGCATGCCATGCATTGTTTAATGAAAAAGTTGCCTCCAACTCTTCACCTTCCTTGCAAGCTTTTTTAATTGGGCTTGTAACAATTACAAGGCCCATTGAGTTTTATTTAAATGTCTCAAGCACATTTGAAATTATTTAAACTTTACTTGATTTTACTCAAGCCCACTAGTTTAATAATTATTTCTAATTGGACTCTACAAGGCCCAATGTTGTTTAATTAATTCAACACTTGAATTAATTTAATTATTTGGACTCTACTAAGTCCACTAGTGTTAAATTAATTCAACACTTGAATTAATTTAATTTAGTCCATAATAATGTTTATGAAAATCACAATTTTCAAATACATTATTTGTTGGCCAACTTTTAATTTAGGAACACTTTCTAAAATTAAAAGTCACATTCCCCTTATAGAAATCATACTTCTAATTTTCCTTGCGCTTATAAACTCCTTTATAAGCCGTTCAAAACATTGAACTATTTTTTACTTCTCAACGGGATCTAGAAAGTTAGCACTTGTGTGGCCCTCAATGGTTCATTGATACAACTAGCCGTGGATTCACATCTTAATGTGATTCGGGACTAAACATGTCCTTATATGAGTGTGGGGACCCGGACGCTAATCATGTTCTTAATCATCATTGGGACAATTTAATCGATTATAATAAACAGGGTCGAATTTTTTTTTAAAATACAGTATTAAATGCGGAACGTAATGGAATACATTCTAATATACATGTAAGTATTAAAGTACAAGTCTTGTACTATATACAATCATTCAAACTAAGGTTTAACAACTAAATATCAAGTGTCCAAACCCTATCTCTAATCATGGTCCGTAGTCTCCACTCCAATCACGATCTCCCTTCATCTCCTCGACCCCGATCTTGTCCCACCGGTTGCCATGCACACATACAAACACGACAACAGCCGGATAATTCCGGTAAGAAATATATCCCAGTATAAATCAACGAAACATGCAATCATATAAACAATGTAAAAGCATGTAACAAATATCAGTAATATGTATCAAAATCTGAAACATAACCAATATAAAATCGTTAAACAGACTCGTGACTCCACGTCTCAGACTAGACTCAATCGTAGTCTAGGGATCCCAGTTTCCAGACATTGGTATTCCATATCGAATCTGTAATAGAAGAAACTCCAATTCTATTCAACATCGATATAACCAAACATCCGGTGTCTTGACCTATCCGTCATAGACTTTGGCACTTTCTCCAAATCACTATCCTGTGAAAATGTGCAATGTGCCAGTGACGATTCCATCACTATCTGACACCTATGTCACAAGATCACTCGTCTAATACTCGTCTAATACATGCATTCTAAAATCAATAGAACAAGCATATCAATTCAAATCAATGCACACAATAACAATAAGTATGTGATTTAGGGAAACTCAAGTATATCATAATCGAGTCGTTCTCCCCGGTACCGCATTGACTTATACCTTTCTTTAATAGCAGTTCTGACAACGTTCAAGTCTGGAATTCGAAGTCTGTCAATACTCAATCTGGCAATGACAACATTAAGAAGTACAATATCAATATACTGCTCATATCAATACCGAATCTGATAAATCTGAATCTAAATCAAAATCAACGGCATAACGGAACAATCTGAATATCCTCGTCAATACAATATCACAGATATCAATTACCACAACTCCTAATCAATAACGATACAATTCTGATATCAAATCTCAATCATATCCAATCAGAATTTCATAACAATTATATACGGTATCCGTTCTTCGATCCGATTTCGATTATACGATGTCTAACATGTTAAGAACATCATATATGAATCATATCCGATTCTAGCAATATCATAATTTCAAGACATATCAAAACGTATTAAAACTTACGTCCAGTTGAAGCCTTCATTAATAGAAACACGGTACTGAAAGCGGATTGAAAATCTAACGGGCGGATTTCACAAAATCACAAATCTAAAATGTGAAAAGGCGTAAGGATTTTCAGAGCTTCTTCGATGCTTCTTTCTTCTGATTTTCATATATGGAAATTGAAAGGAAAGAGAATATATATATCTTGCATGTTAAGGGGCAAATGGCTTCATCTTTGCCCAACACGTCTCGCGCATATGCGCGACCTCAACCGGCGCATATGCGCGAGACCTACTGGTCTCGGCAATGATCTTCTCGGCAGCTCGCGCATATGCGCGCCCTCATTCGGCGCACATGCGCGATGTCCTTCACCATTCTTCACAACTCTCGGGTACCCTCGCGCACATGCGCGGATCCATGTCGCGCATAATTAAAACTTCTTTTCGGCTTCCCCGGTCTGATCCGTTCTGTCTATAATCACATCAATTAATCAATGAATCATTTCAGATTAACAACACGATAAATCTCGGGTATTACATTTCTCCCCCCCCCCCCCCCCCAAGATACGATTTCGTCCACGAAATCAAAGGCAATCAAATCATATCAGAAAGAAATGTATAACAGAAGCTGAATAGAAAACTCACATCAGTGAAATAACTCTGGGAACCTCTGTCTCATATCTGATTCAATCTCCCAGTTGGCTTCTTTAATGCCATGACGACTCCACTAAATCTTCACCAGCGGAATAGTCTTCATTCTGAGCTGTTTTTCCTTGAGATCGAGAATCTGAATCGGCTTTTAAAAATAGCTCAATATCTCGTCAAGTTCGGCCTCGGCTGGCTGAATAACATGTGAAGCATCAGACAGGTATTTCCGCAATAATGATACATGAAAGACATCATGTATCCCAGATAGAGAAGGCGGTAAGGCGAGTCGATAGGCACGATCTCCTATCTTCTCGAGAATCTCATACGGCCCAATATATCGTGGAGACAGCTTCCCTTTCTTGCTAAATCTGACAACTCCCTTGAAAGGTGAAATCTTCAAAAATACTCGATCTCCTGCATCAAATACCAACGGTCATCATCTGATGTTGGCATATTTGGCTTGTCTATCTTGAGATGCCTTCATTCTCTTCTGAATCAGCTTCACTTTCTCAGTCATATCTCTGATCATGTCAGGTCCAATCTCAGGAACCTCAGAGATATCATCCCAATACAGAGGGGATCTGCACTTTTTTCCGTACAATGCATCAAATGGTGCAATTTCAATACTCGTCTGATAGCTGTTGTTGTACGAGAACTCACAACGTGGCAATGCATCTTGCCAAGTAGTGCTAAAATCAAGCACTAAAGCTCTCAGCATATCTTCCAGTATCTGGATAGTCCGCTGTGACTGTCCGTCGGTCTGTGGATAATAATCACTACTCAGATGTAACTTTGTACCTAGTGCCTGCTGTAAACTCTGCCAGAAGTGCGAAGTAAACTGAGGATCACGGTCTGATACAATCGACTTCGGCACTCCATGCAATCTGACCACTTCTCTGACATAAATATCGGCCATCTGGTCATGTCTGTACGTCATCTTGTATGGAATAAAACATGCAGATTTGATCAATATGTCAATCACAACCCAAATCGCATCACAAACTCTGGAGGATCTCGGTAACTGCGTCACAAAATCAATGGAAATGTGATCCCATTTCCATTCAGGAATAGATAAACTGTGCAGTAGACCTCCTGGTTTCTTTCTCTCGACTTTCACCTGTTGGCAATTCAGACATTTGGATACAAATGTAGCGATATCAGCTTTCATCTGTTTCCACCAGTATTGTGTCTTCAAATCATTATACATTTTTCTGCCACCAGGATGAATGCTAAAACGACCGCTGTGCGCTTCTGATAGTATCCGCTGTCTCAAATCTGAAACATTCGGCACATCAATACGATTATTCACATACAAAACACCGTCACGAACCTGATATTCCGATTGATGTCCAGCTTTGACAATAGCAATCGAATTCTGCACATTCTGATCAACTTTCTGTGCCTCTTTGATTCTCAATATCAGTTCTGGTTCAGCTCGAATAGTACATAATCTCAGAGACTGATGATCTATTTCAAAACCTAATCCAGACAAACAGCAATCTTCTATCAAATTCGAAACACCAATCGTCGATAAAGATAAAGAACATACCTTTCCACTCAGTGCATCTGCTGCAGCAATGATTTCCCGGATAGTACTTGATTTCACAATCGAAGTCTTTAAGCAAATCAAGCCATCTTCGCTGTCTCATAGTCAACTCTGACTGTGAAAATAGATATTTCAAGCTTTTATGATCAGAATAGATTTCAAACTTTTCACCATAAAGGTAGTGTCGCCATATCTTCAATGCAAATACAATGGCAGCCAATTCAAGATCATGAATTGGGTAACGAGTCTCATGTGGCTTCAACTGTCTCGAGGCATTAGCAATAACATGCCCTCGCTGCATTAAAACACAACCCAATCCTCGGTGAGATGCATCATAATAAACCACAAAATCACAAGTACCTGATGGAATAGTCAATATCGGTGCACTGGTCAGTCTTTTCTTCAGTTCAAGAAAATTAGACTCACAGTCTTCAGACCATAAAAGTGGAGCATTCTTCTGAGTCAACTGAGTAATAGGCTTGGCAATACTCGAGAAATCATTAATAAATCGACGATAATAACCTGCTAAACCCATAAAGCTGCGTATCTCTGGTACATATGTCGGTCTCGGCCAAGAAATAACGGCTTCAACCTTACTGGGATCAACTGATATACCATCTCCGGATATGATGTGACCCAGAAATACCACCTGTCTCAACCAAAATTCGCATTTTGACAGTTTAGCATACAGTTTCTCACCCCTCAGAATTTTCAATACAGTTCTCAAATGCTCGGCATGCCCAATCATATTCTTCGAATAAATCAAGATATCATCGATGAATATAATAACAAAATCATCAAGATACCTCTGAAATATACGGTTCATCAAACCCATAAACACAGCTGGAGCGTTAGTCAAACCGAACGGCATGACAATAAATTCATAATGTCCATACCTGGTTCTGAATGCTATCTTCGAGATATCAGAATCCCTGGCTCTCAGCTGATGATATCCAGATCTCAAATCGATCTTGGAATATACTGAAGAACCCTGCAACTGATCAAACAAATCATCAATACGAGGCAAGGGATATTTATTCTTTATCGTTGCTTTGTTCAGTTGCCGGTAGTCGATACAGAGTCTCATCGAACCGTCTTTCTTTCGAACAAACAATACTGGAGCACCCCAAGGAGACACGCTCGGTCTGATATACCCCTTGGCTAGTAATTCCTCCAACTGTTCTTTCAATTCTTTCAATTCTATCGGTGCCATTCTCTACGAAGCTCTAGAAATCGGAACTGTACCTGGCATCAACTCAATACTGAAGTCTATCTCCCGAATAGGAGGCAATCCAGGAATTTCATTTGGGAAGACATCAGCAAACTCACACACCACTGAAAAATCCGCCAATGATGGACTCGATTTCAGTAAATCCACTGAATAGACAAGGAATCCATTCGCTCCTTTCTGCAATAATCGAGTCATATTTATAGCAAATATCAAAGGAATTCTGGCTCGAGAACCCTTATCGTAAAACTTCCACTCATCAGCCATTTCAGGTCTGAATCTCACAATCTTGTGGAAACAATCAACAGTAGCTCTGTACTTGGTCAACATATCGATACCGATAATACACTCAAAATCAGATAACCCAAGTACAATACAATCTAACTCGATCTCATGTTCATCATACTACAGTATACAAGATTTAACAGATTTCACTGATATCAAACCTGTCCCTAACGGAGAAGAGACAGACACTACAGTAGATAATGACTGAATAGGCAAAGAATGCATCAATGCAAATCGCTCATATATGAATGTATGTGATGCACCAGTATCTATCAATACATATGCAAGAAAACAAGAAATAAAACAGTTACTTGCAACAACATCATCTGGTGCGTCCTGAGCCTGCTCCTCTGTCAAAGCAAATACTCTGGCCTGCTGCTAGGAGGCTGGCTAACTGTCTGACTACATCCTGGCCTCTGCTGTGACTGAGATGTTTCTGGCTGGAACGAATGAACAGCAGCCGATCGTCTATCAGTCTGTGTCACTGATCCAGATGATTTGGCACCTTGTGATCTCTGAGAATCTCTCTGGGGACAAACTCTAGCAAAATGTCCCTGCTGTCTACAGATACGGCAAATGCCAAACACTTCCTCGGCACTGCTCTGTGGCATGTTTCCCTCCACAAGTACTGCAGTAGGCTCCTGTATAACTCTGGCCCTGACCGGTCTGTCTCGAGCCACTAGAACTGGATGAACTGCTTCCAGATCTCATAAACTGCTTCCCTCTAGCTTTCAGGGAGTCTTTCTTTCCCCCAATGCTGCTGCCACTCTCAAATCGGGGAGGTGGTTGCTGTGGTCTCGGTACTGGAGGCACAGACGAATCTCCTCTCTGTCTCATCAGATCGGCTTCGGCTCCCTTAGCTCTGTTCAAAGCATCAGTAAAATTATTTGGTCTCCCGGTATTCACCAAGATAAAGATTTCCGGATTCAGGCCATTAATGAACTGATCAGGCAACTGGCTTCGTCATTCTCGGCCACATGTGGAGCAAATCGTAGCAGTGTAGAGAACTTGGCCACATATTCCTCGATGTTCAGCTGACCCTGTCTCAAGTTTGCAAATTCTGCACCTTTGTCTTTCCTATACGACACTAGAAAGAACCTTCGATAAAATTCAGTTCTAAAGACATTCCAGGTAATAGTCGTACCTCGATGCTCCAATGCTTTCATCATTGTAATCCACCAGTTCAACGCCATGCAATTGGTGCCCAATCAGTTTCACTCTTCGCTCATCGGTGTAATCCAAGGACTCAAACAGCATCTCAATGTCATCTAGCCAACTCTTACAATCCACTGAAGTCTCATACCTTTCAGAGTCGGTGGATGAAACGACTAAAATCTCTTCAGCAATGTTTCCATCGGTGTTGTTGTCACATCCATTGGAGGATTCGAAGTACTACCCTGTTCTGGTATTCTTCGAGTAGGCATATCTGATTACCAAAAGGGTTAGCAACCAAATACAACAAATCTGTTTCAGTCCTCCTCTGATCATCTTACTGCTGATCAAGAATCGGTTCTGATTCATTCTCAATAACACATGTTTCCAAATCAAGTCAGATAAACAGATAAACATGCATTATAAAGCAGTAGAACATAATAGATTGCTAGCATGTAAAAGCAAGGAAGAAAACTCAATCTACCCCGCTCACTAGCTCCTATCTCAATCTAAAGGATCTATCACTCTGATACCACCTGTTGTGGGGACCCGGACGCTAATCATGTTCTTAATCATCATTGGGACAATTTAATCGATTATAATAAACAGGGTCGATTTTTTTTAAAAATACAGTATTAAATGCGGAACGTAATGGAATACATTCTAATATACATGTCAGTATTAAAGTACAAGTCTTGTACTATATACAATCATTCAAACTAAGGTTTAACAACTAAATATCAAGTGTCCAAACCCTATCTCTAATCATGGTCCGTAGTCTCCAATCTAATCACGATCTCCCTTCATCTCCTCGATCCCGATCCTGTCCCACCTGTTGCCATGCACACATACAAACACGACAACAGCCAGATAACTCTGGTGAGAAATATATCCCAGTATAAATCAACGAAAAATGCAATCATATAAACAATGTAAAAGCATGTAACAAATATCAGTAATATGTATCAAAATCTGAAACTTAACCAATATAAAATCGTCAATGAGACTCGTGATTCCACGTCTCAGACTAGACTCAATCCTAGTCTAGGGATCCCAGTTTCCAGACGTTTGTATTCTATATCGAATATCATTAATAGAAGAAACTCTAATTCTATTCAACATCGATATAACCAAACATCCGGTGTCTTGACCTATCCGTCACAGACTTTGGCACTTTCGCCAAATCACTATCCTGTGAAAATGTGCAATGTACCAGTGACGATTCAATCACTATCTGACACCTATGTCACAAGATCACTCGTCTAATACTCGTCTAATATATGCTTTCTATAAATCAATAGAACAAGCATATCAATTCAAATCAATGCACACAATAACAATAAGTATGTGATTTAGGGAAACTCAAATATATCATACTCGAGTCGTCCTCCCGGTACCACATTGACTTATACCTTTCTTTAATAGCAGTTCTGACAACGTTCAATTCTGGAATTCGAAGTCTGTCAATACTCAATCTGGCAATGACAATATTAAGAAGTACACTATCAATATACTGCTCAAATCAATACCGAATCTGATCAATCTGAATCTAACTCAAAATCAACGGCATAACTGAACAATCTGAATATCCTCGTCAATACAATATCACAGATATCAATTACCACAACTCCTAATCAATAACGATACAATTCTGATATCAAATCTCAATCATATCCAATCAGAATTTCATAACAATTATATACGATATCCGTTCTTTGATCCGGTTTCGATTATACGATGTCTAACATGTTAAGAACATCATATATGAATCATATCCGATTCTGGCAATATCATAATATCAAGACATATCAAAACGTATTAAAACTTACGTCCAGTTGAAGCCCTCGTCAATAGAAACACGGTACTGAAAGCGGATTGAAAATCTAACGGGCGGATTTCACAAAATCACAAATCTAAAATGTGAAAAGGCGTAAGGATTTTCAGAGCTTCTTCGATGCTTCTTTCTTCTGATTTTCATATATGGAAAATGAAAGGAAAGAGAATATATATATCTTGCATGTTAAGGGGCAAATGGCTTCATCTTTGCCCAACACGTCTCGCGCATATGCGCGACCTCAACCGGCACATATGCGCGAGACCTACTGGTCTCGGCAGCTCGCGCATATGCGCGCCCTCATTCGGCGCATATGCGCGAGGTCCTTCACCATTCTTCACAACTCTCGGGTACCCTCGCGCACAAGCGCGGATCCATGTCGCGCATATGCACGAGGTCCTCTGCCTGCCTCGCGCATATGCGCCCTGCAGGGTCGCGCATATGCGCTTGGAAGGGTCGCGCATATACGCGAGGTCTTTTCCTCGCACATAATTCAAACTTCTTTCCGGCTTCCCCGGTCTGATCCGTTCTGTCTATAATCACATCAATTAATCAATGAATCATTTCAGATTAACGACACCATAAATCTCAGGCATTAAAATGAGCATACCCCATTTGATCCATTCTTAAATATCAACTCCTTGATAATAAAAAATTCAGAACTCAAGTCTGATAGTACCCAACCAATCATTTTAAACGCCTACCAGCATCGCTTACATGATTCCCCAGTTATCAAATGATAGTGCCTGCAAGAACCATTCAATTATGGTTAGCGTACAGTACAATCCCTTCATCTCATATATCACGATCGATTCGACAACTATTGGTATATCAAGAGCTGTCAAAGAATCAATACTATGTGTCATGTCGTAATTGCATCGATGATGTAATCTATGAAACCTCTTTCATAATTACCACCATACTCTGATCAGAGATTTCATACTACATATGCATGAGATCACATAGGATATCCATTGTAATGCCCGAGAATTTGATTATTGTAATCTGATATGATTTGTTGATTATGAACTGATGTAATTATAGCCGGGCCATTTCGAGATCAGATTTGGGCAAAGCATATGAATTGTACAAGTTTTGGACAGAACTATTGGCGCCCGAGCGCCCATGTTCAACAAAGTATGCTTCAGACAGAAAGTTTGGCGCCCGGGCGGTAGTTTTTGACCGCCCGAGCGCCATTGAGTAATGCAAGGAGGCAGAATACCCCGTGCTCGGGCGGTAAGTTTTAACCGCCCGAGCGCCGAGCAAGCGCCCGGGCGGAAATTCATGACCGCCCGAGCGCGAACCCAAAATTAAAGAAAATGATGACACGTATTCTTTCATGCAGCTTAGGATATATATACATATAGCTTAGTTCTTTTAGTAAAAAGGAGAGAAACGACAAAGGGAATTCCAAAGTCCTTCGAAGATTCTAACTCGATTTGTTCAGAATCCGTCCGTTAGATTTTGAATCCGACTTCAGTACTGAGTTCCTATCGACGCAGGCTACAACTGGGCGTAAGTTTTCTTATGTTTTGTGATGATTTGAAATTATGATACTGCCAGAATCAGATATGATCCATATATGTTGTTCTTGCGATATCAGACGTTGTATAATCGAAATCGTATCGAAGAACAGACTGGTTATGGAACTGTTATGAATTTTCAGAGTCAATTTGATTATGATTAGACTGATTTGATATCAGAATTGTGTTGTCATCAATTATGAGATGTTGGGATTGATATCTGATTGATATTGTATTGCTGGGTATGTTGATATTATTCAGATTTGGATCAGATGAGTTGTTAATTCGCATATACTGATATTGATTATGAGCGGTGTTATTATATTTGTAAGGTTGAAATTGACAGGGTTATTGAGATTGTATTGCTATGCCGTCGAAACATCAGTAGATTGATATTAATCAGATTCGTTTGATTGAGATTGTATCGTTGTATCGTTAACATTGATCAGATTATGTCTTGATCTACGTATTGATCAGAACAGGCCTTGAATTGAGCTGTATATTGACACAGTCTATTCGATATTGTCATTTCAGATTGAATATGGACAGATTTGACTTCGAGACTTCGACTTTGTCAGACCGAGAAGAGAAATGTATAAATTGATGTTGATGCGGGATTGCACAACTCAAGTTTGATTTTGTAATGCCCGGAATTTTTATCTGTTAATCTGCGAATTGATTTATTGTGAATTGATATGATTAGGAGAGGATTAATCGGGACACGGTTTGATTCAGCATGTGAGGTCGAATGTGCGAGGACAGTGCCTCTTGCGCACATGCGCGACATGATACGTGCACAGGCGCGAGGAAGGCAGAGGACCTCGCGCATATGCGCGAGATAGGGCGCGCATATGCGCGAGGAGGTGTATTAGCAAACATGATGTCCAGAGAACCTCGCGCATATGCGAGGAAGTGGTGCGCGCATATGCGCGAGTCATCCGAGAGCCAAGTAAAATTCCAGAGGACCTCGCGCGTATGCGCGGAAGAAGGACGCACATATGCGCGAGCTACCGTGAGACAGACGCGCCGAGACATAATGTCTCGCGCATATGCGCCAAGGTGGGTCGCGCATATGCGCGAGAAGTGTAGCACAAAGACTTAGCCACATGGCATGGACATGCACGAGATATATATATATATATATATATATATATACATATCTTCCTTTATATTGCGATCCGTCCGTCTGATTTGGAATCCGACTTCGGTATTGTGTTCCTATCGACACAGGCTACAACTAGACGTAAGTTTTGTTACATTTTGATATGTTTTGAAATGATGATGTTGAAGTAATCGGATATGATTCATATATGGTGTTTCTAACGTGTTAGACATCGTATAATCAAAATCGGATTGAAGAACGGATATCGTATAGAATTGTTATGATTTTCAGAGTTGATTTGATTGAGATTTGATATCAGATGTGTATTGTATCAATTATTAGATGTTGGAATTGATATCTGTTGATTGGTATGGCTGTGTATATTGAGATTGTGCAGTTATGCTGTTGAAACCGAATTTGATTCAGTTCTGATTATATCCAGTATTGATTGAGGAAGGTATTGATATTGTATTCCTCGTTATATTCATTGCCAGATTGAGTATTGACATGCATTGAATCCGAGACTTCGACAGAGTCAGATTGATATAAAGAAAGGTATAAATAAATGTTGATTCGGGATTGCACAACTCGAGTTAGATTCGACTTGAGTTTCCCAAAATCACATACTGAATTATTATTACATTTGATATTTGCAATGCTTGATATAGATATGCTTATTCTATTGATTATAGCAAAGCATGAGTCAGAGTTGGGCAGACCCGCCTAGTCTTTGGCAGAACCGCCATGGCAGAACCGCCAAGTCACTGGACTTTTGGATATATATCGATAGACTGAGAAGAAGACCGACTCCTATTGCAGATCTTCAATATAGACAACCAAAGTCTGGGACTAAGAACGTACCACCATCTAGCTGGGGTAAAGTAGATGGGAGAATGTTGCGTTCTTATTCAGATCGGGATCCCTAGATTAGGATGAGTCGAGTCAGAGTCTAGGAGTCATAGAGTGTGATTCAGAGATTGCATTGATACATGTTTTTCAGATTTGATACATGTTATGGATATGTGTTTCATGCTTTTATATATGCTATTTATATGACTGCATGTTTACATTGTTTATACTGGGATATATATCTCACCGGAGTTATCTGGCTGTTGTCGTGTTTGTATGTGTGCATGACAACAGGTGGGACAGGTTCAGGGTCGAGGAGATGAAGAGAGAGCGTGATTAGAGTGGAGACTACGGACTTTGATTAGAGATAGAGTTTAAACACTTGATTTATAGTCGTTAAACCTTAATTTGAATGATTGTATATAGTACAAGACTTGTACTTTAATACTGGCATGTATATTAGAATGTATTCCATTACGTTCCGCATTTCATATTGTATAAAAAAAAATTTAGACCCTGTTTATTATAATTGATTAAATTGTCCCAAATGATGATTAAGAGCATGATTAGCATCCGGGTCCCCACAGATTTGACTTGAGTTTTCCAAAATCACATACTTCATCTTATAGCATTGATATTTGCAATTGATGTGATTGCTATCCTTGGTCTATTGATTTATGTATTGAGTCATAGGCTGATACGCCTAGTCTTAGGCGATTGATCTCGTGACAAGGGTGCCTGAGAGTGATGGAATCGTCACTGGGCCCATTGCACATTGTCACAGAGGTTTGGCAGGATATGCCAAGGCTGATATGCCTAGTTAGTGGCTGATTCGCCAAGCCGCCGGACGTTTGGTTATATCGAAGTGGATAGAATTGGAGTTTCTTCTATTACTGATGTTTGATATGGAAAGAGCCAAAGTCCGCGAATAAGAACGTACCACCACCCCGATCGGGAGTGTAGGTGGGTGTATGTTCTTATTCAGATCGCGATCCCTAGATTAGGATGAGTCGAGTCAGAGTCTAAGAATCACGAAGTGTGATTCAGATTTTGTATTGATTCATGTTTCTGATTTTGATACATGTTATGAATATTTGTTTCATGCTGTTATATTTGTTTATATAAAATGCATGTATACATGATTTATACTGGGATTGTAATTCTCACCGGAGTTATCCGGCTGTTGTCTTGTTTGTATGTGTGCTTGACAACAGGTGGAATAGGATCAGGATCAGGAAGAAGATGATAGATTATAGTTAGCGTGGAGATCCGGGCCCAGAAGCAGAATATGATTCAGCACTGGATGTATAGTCGTTGAACCTAGTTGAGAGAGAGACATGTAGTACATGACTTGTACTTTGATATTGATATGTATATCAGATAGATTACTATTACGTTTCCACATTTATATTTTAAAAAGAAAAAAATTTAGTCCCACTTTTCTTAATTGTTATATTGATATTAATAATGATAAAGACATGAATTAGCGTTCGGGTCCCCAAAGCAGGTGGTATCAGAGCAATAGGTCTGTAGACTAAGATAGAAGAACTAGTTAGCGGGGTTGAATGAGTTTTCTTTCCTTGCGTTTGATTGCTAGCATGATTTACAGCGTTAAAACTACATGTTTACTTGTTTATCTGATTTGATTAATCACATGTATTATTTGAGAATGAATCAGAACCGATTCTTGATCAGCAGTAAGAATATCAGAGGAGGACTGAAACATGTTTGTTGTATGTGGTTACTAATTCTTTTGGTAATCAGATATATCTCCTCGAAGAATTCCAGAATCAGGTTGTAAGACCCGAGATTTTGATTATGTTAATTTGGGATTATGGATTATGAACTGATGTGATTATAGCCGGGCCATTCCGAGACTAGATTGGACAAAAGCATATGAAATGTACAAAATTTGGGCCGAAGGTTCGGCGCCCAGGCGGAAGTCTTTGACCGCCTGAGCGCCATTGAATAATACAAGAATCCCGAACCTTTCGCGCACGGGCGGAAGTTTTTGACCGCCCGAGCACGATTGTTTAATTTGCGAGGGCCGAGAGTTCCGCGCCCGGGCGAAACTTAATGTCCGCCCGAGCGCGAGACGTGCTGCATAAAAAAATAATAAACGTATCATGGACATGCAATGGATATATATATATGTTTCCTTCTTTCAGAAGCATATGAAACGAAGAAAAGTAAGGAAACGAGAAAGCTACGAAAATCCTTACGCCTTTATATTTCGATCCGTCCGTTAGATTTTCAATCCGATTTCAGTACTGAATTTCTATCGACGAGAGCTTCAACTGGGCGTAAGTTTTCTTATGTTTTGTGATGATTTGAAATTATGATACTGCCAGAATCAGATATGATCCATATATGTTGTTCTTGCGATATCAGACATTGTATAATCAAAATCGGATCGAAGAACAGACTAGTTATGTAATTGTTATGAATTTTCAGAGTTGATTTGATTGTGATTAGACCGATTTGATATCAGAATTGTGTTGTTATTGATTATGAGGTGTTGGGATTGATATCTGACTGATATTGTATTGTTGGATATATCGATAATATTCAGATTTGGATCAGATGAGTTGTTAATCCGTATCTACTGATATTAATTATGAGCCGTGGTATTATATCTATGATATTGAGATTGACGGGTTTATTAAGACTGCATTGTTTTGCCGTCGAAACATCAGTAAATTGATTTTGATCAGATTCAGTATTGATTGAGATTGTATCATGATATCGTTGATAGGGATCAGAGTAGGTCTCGATTTGCATATTGATCAGAACAGACCTTGAATTGAACTGTATATTGACACAGTCTATTCGATATTGTCATTTCAGATTGGATATGGATAGATTTGATTTCGAGACTTCGACTTCGTCAGACCGCGAAGAGAAAGGTATAAATTGATATTGATGCGGGATTGCACAACTCGAGTTGACATGACTTGAGTTTCCCAAAATCACATACTTTACTTTATTGCATTGATATTTGCAATTGAATGAAATTGATATCTTTGATTTATTGATTTATGTATTGAGTTATAGGCGGATACGCCTAGTCGTAGACGATTGATCTCGTGACAGAGTGCCTGATAGTGATGGAATCTTCACGGGCACATTGCACATTTTCATAGGATAGTTATTTGGCGAAAGTGCCAAAGTCTGTGACGGATAGGTCAAGACATCGGACGTTTGGTTATATCGAAGTGGATAGAATTGGAGTTTCTTCTACTACTGATGTTCGATATGGAAATAGCCAAAGTCCGTGAATAAGAATGTACCACCACCCCGATCGGGAGTGTAGGTGGGTGTATGTTCTTATTCAGATTGGGATCCCTAGATTAGGATGAGTCGATTCAGAGTCTAAGAATCACGAAGTGTGATTCGCAGTTTGTATTGATTCATGTGATTCAGAGTTTGTATTGATTCATGTTTCTGATTTTGATACATGTTATGACTATCTGTTTCATGCTTGTATATCTGTTTATCTGAAATGCATGTATACATGATTTATACTGGAATGTAATTCTCACCGGAGTTATCCGGCTGTTGTCTTGTTTGTATGTGTGCTTGACAACAGGTGGGACAGGATCAGGATCAGGAAGAGGATGAGAGATTTTAGTTAGCATGGAGATCCGGGTCCAGATGCAGAATAGGATTCAGCACTGGATGTATAGATGTTGAACCTAGTTGAAATAGAGACATGGAGTACATGACTTGTACTTTTATATTGACATGTATATAAGATAGATTACTATTACATTTCTGCATTTATATTCAAAAAAAATATATAAAATTTAGTCCCACTTTTCTTAATTGTATAAATTGACATTAATAATGATTAAGGCATGAATTAGTGTCCGGGTCCCCACACAGGTGGTACTTCGGTTTATCAGATGGATGTGTCAGAAACCCCGATGAAAATATTGTTGAAGAGGTTTCAGTCGTTTCAACCGCCGATTCCGAAGGGGACTGAGACGTCTGGTGAATGTGAGAGTAGGCTTAATGATATTGAAGTGCTGTTTGATTCACTTGATTACCCAGATGAACGCCGAGTTAGATTGATTGGGCACCAGTTACACGAGGTCGCAAAGAGTTGGTGGATTGAAACCAAGGAAGCCTTAGAACAGAATGGTACAGTGATTACGTGGAAAATCTTTAAAGCTGAGTTTCATAAAAGATTTCTCCCAGTATCGTACCGACAAGATAAGAGTACAGAGTTTGCCAACTTGAAACAGGGTCAGCTGAATATTGAAGAATATGTGGCAAAATTCTCTACTTTACTACGTTTTGTTCCTCAGGTGGCTGGGAATGATAAAGCTGTAGTTGATCAGTTCATCAGCAGATTGAATCCTGAAATATCTGCATTGGTAAATGTGGAACGACCCCATTATTTTGCTGACGCCTTGAACAGGGCAAAGGGAGCTGAGGCAAGTTTGATTCAACAGCGAGGAATGTCGTATGTTGCTCACCCACAGAACCAACAACCTCCAGCTCAATTCTTGCAATCACTGTCTAGATTTGATAGTGGCAGTAATAGAGGGGGAAAGAAAGATTCCCTGAAAGCTCTCAAGAAACAGTTTAAGAAGTTAGGATGTGGTTCTTCTAGCTCCAGTAGTTCTAGCCCGAGTTATACAGGGGTCTATTGCAGAACTTGCGGAGGGAGACATCCCACAGAGCAATGCCAAGAAGTATTTGGTAGTTGCCAAGTCTGTTGTCAGCCAGGACATTTTGCTAGAGTATGTCCACAGAGAGGTTCCCGAATATCTCAGGGAGCAGAGTCATCTGAATCAGGGGCTCAGACAGATAGACGAGTATCTGTTGTTCACTCCTTCCAACCACCGAGGACTCCTCAATCACAACCAAGGCCAGGACACACCTGACGAGGTAGTGGCAGGTAATTGTTTCCTGTATGGTTATTTTGCATATGTATTGATAGATACTAATGCATTCCATACGATTATCTTTGAATGAATTGCATTGATATATGCGTTGTCTATTGAGTATCATCTGCTGTAGTATTGATCTCTTGTTTGTTGGAGAGAGGTTTTGTATCAGTGACATCTGTTAGATCTTGTATGCTACAGTATGACAGATATGAGATTGAGTTAGATTATATTGTACTGGGTTGTCTGATTTCGATTTTATTATCGGTACTGATATGTTGACCAAGTACAAAGCTACCGTTGATTTTTCCCAAAGATTGAAAGATTCAGATAGATATGATTGATGAACGGAAATTACGGCAATGATTCTAGCTTTAGAATTCCTTGGATATGAACGATGTTGAGGACTCGATTATTACGGAAAGGAACAGAGGGATTCCTTATGTTTTCAGTTGATTTACTGAAATCGAGCCTATCATTGGCTGATTTGCCAGTGGTATAGAAAATTGCTGATGTTTTCTCAGATGGGATTTCAGAATTGCTTCCAGTCAGAGAGATAGATTTCAGCATTGATTGCGTACCAGGTACAGTTCTTATTTTTGAAATACTGGACAGATAGTACTGATTGAATTGAAAGACTTGAAAGACCAGTTAAAAGATTTCTAGCCGAGAGTTACATCTGATTGAGTGTTTCTATTTGGGATGCCCCAACTATGTTTGTGGGTTGATGAACCCTGTGTTCAGAAGTATTCTGATGATTTTATGCTCGTTTTTTTCTATGATTATTTCATCTATGATATCCTGAGATATTTGAAGCATATGACTGATCAGATCGAACATTTGAAAATTGTATTGAATATTCTGAGAATTGAAATGTTGTAAACATAAACTGTTGAGATGTGAATCTTGGCCGAGATAGATTGTATTCGGAATATGTTAGATCCGAAGATAGTATATCGGTTGATCTTAGCACAGTTGAAGTCGTGATCAGTTGGCTGAGACCGATAGCATTGTCAGAAATTACAATTTTATGAGTTTAGCAGATCAGTATCGATGAATGGTGTTTTGAATCTGATTGAAAATGCTGTTGTTCTGAATCCGTGTTTGAAACAGTTATGAATCCGTGTTTGAAACAGATAGTAAAAAGTGGAGAATTTATATGGTACAGTCTGAACCAATCCTTGTAAGTCTGCAATTCCTCAGGAGTGCAAGCTAGTCGGAGCCTCAACAAGGGGCCACTAAGTAAGTGTATATGCTATCCTTTCCGAATTCAAGATGATTTTTAGGTTTCTTAGCCAATTGAGGTAATTAGGTCCGGTTAATACGTGTTTTTCGAGTATTGCAGACAGTGGATTGCGAATTGAAGGCATTGTCAAAATTGTACTGAAAAGTAAAATAGATAAATGTTAATGTCTATTTTAAAATATTTAGTAAGATATAAAGTATGGACTTTTATGTAACGTCAAGAAAATTTAAAGATCCTACGCGAACCACATACATGCAATTATTAAATTCTTTGTGTATTTTATTTAAATGTTTTAATTGCATAAATTAATTGTTTGGTGCATATTTGCATGTTTAAAATATATTTTTCTACATGCTTGCATTAAAATTTATTTTTATAGGATATTCCAGTTGCGATCAAGGAACGGAGGCCGAAGGCTGAAAAATAGAAAATGTTTTTATTGGTTATTTGTTTTTAATTATTTAAATTAAGGGCGATGATTTTTTTTTATTTTTGAAAATATGAGGTTTTGAGGTGATTTTATATGCCGGGACGAAAATTTTATCGGTGTTGGTTTTTCAACAAAAATGCAAATGTTTTGGCAACCCGACTAATAAATTCACAAACTTCTTTGAACAAAACTATTTTTAAAATTCTAATTAAGCACTAATGGGCCTAATTTATCTACTTAATGGGCCTAAGCCTAATTAGTGATTAATTAGACTATAAAATATGTTAACCCCACCCTTAACCCTACATACTCACGGCCACACACCCATAATCAGATTCAAACTCTTTCAAAACAAGGTACACGAGACACAAACACAATAATTTGAAGAAAATTCGAAGAAGCTTCAAGGGTTCCAAGCCAAGGTCCCGTCGTCACCGTTCTTCGCAATCGTCAACGTAAATTCGTGCGTAAAATACGCAAAGGCTCGCCATTTTCTCCTTTTACTCATCATCACACCATAATATGTTTTTATGCATGAAAAAGTATGGAAAACAAGGGTCACTTTGAATTATTTTCGGTTTTATGGCATAGGTCAATCTTTTGGCTTGTATTTTCCTTCAAAAATCATGTTTTGTATGTGTTAAAGGGCTGCCATGATTTAGGTTATAATCACACATTGTTTTACATGGGTTTGAAAGCCTAGAACACACACACAATCACAGCAAACAAGAAACATGCAAGCTGGAACCAATTCTGGCATATATGGATTACATGGTTCGGTGTTCATGGGATAATGGCTTAGCCTGGGTTCGGTTGGGGCCAGGACCGAGCTAAGACCATGCGTGAGTCAAGGTTAGAGTCATAGCCATGCTATAACTCGAGTTAAGTGGGCTGGGAGGAGTCCTAGCAAGCTAGGACTCACACCCGAGAAGCTTTAGGGGTGCTGGTGTGTGTGGAGCTTGCGCATGGAGTGTTGGCTCGGCCAGGGGGCACTGGGCTGGGCTAGGCTAGGTCCTTAAGGTCCTAAGATGATGGGCATGGGTGGGAACAGGGTTTGGGACAGCTGGGTTGGCTGCTGGTTCGAGGAACGAGAGGAAGGTGCATGGCAGCAAGGGTGTGCGTGAGGTTGCTGTCAAGCTTCAGAGGTTCGCTGCTCGGGTTTAGGGGCTTGGGCTGATCTGGACATGGTTCAGGGAAGGGTATGGTCATGAGGGGTCAGTGGTTAGATGGCTTGATGAGTCCTAGGCAACTAGGAAACCTAATACACCTAGGACACTAACACACGCACACAAGCATGCAAACGGGTCTTCTGTCGAGCAAGTTTTTGAGCGGGCCAGGGCTGTTTTTTCGGACTAGGATTGGTCAGTAGGGTCCCTAGGTGGGTTATCTTGGGTTTGGCGCGAGGTGGCTTGAGCATGGCTCGAGTAAATTGGGAGATGGCTCGGTGTGTTCAATAAAGGGTCAAAAACAAAATTAATAAAGATGAAATTGAATCCATGAGTCCATGAGTGTGGCTCATGACATGGAAGGGTAGAATAAATAATAAAAATGCTATTTTTAAAATTTGGGATCAAAATAACGAGTTTTGGATTTATCCGGAATTTTATCGCCGCACGAAACGCTAATTAACGAATTAATTGAAACGCCTAGTTTTTGCTTTATAAAATTATGAAAAATTTTATTTAAGCTTAAATAATTATTAAAAGCCTAATTTTTTAATTTGAGAATTTTATATAATGTTTTGGTTTATTTCGAGATTAAAACGCGGTAATACGTCTTATTTAAAGAATAAATTAAAAGTCCTCTATTTATGCTAAATAAAAATATGAGAAAATTCATGTAAGCTTAAATATTTAATTGGGACATGTTAGAGACAACAGAATTAAGAAATAGTCAAAAAACGGGAAATTTTACGTCTAGGGGTAAAACGGTCTTTTTACACCTAAAAATTAGTAAACGTCATGGCAGTGTCCTTAATGATATTTAATATGCTAATATGATTATTTTCAATGATTATGGATGTTTATGAATTTTTATATGTTAAATCATGATTTTTAAATGTTAATAGATTTTTATGGATTAATTATTGAGAATTTAAAAGAAATGTTGCATGCTTGGTTTCAAAAATAAAAACGATACGTATATGCATGATTTTTATTAAGTGATGATAATATGTTGAAGGACGTGAAGAGATTGTGACTAATACGATGATATGTTGGAGATATCGTGAGGGTTATGGTCCCAGTGGGAGCCCGACGATCATATTTTCTTGGATACGGATATGAACACGTTTACGATGATATGTTAATACGTAAGGCAAAGGTACCGGTGAGAGTATCGCTGGTGTGTCCGCCGCCCAGTACTGTGGTTACATGTAGATGGATCTATCGCCCAACACGTATACGAACACGAAAGTCACAATCACGATCTGAATTCAACAAACACGAATATGAAAATTAACATGAATATGAATTCGAATATGAATATGAATATGTTAATATGAATATGAATATGTTGATATGAAAATGAATATGTTGATATGAAAATGTTACAAAAATGTTTATGAAAATTTTACGGACATGTTTATGTTTAAAGTGATGCATCATTATGAAAATGTTTTTATTTAAAGTTGATGCATTATGAAAATGATTTTATTTAAAGTGTATGCATCATGAAAATGTTTATGAAATGGTTTTGGTTAAAGTTTATGCACCTTCATGAAAACGATATTTTAAGTACAAGTATTTTTCACTGTTGCATGTGATTTGTATATGTATTACTTGTTATCAAGATTATGGTATGTTGAGTCTTTAGACTCACTAGGTGTGATTGATGCAGGTGATTATGATAAAAATGTTATGGAGGTCTTGATGGTTGACTTTGCTGGACTGAAGGTGCACATAACCCGATGACCGACGCTAGTTTTCCACACTAGTTTATGATTTATGATTTTAAGTTATGTTAAAAATATTTTATGACTTTTATTCATGGTTATGAGGGGTTTTGAGAGGTTATAGTATGGGTTACACTTTTCAACATTTAATGCTTTTTAGGTTTGGTAGAACGATTAACGATTTCATTTTTGACTATTTCCGTTGGATTTTCAATTACTAGTTGATTTATGGTTTTAAAATGGCGCAAAATATTTTATTAAAATAGTTAAGTACTTGTGAGGGTTAGGCCAAGTTTTTTTTAAAAAAATTTTAGTACTTTTTAAGAAAACGATTAAGCAGATGTTTCATTTTACTTCATAAATTTTTGCTCCCACTGTTTTGACATTTTACTACCCTCTAGTGAAAACGGGAAACTTCTTTCCTCAGTAGGTATGTAAGGACCAATTAACAAATTATGATCCCGAATATTATCAGCCAATCATAATTCCCAAAAGGTAGTTTCCAATTGCATCTCCATGCAACCCTTTACATAAGCTTTTGTCTCACGTTTGATTAGGACCCAATAATATAACGTCGTTCATCTTTACGTGTCAAGCCTTATCCATCGATGTTGAACCTTAATGGACGGTCGCCATGAGTTCCCTCAATAATATGAGCCAAAATCATGGGAGTTCCACGTAGTTCACATCACCATGTCAATGGATGTCACAACTTTCCGGTGTTCAGGGCTCCCCCAATAATATGAGCTGAGCCCCGAGCACAGGTAGGGTTAATCATGCACCCATTGTCGATGGAAGACATGAAAATTATAAACATCTTTATAATTCCCCTTTTCGGGCTTGATATTAATTTTGAAACTTATTCAAAATGAGGTTTTTTTAATTTTGAAAGGTCTCATCATTAATTTTATTTAAAAGCTCGCCATGTTTGAACGTATGTTTGCCGGATTCATGCAACTTTGTTATTATCATAATAATAACGCACATATTCATTATTTATAACATATCACGCATATATTATAAACAGTAAACAAAAGAAGGATGATCAATCGCCCCAAAAACTAATGGCCCAGGTGAGCTAAGCACGGGCCTAGTTCCAATCTTAGGAAAATGCATGGGATGCAAATGCAACTTTTACATAAGCCTCCAATATTTACATGTCTTCGATCTTCATAATCATCAAAGCCACCATCTTCCAATCTTGATCTTCCACTATACTAATATTTACAAATAAATATCCATGACAAATAGGGATACATCTCATGGGGTGGGAACGGGCTATAAACCAAACCCACATATAAATTTATAATTATAACAATCATTCAACACAAAATATCCTAGCAAACACCTAGCAAATTGGGCTTGGGATTTTGATCATTCTTCATGCATAATATCACATATCATACACCATCAATTAATTATCACAATAATCAATTGATCTAATATTATATATCTTGATCCAATCACTAATCACCACGATTATAAGCTAAATCAAAAAAGTAAACAAAATCCTTTGTTTACTTTCTAAATAATTTATTTATATTCGAATTTCTTGAAAATCACAATTTACTATAAATAATTAAAGTCCAACTTCAATTATTTATTTTATGAGAAAATATATACAAATTTTGTGGATTTAAACTTAATTTCCCATAAAGTCATTTTTCACCAAAAATATTTTGGCCCATTTAAATTCACAAATTGTGTTAGCCATCTAATGGCCCAACAACTCAAGGCCCATGACACTATGATATTCCAAAAAAATTTTGAAAATCCTAGTCGTCATCGCCGTCGCTGGATTCCGGCCAACATGCACAAATTTTTTTTATTTTTTTTTAATTTAAAGCCGTTTTGGGCAGCCCAAGCTGTCCGAAATGGGCAGCAACTCGCTGCCCAAAATACCCCCAAAAACGGGCCTTCGATTTGTTGTTTTGATTGTCTCATGCGGTTAGAAATTGACCTAAATATAATATCATGTATTTGCTACACTAAAATTGTAATCATAGCTCTTGGTACCACTTGAAAGGGATCGACTACGGTTCTCGGTTTTACAACGGAAGTTTTGAAAAAATGTTTTTCAACAAGGAAACAAAATCGAGCACCTCACTAGTGTGTAGCAAATAATAAAAACAAACATGTCATACATAGAGAGTTTAAGAAATATACCTATCAATCTCTTAAGATTGATGATGGCTCCAACCAAGTTGTAAACAACTTTGGCTCTAGATAGGTAGACAAATCTACAAGCCTCCTTTGAGCACTCCTTGCACAAAATCAAGCCCACCACCAACAAGCTAAATCCATTTTACACTTGCACTAGAAAATGTAAGGCATTTTTCTTTGAGAAAACTAAGCTTTCCTCAAAAAATTGAAGAAGCAAAAAAAAGAAAAAATTGAGGGCAAATTTCGACCAAAAAGCTTTAGGAGAGAAGGGGAGGAATTTTTCTTGGTGCTTGAAAAAGTGATAAAGTGCATAAGCATGTCATGCATTGTTTAATGAAACAGTTGCCTCCAACCCTTCACCTTCCTTGAATGCTTTTTTTACTTCGGCTTGTAACAATTAAAAGGCCCATGGAGTTTTATTTAAATGTCTCAAACACATTTGAGATCATTTAAACTTTACTTGATTTTACTCAAGCCAACTAGTTTAATAATTATTTCTAATTGGGCTCTACAGATGTTGTTTAAATAATTCAACCCTTGAATTAATTTAATTATTTGGACTCTACTAGGTCCACTAGTGTTTAATTAATTCAACACTTGAATTAATTTAATTTAGTCCATAATAATGTTTATGAAAATCACAATTTTCAAATACATTATTTGTTTGACCAACTTTTAATTTAGGAACACTTTCTCAAATTAAAAGTCTCATTCCCCTCATAGAAGTCGTACTTCTAATTTTCCTTGTGCTTATGAACTCCTTTATAAGCCGTTCAAAACATTGAACTATTTTTTCTTCTCAACGGGATCTAGAAAGTTAGCACTTGTGTGGCCCTCAATGGTTCATTGATACAACTGGCCGTGGGTTGACATCTTAATGTGATTCGGGACTAAACATGTCCTTATATGAGCATACCTCAATTGCTCCATTCTTAATTATCAACTCCTTGATAATAAGAACGTCAGAACTCAAGTCTGATAGTAACCAACCAATCATGTTAAACGTCTAGCAGCATCGCTTACATGATTCCCTAGGTATCAAATGATAGTACCTGCAAGAACGATTCAATTATAGCTAGCGTACAGTACGGTCCTTTCATCTCATATATCCCGACCGATTCGACAAATATTGGTATATCGAGAGCTGTCAAAGAATCGATACTATATGTTATGTCGTAGTTGCATCGATGGTGTAATCTATGAAACCCCTTTCATAATTACCACCATACTCTGATCAGATATTTCATACTACATATACATGAGATCACGTAGGATATCCATATCCGAAGGTAAGCGGTGAATCCCCGACTACAATGCATCGACTCCTATATGTTTCCACAAAACACTCAACCTTGCCACCTGATGACCCCATGAGAGTCGATAAATAAGTCAAAGTGCAATGCTAGCATATAGAGTCTCAATGTTGTCCCGGGTCATAAGGACTAATCGTGTACAACCATAAACTAGGATGTTTCCACTCGATAAGTGAGAACCACTTGGAAAGTCCTTTATGGAGGGTTGTTCAGCGCACTCTACAAGGAGCACCTATCTGCATGTTCGGACATCACAATGTCTCCTACCAATGAAACATGGTACTCACATCGTAGATACAAGTCTCGAACTTGAGCGGCCTATATTCTTCTTAGCGGCGGCTGAATCGACTAGGAACTGTTTAGAATATACAGTATTGCAAATATGAGTTTCATGATACTCATCATATGAGTATCTCATATTCTTTCTGCTATTCGTATATTAAGGACTTTATCTATGCAACTAGCATGGGTATACAGATAAAGATATGCCAAAACAATAATTTTAAATATTATTAAAATAAAGATTGTTTATACATAGAGTTTCAACACGAATCCTCGGCCAACAATTGGCTCGACGGACACCTACTCTAACATACACGGGCACTAGCATTCATATTAGGTGGAGGCTGTGGAATCTCCTCCTCATGTCTATCCTCGTCATTACTACGTAAAATCCTTTTAGAAGGCATCTCTGGAGCCGTCCAAACCACATGACCAACTTGCATTTAACATTTTAAATGGAGCATGAAACTCCATTTATATCATGTATCAAAAAAGCATTTAAAAGAATTTTAGCAAATAAAATATAAGGCAGTAAAAAGTCACATACTTGAGGCATGACTTCTTGAGCTTCTTGGAGTAGGAGTACATAACCCTTTGGGGATTCTTGGCTCTGATACCAACTTAAACGTCCTCTACTAATTTTTTTTTATAAATCATAAAATAGAAAATTACTAATTAAAATAACTTAACATTTCTATAAATCATAATAATTTATTATTTGAAATCTCAAGTTTTTAAAAATCCATAAATCGCCGACTAACCAAAAATCCTACATCGACCTTTTAAAAAGATCAATTAACATCAAAATAAAGCATAAAAATATCTACTAAATTCTTTAACAATAATCTTTTAAATCTTTTATCTATCAAGCTAATGCAAAAAATAAATTTCCATCGAGAGTGTACTGCCGCACTCGATCAATTCAAGTGTCAGCGCCTCCCTCAATATCATCAACTCTTGCAACATTCAAACCTAGTGAGTCTAATGACTAAGTACGTTCTGAAAATGAGTAGCAAATAATACATATACAATCATAAGCATTAAAAATAATACTTTTATTAAAAATAGCTTTAAGCGTAAAGAAATCATGAATCGTAAAACCATAAAATCGTAAAACTTTGCATCCTTTATCATTTTTGGTGAAGTTTGATCCTTAAAAGTGACTAGTCTTTTATACTCTGGTTGACTGATCAGTCTTCAGCTCCATATACGCATGGGGACGGGCACTAGGCACTGTCATTGAAATACGATTGTCGGTATCCCTCTGGGGTCTTTTCCCGTGAACGGGCTCCTTCCGGGGCTTTCTCCCTCACGACATTCTCATAAAATTGTAAGTTCATAATTCTTTCTTAAAACGGATCCCCCAACATATCCTCTATCCTTTGTCACAGTAAATTCAAAACCCTCAAAATATTTTTCTTTTTATTTTAAGGCATAAAATATAACGACTTTCCAAAAATAGCATTTTAATAGTAAAAATTGCACAGCTTTATTATAAATCAGAACATATCATATATTCAACGAATTCATCATATTATATCATTAACATGCATTATGTTCCTTCGGGACGCTGCCAAATCTTTTAGTATTATCCAAGTGAAAAATGATTGTTTTGCCCCTAGACATATAATTTCATGATTTTGACTTTTTCTTACATTTATAGACTCTAAACCATCCTAAATAATAATTTAAGCTTAAATTAAATTCAAGATATTTTTATTTAGCTTAAATTCGAGGCTTTCGATTTAATTCCTTAATTACTCATTCGTGAAGCGTTAAATCCCAGAATTAATTCAAAATTTAATATTTTCTTTCCAAATTTTAAACAAAGACTTTTTATTACCTAAACTACCCTTGTGAGCCACGAGCCACTCCCATGGACCCACGATTCACGCCCTTTTCTATTAAACTCAATTTTCGAACCCATGCTCAAAACCACTGATCCATCTCTCAATTTTATTGAACCATGCCCAAGCCACCCCGAGCCAAACTTTGACCAATCCAATTAGGGACCTACTGACCAGCCCCGACCCCTGTAACCAGCCCTTACTCACACGCGAGCCCTGCATGTCAGACCCTTTGCTGCGCGGTAATCTCATTCACTCCCTAGGACTCCTACTCGGTTTAGGACTCATGTGAATACTTAACCCTCGACTCCATGACCCCAAGACCTTCCTTGACCACGCTCAGATCAAACCAAACCTAGCCCAAGACCCTGAACCAACGCCCCGTGCCCTGCCTCAGAAAACAAGCTGCGCGACCCACATTCTACGCTTAAGAGTCCCACTTCGCGTGGGACTCTTTGCACAAGCCACCACCGTGCCCTAGTCTACCTGACCCTCTTTGGCCCCTCCCTGTGACTTCGCCTGAACCACCTAGCCTAGCTCCCAAGCCTCCCCGCTGCAGCACCTTGGCAGCGACGTATCCATGCATGGGAAGAGTCCATGCGATCATGGACTATTCCCTAACAACTAGAAACGGCTAGGACCATACCAAACCCTAGTACACTACCTTGGCTGAGCCCCAACGAGCCCTGGCCGAGCCCCATTTGACCAAGCTCATAGTCGCACCACTTTTTTTTGTAGATGCATGTGTGTGGCTCCCTAGAGTACCCTGGGCGATTTTCCCCTTCCCATCTTCAATTCCAGCATGTAAATTAGACATTCAAGACTATTTTTCCGTCCCTAAAACATCTCTTAAAGGCACCATATCCTTAGGAATTACAACGTTTAACAAAAAAGCGTAAAATCTTAATGTATTTGAAAATAATCGTTCTATCGTAAATATAATCGAACACAAGTATTTTTCATGCAAAAATAATAAAAACATGCATATTATGATTTGAATGATGTGTCAAAGGGTTTATAAAACGTGCTTTTGCGTTTAAAATGCTAGAATATTCAATCGTTGGCGAGGGGCGCGAAGCTGAACGGACGGCGATGAAGAACCCTAGCTTTCTTCTCCTCCTTAATTTCGAATTTTTGTGTGTGTTGTGTGTGTGGGGTGGCTGATATGAGGTGTTTAGGAGCTAGGCTTTTAACTTTTACAGATTTAATTTACATGATAATGAGCTTTGGTTTTGGGCTTTCAAGTATAGGAGCAATTGACATACGCAATTAAGTTAAATCTTTCCCAATAACTCTTATTTAATTGTAAAATAAAAGTTTATGAAAATTATTTTCCAACCATAATATTTTTGATCTTTTAAAAACTGCTCGTTTACCCAAAACCGACTTCCCCGGTAAAATCAAGCTTGTCTCGTAAAATAATTCGAACTCCAACAGTTTTATAAAAATTTAATCATTTTTAATCATCTTAAGAAGTCTTAAAAATATTTAATGAAAAATATTTATTCTTATTTTGGTCGTCTCAGGTCTCCTTTCCCTAGCCAATTATTGAATATTCGGGTAAAATCCTTCAATTTTATGAAATCATGTCGTATAATCATTTAATCATGCAATCATACCTTTAACCATATAAATGCATCAAATAATCATTTAAAACCAATTAAACAACACAATTAACCAATTCAAATAATTTGCATGCATGCGGTTTATGTGGACTAACTTTTTGGGCGTTACAGAGAATATTACTATGGATTTCGTGGTAGGATTGCCAATGAAATGTCTACTTATTTAAAAATGCGGAAATATTTTTTTTTTAATAAAGCTCAAATTTTAAAAATAGGCTTTCGAATATTTTGCATGCATGCAGTCTTACTTAAAATATAATTTAAAAATAATCATAGTATTTGCCAATAAAAATATAATGGAACATAATAAAGTAAAAATCCTAACATCCAACAGAGAAATAAATCTGCGTACACAAAAACTCAAATCCTCTCAATCTCATTAAATCATAAATGTGCGGAAACATGCGGTCCTCGGGTCGTGTCGTCCCACCAGGCCTGCCTGCTCAGAGTTCGGCACTTTCAGTCCACTCGATATCATGCTCACCTGCATCACACACACCTAGTGAGTCTGAGGACTCAACACACTTGTACAAGAAATAACAAGTACATATACATAGCACACAGCAGTGAAAATATCATGTAATCAACATACCTTTCATGAACTTTAAAAGCGTAATGTAAACGTGTCGTATGAATTTCGTGACATTTCAAAACAGCTCATCATTAATCGTCATTCATCGTTCAACATTCATCATTTCCTTTAGTGAATTCAGTTCATTAGTAGTGACTACTGTACGTCATTCATCATTTACGATGGATCCATGATACATAGAACCGCGGTACCCGGCGGCTGTAGGACATCAGTGACAGTGTTACCCATCCACTGTGCCGAGGCCTCATCATCATCATTTACATATACGTCTTAAGCATTTATATATACTTCGATAGACACAACTAATTCCCATAATTCAAAACATCATCATTTTCACCACTTACCAAAATTATGCACATTCGTAAATTTTCTTAAAATCAAGCAAGCAACGTATATTTCAGAAATTCATAAATATCGTGATCATGATGCATAAACATTTAAAAACATGATAAAATGTGCTCAGGGCGCTGTCAGGACTAAAATCTCACCCCAGGTGCAAAATGACCATTTTGCCCTTGGAAAAACAAAAATTACAGTTTCACCCCTGGGCCTCTAAATTTCGACCCGATACATATCAAACTCCTTAAAATGTCCCAAAAAATATTTAAAAGTATTTATTAGACGTAAACTCGAATATGTTTCAAAACTTAATCGAATCGTTTTAAAACTTGGACCATAGCCCCGGTTTTAACCCGAATCGACTCGAAACTTAACCAAACTTATCCCAACTTTTTACCACACCTTATAAACATTTAAAAGATCCTAAAAACCTCAAGCCAGTCCCTTAGACATTAGAACAATTCCCTGAACGGCTGTTGGAAATTCCAGCAAGTCACCAACCGAAACCCTATTGCGCCGAACTCGCATTTTAACCTTCCTAGACCGAACCATCGTGGACCAATCACGATTATGCTTTCTCTTGACCACCCTAGGACTCCTCTGGACCCAATGAACTCAAGGCCTCAGCCCCATGTATCCTACACACTGAAGACGCACACTAGGAATCCAAATCACCCCAACCGCAATCTCCCTTGCACTAAGCTCACTCGTGCTGCCCTAGAGGCCAGACCAGCGATGTTAGGGCCCTCCAAGGTCATGGTTTGGACACATCAGAGATAGGTCCAAGGCCTGAAATCATCCCCTCACCGTCGACTTTCATCCCACTGCCCCCCGACGCCACCCAAGAAGCCATCGATCCCGACGCTTCCTCACACCCTCGGCCACCTACGACTCCAGCAACTATCCCACTAGAATCCTAGATGTAAATGACCCCTTAACAGAACGATCTTGCAGCCCCCTTACACAAAATACAAGAAAAACGTGAGTATAATACAATACAATGCAAGATTCATGTCAAGTTGAAGCAAAAACACCATCACATGAAAGATCTTTAAATCATTGAACACACACAATAATTCCAGCATATAATGGCGTGTATGAAGAGAAAATGTGAGGTACAAGCATGCCATGATGTAATTTACGCAAGAAGATCGAAGAAACGAACGTCGGGGAATTGCCGAAGGAACTTTTCTTGAAGAAATAAGCTTGGCCGAAGCCTTACTGCTATTTTCCTCTGAAAGTGACAAAGGGAAGGCTGCTGGAGGGGAGTGTTGTCGGCTGATGAGAGTGGTTTAGGTTTAGGGATTCTTAGGAAATAATTAAATAGTTAATTACGAGATAATGAGCTTTGAATTGTTATTTAAAAATTTTTAAAAAGTCTTGAGCCCACCAAGCTTAAAAATAGGCCCATCAAGCCCAAACACTGTAACGTCCGAAAAACCAACATACGTAAACCACATGCATGCAAAATTATTTTAATTGTTTAATTGTTTTATTTAATTGTTTTAAATGGTTGCATGATATTTATTATATTATTAAATGTATAATTGCATGATTAAATGATTATATGACATGATTAATGAAATTTAATAGGCAGGGGAAAGGAGACCTGGGACGACCAAGACAAAAATATTTATTTTTCATTAAATAATAGAAAGACTTCCTAATATGATTAAAAATGATTTAATTTTCTAAAAATGTTGGAGTTCGAATTATATTACAAGTCAAGCTCGATTTTTTCCGGGAAGCCGGTTTTAAGCAAACAAAAAGTTTTAAAAGATAAAAAATATTATTTTATGGAAACTTATTTTATAAAATTTTATTATTTAATTAAATAAGTGTTATTGGGCCAAATTTAATTAATTTTAGTAGCCCAGTTACCCTTAAACTTGCAAGCCCAAAACCAAAGTCCATTAATAAGTTAATTAAATTATAAATAACCAAACCTAGGTCATTTAACACCACAATTCCACACCATATCAGCCATAACACACCACCTACACAAACATCAGAATTTTCGAAAAATAGAAGGAAGAAAAAGGCTTGTGTTCTTTGTCGTCCTGTCGTCCAACGTCGCACCCTCGCCGAAGATCGTATATTCGAGCGTTATAAACGCAAAGACACGTTTCTTAAACTCTTTTAAACATCATACAAACCATAATATGTGTGTGTTTATTGATTATGCATGAAATAAATTGGGGTTTGATTATTTTACGGTATGATAAGTATTTTAACATTTTTACAATTTTACGCTTGTTTTAAAAGAATCGTTATGAACCAAACAGAAACGTTGCCAAAACATGATAAAATAGGATTGAATATGAACAAAACATGATAATTATTTAGGAGAAAACAAGATGGAACCGTGGGCAAGGAACCAAAAAAAGGGCCGTAGGTTTTGTTTGATATTTCATGGTGCAAGGCTCGGTTGATTGTGCATGGGGCAAGAGGGCTCAACCAGGTCTGGTGTTTGGGTCCTACGAGTCATGGTTAGGTCCTAGGGAGAGTCCTATGAGGACTAGGGCTCGAGTCATGGGCTGGGAAAGAGTCCACGTGAAGTGGGACTCTCCCCCATGCGCTGTGCACTGCTGGGCTTTGGGAGAGGGCTGCAGCGGGGCTAAGGGAGAGCTGGGTAGGTCCATCGGGGTCCAAGGGAGATGGACAGTGGTCGGGCTAGGGGCTGGAGCGGCTAGGCTGGTGGCTGGCTCGAGCGAAGCATGGGATCGTGAAAGCAAGTGCGCGCAGTTGCTGTCATGGTGCAGGGCTTCGGGTGCACGGTCAGGGGCTTGGGCTGGTCTAGGCTGGGTCTGGGCGTGGTCTATTGATGGTCAGGGTCAGGTGGGCTCGGTGGTTGCTCGGCTGAAAGAGCCCTTGATAGCTAGGAGTCTTGGGCGAAGTTGGCAGCATGTGCGCAGGTGTTGGGTTAGTTTCCAGGCGAACTTGAGAGAGTCAGTGTTGGTCAGTAGGGTGCCTAGGTGGGTTGGCTAGAGTTTGGCTCGAGATGGCTCGGGAGTGGCTTGAGTAAATTGGGAGATGGCTCGGGTGGTTCGATAAGGTGTCAATTTCGAATTTAATTAGACAAAAATTAGAACCATGGGTCCACGAGGGTGATTCATGGCTCCCAATGGTAGAATAAATTATAAAAATGTTATGTTAAAAATTTGGGATCGAAATAATGAGTTTTGGATTTATCCGGGATTTAATCGCTGCACGAAACTTTAATAAAAAAATTAAAGAAACGCATAGTTTTAAGCTTTATTAAATTATGAAAAATTATATTTAAGCTTAAATAATTATTTAGAATAAACTCATTTCATTAAAAGTTAGAAAAAGATAAATTCGAAAATTTTTACATCCAGAGGCAAAACGGTAATTTTATATTTAAGAAAATACGTAAAAACTTGGCAGCGTCCCGAAGGATCATAACGCATGTTAAATGATATTTTATGATTTAAAATGATGATTTTTATGTTAACATGTTATTTTATGATTTATGATAAAGCTGTGCAATTTTTACTGTCTAAAATGCTATTTTTGGAAAGTTATGCTATTTTTGGATATTTTAAAGAGAAAAAAAAATATTTTGAGGGATGTGAATTGACTGTGACATATGATATATGATTTGTGGGGAATCCGTTTATGTTGAGGACGGTGAACTTACAATTTTATGGGGATGTCGTGAGGGGAAAAGGCCCAGAGGGAATCCATTTACGAGAAAAGGTCCCCGAGGGAACCCATTTATGGGAAAAGGCCCAAGAGAGAACCTGTCTATGTGAAAAGGCCCCGAGGGACCACAACAATCATATTTCCATAGTGAAGCCTAGTGCACTACTCCATGGACCATGTGGAGCTGAAGACTGATTAGTCGACCGAGGATAAAAGCTAGTCACTTTCAAAGATCAAACTTCACCCAAAATGATATATAATTGAAAGTTTTATTATTAAAATGATTTTATGATATATTATTTATGATGATGATTAAAGCTATTTTTAAATGATTTTTAAAATAATTTATTTATGCTCCAAGCTTATTTTTAAATGATTTTATTATTTATGATTCAATTATGCTTAAATGATTTTTAAATGATTTATTTATTCTTAAAGCTATTTTTAAATGGTTTATTTATGTTTAAAAGATTATTTTAAACAAAAATATGATTTTAATGCATGTGATGGTATATATAGTATTTGCTATCCATGTTTAGAATGTACTGAGTCATTAGACTCACTAGGTTTGTATGATGCAGGATTTGATGATTTATGGGAGGTGCTGACATTTGAGTGGATCGAGTGCAGCAGTACACACCCGAGAGCCTTTATGTTTCCGCATTAGCTAGATAGATTAAAGATTTAAATATTATGTTAATAATTTTTATTAGAGATATTTATTATGCTTTATTTTATTGTTAGTTGATCTTCTAAAGGTCGATTTACACTCTCTCATAAAATATTTCGTTTAGGTAAGTTTTTGAAAATATTGCTCGAGTTCTCAAAAAGTCCACCGATTCGATAAATTTCTTAAACCGAATAAAAATATGCTCTGACGGGTAAAAATACCCAACAAAGCCAATTTCTTGAAGAATACATTTAAAACACCTTATATTAATTAATAAAAATAAATCATGTAATTAAAATAATTTTCCTGATAATTCCCCGGTCTCCATTCCTCGCTCGAGCGCGAAGTACAACTTAAAAAAATCCGAATGCATGGACTTTTAAAATATCATGAAATAAATCCTATCATGCAATAATTATGCATAAAATGTATAAAAATAATTAGACACATAATTTAAATAAACCTTAGATTGCATGTATTCAGGTTACGTGAGATTACTGGACTTTACAACTTTCTCCCCCTTAATTAAAATTTCGTCCTCGAAATTTAGCACGTAGCGAATAACTATGGGTAGTGACTCCTCATCTCGGTCTCTGTCTCCCAAGTAGCCTCCTCCTCGGAATGATTAAGCCACTTGACCTTGACCATCTGGATCACCTTGTTCTGGAGCCTCTTCTCCTGCCTGTCTAGTATCTTAGTAGGTTTCTCCTCGAATGACAGGTGTGGTGTCAGCTGAAGTGGCTCATAGTTCTGCACATGCAAGGATTTCACATGTACTTCCGCTGCATGAAGATGTGGAACATATTATGAACTCCCGCCAGATTCGGTGGTAACGCAACTCCGTAGGCAAATGTCCCAACTCTCTCTAGGATCTCAAATGGCCCGATGAATCTAGGGCTAAGCTTGCCCTTCTTCCCGAACCACATCACACCCTTCATCGGTGCGAACTTCACAAAAACATGATCCCCTTATGCAAACTCAAGATCTCGCCGCCTCTGATCTGCATAACTCTTCTAGCGGCTCTGAGCGGTCTTCATTCTGTCTCGAATCCCGACCACTAACTCAGCTGTCTTCAGGAAAATATCTGGACCCAACTCTGCTGCTCTCCCACCTCATCCCAATAAACTGGCGACCAACAATTCCTACCGTACAGTGCCTCGTATGGAGCCATACCTATCGATGCCTGATAACTGTTGTTGTATGAGAACTTCACAAGCGGTAACTTTGGCTCCCAGCTGCCCTAGAAGTCGATAATGGAAACTCGGAGTAGGTCCTCCGGAATTTGAATCTCCCTCTCTGACTGTCCGTCTGTCTGAGGATGAAAAGCAGTACTGAACAGTAACTTATTGCCCAACGCCTGATGCATACTCTTCCAGAATCTAGACGTAAACCTCGGATCCCTGTCAGACACGATGGACACTGGAATCCCGTGCAGTCTGACTATCTGACTGATGTACAGCTGTGCGTACTGAGTCATGGTGAAAGTCTTCCAGATCAGTAGAAAATGAGCTGATTTAGTAAGCCGATCAACAATCACCCAGATGGCATTAAACCCTCCAATAGTCTTCGGAAGCCCCGTCACAAAATCCATGGTGATGTTCTCTATTTCCAATCCTGAATAGGGAGTGGTCTCAGCTTCCCTGCAGGTCTCTGATTCTTTGCCTTGACCTGCTGACAAGTCAAACACTCAGAAACGAACGCAGAATATCTCGCTTCAAGCCTAACCACCAATAAAGAGTCTGAAGGTCTTTATACATCTTCGTACTCGGTGAATGGATGGAGTACGGGGTGATATGGGCCTCGCTCAAGATATCTGCTCTCAGGAAATCACTATCAAGAACCCATAGACGGTCTCTATATCTGAATATGCCGTCCACAACTGCATACAGTCTCTGGCCCTTAGCCTCGTCCCTCTGTCTCCACTTCTGCAGTTGCTCATCAGAAGTCTTCCATGCCCGGATTCTGTCTCTCATTGTCGGTTGTACTGTCAGAGTAGCAAGATTCGGTGCATCGCCTCTGGCATAAACTTCAATCTCAAATATCTGAATCTCCGCCTGCAAATGTATCTGTACCGACAAATGAGCAATCACTGTGTGCTTCCTGCTTAGAGCATCTGCAACCACATTAGCCTTACCCGGATGGTAGCTAATGTCACTATCGTAATCCTTCACTAGCTCTAGCCATCTCCTTTGCCTAATATTAAACTCTTTCTGTGTGAAGAAGTGTTTAAGGCTCTTGTGATCAGTAAAAATCATGCACTTCTCCCCATACAGATAGTGTCTCCAAATCTTCAGAGCAAACACCACTGCTGCTAGCTCGAGGTCATGAGTCGGATAATTCTTCTCATGAATCTTCATTCGTCTGGACGCGTAGGCTATTACTCTGTCATGCTTCATCAAAACCGCGCCCAAACCGAGCTTCGATGCGTCTGTATATACCACAAACTCTCCCTGCCCTCAATGTATAGTTAGAACTGGTGCGGTGGTAAATGCCTTCTTCAACCTGTCAAAGCTCTCCTGGCACTCGGATCCCCATAAAAACTTGGCATTCTTCTTTTTCAGGGCGGTCAAAGGAACCGCAATAGAAGAGAAGCCCTGGTTGAACTTCCTGTAGTAACCTGTCAATCCCAAGAAACTACGGATCTCTGTCATGCTTTTAGGCACTGGCCAATCTCTGACTGCCTCGACCTTACCGGGGTCGACCTCTATGCCATCCTGAGATGCAATCTGGCCCAAGAATGCCACCTTGTCAAGCCAGAAGTCACATTTACTGAACGTGGCATACAACTGCCTATCCTGTAGAGTCTACAGTACTGTCCTCAGGTGCTGACTATGTTCATCTCTGCTCCTCGAACAGATCAGGATATCGTCAATGAAAATTATGACAAACTGATCCAAGTAAGGCTGAAACACGTGAATCATGAGATCCATGAAGATCGCTGGCGCGTTCGTCAAACCAAAGGGCATCACCATGCCCATAATGCGTTCGAAAAGTTTTCTTATGCACGTCAGCCTCTCTCACCTTCAGCTGATGGTATCCGGATCGGAGGTCTATCTTCGAGAATATTGATGCTTCTTGAAGCTGGTCAAACAAATCCTCGATCCTTGGCAACAGTTACTTGTTCTTTACTGTAACTCTATTCAGCTTTCGTTAGTCAATGCACAGTCATATGCTGCCATCCTTCTTCTTGACAAACAGTACTGGCGCGTTCCATGGAGAAAGGCTATGCCGAATGAATCCCTTATCTAGCAAATCTTGTATCTATTCTTTCAGTTCTTTCATATCAGCAGGTGCCAGGGTAGGGTGCCTTAGATATCGGCACTGTCCCTGGCATGAGCTCAATAGAGAAGTCCACCTCTCTGTCGGGTGGAACGCCTGAAACATCGTCAGGGAAAACACTAGATGACTCACTGACTACATCCACATCCTCAAGCCTCTGCATGACTGGCTTTTTCACTTATACAATTCTGGCTAAGATTGCCTGGCAACCTCTCTTGATAAGCTTCCTCGCACCCATATAGGAAATGACGTGCAACAATTGCTGGTGTATGGCTGCCTAAAAAACAAATGGCCTACCACTGGGCGGTCGGACGAACACTGAAGTCTGTCGAAATTCTATGAATGCTCCATTCAACGAAAGCCAAATCATACCTAGAATGATGTCAAACTCCGATAACGTTAGCACTATCCAATCTGCCTGCACCGTATTCTTATGTAACCGAAGCTCCAATCTCTTCACTATCTGGGAAGTGAACATCTGATCCCCGGATGGGATTGATACTCTGTACCCTGAATCCACCGCTACTGGTTTGATTCCTAGTCGCTTGACGAAAAATTCGGATATAAACGAATGTGTAGCCCCTTAATCTAGCAATGCATGCGTGGCTACACTTGCAATATATATAGTCCTTGCCACAAAAGATACTATCAAATCTAATAGTGTTGAACTTAAGGAATTTCTCACTGGCAATTAACCCAAAATCCTCAAAAATTTCAACGATTTAACCCCTATTATTCTTCAAAAATTTCGAAGTTTAACCCTTAGAATTTCGAAAATTTCCAATTAGCCCTTCAAAGTTCTGAAATTGCACTTTGGTCCTTTATTTTTGGAAAATTTCCACATGACCCCTCTAAAAATTTTTGAAATTGTAATACGACCCTTCTTCATTTTCGAATTCTAATCCGAAAATTGAAAAGTCATCATTAAATCCTCAAAATTACAGAAGGTTCGAAAATAGTCCCCAAAATTTTGATGTCTAACAATTAGGTCCTCATATTAACGTTCGTTACACTTGGGTCCCTAAAATTCCTAAATCAAGCAATTAAATCCCTATGTCCAACTAGGTAGAGCATGCACCCTAATCTTACTATGTTTTCAATTTCAGCACTTAATTCCCATAATAATCACATCACTTAATGCAGTGAAAGCGGTAATCATATAAAAATTAAGCGTAAATGATACCGGTGATCAAATTAGTATCTGGATCCGCACCAGCCTCCTCGGCATGCATCACATAAGCTCGGCCAGTAGTCGAGCCCGTGTTCTTAGGGTAGTCCGCTGCTTTGTGACCCTCTTGCCTGCAAACGAAGCATATGTAGGTCCCCCACAAACACTCGCCAACATGGAACTTGTTCCACTGCGGACATGGCTGTTTGTCATCTGGCTTAGGCGCCCCTGTCGCCTGAGGAGGTCTCTGCTAGTGAGGTCTCCTAACCTGAACCTGGGGCTTATGCTGCCATTGCTGCTTAGGTGGCCCCGAATACTGTTTCTTCTACGGGTGGGAGTTTGAGTGAGTCTGATGCCGCTTCCTCTGCATCTTAAAGTATATGTCCTGCAGAGCTTGCTCTGCTTGAAAAGTGCAGGCGGTGTCCTCATCATAACCTGTCAGCCTCATCAGCATGACGTCCAGGCGAAGGGAGGGTCTTAGTCCATTTAAGAAATGCCTCAGCTTCTAGGCGGCATCTCTCGCTATCATGGGCACAAAATGTCAGCCCCTGTCAATCTTGTGGATAAACTCCGCCACAGACAAGTCCCCCTAGTGGAGACTCATAAACTCCCTCGTCAGGCGGCCCCTGACGTCAGCTGGAAAATACTTCTCAAAGAACATCTCCTTAAATCTGACCCAATTGAGAGTAACCACATACATTGCATGTGCAGCTCCCTCCCACCATAGGGACGCATCATCTCTCAGCATATAAATGGCGCACCTGGCCCGGTCGCCATCTCTCATCTGTTGGTACTCAAAATGCTGCTCCAGAGACCTAATCCATCCCTCTGCCACAAATGGATCGGTGGTACCCTCGAACTCCTTCGGGTTAAGCCGACAGAACTACTCATAAACATTAGTCTGTGGGCGGGGAGCCTGCTGAGCCTGCTCCATGAGCCTAGCGATCCCCTCAAATACTCGGGTAGTTAGGTCCCTTGGCGGTGGTGGTGGTGGTCCTCTGCCACCTCCAGGAATCTGATCCTGCCTGTCTGTACTAGGAGCACGTCTGAGAGGCATATCTGAATACAGTCAAATTTATAAACGTAACTCATCATGCAATTAATCTGGTTTTTTTAAACAATAAATCCTTAAATCGTAAAAGCAGTTAAACATGTACAACAAATTGTCGTAGAGCGTAAATCATGTAAACATGCAGGTGATAATAGTAAATCATTTAAAACATAAAAGCTTACAGACTTGAGGTTTGAAGATTGAGCTGCAGAAGCTGGCGGCGGCACAACCATATGCAGGACCCTTGCTTTGATACCAACTGAAACGTTTAATTATTTAAAAATGCAGAAATAATTTTTTTTTAAAGCTCACATTTTAAAAACAAACGTTCGAATATTTTGCATGCATGCAGTCCTACTTAAAATATCATTCAAAGAAAATCATAGTATATGCCAATAAAAATATAACGGAACATAAACAAGTAAAAATCCTAACATCCAACAGTGAAATAAATCAGCGTACAAAAATATTAAAATCCTCTCAATCTCGTAAAATCATTAATGTGCGGAAACATGCGGTCCTCAGGTCGTGTCTCCTTACAAGGCCTGTCAGCTCAAAGTTCGGCACCTCCAGTCCCCTCGATAGCATGCTCACTTGCATCACACACGCCTACACAGCACACATCAGTGAAAATATCATTTAATCAACATACCTTTCATGAACTTTAAAAGCGTAATGTAAACGTGTCGTATGAAATTTGTGACATGTCAAAACAACTCATCATTAATCATCATTCATCGTTCAACATTTATCATTTCCTTTAGTGAATTGAGTTTATTAGTGGTAATTACCGTACATCATTCATCATTTAAGATGTATCTATCATGCATAGAACCGCGGTACCCGGCGGCTGTCGGACATCAGTGACAGTGTTACCCATCCACTGTTCATAGGCCTCATCATCATCATTTACATATACATCTCAAGCATTTACATATACTTCGATAGACACAACTAATTCCCATAATTCAAAACATCATCATTTTCACCACTTACAAAAATTATGCACATTCGTAAATTTTCTTAAAATCAAGCAAGCAACCTATATTTCAGAAATTCATAAATATCGTGATCGTGATGCATAAACATTTAAAAACATGATAAAATGTGCTCAGGGCGCTGTCAGGACTAAAATCTCACCCCGGGTACAAAATGAGCATTTTGCTCCTCGAAACCCAAAATGACTGTTTTACCCCGGGGCCTCTAAATTTCGATCCGATGCATACCAAACTCTTTAAAACGTCCCAAAACATATTTAAAAGTATTTCTCAACGTAAACTCGAACTCTTTCAAAACTTAATCGAATCTTTTAAAACATGGACCGGAGCCCCGGTTTTAACCCGAATCGACTTGAAACTTAACCAAACTTTTCCCAACATTTTACCATACCTTATAAACATTTAAAAGATCTAAAAACCTTAAAATAGTCCATCATACATTCGAACAATTCCCTGCACATGTAACGTACCGTATTTTTAACTATTTTAAAATTTACGGAAAAATTAAAATTTTCTTAAATACAAAATAAACTTTCAAATTTGCATTAAAATAATTTTCTCGTCTAAAAACATTTGCAATAAAAAGAACCACAACCAAGTTTGCCAAAAGTATTAATCGTTTAAACATCATAAACCACTTCATGAAAATCAGAGTATTTGAAACAACATGCATAAAAGTATTGATAAAAACATGGGCGGTCCTCAGGTTTAGTCTCCTGCGAAATCCAAGCCAGCTCATTGGTCCCCACCCCTCGTCTCCTCAAAGTCATTCTCACCTGCATCGATTAAGTCTAGTGAGTCTAAAGACTCAACAAGTATAAAATTGAGATAGCAAGTACTGCATAATAAAATCACATACATATTTAAAGTAGGGCTTACATACTTGAAACTTGAACGTAATAGCATAAATATACTTGAAACTTGAACGTAATAGCATAAACATAGACGTGCCATCATCATAAAACTTTTCTTAAACATACTTGCATCATACATACTTCAGCATACATAACATCATTTCTCATAGAGATATGTTTCAAAGCAAGTGACCCATACATAAATGTGTCTGATCAGACTAAACCACAGAACTGGGCTGACAGGGAAAGTCCACTACCACATACATGCGATCCTCAGTCATGCTTTACCGGGTGTATTGGTCCTTGGTCATGCTTTACCGCTTTCCAATCCTGATCTAAACCCGGTCTTGCTTTACCGGGGTGAGAGGTCCTCGGCCACGTTCACCGACTTACAAACCCGTTAATAATTTCTTCACAAGACATTTATCATGCCTCAAAAACTTAAAATATTTTCTTTTGCACGTCGAACAAACTTACTTGGCGTTGAGGGATTTGTTGGATCTCGCTTGGGGCCACTGCTGCACATACTAACATGAGTTCAAACACTTATCTTTCATAACTTAGACGTATTAGTCATGCTCACACCCAAAATGACAAATTTTCTTATGACGTTTTAAATCTCTCGGGACTTGACCTCGTTTAATCATTGTACTAAATCATTACATCAAACCACAAAAAATCCCAAAAAAAAAATATTTAAATTTTTTTTAAAGGGGTACACGGACCCCGTGTAAGGCTCCGGGTAGGGGCCCGAGTAGATGCTAGAATTTCGTATTTTGAAGGAAAAAAAGGCACGGACCCCGTATAAGGGTCCGGCAAATGGTTCGTTTAGGCTTTGAAAATGCGAACTAACGGGAATCACTACACTCATTGCTTAATCCTCCCAACTAAATCATACGGACCGTGAACCAACACCTCAAGACCCATCCTAGGATGCTAAGGCACTGATTCAAACTCAAACAAACACCCAAAAACAACTACGCATCATAAACAACGCAACCCAATCCGTGAACACGACATTTGACACCAAAATGCATCCTACGACTTCTAATGCTGACAAGTGCCTATCGATGTGAACCGACACACCAAAAACTATCCCAACATCATACTCAACATACTTAAACGCAGCAGCGAACACCCGTCGATCCCCAACAAAGCCTGAAACAAGAAAACTTCAAGAACACATCAAGAACGCATTTTTCAGGAAAACACAGTTTGAGAAGTCCCACTAAAACGATCATAATTCGCTCATTTCTTAGCCACATATTTAGAATTTACCGTCAAAATGAAGGTAACAACAAGTTCTACGTTTTATATGCTGAAAGATTTTCCAGAAAATTGACCGAAAGTCGCAGTAATTAAAATGACAGCAAATTTCGAGTTTTGAGATCCAAAAACGTTTCAAAATCGATCCAACAAATTTCTGTTCAAACTTAGCACAATATACATCAATTTTCACGCATAATAAACAACAAAACGTATAATATGACAAGATCGATGCAAGAATAAAAGAATATACATGACTTTTGATATTTAAAATTACCGAACCGACGATACCGAAGCGGGGAAAGATGCGAGGACTGATCTGGGACGAATGTGGCATAGTTTTCTTTGAAGAAAACGAACGAAAATTGCTGGAAAATACAGAGGAGAGGGGCAGCGGCTGAGAGAACTCAAGGAATCCTAAGTTTTCTTCAAAAGAATTGAAATGGAAAACAAGGAAATATGTGTGTGTGAGTGTCGTGCTTGTGGGTGCATGAAAAGTGTGGGTACGTGTGTTTGGGTTTTCAATTAGGGTAATTAGGGCTAATTAGGTTAATTAAATAAATAATAACCAATCACAAGATAATTAAAATGCTAATACCTCAAAAGTAAAATAATGCACATGTCTCAAGTTCAAAGTTTAAAATCTCCAACAAATCAACTTAATATTTTGAAAGGTTCAAAATCTTAAAATCACTTAATAATTTAAATTAGGAATTAAAATGCTCACAACTTAATAAATCATTTGAAGTGCCCCAATCCTAACTTAAAAAAAATACCACATTTTAAAAATCGCCAAAAATCGTCGCCGGTCTCTTTTCGTCGATCCTGTTTCGAATAATCGCCTGAAACATAGAACTCAAAGAAAACGTTTTAACGTGGATCAACTAAACATATTATAATTTAAAATAATGCAAATTCATAAATCAAGAATTAAAACCCAAATTAATGAAATAAATATGCATTAAAACCATTTAATACAACACATAAGGAATTTAATAACTTGCATGCATGTGGTCCACAAGGATTTTCGGGACGTCAAAGAACAGCTGTTGGAAATTCAAGCAAGTCACCAACCGAAACACTATTGCGCCGAACTCACATTTTAATCTTCCTAGACCGAACCATCAAGGACCAATCACGAATCCGCTTTCTCTTGACGACCATAGGGCTCCTCTGGACCCAATGAACTCACTGCCCCAACCCCATGCAGCCTACACACTAAACACGCACACTAGGAATCGAAATCACCCCAACCGCAAACTCCCTTGAACTAAGCTCACTCGTGCTGTCCTAGGGACCAGACCAGGGGTGTTTGGGCCCTCCCAGGTCATGGTTCGGACCAATCAGAGACAGGTCCAAGGCCTGGAATCATCCCCTCACCACCGAATTTCCTCTTACTGCCCGATCTCCCCGACGTCACCCAAGAAGCCATCGATCCGGACACTTCCTCATACCCTCGGCCACCTTCGACTCCAGCAACCCTCCCACTAGAATCCTAGACGTAAAAACCCCTTAAAACAATGATCTTGCAGCCTCCTTACACAAAATACAAGAAAAACGTGTATATAATACAATACAATGCAAGATTCAGGTCAAGTTGAAGCAAAAACACCATCACATGAAAGATCTTTAAATTTTCGAAAACACACAATAATTCCAGCATATAATGGCGTGTGTGAAGAGAAAATGTGAGGTACAAGTGTGCCTTGATGTAATTTACGCAAGAAGATCGAAGAAACGAGCGTCGGGGAATTGCCGGAGGAACTTTTCTTGAAGAAATAAGCCTGGCCGAAGCCTTGCTTCTATTTTCCTCTGAACGTGACGAAAATAAAGCTGCTGGAGGGGAGTGGTGTCAGCTGATGAGAGTGGTTTAGGTTTAGGGATGCTTAGGAAATAATTAAATAGTTAAATACATGATAATGGGCCCTTAATTTTTATTTAAAAAAGTTTAAAAAGTCTTGAGCCCACCAAGCTTAAAAATTCACCCATCAAGCCCAAAAACACTCCCGAAATATATTTCATTTGGGTAAATTTTTGAAAATATTGCTGGAGCCATCAAAAAGTCTCCCGATTCGATAAAATTTGCGTATTGAATAAAAATAGGCTCTGATGGGTAAAAATAACCAGCAAAGCCCATTTCTTGAAAAATACATTTAGAAAACCTTATATTAATTAATAAAAATTAATTATGTAATTAAAATAATTTTTTTGATAATTTCGTGGTTTCCGTTTCTCGTTCGAGCGCGAAATGCAACTTTAAAAAAATCCTAATGCATGAACTTTTAAAATATCAAGAAATAAATCCTATCATGCAATAATTATGCATAAAATGCATAAAAATAATTAGAAAGATAATTTAAATAAACCCTAGATTGCATGCATTCAGATTACGTGAATTAAATTCCTGGACCTTACAGCCAAAGACAATGAAATGACTTAATGCCATTTGGATGATAATGGGCCGTCTTACTAAATCAGCACACTTCCTACCTGTGAAGAAGACTTTTCTGCGTCATGGAGCTATATATTCGAGAGATAGTTAGACTGCATGTGATGCCAGTGTCAATAGTGTCGAACAAAAACACACGTTTCACTTCATCATTTTGGAGGAGTCTAAATGCAGCATTGAAAACTAAGATACTATTCAGTACCGTATTTCATCCTCAGACAGACGGTCAGTCTGAAAGAGTCATACAACTCTTAGATAATATATTCCGAGCATGCGTGATTGATTTTCAAGGGAGTTGGAAATCGAAACTACCTCTAGTGGAGTTCACTTACAGTAATAGTTATTAGGAATCTATAGGAATGGTTCCATACGAGGCACTCTACGGAAGAAAATGTAGTTCACCTATAAATTGGGATGAGGTAGGAGAAAGAGCTACATTAGGACCCGAGATAGTTCAGCACACCACAGAAAATGGTCACCAAGATCCGAGAAAGAATGAAAACTTATCAGAGCCGACAAAAGAGCTACGCAGACCAAAGAAGACGAGATCTTGAGTTTGCAGTCGGTGATCATGTATTTGTAAAAATAGCACCGATGAAGGATGTTATGAGATTTGGCAAGAAAGGCAAACTTAGTCCAAGATTCATTGAACCATTTGAGATACTCAAGAGAGTGGGATCATTAGCATATCGAGTGGCGTTTCCACCTCAACTCGCAGGAGTCCACAATGTCTTCCACATATCGGTGCTCCGTAAGTACATGTCAAACCCTTCACATATACTAAACTTTGAACCACTGCAACTTACACCAAAATTTTCATATGAGGAGAAGCCTACTCAAATCCTGGTTAGACAAGAAAGAAGGCTGCGGAGCAAGGTGATGAAAATGGTCAAAGTCAAGTGGCTGAATCACTCGAAGGAAGAAGCCATATGGGATACTGAGTCAGAGATGAAGAGTCGCTATCCTGAATTATTCGGTATGTCTTAATTTCGAGGACGAAATTTTATTTAAGGAGTGGAAGATTTGTAACGTCCAAAAACCAACCCACGTAAAACAGATCATGCAAATGATTTAAATTACTTATTTAATTTATTTAATTGATTTTAAATGCTTGCATGATGCATATGAAATGATTAAAAGACTAATTGCATGATGTTATGAAAACTGAATATTTTACTCGAATATTCGATAATATGCTGGGAAAGGAGACTAGGGAGGACTAAGATAAAATAAATATTTTTCGATAAATATTTTTAAGGTGTATTAATATGATTAAATTTTTAAAAATGATAGAGTTCGAATTATTTTACGAAACAAGCTTGATTTTCTTCGAAAAGCCGGTTTTGGGCAAACTAGTGACTTTTACAAGACCAAAATTATTATTTTTGAAAACTGTGCCAAATTTACCTAGGATAAGTAGGCCGAATTGCTCCTAAACTCCAAGGCCCAAAACCAAAGCTCACTAACATGCAAATTAAAATCCATAAAAAGGATTCCTAGGTTATTTTTCTAAACCTACAGCAGCCGAAACACACACTATACACACATTAAAATTTTGAAACAATGGAGAGGAAGAAAACTAGGAGTCTTCGTCGCCCGTTCGATCTACTTCGCGCCCCACGTCGACAATCGCATATTCGAGCATTCTAAAATGCAAAGGCACGTTTCTAAATTCCCTTGACACATCATTAAATCCATCATGTTTTATGTATTTTTGCATGAAAAATATTGGAGTTTAAATTTCTTATCGTTTTGATAGTATTTTCAAAATTTTGATTCTAGAATTAAGCTTGGCAAGGGAGGCAACCCACCTAGGGATTTCAAGGGTTTATTCAAGGAAGAAGGCTCGGATTGGTTCATGGCTGCATGCGGCTCGGTCAGGGCTTGGTTAGAGTCCGTGATAGATGCGGTTCACTATTTGGAATAGTCCTAGCCAGGACTATTGTACAGCCGGTAGGGGAAGAGCCCACGTGTGCAAGGACTATTCCCATGCATGCGTAGGGGCGGCTTCTGAAGGACGGTGCATGGCTTGGTTGGGGTGGTCTAAGATGGTAGAGTATGGTCTATGGAGGATGGCCAAGGGTTGGGACAGGGGCTGGTGCAGCATGGCTCATGGTGGCTCGATAAGTAGGGGCCGCGATTGAAAGGAACAAGGGAGTAGGGCTCAGGGTCATGCGTAGGGACTCCTCGCATGGGCTGGGGGCTCGTGCATGGCCTAGGGGAAGTCTAGAAGGGTCAGGGCTAGGTGTGGTACACGGTGGCTCGGGTTTAGGGGGAGCCGTGGCTTGGTAATTAGGCTTGGGTTCGGAGTTTAGGGTTTAATGGAAAAAAGGATCGAACCATGGTCCACGGGGGTCGGTTCATGGTTCACGAGGGTATATTAGGTATAAAAATATTATGTTTGAAATTTGGGAAGAAAATATTTAAGTTTGAATTAATACGGGAATTAAACTATTTACGAATTATTAATTAAGGAATTAAATCAAAAAGCCTGATTTTACGTCAGATAAAATTATAAAAAAATTAAATTTTAACTTAAATAATTATTTTGGATGGTCTCGAGTCAATAAAAGTAACAAATTCGAAAACGAGAAATTTTAAGTTCAGGGGCAAAATGATCATTTTTCACGTGGATAGTACGAAAAAGGTTCGCAGAGTCCCGAGGAATCATAACGCATGTTAAATGATATTTTTGGATGTTTATGATGAAAATATGAGATTTTATGATTTATGGTAAAGCTGTGAAATTTTTACTGTTAAAAAACTATTTTTCAAATGTCGAAAGGATATGATTTTTTATGATTAAAAAAAGAAAAATATTTTGAAGAATGTGAATTGACCGTGATATAATGGATATGATATGTGATTTTTGATAATATCGTGAGAGAAAATGCTCCAGAGGGAGCCTGGTTACGGGAAAAGGTCCCAAAGGGAGCCCAACGATCGTATTTCTATTTTACGTCGGCAACTAGTGCCCGTCTCCGTGCGTAATGGTGAGCTAAGACTGATCAGTTGACTAGAGGATAAATGCTAGTCACTTTCAAGTATCAAACTTCACCCAAAATGTTAAATGATTGAAATCTTTAGGATTTGACGATTTATGATTAAATTATACTTACAAATTTATTTTGAATAAAAGTACGATTTTTAATGCATGTGCTTGTATATGCATTATTTGCTTTGTGTGGGTTTTTGGGAGGGTTTTATGCTTATATTTTAAATAAAACACATGGTGCAAGTTTAGGCCCATTAAGCCCAATAAGTAATTTTTAATATATTTTTTTAGGAGAGTTTGTGAAAATATTAGCCGAGTTCTCAAAAGTCCCTATTTTCATCGAAAATCGATTATCGATTTAAAATATGATTCGACGTATAAAAACACCTCATTTTCGAAAATTATATTTAAAATACACCACACATTAAACAATTAAAAATAATTATTTAATAAAATTTTGTTCTCTCATATGGTCCCCGATCGCGTCTTGATAACCTTTACCAACACAGTTTTATGCATTCTAATATAAAACTACATTTTAAACAATTAAACATGCACAACATATTTAATTTATGTAATTAAAACCATTTAACTAGTCATTTTCTATTTTTCCTAGATTTGCATGCAGTTGGATTACGTTATCGTATTTTGGACCTTACAATTCCTTCATTCCTTAAATGAAATTTCGTCCTCGAAATTAAAATTTACCGAATAACTCCGGGTAGCGACTCCTCATGTCCCTCTCGATTTCTCAAGTAGCTTCTTCCTCCAAGTGATTTAGCCATTTAACTTTGACCATTTGTATAGCCTTGTTTCAGAGTCTTCTTTCTTGCCTATCCAAAATTTGTATAGTTTTTTTCTCGTATAACATATTTGGAGTCAACTGCAGAGGCTCATAATTTAGTACGTATGAGAGGTTCGACATGTACTTTCGCAGCAAAGAGATATGGAACACATTGTCTACTCCAGCTATCATCGGTCAACTCAATAGGCTAATGCTTCAATCTTCTCCAAAATCTCAAATGGTCCTATGAACCTTGGACTGAGTTTGACTTTCTTGCAAAATCTTATAACACCCTTCATAGGTGTTACTTTCACGAATATGTGGTCGCCCAATGCAAACTCTAGTTCTCTTCGTCGCTTGTCGGCAAAGCTCTTTTGTCGGCTTGGCGTAGTTTTCATCCTATATCGGATTTTGACTACTAGGTCTGTTGTTTTCTTGATCATGTCCGGACCAAATTCCTCTCTTTCACCAACTTCGACCCAATGTATGGGTGATCTACACTTCCTTCCAGATAGTACCTTGTAACGAGCCATTCCTATAGATAATTGGTAGCTATAGTTATAGGTGAACTCCACTAAAGGTAATTTTGGTTCCCAACTTCCTTGCAAATAAATCACACAAGCTCGGAGTAGATCCTACAAAATTTGAATCACCCTTTCATACTTTCCATCTATTTGAGGATGAAATGTTGTACTGAATAACAACTTCATCCCCATCGCTGCATGTAGACTCTTTCAGAAAGACGATGTGAACTTCGGGTCTCGATAAAAAACAATGGACACTGGAATCCCATGCAGTCGTACTATCTCTCGAATATACAGCTCTGCATATTGCGTCATGGTGAATGTCGTCTTAATAGGTAGAAAATGAGATGATTTTTTAAGACGATCAACTATCACCCAAATGGAATTGAAATCTCTAATAGTCCTTGGAAACCCCACAACAAAATCCATCGTAATATTTTCTCATTTCCACTCAGAAATAGGAAGTGGTTTAACCTTTCCGACTGGCATCTGATGCTCAGCCTTAACTTGCTAGCATTTCAAACACTCGGACACAAAATGCAAGATGTCTCGCTTCATGACCGGCCACAATACAATAACTGCAAATCCTCGTACATCTTCGTGCTTCCAAGGTGAATGGTGTCACGCCCCCTGTCCGAAGCGTAGGTGACATCCGGCATTGTTTAACAATTACTTGAAAACAATTAAGCCTCGTATCGAAATGCCAAATAATCAGTCGTTTTCATAAATAAAACATTGTCTTTACATTGACAATTGAATAAAAATACATCAGAGTTGCAAATGCGGAAACTAAACAAAAGGAAAATAAAGTCTTGATTTCTTGAGTCTTGCTCATCGATTACCATCCCTAGAAAGCTTCTTGTTCCTCCTCATTCAGTTGCTCTTCATTTTTATCAGAAATTTGTAAGGGGTGAGTGTTTTGGAAAACACTCAGCAAGTGGGGGTCGATCGATTTCCAATGATACATATAGAACTTAGTTTTCTTAAAGCATATTTTTAATAAATTTTCAAAACGTATTACCTTTAACTTATCATAACAGAAACGAATCGAATATGAGACAGATGTTATCAGATGATTCAGAGCAGTTCAAAAGCAAATCAGATCATTTCAGAACAATTCAAAAACAGACACAACACTGTTACTCATCTCATTTCCATGGTCAAATTGTCCCCAATATGTTAGTCCTCTAAGGGGTGAGGCCAGAACATGGTTTTATACCCACTGATGGGTTAGAGAGTTTATGTCTGACGAGTCAAACATGTCATCTCCCACTAGCTTCTGGATCCTTCTTTGGGAAAAGTGTCCTAGCCTAACGTGTCACAAATGTGTTTGATTTAGACTATCTTGTTTTCTTTTGGTTGTTGTTAAAATCGTGTTTACGTGGTCATTCACTTATCGTTGTCAAAACATTTCTGGCCCAAATAATTTTTTATGTCCAGACTTCTTCAAGTCAAGCAAACATGTTCTAATTTATCGGGCTTTGTCAAATTCCAGGCCCACAACCTTCTCAATAGACCCAATCATACTTATACCATGCTCATGGGACAAAGCTCTATCTTGTATGCGTGTGGTCATGAGCTCCTTGAAAGTAGTGCGCATCATTTTATGAGTTTCATGCATCATTCAACTCTTGCATGTGTTATTTGAATGTCAGTAGCATTCAACATTTCCTCAAACTGTCTCTACAATTCATTTGACATAGACGCGAGCATATTACACTTTAGCTTGCATACTATGGTCCTACCATCTTGCATGCTTTTTCAGTTCAGCAAGACTGACATTAGTGTGTATTCTATTCTCTCCGAATTTAGAACAATTTTCTCAGTCAATCTTGAAAATTAATGTTTGGTTAGCTTGTTTTAATAAAAGATTTGAATTACGTGATGAAATCATAAATATACAGATACGAAAATAGAATAAACGTTGCCGACTATTTTAAAATATTTTATAAGATGTAAAATATGGACTTTTGTTTTTACGAATTGCCTCCCACTATTTTGACATTTTCACAACCCTCTGATGACCAACGGGAAATCCAATTTCCTTAGTGAGTACGCAAGGCCCAATTGCGAAATTATGATCCCGAATAATATCAGCCAATCATAGCTTCCAAAAGGTAGAGCCCAATTGCAACTCCTTGCAAACCTTACGTAATTTCGCCTCACGTTTGAGGAGGGACCAATAATATAATCCCCTTTCTCTTAATCGAGCCCGACCCATCAATGTTGGACCTTAATGGACGGTCGTCATGAGATCCCCCAATAATATGAGCCGAAGTCATAGGAGTTCCACGTAGTTCACATCAAATATGTTAGTAGAAGTCACAGATTTCCGGCGTCCAGGCCTCCCCAATAATATGAGCCAGACACTGACCGCGAGTAGCGTTCATCATGCAACCACCATTGACGGAAGGCAATGAATTATTAAACTTTCTTTTAATTATCTTTTTAATGGGCTTGATTTAAATTTTGGATCTCATCCAAAATGAGGGATTTTAATTTTAAAAATTTGTCTCATCATTAATTTTAAAACTCGTGTCATGATTGTTGTATGATTGCCGGATTCATGCTACTCTTGTTATTATATTAATAATAACGCACATACTGATTATTTATAATATATCACACACATCATAAATAATAAAGGATAATCGATAACCGAGAGCTAATTGATCCGTACGAGCCACATACGGATCCATGTCCATAACCTAGGTAAATGCAGGGATGCAAATGCAATATTACATAAGATTCCAATATTTTACATGTCTTCAATCTTCAAAACTCTTTCCGAGGATCGGGCCCACCGTCTTCAAATCTTGATCTCTTACTAATTCTAATATTTACATTAAATATCCATGGCACATTGGGATACAAATTTATGGGGTGAGAACGACCATAAACCAGGTCCATTTTTAAATATCAAATAATAAAAAATTACAACACGTAAAATATCCTAACATACATCTAGCACATTGGTCATGACTCTCGATTATGCTTTTAACATATAATATCATATATTATATAAATACGATAATATCACATATTATTAATAAATCGTGTATCTTGTAAATTATCACTAACCGCCATAATTATCAAATTAAATAAACACTTTTATTTAATTTCAAATAATTAAATTTCTTGTAAAACACATTTTACCATAAATAATTAAAATCATATTTCAATTATTTATTTTTTAAGAAATTGATTTTATCAAAATTATTGTAGGGGTAAAATCGTCCGTATTTTCATAAAATATAAATTTAAACCAAAATTTTGAAAAATCAGAAAATCGCCCGTGGCCCGAACAATTCAAGCCCAAAACCTAGCGCGGTGCCCGAGATGTTCCCGAGCACCCGCCCGCGTCGCCCGCCCACCCGCTGCCCGATCCGATCGGCCGCTGGCAGGAGCGGCTGTGCGCACGCCGCGCGCACAGGCTTGCAGGCAGTGCACGCGCCGTGCGACCACTGTGCAGGCAGCGCCGCGCGGAATAGTTCTGGGCAGACCAGAGAAATTATTATTATTTTTTTTCAAAAACAGAATTTTCAAAAATAAATTTTTTAGGGGCGTTTTTCATAAAAATTCTTAGGCGGTTAGAAATAATAAACTCAGCACAATTTCATTAAAACACACGACTGAGAATTACCGGCTCTGATACCACTGTTGGGACATCGTATTCTTGCACCCAAGACGCAGCGAAAGTTTAAAAATTTTGTTCTTGGGCGTCGTGTGTTTAGAAACATTTATAGGGTGTTCTAAGAATTATACCTTTGCATTCTCAACGCTTGAACTCAAAACTATTCCGAGTTTTAGGCGGAGATAGTTCCATTGTTCATGAACATGGATTTTGGTTAATTGATTATTAATCAATCATTAACCAATATTATAGATTCTTAATCTATAATTAAAACAAATCTAATTTGTTTTTGGCCAAAATTTCCTTCCAATTCTCATGAGGTGGCCGTGAGTTTACCTTGCTATTGGGAAGGAATTTTTGTGCATTTTATGGGGAAAAAATCTCTTATGAATTATGCCATCTTATGGTATATTTATAGAGTGAGACTCCTAATCTAATTAGGAGTCCCTCTTTCACAAGGACTCTATATTTTCATTATAATTAAATTATCATATTATTAATCTATAATGTATTTATTAACCTTTAATAATACATGATATAATAATATCATATACACATATTTTATATCACCATATAAAATATATACGTATATGTATATTAAATTAAATAACTATTATTTAATGTATAAATTAAATCATTGGTAAATATAATTCTAGACTCCTCTAGAATAATTATGAGAATTTGTACATGATAGTAGTCACTACTACTAGCACCATCATTTAATTAGTAAATTCCAAATTCACTAAATAAATGATTTCGAACTCATTATAATCCCGATCGACGATCCGAGAGCGTCAATGTATCAAGGATACAAGTCTTGTTCATATAATGAAAATCGAAAATTTTGAAAATCAAAATTTTCACTTACCATATTGGGCAGCTGCCAGTATTAATGAACTTCTTCAGAAAACAGGCAGTTCCACTCTCCTTTCTTATTTAGCAATTATGCTAACTTTCATTTTTTCCATCATGTGGAATCAGCCCATAAACTCCTTTATAAGCTTCCTGTTTGATCTCCATCAAACTATAATCTCCAAATTCCAAATCCTTGAAATTTGACTATCTCAACGGGAACACAAAATCCGATACTTGTGTGACCCTCAATGGTTCAGGGATATAACTAGCTGTGGGCACACATCTCCATGTGATTCAGAATAACATTTATTCTTATTCGGGTTTACCCTAGTTAACCCGATTATTTTACATCGACTCCTTGATCAAGAATGTCAGAACACATTTCTAATTGCACCCTTAGGATCATAGTAAGAGCGTCTAGCAGCATCGTCCCATGATCCCCTAAGTATCATTGATAGTGCCTGCAAGAACCTTTAGTATTGGTTAGCTTACAGTACGGTCCCTTCAACACATATATTTCGATCGAATCTGCTACCATTGGTATACCGAGAGTTGCATATGAATTCAATAACGATGCGATTTATCTTTGACTAATAATAGTGGCATGGCATGTGCAACTAAGAAAACACATTTCCCTAAAGCACATTTCTTGCTCTGGCCAGAGACTCCTTGCACTATTAACTCATCAGATCACATAGGATATCTTGACCCCAGGCAAACGGTGAATCCCCGAATACAATGCATTTGCTCCTACGTATTTCAAAACTACACACAACCTCGTCACCTGATGACCCTCGATGGAGTCGGTAAACGGATCAAAGTGCATGCTAGTACGTATAGCCCTACATTGTTCCGGGTCAAAGGACTAATAGTGTACAATCATTACTGCGGACTATTCCACTCGATAAGTGGGAAACCCTTGGATAGTCCGAGGGAGGGTTATTTAGTTCATCATCATATGATCACCCATTTGTGCGAATGGACATCTCAATACCCTTGCCAATGAAACATGGTGTTTACATCAAAGATGCTAATCTCAAGCTCGAGCGATCTTTATCCTTGTTTTAGGCGGCTGAATCGATTAGGAACTTGTTTAGAATATACAGTACACTTCCTAATGGGTTTCATGATCTTACGTTGCGACGCAGACCTCATTGTATCTATTGTATGTTCAAGGACTTTATCTATCTATGTAGCTTGAATGTGTATACAGATAAAGTATAATGCCATAATCGAATAAAATCGTAAAATATTATTAAAATAAAGATTGTTTTAAATTAGAGTCAATAAAACCCGAGCCACAAGTTGGCTTGCCGGACAACTACTCTAACTATATATATATATATATATATATAGCCATAGATGATATTACCTTATATAGTCATAGATGATATGACCTTTTTTAAAAACTGTCTTTTATATATATATATATATATATATATATATATATAAATACGAGCTATGTAATTTTTTACTACCTTATAGAAAGAATAAAAAAACAAAGTTCAAATGACTAGGTAAAGCTACCTAAAGTGCTTTATGTATTTTAGTGAACTAGGTGTGTGTGTTGGAGTACATGGAGGGACTTATTTGAGTCGCCCCACATAGTTTGGATCAGTTGAACAAATAATATATATAGAAAAGGGATCACAACTCGGAACTTAGTCACTAAAGGGTTATCTTTTATAAGACTTAAGATCCTTCCAAAGCAATATTGGTTGTAAAAAAAAATGATAAAAATTATGAGAATGTTTATGGGATGTATTATGATATGATTATGTCTAGATTAATCTTATGTTGGAATTGATTATAATATGTTTTGATTGTCTTAATTACTTGGTAAACACATCTTTATGGGCCAAACTTGGGATTTAGGCGATCACAAATGATAATATTGGCATCACTTCAATCAACACCAAAGTAAGCATGATGATTAATTAAGTCTTTAAAATTTCTACATTAGGTTGTGGATACCATTAACAACAAGGAAATCATTTGTTAGTTAATCTTTTAATAATATTTTACGATTTTATTCGATTATGGCTTTATACTTTATCTGTATACTCATGCAAGCTGCATAGATAATGTAGAACCCGTAGATTAGACTACGTACGAGCCATGCATAATTCTAATATTTTGAATTTAATTGACTTCATTGCATGATTATTTAAATGTTTTTCTTCGAAGTTAATTATTTTAGCCAGCAGTTTAATTTTATTCTTTCAGTTATTTCAGTGAGGCCGGACTGGAGTTGGAGTTTTGAGATAGAATTTAAGATTCGAGAATCATTTCCAGGATTTATTTTAGCTAGCAAGTAAGTTAATTTAAGTTAATAAAGAAGTTTAAGGAATTATTTAAGCTACTTGAGGTGAGTAGAAAATAAATTCATTTAAGTTCCATAATTAAGGGGTTAGTTCACTAAATTATTTAAGGGATAGGTAAGACTCTTAAGGTATTAAAATTTATCAACTAAACAACATTTTCCCCTTCATTTTTATTGTGTAATTTCGGCCACCCTTAGTTGATTAAGCATTGATATGCCAACTCAACACCTTTGACCCTTTCTTTATATTTAATCAAGTAGAATAATTCTTCAATCTCTTTTTTTAGCACCATTTAATTAATGATCAACATTATCCTCAGCTAGTCTAGATGGTAATATGATCGGCCACCTCACCCCAACAAGCACCAACAAATCATTTGATATCAAACTAGAATTCAAAATTCAAAAGGTGAAGACTTGGTCTTGAGTTATCCCCTATATCTTGGACCCACTTCCCTCACTCTCCTAACCATCATTCTCCCTCCCCCCATGACCGAAATTCAGAGCTTATAGAGTAGAAAAATCGTGACCCTCATAGCTAGAAACAAGAGAGAAAAATCGAGCAAGAAGCAAGATAAGAAAACGCTCCACCTCTTCCGCGTCGAGTCGTCGTATTCTTTCGTTTTTCATTCGAACGAAAACCAAGGCATGTCTAGATTCTTTCAAACCTCAATCAAGTCCTATTATCATTATTTTTACATTACATGATCATCATTTCCATGCAAAAACCAAAGCACACCAAGAATTTTCAGAAAAATATAACATGCAGATTTTCGGTTTCCATGACAAGCTTCACGGGTTCTCTTGTTTTGACGTTTCAGGTGGATGGCTCAACTCCAGGCTCACTAGGCTACATCTATACACATACTAGGGTGTGTCAAGACCATGATGGTCCATTCAAACCAGCCCCATGCATGAAAGAAACCGAAATTGACAGCAGCTTCTCATTCATAGCCATTTGTGTTTTTCGAAAATTCTGTTTTGAGGTCAAGGGAAAGGATCTGATCTTGGCTGCCCTAAGGGCCTATAGCCATGGTTAGATCACTTCCCTAGCATGTCTAAGACGTGACTAAGTTGCCCTTTTGGTGGCTTGGTCCATGGTGCATCGGTTTTAAATCAAATTGCAAGAACAACCCCTCCCCTCTCGGCCCCTTCGGTTTTTGACAGCATGTGTGTGTTCGAGTTTTGTGGAATGGTATGGATCTTGGTTGGCCTATGGCCCTTAGCCACGGTTCATACCATGCCCCTAGATGTCTAGATTGTGCAATGGTCAATCAATGGCCACTGGAACGAGTCGAGACAGCAAGCGAAGCACAACACCACACACGCACGCATGAGGGCCCTCGGTAAGAGCTTTTGGTTGGTTGCTGGAATGGTGAGGATTGTGGCTGGCCTAGGGCCCTTAGCCATGGTTCAAATCATTCCTTGGGATGTTGGTAAGAGTCTCTGGTTGGTGATCCACGCCCCAATGGTCGGTAGTCTCGAAAACAACACAAGACACGCGATTGCACAGCTGCTGGAATTTGACAGCAACTTGCTGTGATGGTTCGGAGGCTCGTTTGAGTTCTTGGTTGGCTTTTAGCCTATGGCCTTGGACTGGACAGTGCCTCATCAAGTTAGGAAGGTCGTGTTTTTGACCGTTTGTGATTCGGATCATTTTTGAGGTCGTACGAGAATTTACGGTGCGATGTGCCAAATTGACTCTCGAAAGATCGTTTCTTGTTCTGGCCTCCATTTCACCTAGATTTCGACCCTCATCATTTTAGGAGCATTAGTTCATAATTTTAAGAGTATTTTAATCATGACTATACGTCAGTTCAGTGTCGGTTCGGGTTGGTTCGGAGTCATGATTAAATACGAAGTCGTTAGACGTAATTGTCGCATTTTCAAACTTAATTGCATAGTTTGGTCAAGTATAAGCTATTGCATATTTTTCATGGCATATTTAGGTTGCAGCGAGCCTGGGAGCGATCCAATCAAGTTGGTAAAATATACAGGATATTTTCATTATGCCATTTAATTATATTACGTGCATGAAAATAGAAAATACTTATTTTTGAGATTTATGCGATATTGCTTGTGGTCAATTCACTATTATGGGAGCATTATTATATACGGTCGCAAGTGACCGATCAGTTCAGTTTGGTACCACCCGGTCGCCAGTGACCGGTCAGCTCAGTTCAGTTTAGTACTCCCCGGTAACCAGTTACCGATCAGTTCAGTTCAGTGCAGGGGCCACAGGCGTAGACCATAATCTCAACAGAAAATTTTTATCAGTTATTTCAGTACAGGGCTCCAAGGAGCAAACATTCTATTTACTATGACTTTCAGTTCAGTTATGCACATATTATAATTGCTCAATACAAGTTATTTGAAGTATGCCTCATGACATGATATTTTATCCATGCAAATTACATTTTCTCGTTACCTACGATATTTGCATGCTGAGTCTTTAGGCTCACTAGACTTGATTGTTGTAGGTACTGATGAGGCCAGGGCCGAGGGCGGGGACCAGTAAGCCAGCTTGGGTCGGCAGTAGTGGCACCCGAGGACCTCAGTTTCAGCACATGTCATTTTATGCTCAAACATTTTTACCAGTTGTTGGACATTCTTTGAATTGTTATTTTTGGCAAACTTTATTTTCTTCCGCTGCTATATTTTTTTAAACATTGAACTTGATTCATCAGTTGATTTTATGGATGAGGCACTCCATTTATTTTAAAAGAAAAATTTTTAATTTTCCGCAAATTTTCAAGCAAGGATTTTCGGGCTTCTATAGTTGGTATCAGAGCGGTGGTTCTGTATAGGGTTACACTACTACTGACCACGAGAAGCTCACGAAGCCACGCCTTCGGTCTGTAAGTTTTATAGTTCAGCATTTTATTTAAAGCATGAATTATTTTGACAACATGCTTCCATGAAATAATTTCGACCAGATTTTCAGCATTTCAGTGTTCATTTAAAATAAATTATGGAATTATGCATGTTAGTTACGTATGGGTTATGTTGGAACAGTATGCCCCCTAGACGTCAAGTAGGACGCGCGAGAGGTAGTGGCGAGCACCGTCGCGAGGACGATGACGATCAGATGCAAGAGAGGCCGACACCTCCTCCTCCTCCTCCACCTCCACCACCGCCCCCACTTGACATGAGTGCCCAGATGCTAGCTGGGATGACACAGTTCTTCGCACAGTTTGCGGGGAATAATGCGGTGGTGACTAGGCCGACAGGGCCAGAGGCTGTTTACGAGCGATTCATGAAGATGCATCCAAAGGAGTTTTCTGGGACGTCTGACCCCATGATTGCCGAGGGATGGATCAAATCCCTCGAGGTTATCTTCGAGTTTATGGAGCTGGGAGACACAGACCTAGTCCGATGTGCCACCTATCTGTTCACTGGAGACGCCCGCTTATGGTGGGAAGGAGCGTCAGTAGCCCTAACCTTGGCTACACTTTCATGGGCACGCTTCACGGAGGTTTTCTACTCCAAATATTTTGCTGAGGAAGTTCGCACCAGGTTGACCACTGAGTTCATGAGCCTGAGACAGGGAGATATGACGGTTACGGAGTTCATCCGTAAGTTCGAGAGGGGCTGTCATTTTGTGCCCCTGATCGCGAATGATGCCAAAGCCAAGTTGATGCATTTCCTGGTGGGTCTACGGCCGATCTTGCGCTGGGATGTTAGGGTGTCTGACCCTGCTACTTATGAGATTGCTGTCTTCAAGACCCTAGCCGCAGAGCAGGATCTGCGGGATATCGAGAAAGATCGCCAGGGCAAGCGCCCAGTCCAGGTACCACACCGCCCTCCTCCTCATCAGCATCAGCAGCAGAACAAGAGGCCTTTTCATGGACCGCCTAGAAACAGAGGCCAGCAACAGCAGCAGCAGCGGGGACGCCCAGCCCCGAGGACTTATGAGCACCCAGTCTGTCCCAGGTGCTCACGCCGCCATCCTGGAGCATGTATGTCTGGCTCAGGAAAGTGTTTTAAGTGTGGCAGTCCAGACCACATGTTGCTGCAGTGCCCTCAGAGGAATCTGCCTACCCAAGGCAGAGTTTTTGCTCTCCATGCCGCGGAAACCAACCCGGAGACTATGCTGTTGACAGGTACCTTTAAACTTTAAGTTATTATTTGAATTTCCGTATTTTGGGAATAAGGATTAAGATTGAACTTAGAACTGTGATAGGATTGCATGCTCTACTCAGTAGTATTCTGGAGATTTAAGTTAGAAGAACTTTGACCATTGCATGTCTATAAGTATAGTTCTTGTAGCTACTGGATTCAACTTAGAGTTCCGCTCTTTCAGGGAGAATTTTTATATCTGGTTCCGCTACCAAGGCCTTGATAGATTCAGGGGCCACTCACTCGTTTATTTCGGAGGTCTTTGCAAACTTTCTCAAGATCCAGACCATTGGGCTAGATACAGCCTTTTCAGTAGTGTTGCCGTCAGGCGAGGAGATGGCAGCTACCAATGTTTTACGAGATATAGACCTTGAGCTGCACGGTAATCTTGTTTATGCAGATCTGATTGTGCTACCGATGCCAGAATTTGACATCATCCTAGGGATGGACTGGCTATTGAGGAACAGAGTGTTGATAGACTTCCAGCGGAGATCTGTTCTTGTCCGACCGCCTATAATGGAGCAGTTCTTATTTGAGCCTGACAGGTACTTTCCTTTGCCGCGCATTATTCCTTATGTTCAGGCCAGAAAGCTCATGCATAGAGGGTGTCGGGCATTTCTAGCGACCTTTTTATCTGTCCCCAAGGAACCCAGCCAGTCAGCCTCAGATGTTCCGATTGTCAGAGATTTCTTAGACCTTTTTCCCGAAGACGTCTCTGGTATGCCACCCGAGAGAGAGGTGGAGTTTTCCATTAAGATTATGCCAGGTACGGCTCCGATATCCAAAGCGCCGTACCGACTAGCACCGACAGAGATGGCAGAGCTTAAGAAGCAGATATAGGAACTTTTGGACAAGGAGTTCATTCGCCCTAGCTTCTCACCTTGGGGCGCGCCAGTCTTGTTTGTTAAGAAGAAGGATGGCTCTATGAGACTTTGTATTGACTATCGGGAGTTGAACAGGGTTACAGTGAAGAAGAAATACCCACTTCCGAGGATTGAGAATCTGTTTGACCAGTTGCAGGGAGCTTCGATTTTCTCCAAGATTGATCTGCGCTCTAGTTATCACCAGTTGAGGGTGAGAGATGCTGATGTTTCCAAGACTGCTTTTAGGACTCGTTATGGCCACTACGAGTTCCTTGTGATGCCGTTCGGACTGACGAATGCGCTATCAATCTTCATGGATCTCATGAATCGCATATTTCAGCCGTATCTTGACCAGTTTGTGATAGTGTTCATAGATGACATTCTCGTCTACTCCAAGAGTCGGGAGGAGCACAGCAGACATCTGACCACAGTGTTGCAGACATTGCAGAAGCACAAATTATTCGCAAAGTTCAGTAAATGCGAATTCTGGTTAGAGAAGGTGGCGTTCTTAGGCCACATCGTTTCTAGCAGTGGTATTGAGGTAGACCCAGCAAAAGTTGTAGCAGTCAGAGATTCGGTTGTGCCTCAGAATGCATCAGAGATCCGCAGTTTTCTTGGCTTAGCAGGATATTATTGGAAGTTCATTAAGGGATTCTCTTCGATTGCAGTTCCACTCACAGCACTGACCAAGAAGAATGTGAAATTTGTTTGGAGCGAGGAGTGTCAGAAGAGCTTCGATACTTTGAAGCAAGCTCTTATCTCAGCACCAGTTTTGGCCGTGCCGTCAGGGTCTGGTGAGTTTGTTCTGTATACCGATGCTTTGAAGCTCGGTCTTGGCGCAGTATTGATGCAGCATGGGAAGGTGATAGCTTATGCTTCTAGACAGTTGAAGACTCATGAGAAGAATTACCCTACCCATGATCTAGAATTGGCGGCCGTAGTTTTTGCCTTGAAGATTTGGAGGCACTATCTGTATGGAGAGAAATGCCAGATCTTTACCGACCACAAGAGCCTCAAGTATTTCTTTACGCAGAAGGAGCTGAACATGCGTCAGAGGCGTTGGTTGGAGCTTGTGAAGGATTATGACTGTGACATTAGCTACCACCCGGGTAAAGCTAATGTAGTTGCGGATGCATTGAGCAGAAAAGTCGCAGTGATGACTCATTTGACGATTCAGAAACCTCTTCAGTTTGAGATACAGAGGTTTGATCTCGAGACTTATCCTCGAGGTAGAGTTCTTCGTCTATCTACCTTGACCATTCAGTCTTCCCTTATGGACCGTATTCGCAGTGTTCACTCAGCAGATGAGCAATTGGCTCAGTGGAAGAAGAGAGATGAAGCCAAGGGCAGTGTCTTGTATTCAGTCAGTGATGGTATTGTGAGATACCGAGACAGGATATGGGTTCCTAGCAGTGATTCTATTCTAGCAGATATCTTATCAGAAGCCCATACGTCGCCGTACTCTATTCATCCAGGGAGTACGAAGATGTACAAGGATCTGCAGCTATTGTATTGGTGGCCAGGGATGAAGAAGGATATCAGGCGATTTGCGTCCGAGTGTCTGACTTGCCAATTAGTGAAAGCGGAGCATTAGAGACCGGCAGGTTTGCTCAAGCCTCTCCCTATTCCCGAGTGAAAGTGGGAGAATGTTACCATGGACTTTGTGACCGGGTTGCCGAGGTCAGCCAGAGGATCGAATGCTATCTGGGTGATTGTAGATCGTCTTACCAAGTCAGCGCACTTCTTGCCTATTAAGACGACTTTCACCATGGTTCAGTATGCAGAGTTATATATCCGGGAGATAGTCCGACTTCATGGTGTTCCAGTTTCTATCGTATCTGACAGAGATCCCAGATTTACTTTCTCGTTTTGGAAGAGTTTGCATTCGACTATGGGTACGAAGTTGCTGTTTAGCACAGCTTTCCATCCGCAGATAGATGGGCAGTCAGAGCGAGTTATTCATATCTTAGAGGATCTTCTCCGTGCTTGCGTCATTGATTTATCCGGGAGTTGGGAGTCGAACTTACCATTGGTTGAGTTCACCTATAACAACAGCTTCCAGTCTTCTATTGGTATGGCTCCGTATGAAGCACTGTATGGCCGCAAGTGCAGATCTCCTGTTCATTGGGATGAAGTAGGAGAGAGAGCAGAGTTGGGTCCAGAGATTGTTCAGCAGGCGGCAGATGTAGTAGTCAAGATCCGTGATAGGATGAGGACTGCTCAGAGTCGGCAGAAGAGTTATGCCGATCAGCAGAGGAGAGAGTTAGAGTTTGCAGCGGGCGATCATGTCTTTGTGAAAGTGGCACCTATGAAGGGTGTCATGAGATTTGGGAAGAAAGGGAAGCTCAGTCTGAGATTCATTGGACCCTTTGAGATCCTTGACAGAGTTGGGACGCTAGCTTACCGTGTTGCTCTTCCGCCGAATCTGGCCGGAGTACACAATGTGTTCCACGTCTCCATGCTGAGGAAGTACATGGCGAACCCTTCGCATGTCCTAAACTTTGAGCCGTTGCAGCTTACTCCGAACCTATCTTATGAGGAGAGACCAGTGCAGATCCTAGACAGGCAGGAGAAGAAGCTCCGGAACAAGCTGGTTAAGCGAGTCAAAGTCAGATGGCTCAACCATTCAGAGGAGGAAGCTACTTGGGAGTCTGAGTCGGAGATGAGAGATCGTTACCCCGAGTTATTCGGTGAGTTCTAATTTCGAGGACGAAATTTCTTTCAAGGGGGGAAGAATTGTAGAACCCGTAGATTAGACTACGTACGAGCCATGCATAATTCTAATATTTTGAATTTAATTGACTTCATTGCATGATTATTTAAATGTTTTTCTTTGAAGTTAATTATTTTAGGCAGCAGTTTAATTTTATTCTTTCAGTTATTTCAGTGAGGCCGGACTGGAGTTGGAGTTTTGAGATAGAATTTAATATTCGAGAATCATTTCCAGGATTTATTTTAGCTAGCAAGTAAGTTAATTTAAGTTAATAAAGAAGTTTAAGGAATTATTTAAGCTACTTGAGGTGAGTAGAAAATAAATTCATTTAAGTTCCATAATTAAGGAGTTAGTTCACTAAATTATTTAAGGGATAGGTAAGGCTCTTAAGGTATTAAAATTTATCAACTAAACAACATTTCCCCCTTCATTTTTATTGTGTAATTTCGGCCACCCTTAGTTGATTAAGCATTGATATGCCAACTCAACACCTTTGACCCTTTCTTTATATTTAATTAAGTAGGATAATTCTTCAATCTTTTTTTTTAGCACCATTTAATTAATGATCAACCTTATCCTCACCTAGTCTAGATGGTAATATGATCGGCCACCTCACCCCAACAAGCACCAACAAATCATTTGATATCAAACTAGAATTCAAAATTCAAAAGATGAAGACTTGGTCTTGAGTTATCCCCTATATCTTGCACCCACTTCCCTCACTCTCCTAACCATCATTATCCCTCCCCCCATGACCAAAATTCAGAGCTTATAGAGTAGAAAAATTGTGACCCTCATAACTAGAAACAAGAGAGAAAAATCGAGCAAGAAGCAAGATAAGAAAACGCTCCACCTCCTCCGCGCCGAGTCGTCGTATTCTTTCGTTTTTCATTCAAACGAAAACCAAGGCATGTCTATATTCTTTCAAACCTCAATCAAGTCCTATTATCATTATTTTTACATTACATGATCATCATTTCCATGCAAAAACCGACGCACACCAAGAATTTTCAGAAAAATATAACATGCAGATTTTCGGTTTCCATGACAAGCTTCACGGGTTCTCTTGTTTTGACGTTTCAGGTGGATGGATCGACTCTAGGCTCACTAGGCTACATCTAGACACATACTAGGGTGTGTCAAGACCATGATGGTCCATTCAAACCAGACCCATGCATGAAAGAAACCGAAATTGACAGCAGCTTCTCATTCATAGCCATTTGTGTTTTTCGAAAATTCTGTTTTGAGGTCAAGGGAAAGGATCTGATCTTGGCTGCCCTAAGGGCCTATAGCCATGGTTAGATCACTTCCCTAGCATGTCTAAGACGTGACTAAGTTGCCCTTTTGGTGGCTTGGTCCATCGTGCATCGGTTTTAAATCAAATTGCAAGAACAGCCCCTCCCCTCTCGGCCCCTTCGGTTTTTGACAGCATGTGTGTGTTCGAGTTTTGTGGAATGGTATGGATCTTGGTTGGCCTATGGCCCTTAGCCATGGTTCATACCATGCCCCTAGATGTCTAGATCGTGCCATGGTCAAACAATGGCCACTGGAACGAGTCGAGACAGCAAGCAAAGCACAACACCACACACGCACGCATGAGGGCCCTCGGTAAGAGCTTTTGGTTGGTTGCTGGAGTGGTGAGGATTGTGGCTGGCATAGGGCCCTTAGCCATGGTTCAAATCATTCCTTGGGATGTTGGTAAGAGTCTCTGGTCGGTGGTTCACGCCCCAATGGCCGGTAGTCTCGAAAACAACACAAGACACGCGTTTTCACAGCTGCTGGAATTTGACAGCAACTTGCTGTGATGGTTCGGAGGCTCGTTTGAGTTCTTGGTTGGCTTTTAGCCTATGGCCTTGGAGTGGACAGTGCCTCGTTGAGTTAGGAAGGTCGTGTTTTTGACCGTTTGTGATTCGAATCATTTTTGAGGTCGTACGAGAATTTACGGTGCGATGTGCCAAATTGACTCTCGAAAGAGCGTTTCTTGTTCTGGCCTCCATTTCACCTAGATTTCGACCCTCATCATTTTAGGAGCATTAGTTCATAATTTTAAGCGTATTTTAATCATGAATATACGTCGGTTCAGTGTCGGTTCGGGTTGGTTCGGAGTCATGATTAAATACGAAGTCGTTAGACGTAATTGTCGCATTTTCAAACTTAATTGCATAGTTTGGTCAAGTATAAGCTATTGCATATTTTTCATGGCATATTTAGGTTGCAGCGAGCCTGGAAGAGATCCAATCCAGTTGCTAAAATATACAGGATATTTTCATTATGCCATTTAATTATATTACGTGCATGAAAATAGAAAATACTTATTTTTGAGATTTATGCGATATTGCTTGTGGTCAATTCACTATTATGGGAGCATTATTATATACGGTCGCCAGTGACCGATCAGTTCAGTTTGGTACCACCCGATCGCCAGTGACCGGTCAGCTCAGTTCAGTTTGATACTCCTCAGTAACCAGTTACCGATCAGTTCAGTTCAGTGCAGGGGCCACAGGCGTAGACCATAATCTCAACAGAAAATTTTTATCAGTTATTTTAGTACAGGGCTCCAAGGAGCAAACATTCTATTTACTATGACTTTCAGTTCAATTATGCACGTAATATAATTGCTCAGTACAAGTTATTTTAAGTATGCCTCATGACATGATATTTTATCCATGCAAATTACATTTTCTCGTTACCTACGATATTTGCATGCTGAGTCTTTAGGCTCACTAGACTTGGTTGTTGTAGGTACTTATGAGGCCAGGGCCGAGGGCGGGGACCAGTGAGCCAGCTTGGGTCGGCAGTAGTGGCACCCGAGGACCTCAGTTTCAGCACATGTCATTTTATGCTCAAACATTTTTACCAGTTGTTGGACATTCTTTGAATTGTTATTTTTGGCAAACTTTATTTTCTTCCGCTGCTATATTTTTTTAAACAATGAACTTGATTCATCAGTTGATTTTATGGATGAGGCACTCCATTTATTTTAAAAGAAAAATTTTAAATTTTCCGCAAATTTTCAAGCAAGGATTTTCGGGCTTCTATAGATAAAGTTCTTGAATATACAATAGGTACCATGAGGTCTTCGTCACAACGTAAGATCATGAAACTCATTAGCAGGTGTACGTATATTCTAAACAGGTTCCTAGTCGATTCAGCCGCCTAAAACAAAGATAAAGATCGCTCGAGCTCGAGACTAGCATCTGTGATGTAAACGTCATGTTTCATTGGCAAGAACATGGAGATGTCCATTCACATAGATGGATGATCATAGGATGATGCACTGAACAACCCTCCATCGGACTATCCAAGTGGTTCTCACTTATCGAGTGAAATAGTCCGCATTTATGGTTGCACTCCATTAGGCCTTTGACCCGGGACAATGTAGGGGCTATACGTACTAGCATGCACTTTGATTTATTTTCCGACTCCATCGAGGGTCATCAGGTGGCGAGGTTGGGTCTAGTTTCGAAATACGTAGGAGCAAATGCATAGTCGGGGATTCACCATTCGCCTACGGGTGAAGATATATTATGTGATCTGATGAGTTAATAGTGCAGGGAGTCTCTGGCCAGAGAAAGAAGTGTACTTTAGGGAAAGGTGTTTTCCTAGTTGCACATACCATGCCACTATTAGTAGTCAAAGATAAATCGCATCGTTGTCGAATTCATATGCAACTCTCGATGTACCAATGGCTGCAGATTCGACTGTGATATATGTGCTGAAGGGACTGTACTGTATGCTAACCATGACTAAAGATTCTTGCAGGCACTATTAGTGATACCTAGGGGATCATGAGGCGATACTACTAAACGCTCTTACCACGAACTGATGGGTGCAATAAGAAATGAGTTCTGACATTTTTGATCAAGGAGTTGATGAAAAAATGAGGTTAAATAGGGTCAACCCAAATAAAAATAAATGTTATTTTTAATCACATGGAAATATGAACCCACGGCTATCTGTATACCTGAACCATTGAGGGTTATACAAGTATCGGATTAGGTGTTTCCGTTGAGATAGTCAAATTTCAAGGAGTTAGAATTTGGCGAATATAGTTTGATGGAGATCAAACATGAAGCTTATAAAGGAGTTTATGAGCTGATTCTATAGGATGGAAGAAATTGAAGTTAGCATGATTGCTAAATAAGGAATGAGAGTGAAACTGCCTGTTTTGGTAGGAGTTCACTAAAACCGGCAACTGCCAAATATGGTAATGGCATATATGAGAAGTTTTAAATTTGGTAAGTGAAAATTTTGATAATCGAAATTTTCGATTTTCATTATATGAACGTGACTTGTATCCTTGGTACATCGGCGCTATCGGATCGTCGATCGGGATTATAATGAGTTCAAAATCATTTTTTTGAATTTGGAATTTACTTATAAATGATTGTGCTAGTAGTGGTGACTACTAACATGCGTAAATCTCATAAATGATATAGAGGAGTCAAGAATTAAATCGACCAAGATGTCAGTTTAAAATTAAATAATGATTGTTTAATTTAATATATATATATTATATATTTTATGTGGTGATATAAAATATGTGTATATGATATTATTATATCATGTATTATTAAAGGTTAATAAATACATTATATATTAATTATATGAGATTTTAAACATAATGAAATTATTAGAGTCCTTGTGGGATAGAGGGACTCCTAATTAGATCAAGAGTCTCACTCTATAAATACATCACTAGGACTCATAATACTACCCCTAAGTTTTTGCACGCAAAATTTATCTCCTCCCTTGAAAACCTCTCGGCCACTATTTCATCTTTGAAGGAAAATTTTCAGCCCTTTGGTTTTTCCATCCCAAGCGCTTCCGTCGTTGCACCACCTCCAGATTTTGGAAATTCAGAGATTACAGTCTTAACGCACAAATCGTTTGAATTTTCTAGTGCTAACAAAATGAGGAAGACATTTTTCGATCGTCGACCTAATGAGACGATCAAATGAGAAGAGCCGTTCGTAGGGATTTATAAAAAAAACTATCTCCACGTAAAAATCGGAATAGTTTGGATACAACATAATAAACGCAAAGGTATAATTTTTAAAACATCCTATGAATGTTCTTAAACATACGACGCCCAAAAAAAAAATTTTTAAACTTCCGCTGCATCTTGAGTGCGAGAACACGATGTCTCAACATTTTTTCCTCTATTTATATATTTAAGTTCTTTACAAGATTTAAGTTCTCTCTAGTGGCTCAACATCCAACAATTTTTAACTTGATTAATAATAATTGGTTCTATGAATATGTTGCATGGTAATTGCAGGCTTAGGTTTAATTTCTTTTTTATCCTCCCAATAGAAGAGGAGATTTTGGTTTTAAAAAATAAAAACTAACGGAAAAAAGATGTTTGTGTTGTGAAAAAGTAAAAATTTATGGTAAAAAGTAAAAATCCGAAACACTAAAAATTTACCAAACAACACACTTTATAATATTTTTCTCTCTACTCAATTGTATCAAATCTTTACAAATGGAGACCTATTTATAGGATTTCTTTGGAAAACAATCCAAAAACAATTTCATCATTACATACATCATCACACATTAATTTTCAACATTCAACACCTAATTTTACCTAATTTTCAACATTCAACATTATAATTTTAAACACAATATTTTTCATATTTTCAACATTCCCCCTTGTGATGATGATCATGATACAATGATGTCTTCATTACGTGATTTTGTACTGCCTCGTTAAAAACCTTACTAGGAAAAACCCATTGGGATAAAAACCATAGTAAGGGAAAAAGAGTGCAGTCACGTAAACTCCCCCTCATGTTGACATGAACAATTCTTCACAAATTTCGTAGATTGCGCATCCCAATATTATATATGTGCTTTCTGAATATTGTCGTAAGAAGTGCCTTTGTGAAGAGATCTAATGAGTTTTCACTTGATTGAATGTGACGAACATCAATACATTTATTCTTCTCAAGATCCTTGGTGAATGCGAAGAACTTAGGAGGAATATGTTTAGTTCTATCGCTTTTTATATATCCTTCTTTCATTTGAGCTACACATGCATCATTATCTTCATATAGTATCACAGGCTTCTCGTCGAATGATAATCCACATGAGATTTGGATATGTTGGCTCATTGATTTTAACCCCACACATTCACGGCTTGCTTCAAGTAGTGCAATAATCTCGGCATGATTTGATGAAGTTGTTACAAGCGTTTGTATCTGTGAACGCCAAGAAATTGCAGTGCCTCCACGAGTAAATACATATCCAGTTTGGGAACGTACCTTGTGTGGATCAGATAAGTATCCAGCATCGGCATAACCAATTATACTTGGATTAGCATCTTTTGAATACAAAAGTCCCAAGTCTATTGTTCCTCGTAGATAACGGAATATATGTTTAATTCCGTTTCAGTGTCTCTTTGTTGGATATGTGCTAAATCTTGCCAACAAATTTATGGCAAAAGATATATCAGGCCTTGTACAATTTGTAAGATACATAAGGGCACCTATAGCACTTAGATATGGTACTTCTTGACCAAGAATATCTTCATCATCTTCACATGGACGGAATGGATCCTTTTCTATGTTTAATGATCTAACAACCATTGGAGTACTTAAAGGATTTGATTTATCCATATTAAAACGTTTAAGGATCTTTTCTGTATAATTTTTCCTGTGAACAAATATTCCACATTCTTTTTGTTCAATTTGTAAACCCAGACAGTACTTGGTTTTTCCAAGATCCTTAATTTCAAATTCTTCCTTCAAGTATGACACAACTTCTTGAATTTCCTTATTCGTTCCAATGATGTTTAAATCATCAACATATACAGCAATAATTACGCATCCGGATGTTGTTTCCTTAATGAAAACACAAGGGCATATTGAATTATTTACATATCCCTTTTTCATCAAGTGATCACTTAGTCGATTATACCACATTCGACCGGATTGCTTTAAACCATTTAATGATCTTTGTAATTTCACAGAATAACATTCTCTGGGTTTTGAACTTTGTGCTTCAGGCATCTTAAATTTTTCAGGGATTTTCATATATATATTACTATCAAGTGATCCATATAAGTAAGCTGTAAAAACATCCATAAGACGCATTTCTAAATTTTCAGATACCGCCAAGCTAATCAAATACCGAAACGTAATTGCATCCATCACGGGAGAATACGTTTCTTCATAATCAATTCCAGGCCTTTGAGAAAAACCTTGCGCAACAAGTCGAGCTTTATATCTTACTATTTCATTTTTCTCATTTCGCTTTCGAATAAAAACCCATTTGTATCCAACATGTTTTACACCTTCAGGTGTAAGGACTATGGGTCCAAAAACATTACGTTTATTTAGCGAATCCAATTCAACCTGGATGGCTTCTTTCCATTCTATCCAATCCTGCCGATTTTTACATTCACCAAAAGATTTTGGTTCATGATCTTCATTATTATTTATGATGTCAATTACCACATTATAAGAAAATATATCATCAATTTCTTCTATATCTTTTCGGTTCCATATTTTTCCAGTATTAATATAATTGATAGAGATTTCATGATTCTCGTCAGTTTGTGGTTCTGACGGAACATTTTCATCATCATGTGTTTCTTCAGGAACACCATTCTCTATTTTGTGATCATCATGTGTTTCTTTAGAAACATCATTCTTTATTTTGTGATCATCGTGTTTCTCTATGAATTTTCTTTTTCGAGGATTTTTATCCTTGAACCGACTGGCCTTCCACGCTTCAGGCGTTTAATGACATCATGAGTATTTTGAATTTGTTTCTTCGAAATTTCAATTCGAGCAGGGGCATTTGCAGCATGTATATATGATTTAGTTACCCCTTTTGTGTCTGCAAATGCATCTGGTATTTGATTTGCTATTCTTTGCAAGTGCACCATTTGCTGTACATCTTTTTCACATTGTTTTATTCTTGGATCCATATGTAACAATGATGATACATACCATGTAATTTCTTTTTCGGTATGTTTTTGTTCTCCCCCTAACATTAGGAAGATTTCCTTATTAAAATGAAAATCAGCAAAATGTGCTGTGAACACGTCGCCTGTCTGAGGTTCAAGATATCGAATGATTGATGGACTATCATAACCGATATAAATTCCAACCTTTCTTTGAGGTCCCATTTTCTTTCGTTGCGGTGGTGCAATAGGCACATACACCTATACATCCAAAAGTTCTCAGATGAGAAATGTCTGGTTCTTTACCAAATGCAAGCTGCAATGGGGAGTATTTATGATATGCACTTGGTCTGATGCGAATTAATGAAGCAGCATGTAAAATTGCATGTCCCCATATAGAAATAGGGAGCTTTGTTTTCATAATCATTGGTCTAGCAATCATTTGCAGACGTTTAATCAATGATTCAGCCAATCTATTCTGTGTATGTACATGAGCAACATGATGCTCAACAATGATTCCCATAGACATACAATAATCATTGAAAGTTTGGGAAGTAAATTCACCAGCATTATCAAGTTTAATTTTCTTGATTGTATAATCGGGAAATTGATTCCTCAATTTTATTATTTGAGCAAGTAATCTTGCATATGCAACATTTCGAGTTTACAATAAACATACATGTGACCATCTGCTGGAGGCATCAATCAATACCATAAAGTATCTGAATGGTCCACATGGTGGATGGATTGGTCCACAAATATCACCCTGAATACGTTCAAGAAACATTGGTGATTCAGTTTGGATTTTGGCTGGTGATGGTCTTATAATAAGTTTTCCAAGAGAACATGCTTTACATTGAAACTTATTATTCTGAAAGATCTTCTGGTCTTTCAGCGGATGACCATGTGTATTTTCTATAATTCTTCGCATCATTGTTGAACCAGGATGTCCCAATCGATCATGCCAATTGGTTAATATTGAAGAATTATTAACTACCATGTTTGATTCAATCGGACTTATATGTGTATAATGCAATCCAGTAGGGAGCATTGGTAGTTTTTCAATCACATATTTCTTTCCTGATTTATATGTGATAAGACACATATACTTCTCATTCCCTTCATTCATTGTTTGAGTATCATAACCATGAGAATATATATCATTAAAACTCAACAAATTTTTTTTCGATTATGGTGAATATAAAGCATCATTGATCAAAAATTTTGTATCATTAGGTAACAAAAATTGTGCTTTACCACATCCTTTAATCAAGTCTACAGGACCTGGTATTGTATTCACCGTTGTTTTTGTTGGTTTTAGTTCCAAGAAATATCTTTTATCTCGGAGGATAGTGTGCGTTGTACCACTATCGGGTATGCAAACTTCAGCTTTGCTCATAGCATTTTCCATATTTGAACTTCAAAAAAAAATATGCAATGAAATAAAATTACTGACAATACATATGTAAATATAACACATATCATAATTGTACAATAAAACATTATTATATGAATACATGAAAAATAAATTATTGTACATTTATATTCTACCATTATATTGTTCATTTTCAGAGAAATCATTGAGAAAATCTGTAGCATCCATATTGTTCATTTCTATCCCACCAACACATTGATCATTTCCAGAGAAATCATTCATAAAATCAGCAGCATCAAAATGAGTTGAATCACTCAAACGGTCACTTCGTTCAGTGAAGTTGGTCTCTTTTTCTTTCCCCTTTATCGATTCTTTATAGAGCTTGCAAAGGTGCTCAGGGGCTCGACAAATACGAGACCAATGTCCTGGAGTGCCGCATCTGAAACAAGAACTTTCAAATCTTTTCGAGTGATTTTCATTAACACTCATGTTCTCATGATGCCTTTTCTGGGGATGGTTCGTGACGCCCTTTTGAGATGAGTTATAAAAATAACTATCTATATTGTTTTCAAAACCACTGCCTCGACCACGACCACGACCAATTCCACGTCCACGTCCAAGACCACGACCTCGACCTCGACCAAAACCTTGTCTCTGGATTTGATTTTGGTTTCCAGGTTTAAATTCATATTTACTCACAGCATTTACTTCTGAAAATGCTGTTGATCCAGTGGGTCGGGACTGATGATTTCTCATTAATAGCTCATTGTTCTTTTCCGCCACAAGAAGACATGCGATAAGTTCAGAATATCTCGCAAATCCACGCACTCTATATTGTTGCTGTAAAGTTATATTTGATGCGTGAAACGTGAAAAATGTTTTTTCAAGCATTTCCGATTCTGTAACCTCATGTCCACAAAATTTTAGCTGCGAGATTATTCGATACATCGCTGAATTATAATCACTGACTTTCTTAAAATCTTGGAATCTTAACATATTCCATTCATCACAGGCGGTCGGAAGTATAACTTCCCTTATATGTTCAAATCTTTCTTTCAATCCTTTCCACAGAGCCATGGGATCTTTTTCGATGAGATATTCACATTTTAAACCTTCATCGAGATGTCGACGCAAAAATATTATAGCTTTTGCTTTTTCTTGTGATGAAGATATACCATTTTCTTTAATGGTCTCGCTTAGACCCAATGACTCAAGATGCATTTCTACATCGAGAGTCCATGGCATATAATTTTTTCCCGTGATGTCGAGCGCAACAAATTCGAGCTTTGTCAAATTTGACATGGTGGTACTAAAAAAAATTACGATACATTTTATTAGTTAATGAATATTGCAATACAAAGTAATGGATAAACAACAAGTACAAGCATTTGTAGAAATAAAGAAAACACACGAGGAGGATATTCTCCGATAAATAAAAGACTTGTGAGTATGATAACCAAAATAATTAAAAATAACCTTGAGAAAGCCATCTTCTTTTTTCTTCGAAAAATTTGATGAAGAATAATTTTTAGAGAATAGGAGAAAGTTGGAGTGATTGAAAGAGTTTGTGAGATCATATTTATAGGGCAAAAACTAGCCGTTTTGTTATCGTTGGTGTACAAAAAAATAAATGTATGTATTTGTATAATTTTATGGTAATAATATGGTGTATATAATATTAGTCATAATTATGTATATCATATCACATTATTATAATGAAGTGTCATAAGTTATTTTGTTTAAAAACCTTATAGGTTTTTATACTTGTCGTATCCCTTATCGGGAGTGTGGGATGTCGTCTTAACATCCTCCCAGGATTTATAACAAGTTTTTGAAAAATTTATTTTTATTATTTATAATAATAACATTATATTATATATTAAATATATACACAATAAATAAATAACAGTAAAATAAATATTATTACTTTGTTACCTTTTTCTTCTGTTTGGAGCTTGGAAAAGTATGAAGGACTTTTAGAGCTTCGTGCTGATAACGTGTTGTGAAAAAGTAAAAATTTATGGTAAAAAGTAAAAATCTCAAACTCTCAAAATTTACCAAACAACACACTTTATAATATTTTTCTCTCTACTCAATTGTATCAAATCTTTACAAATGGAGACCTATATTTTATAGGATTTCTTTGGAAAACAATCCAAAAACAATTTCATCATTACATACATCATCACACACTAATTTTCAATATTCAACACCTAATTTTACCTAATTTTCAACATTCAACATTATAATTTTCAACACAAACTTGCTCGTCTAATTCTTCGAATTTTTCTTCTAAATGCAATTATTGAGTTCAACGTACTATTACGAGAAAACAAATTAAATTAGCATCACAAGTATTCTCATATCCTCCAATGGCATTAATTGGCACACAATATATAAATTGAAAGGAATATTTTTTTATAATTCGAGGAGTATTTTTAGTTTATAAAAAAATGTAAGAATAATTTTATTTACATTCCCTAAGGATTTTCACAATTACGAAATATAAAAATGTTAGAATCATGATATTTGTTCAGTAGGGTGAATAAAAAATATCAACAAAATATCAAAATAATTCGATTGGATGAACAACACTGGATTGTAATTCTCGCTAGTTGAGTTTCAATAAGCCAACGGTTGGGTACTTGGCGGAAAAAGACTAACTGAACTAGTTTGATAAGGATAAATGGCAGTATTGAAGAACAATTAAGCTAGCAAACTAAAAGTAAAAGTAAACACGGAAATGATAAATGCACTGTAATGCTCCGAAAATTTTAAGGTCCACGTGAACAACATGCATACAAGTTATTAAATTCCTTGTGCATTTCAATTAATTGTTTTAATTGCATAGATAATTATGATGTGCATATTTATATGTTTAAAATATATTTTTCTACATGTTTGCATTAAAATGCAATTTTAAAGGTTATTCGAGTTGCGATCGAGCAACGGAGACCGAAGGCTGAAAAAATAGAAAATATTTTTATTAAATAATTGTTTTTAATTATTAAAAAAAAGGGTGATTCTTTTTCTTATTTTTGAAAATAAGAGGTTTTGAGGATTTTATACGCCGAAACGTAAATTTTATCGGTGTTGTTTTTTCAACAAAAATATGAACGTTTTGGCAACACGGCTAATAAATTCACAAACTTATTAAGAAAAAATATTTTTAATATTTTAATTAAACACTAATGAACTAAATGAGTCTAATTAACTTCCCTAATGGGCCTAAGCTTTGCTAGTGTTTTATTTAATTATTTGAAGCCCCAAAACCCTTCCCCACACCTTCAATTGTCACGCCCACTTCCCCTACAAACTCCAAACACTTTTCTCTCAATATACAACACACGAACACACGCAAGGTTGAAGGGAAAAACATCAAGTTTGCTAGAGTTTTTCAAACGTCGTTCCCTCGTCGTCGTTTTTCAAACGTCAACGTTTTAACGTGCGTTAAATACACAATGGCACGCCATATTCTTCTTTCAAAAATCTATCACACCGTAGTATTTGTATGATCATGAATTGGATGGAAAAATAAGTCACACAACTCACAATTTTCGTAATTATGCATGATCATGTATTAAACCCTTGTGTTTTGGTTCAAATATCATGTTTAATATTTGTTAAGGGGCCGCCATGGATTAGGATATAATCAAGCTTGTGTTTAACATAAGATTAAAGGTCTAGAACACGCACACAAACACAGCAAACCAGAAACGTTCAAGCTGGGAAACGAACTAAGGTGTATTGATCATAGGGGCTCGGTTGATGGGGGTTTGTGGCTTGGCTTGGCTGTGGCTGGACCAGGGCTGGGCTAGGGTCATGTATGAATCAGGGAAGGAGTCCTAGCCACGCAAGGACTCGAGACCAGGGGATGGGGAGGAGTCCTAGATAGCTAGGATTCCACCCGAGATCATCAAGGGGGTCGCGCAGGTTGTGTGGCTTGCGCAGGATGTAGGGGCTCGGCTAGGGGGCTTGGGGCTGGGCTAGGCTAGGTCCTTAGGGTCTCAAGAGGGTGCACAAGAGTCTGGGCAGGGGCTGGTGTGGCTTGGTTGGCTGCTGGCTCGAGAGGAACGAGAGAAGCGTGGGTAAACTCCATAGCAGGCGCACAGGGCTGCTGCCTTGTTTCAGAGGTTCGCAGCGTGGCTCAGGGGCTTGGGCTGGGGGTGGCTCAGGTCTGGGACGGGTCTAGGGTCAGTAAAGGTCATGGGTGGTCAGTGGTTAAATAGCTTGATGAGTCCTAAGGCAACTAAACCTCACAGACGCACAAAAAAGGGGTCAAGGGCAGTGGGATTTTCGAGGGTCTAAGGGGATGGTCCGGGGCTTGGGATTGGTCAGTGGGGTTCCTAAACGAGTTGTCTAGGGTTTTGCTCGAGGTGGCTTGGGCGTGGCTCGAGTAAATCGAGAGAATTGGAACCATGGCTCCACGGATGTGGTTCATGGCTCCTAAGGGTAGAATAAATAATAAAAACGTTATGTTTAAAATTTGGGATCAAAATAATGAGTTTTGGAATTAACTAGGATTTAATCGCCGCATGAAATGTTAATTAAATAATAAATTGAAAAACCTATATTTATGCTTGATAAAATTATGGAAAATTATATTTAAGCTCAAATAATTATTAAAAGTCTAAGTTTTTAATTTGGGAATTTTATATTAAAGTTTGGTTTAATTCGAGATTAAAACGCAGTAATACTTCTTATTTAAAGATTAAATTAAAAGTCCTCGATATAGACTAAATAAAAATATGAGAAAATTCTTGTAATCTTAAATAATTATTTGGGACATTTTAGAGTCAATGAAATTAAGAAAATGTCAAAAACGTGAAATTTTACTTCTAGGGGTAAAACGGTAATTTTACACCTAAAAATTAGTAGACGTCATGGAAATGTCCTGAATGCTGTTTTATATGCTAATATGATTATGAGCAAAAACCGAAAATTGACAGCAAGTTTTATAAAAATTCTACACAGATTTTTGGTCCTTCCTTGCACTTCACGTTTGGTATCGTTTTTGTGGTTTCAGGGTTTGGCTCGGTTCCAGGCGCTCACTGCTGCATCTAGACACGTTATAGAGTGTGTTAGGAAGGTGTTAGCCCATTGGTTTGAGCCCATTTTCCCCCAGCAACACGAAATGACAGCAACTCTCCATAGTGCATTTTTGAGTCTCGATTTTTCTATGGTGGTTGTCTAAGGTGTGTGTTCGAACCATGGCTATCCTAGGGGCCATAGCCATGGTTAGAACCCTCCTTAGCATGTCTAGGGCGTGACCAAGATGACCTTTCATGGCTTGATTCATAGTCCCATCGGTTTTAAAACAAAACAAGACAAGCGCCCCCCTTCGATCCCCTTTCTTTTCCTGCGTGTGTGGTTTCGACTTTTGGGGTTTGTGTGGATCTTGGTTGGCTTTTTAGCCCTTAGCCATGGTTCACACAATACCTCATGATGTCTAGATTGAGCCATGGTCAATCGTATGGCCACTGGAACGATGAAAGACAGCAAGCGAACCAATGCATCACAGTACAGATTTTTGGTGTTCTCGATTTCAAGTTTCGGTTGTCTTGGGTGTTGGATTGGATTGTGATTGGCCTAGGGCCCTTAGCCATGGTTCAAAACATACCTTAGGATGTTGGTAAGAGGCTCTGGTCAGGTGGTTTAGGCCCCAATGGCAATAGCCTCAAAAAAGAAGCAAGGAAGCACAGCAGTTGCTGCTGCACTCTTTTTGACAGTAGCTTGGGCTTCGGTTCAGAGGCTTGTTTCGAGTTCTTGGTTGGCTTTTAGCCTATGGCCTTGGACTGGACAGTACCTCATTGGGTTAGGAAGGTCTTGTTTTGGCCGTTTGTGATTTGGTTAAGTTTAGAGGTCGTACGAGAAATTACGGTACGATGTGCCAAAGTGACTCTCGAAAGAGCGTTTCATGATTTTGGCCTCCATGCACAATTTTCGTGTATTACAGCCCTATGGTTATGTTTTCCAGTATTTTAGGAGTATTTTAATCATGGCTAAATGATGGTTCGATGTTGGTTCGTGTTGGTAAGAAGCCATGGTTGAATACTAAGTTTGTTGGGCGTAATTGTCTCGTTTTTGGTTCGATATTGAAGTGTTGGTCAAGTTAAGTTTATTTGCATGTTCCTCATGTTAGAATTAGGTCGCAGCGAGCCTGGGAACGATCCAACCATTTTGTAAAAGCAGGATTATAATTATATTACGTGCATAAAAATATAAAATATTTATTTTTGAGATATATGCGATATGTCTTGTGGCCACCTCACGTTTATGGGATTCAGCTTATGGGATTATTACTTCACCCGGTGACTTACGACGGGTTCATGTTCTTGTATGGGTACGGATATCCAGTTCAAGGGCTGTGATGATCTCTACCGCCCAGTATACTGTTGTTTAGTCTGATCAGACGTGCATGTTATGTTATGTTATGGGCCACTTGCGTAGAACATTATCTCAACAGAAAATTATGATATGCTATTTTATGACAGGGCTCTATCGAGCAAACATTTTACGTACGATTTTTAAGATATGCCCGTATTTATAATTATCCATGACACGATTTTTACCTCACGCTTTACGATATGATATCTTTACATGGCATGAAATTTTATGATATATTTTACTTGTTATTCACGATATATGCATGCTGAGTCTTTAGACTCACTAGACATGATTGTTGTAGGTATTGATGAGGTCGAGGCCGAGGGTGGGGACCAGTGAGCTAGCTTGGGTCTGCAGTAGTAGGAACCCGAGGACCTCATGTTTATCATTTACTATTTTTGTTCAAACTCAGTTTCACTTTGAAGAATTATTTTAAGTTGTGGTTTTTAAAACATTATTTACTTCCGCTGCTACTTTATACATTAAATCTTTTTATCAGTTTATTTTATGAATGAGGCATGTTATTTATTTTTAAAAAGAAAATTTTAAATAATTCCACAAAATTTTAAATACGAAATTCGGGCCTCTACAGCTAACCTATCTCGGGTGCAAAAAGACCATTTTGCCCTTGAAAGCCCTAAGTGACCATTTTACCCCTAGACCTCAAAATTTTGACCCGAAGCCAACCAAACTTATTTAAACACCTCAAAACATATTTATAACCATTTCCTAGATGTAAACTCGAGCTCAAACTTTAACTTCTATAATTCGCTTAAAACTTAGACCTAATCCTCGGTTTTAACCCAAACTTAACCAAACTTAAACCATAGTTCAATGACTCATAACCAAGCCCTGTATGACCCAAGTAAACCATTAATAGCCTTAGGAAATATTGACATAATAATACCAAAGACGGACCATATCTACTAAAATTTCCAACCCTTAAGTACATGACCAGCACCTAGGCACTGGCTGTGTAGCACCCCGCGCTTGGTGAGCGCTGACCGACGATTTCGGTTGGGAATAAATCTAGCAAATGGACTAGGTCAAGTTATAGTAAAGAGATGATGAGTCCAAGTGTCGATCCGACATAGACTAATACTTAAATACTAGAATTTTTATCACTTAACTTAAGTTAGACAACATAAATAAAAAGATGATATGAATTATTAATCCAACCTATTAAATAAAATAATTGCAACTAAAAACGACGGATTCAACGATCAAGGAGTGATTCAAATTCAAATAATTAACTAAGATACACAACGGTACAAACTATACTATGTTGACACGTTTTAAAATTCAATTAATTATTTAATTCTTGACAATCACTGTGAAATCCTTAATTTTATTTATTAAACGATTTCTCTAGTTAATAAACCTATTTAAATCTAACGTCCAATTATTTCTAATTGAATTTAATTAGATCTAAATTCATTAAAGCTTCGTGAAATTCAATTTTCACCAAAAACCGCACACTGAAACCGAATACTATTTCTAGCCAGTTTAACCACGTGTTGTTGACGTCTTTGTTGCTATATTTAATCAATCATCTTTCGATTCGTGATTAATCAACAAACATGTAAATAGTTGATCAGGTTATTAACAAGAAATATTAAACTAACATCAATCAATAATTAAAATCATGAAAAATAATATATTGAAAATAAACCAAATATCAAACAAAGTATTGTTTGGCCCTATCGTGATCTTATTCTAAATAAAATTATTCCATAAGTTCAATACCAAAGTGCACATCCATATATAAATTCAATGAAGAAAAAATAATTAAAAGGGAATGAAAAGAATTCGCAGTGATTTGGCTTGTGTTGAGGAATTTCTCATGCTTCTGTCTCTGTCTTCCTCCCTGTTGATGTCTTCATTGTAGCCTTCTGTTCTGCGCTTCCTTTATCTTTTCCCCTTCTCTGTTGTTTACTTCTTCTTTTCTGACCTTCCGTCTTCTCTTTTCTTTCTTCTACTTTCCTCCCTCTGTACGTACTTGTGCCTCTCCTTCCTTTACCTGACTGTCATTTTCCTCCTTTCTTCCTTTCTCCTCCTCTCACTTCTTCTACGTTGCTTTTGTTTTTCTATTTGCGCCTCCTTTTTTTTCCCTCTCTCATGCCTCTTTTTATCCTCCTAAAAGGGCCTCATCCTTCAAATCTTTTAAAGCCAATGTCAAGTAAAAAAGTGTAGATAAGATCTTTATCAAGATTTACATATATTTTTCCAAAATTTCAATATCATCAAGGAATAAAATATAAGAATATTTTATTCCCTTTCTTTTGATATTTTGTTTCCTTTGAAGTCTAATAAATTTATCTTATCTCCAAATTTGAACATTTTCACTATTATTCAAATATAAAATTATTAATTTTAATAACTACATAATTAGGGATAAAAATTCTAGATAAGGGCAAATATTATAAAATCAAATTCCCTAAAATCTTTGTAAGATTTGGCCTTATCAAGCTCCAAGGTGCCAAGCACCAGCGTTGCGACGCTAAAAGAGCAGAAGCTCAAGCGGTGCGGTCCTTGGTGAATAGCGCCGCGACACTACTCCCTACGACCAAAAAACCCAAACAACATAGAAGCAAAACCCTACACACTGCTCAACCAGCCGAGACTAGGCTCAAACCAACCATTCCTAGCTCACTTTGGACCCTCCTGGACGGACATAGACGTGGTCCCGAGCCCCATGCATGCCGTCGAGCCAGTTTCACTTGAACGCCACAAAATGAGCCCTAACCGAGTCTACCCCTTTCGATCTACTCCTAGCCCGCAACCAGATGTGCTTAAGCCCCTCTAGGCCACGTCTCGGACCCACCGGGGCCAGATCCACAACCCTAAATAGCCCTTGCACCGTTGCACCTCACATAACACCCGATCGAGCCATCCTATGCCCTAAAAAAAGAAACACAATCGACCTTTACACCTCATTGATTCATATATGATCTCACCACTTAAATCTTCTCTAAACCTACTGTAAATCGTCCCTTAAATGTCAAAACCTTGCAGTCCCTTCAATTATATCAAAAACGTGAGGAACAATACAAAGAACGCTAGGTTTTTTGTGTAAAAATAATGAAATTCGATTCTTGACAGTAGATCCATTAATTATCATGCATACATATCATGATGTGATTGATGACAGAAAAAGAGTGTAGGATGTGCATTGATGAAGAAACGTATGCAAAAATACGACCAACGGAGCTAGGAACGAACACCGGAGGGAAGGGACAAGCTTCTACCGAATTTCCTTACAATAAAATGAAGCAAAGTTTCTGCTAGGTTGAAGAGGGGCGGCCGAATGGAGGAGGGTGCTAGGATTGAGGGGTGGCTGAAATCTTAAGAAATAAACACAGGGTTTTTAGGCTTAGGTTTTAAAAATAAAATGTGTAGGAGTTTAGGCCAAAAATATAATAAAATAGACCCACCAAGCCCAATAACACACTCGTAAAATGTTTTGTTTAAATTTGTTTTCAAAAATCTTGACCGAACCCTCAAAAAGTCCTCAATTTTGCTAAAAATCGTCTACCGATTAAAAATATGGGTTGACATGTAAAAATATCTGAAAAATGCCTACTTCATAAAATTCCCAATAATTACATCATATATTAAATAATTATTTTTAATTATTTAGTAAAAACATTTGCCTCAAACTGTTCCCGGTCTCCATTCCTCGTTCGAGCTTGAAATACTGCTAAAAGCCCAATTAAATAAAATCTAGTAATTCATGAAATAAAAACATATATTCAGGTCATAAACATGCATTTAAAAATAATTAAATAAGCATTCTAATAAACCCTAGATTTGGGTGCAGTCAGGTTACGTCGTTTGAATTTCTAGACCTTACAATTCCTTTTCCCATAAATTGAATTTCGTCCTCGAAATTTAACACGTAGTGAATAGCTCTAAGTAGCGACTCCTTATGAAACGTCTAATGCTTATTATAATACTAGAATATTTTTTTAAAAAAGCTACTACTCGAAATTTATATTTAAATGCATGCATGTCATACTGCTGAAAATTCACATTTTTAAAATATCAATAATCAACTAGCAAGAAAAATACTGTAGTTAAAAATCGATAAGCAATCTTCATCCCCAAGCTTACGTTTAAAAAATATATAAAATATGAAATATGTGTAAAGTTTCTGTGCACATCAAACCCTGACTATTATGTCTTCGGTGCCTCCAGTCTCCTCATCGATTTGCTCACCTGCATCATTCACACCTAGTGAGTCTGAAGACTCAACGCACCTGTAATGTTATAGCAAGTACATATATATAACAAGCAACAGTGAAAAGTACTGTAATGAAAATACATTTCATGATCGTAAAAGTCGCATGCATAATAATAACCTGTCGAAGCATAAATATTTTCATCATTTCACATCATAACAACATATACATGTTCGTTTTTCTTAATTTGAATTCCGTTCATTAGTTGTGACTTTCGTATCATCGTGTTAGTCGATGGATCCATCTACGTGTAACCCTGGTACCCGACAGCAGGGACATCAGCGACAACATTACCCGTCCACTGAGCCTGGGCCTTACATGTTTTCGTGTCATCGTATTAGTCACAACCAACTCTCATCCTTCAAAACATGTCATCATATTCATCACTTAATAAAACCATGCATATACGTAAATGTTTCTTAAAATCAAGCATGCATCGTATTTTTCATATTTACATAAAAAGTCAGACCCATGATAACATAAATGTTTAAAACGTGAATACTCGTGTTCAGGGCGCTGCAAGGACTACTAACTCGACTCGAATATGACTACGCTTAAATCATAATTCAAATTTTCTTAATCAAGCCTCATATGATCCAATCTAATCCTCACTACGCTTGGTCATAACAATATATCAACGTCCTAGTGAGACAATACCGCTAAAAACCAAAGCCCCTCAAACCATGGACTAGTGCCTGCGGCACTAAGGCTCTTGGTTAGCACCTAGGCGCCTGACATCAGTGTTGCAGCGCTACATGTTCGAAGACCAAGCGATTTGGTGCCTAAAGAGCAACGACGCGGCGCTAACCCCACGAGAAAAAGTTCCCAAACACTTCGACGTCACCTTCTACCCTACTTCCAACTAACCAAAGCCAGCATCGAACCAACAGTTTCTAGACCACCCTAGGACCCTCCTGAACCAATATAACCAAGAACTCTAGCCTCATGCACGTTGTAAGTCACACACACCCGAGAATCACCAAAACCTCCCACCCGAGACCAACCTCAGCCAAACCCGCTTCGATCGATTCCAAGACCGCCACCAGCTGTTCATAGCCCTTTCCCAGCCTTGTCACGGACCCAAGAAGGTCATCTTTTTGGCTGGAATCGAGCCATGCAAGGCTGCAACACCCTAGCCTCTCTATCTAGCCATAGCCGAGACATACACCCAGGTAAACCGATCGGCTATCATAAAAATCTCAAACCCCAACTAACTTCAGCCCCTTGCAGCCTTGCTCCTCAACGCATACAGCCCCTAGGACCCTGACTCAGCAGCCTCTTGCACAAGGAATCACATACACATGAGTAATGTAAAGAATACATGCGTGTTCATGGCAAAACCCTTGCAAATACTAAACAATAAGGTAAATCGAAGAGTTCCTCAAGCAAATACATATATATCAGCATACATAGCATGAATGATGAGAAAAATAATGATAGAAGGCGTGCCTTGGCGTTTTCGTGCTCAAAAGCTTGAAGATTCTTGCGTAGAACACGCACCGGAGAGGCGGGGAGGAATTTTCTTGAAAGTTTTGAGAGATTTTTGAGTTGGCTGCTGAAAACCCTACGAAGGATCGTTTGCTGAGCATCTTTTGAATACTTCAAACAAAATATTCTCCAATGATCTGCAATAGCTCGTGTACTAAGAATATTAACACTGATGAATTAAATTGAGTTTGGTTTAAAACCAAGAGGAAGAATCTCGAAGTAATCCTTCGTGAAGAAGACTGTTGTATTAGAAAAGATTTTATCTTATGTAAACTGAATAACCGAAAAAGGATAGATTAGTTTTTGCATTCATCAGTTCAGTTATGGTGAAACTGAACTGACGGATACTCTAACTGATCCAAACAGTTTTAAAAAAAAAGTTAAACATTTAAATACACAAGATATGTTTATGGATGTTTGGAAACTTCAACTGATCCTACGTCACCACTTCTTACCGCCTCGGGTAGGATCCACTATAAGACTTTGATTTATACAACACCTTGGACAAACTCACTCAGCTAAGACTTACACTACTGCCTAAACTGAACTCCTAGGCTAGACTGAGACAGCACCTTCCAGTCAACACTTCTTTAATGTCTATGTGAGAAAGACTACATACACAAGTTTAACGACTTTGTGCAAGACTTAATTTGAGTGATTGAGAGTATTTGTGTGTGAGTACTGAACAAGGATGTTCTCTTAAGGTCCAAAAATTAAGACGACGTAATCGAACTGCATGCGAATCTAGGAAATAATGGAAAATGAGTAATTAAGTGACTTTAATTGCTAATTAATTATGTGACATACATGTTTATATGTTAAATGAGATTCTTATTGTCATCATGCATAAAATTGTATTTTTAGGAATATTCAAGTGACGATTGATGAAAAGGGACCGAGGGCTGAAAAATATTTTTATTAAATAATTATTTTTAATTATTTTAAATATGGTCGATGCTTTTTAGTATTTTTGAAAATAAAGGGTATTGAGGTGATTTTATACGCCGAGGCGTAAGTTTTATCGGTGTTGGTTTTTCAACTAAAATACGAGCTTCTTGGCAACCCGGCAAATAAATTCACATATTTAATTAAAAAAAACTTTGTTAATATTTTATTTATGTCCTAATTAGACTAATGGGCCTAATTTAAGGCTTAATAAGCCTAGCCTAATTAGAAAAGCAAATTAGTATTTAAATTATTAATTAATCACAAAACCCTACACTTGTTACACAACCTCTCGGCCACTCAATTTTATTTCTGAAAAACACTCTCCCCACTCCCATTATACACGATACACACATACAAAATAATTTGAAGAAAAGGTCAAAAGTTGCAAAGGGTTTCAAGCCTTCGTCTTCTCTCCGCCATTCTTCGATTTATCAACATAAAATCGTGCGTTAAATACGCAAAGGCACGCCATACATTTCTTTTTTCTCATCCATCATATCATATTAATGTTTTAATTATTGGATGCATAAAGTACATGACTTATTTTCGAGAATTTCAAATTTTTGCACTTATAAGTTTCGGTTTCATGATTTGTGGATGCATTAAATTGTTCAAGCATGTTAGGGGACTGCCATGATGTCAAGTTAAGTTTAAACAAAGGTTTTATGTGATTTAGAGACACACACGATTCACCGAAAGCAATAGGAGCAAGGCAGGAAGAACCGAAATCTGCTATCATGGGGGGAAAGGTGATCGGGCTGCTTGTTTTATGGTGAGGCGGGGCCTTGGCTGGGGCCAGGGCTCGGCCAAGGGATGTCATGGGTCAGGGCTAGAGTCCTAGCCAAGATAGAACTCGAGTTAGGGGCTGGGGAAGAGTCCTAGCCATGCTAGGACTCCACCCGAGAACCCTGCACAGATTGGTGCAGGGTTTGCGCTGCTTCCAGGCGTTGGGGGCGTGGTCTGGGGTTCAAGGGATGGGTCGAGGTGATGCACTAGAGTCCTAGGAGGGTGCACGAGGGGTGGTGCAAGGGCTGGGCTCGTTGGTTCAAGGGATGGGGAGCAAAACATAGAGTCCTACACCACTAGGAGTCTCGGTCAGAATAAGTGGGTCTTGGAGTGGCTCGTTTATGTTGTTGGGGCTGGGTTCTTAGTGTTCTCAGGGTCCAGTAGGATAGTTTAAGATGTGGATCAAGTTTTGGGTCGACATGATTAGGGGGTAACTCGTGAAAATCGAAAGTTGGCTCGGGGTCGAAGGTTAGGTGTCAAAATAGAGTTTTAAACTAATGAAAATTGTAAAGCAGCTCACTGGGGGTCGAGTCATGGTCCATAAGGGCAAAAATAATAAAAAAAGACTAAATTTAGAATTTAGGAATTTTATATTAAAGTTTGGGATTTTTTTCGGGATTAAAACACCGTCATAACAATTAATTAAAGATAAATGAAAAAGTCCAATATTTAAACTAAATAAAATTATGGAAAAATTCATGTAAGCTTAAGTAATTATTTGGGACATGTTAGAGTCTTGAAATCAAGAAAAAAGTCGAAAACGGAAAATGTCGAGTCCAAGGGTAAAACGGTCTCTTTTTACACCGGGAAATTAGTAAAGGTCATGGCAGTGCCCTAAATGCTATTTTTATGATATTATGGTTATTTTTAAATATTTATGAAATGTTCATTATTAAATTAAGATTTTTAAATGTTTAAGAGATTTTTATGATTTAAGGAAGACATTTAAAAGACATGTTGCATGCTTGGTTTCAAAAACAAAATGTTATGTTATGCATGATTTTTATAAAGTGATGAGAATGTAAATGTTGAAGGAAGTGAAGTGATTGTCACTAATTCGTTAATGTTGGCGACGTCGTGACGGTTATGGTCCCAGTGGGAGCCCGACGATCGTGTTTCCATTATTACGAATATGAGGTAACAGTTATATGGTAACGGTTTTGTGGTAACGGTAAGAATGGAGATATCGTGAGGGGAAAAGGCCCCAGAGGGAGTCCCATTTATGGGAAAAGGTCCCAGAGGGAGCCCCGACGATAGTATTTCTATTCGAAAAATGATAGGCCAGGGCCCAGTTGACCGGTGAGAGTGTTGCTGGTGTCCCCCGCCGCCCAGTATGTGGTTACATGTAGATGGATCCATCGATTTATGATCATGATCAAGAAAGTCACAATTAACGATCTGAAAATTCAACAAAGGAAAAAGAAAAGGAAAAGGAAAAATATTTATGATCATGAAAAATGTTTTATGTCATGTCATGTTGAGGAAAAAGGGAAAATGTTAAGGTTTATGAAATGCATGTAATGAAAATGTTTATGCTTAAGGTTATGCATCTTCATGAAAACGATATTTTAAGTACAAGTATTTTTCACTGTTATATGTTGACTGTATTACGTATTATTTTTTATTAAGATTATGGTGTGTTGAGTCTTTAGACTCGCTAGGTTGATGGATGCTGGTGAGGTTGAGGGAGGTCCTGACGGATGATTTGACTGGACTAATGGCGCACACAACCCGAGGACCAGCACTTCTATTTTTCCGCATTTACGTTTATGATTCATGATTTAAGCTAAAGATTTTTAGACTATTTATTTATGCTTTTGAGAGATTTTTGAGAGGTTTAGTATGAGCTATTCTTTTCAAACTATTCATTTTTAGGTTTGGTAAAACAGTAGGCGATTTAATTTCATGACTATTTCACTTGATTTTAAAATGCTAGTGGGTTGATGTTTTATTTTAAAAGATAAAATATTTTATAAAAATATTTTATAGTCATGGCCGAAAATTTAGAGAAAAAAAAAATTTCTAGTACTTTTAAAGCAATAAAAAGGGCAGACGTTTCAGTTGGTATCAGAACAAAGGTCCTGTAAAGGGTTGTGCCACCATCAGCGCCTGGAAGATCAGTCGTCAAGCCACAGAGTAGTAAGTTTTACATGCTTTATGTGATTTAATATGTTGTTACCTGCATGACGATATGAATATTATGTTTATGATACATGTTTATTAGCTTTTTGAGTATTTATGCTTTGCATGCTTAAATTGCTAAAATGAATTAGGACATGTCACATGATTAGAGAACTTAGATTTAAATGCATGTTGGTTATGTTAGAAATCGGTAAATATTCAGATAAAATGCCTCCTAGACGCGCTCCCGTTATTGAGAATCAGGAAGAGAACAGTGTTAATCGTCGAGGGAAAGACTCAAAGGAATGCACCACCACCACCACCACCGGATGCTGCTACTCGTGCTCTTGAGGGGATGGCTCATCTCTTCGAGCAGCAGTTACAACAGATGCAACAACAGCAGTTACATCAGCCACCTAGGCCACAGCAGGATATTTATGAGAAGTTCCGGAGACTAGGGCCGAAGAAATTTTCTGGCACCACCGATCCATTTGCTGCTGAGAGTTGAATCCGTTCACTCGAGGTACATTTTCTCTATCTAGACATGGGAGACGCCGACCGTGTGAGGTGTACTACTAGATGCTTAGGGATGACGCTTTTTTATGGTGGGAAGGAGCCGAGCATGGTGTTGACCTTGCTACACTCACCTGGGCACAGTTAAAGACAAAATTCTATGAGAAATACTTTACTACTGATGTCAGAAGCCGGATAAAGATGGAATTTATGACTCTCCGTCAGGGAGACATATCTGTTGCTGATTTTGTGAAGAAGTTTGATAGGGGTTGCCACTTCGTACCCCTTATTGCTGGGGATGCAGAAGAAAAGCTTAGACATTTCATGGATGGCCTACGACCTATCTTTCGGGATAAAGTTATGATGATGCGCCCTGGGGATTATGCTAGAGAAGTTACCTATACATATCAGGCTGAGCAATCTTTGAAGGACATTGATTTCGAAATTCAGCGCAAAAGGCAGCACTATCAGAATAATAATCAGCCGAATAAAAAGCCATATACGGGTCCTCCTAGACCTCAAGGGCCTCAAAAGACCCAAGGTCAAGTCAAGAAGCCAGCTCCACCAAAGCCACAAAATCCTGGAGCACCAAAGCCTGCTGAAAGGCAACCATGAAAAGAGTGCAACCGTCTACATCTTGGCAAATGCGAGTTGGGATCATTTAAATTTTTCTGCTGCAAGGAGGCTGGTCACAAAGCTATTGATTGCCCAAAGAGGAAGGCAGCTACTATGGCCAGAGCTTATGTTATGAATGCCGAGGAAGCTGAGGAAGAGGCAGACACTACACTCATCACGGGTAACCTAGTCATTTAACATTTTTATATTGCTTATTATTGCATGAAGTGTTAAATTGGTTATTAGAATTGATTGGAAATCAAGATTCAACCTAGTGAAAAATTAGGTTGCATGTTCTACTTAGTTGGACTTAAGTTATGATTTAATAAAACCATGGAAAATGATTTGAATTTTGTGCCTTATTTTATGTGAAGGATGAAATGATTCCAAATAAAAAGTTTTAGGGCCAAAATTAAAGGAAATCAGAATTAAGGGGTTTAGGAAGGATTTCGAATTTTTGGAGGGGTTAACATGCAATTTCAAAAATTTAAGGGACCAAATTCCAATATTTCGAAATATAAGGGACCTAAGTGCAATTTCTTATTCTTAAGGATCAAAAGTGCAATTCTAGAAACATAAAGGACTAAAACAGAATTTCAAAATAGTATAAGGACTTAATTGCAATAATTCGAAAATTTGAGGGACTAAAGTGCAATTTGTTTCAAGAAATGTTTAAGTTCAACACGAAATTTTCATATAACCTTGGGAATTAATGATAGTAAATCCTTAAGATTCAACGCGAAAAGATTTAATTGACATCTTCACCACAGGGAGGATCATCATTCTAGGTGTAGCTACCTATGCTCTGCTAGATTCAGGAGCTACACAATTATTCATATCTGAAACCTTCATCAAAAGTCTGAAAATTACTCCTCAAGATATGGGTTTGGGTTTCAAAGTTACTATCCCTTCTTGTGATCAAATGCTCACGACTAAGATTGTTAAGAATCTGGAGCTTCGTTTACTCAAAGATGTTGTCCGGTCAGATCTTATTGTCCTTCCTATGCCCGAATTCGATATTATACTTGGGATGGATTTGTTATCAGCGAATGGAGCTTTGATTGATTTTCGTCAGCGATCAGTATCATTAGGCCACCTAGTGGTAAATCTTTTGTCTTTGAGGCGGCGAGAAACAAGCAAATGCCTCACATCATCTCTTGTATATGTGCGAGGAAGCGTATTAAGCATTGATGGCAAGCTTATCTAGCATGTGTCACTACTACACATGCATCTACCAGTCAGAAGTTAGAATATGTTGATGTTGTGAGAGATTTTTCTAGCGTATTTCCCGAGGACGTTTCTGGCATTCCGCCCGATCGTGAAGTGGAATTCTCTATTGATCTTATGCCGGGCACTGTTCCTATATCAAAAGCACCATATCGTCTAGCACCTACCGAAATGAAAGAATTGAAAGATCAAATTCAAGAATTTCTAGACAAGGGTTTCATTCGCCCTAGTTACTCTCCATGGGGCGCTCCGGTATTGTTTGTGAAAAAGAAAGATGGTAGCATGCGTCTTTGTATCGATTATTGTGAGCTTAATCGGGATACCATCAAAAATAAGTATCCACTGCCTAGAATCGAAGATTTATTTGATTAGTTGCAAGGAGCATCGATATTTTCTAAGATTGATCTGCGATCTGGATACCATCAATTGAAAGTCAAAGAGTCTGATGTTCACAAAACAGCGTTTCGCACGAGATATGGGCACTATGAGTTTATGGTCATGCCATTCGAGTTGACCAATGCGCCAGCGATCTTCATGGATCTCATGAATCGCGTATTTCAGCCGTATCTGGATCAGTTTATTATTATTTTCATTGATGACATATTGATCTATTCCAAGAGCAGAGAGGACCATAGCCGTCACTTGAGGATCGCACTGCAGGTATTGCAAGACAAAAAGCTATATGCAAAGTTCAGCAAGTGCGAGTTTTGGCTTGATAGAGTGGCGTTCTTAGTCCACATCATTTCTAGTGATGGCGTGGAAGTTGATCAGAGTAAAGTAGAAGCAATGAAAGAATGGCCAGTACCGAAAAGTGTTACCGAGATTCGCAGTTTCTTGGCACTAGCAGGCTACTATTGCAAGTTTATTCAGGGGTTCTCATCTATAGCGGTACCTATGACCGCCTTGACAAAGAAAAATGCAAAGTTTATTTGGGGACCCGAGTGTCAAGACAGTTTTGACAAGTTGAAGCAAGCCTTGATATGAGCACCGGTATTATCTATGCAATCAGGGCAAGGGGAGTATGTTCTTTTTACCGACGCTTCTAAACTTGGTTTGGGCGCAGTTCTGATGCAAAACGATCGAGTTATCGCCTATGCGTCAAGACAATTGAAAATTCATGAAAAGAACTACCATACTCATGACCTTGAGCTTGCAGCAGTAGTCTTTGCACTAAAAATTTGGAGACACTAACTTTATGGGGAGAAGTGCAAAATATTCACCGATCATAAAAGTTTGAAATACTTCTTCACCCAAAAGGAGTTGAATATGAGAGAGCGCAGATGGCTTGAATTGGTAAAGGACTATGATTGTGACATTAGCTACCATTCGGGAAAAGCTAATATAGTGGCAGATGCGTTGAGTAGAAAAGCAGCACTTATCACTCATTTATCACTCCAAAGACCGTTGCAGTCCGAGATACAGCGGTTTGAGCTTACAGTGTATGCTAGGGGCGAGGCCCCTAATCTTGCCACATTATCAGTGCACTCGACTTTAAGAGACAGAATTCGTGATGGACAGTCTACTGATGAGCAGTTGCAAAAGTGGAGAGAAAGAGATGAGGCCAAGGGCCTGAGTTTATATTTAGTAGTGGATGGTTTAGTCCGTTATCGAGACCGTCTATGAGTTCCTAGTGACGATTCTTTGAGAGATCTTATTATGAAAGAAGCCCATGACTCACCATATTCCATTCATCCGGGCAGTACAAAGATGTATAAAGATTTGCAGTTGTTATATTAGCGGCTAGGCATGAAGAGGGACATTCTGAGATATGTATCCGAGTGTTTGACTTGTCAGCAAGTCAAAGCAGAGCATCAGAGACCAGCGGAAAAATTGAAGCCACTCCCTATTCCCGAGTGGAAATGGGAGAATATCACTATGGACTTCGTAGTGAGATTGCCAAAAACCGTCAAAGGATCGAATGCCATTTGGGTGATTCTGGATCGTCTTACGAAATCAGCGCATTTTCTACCTATTAAGACGACATTCACCATGATTCAGTATGCCGACTTGTATATTCGAGAGATAGTTCGGCTGCATGGGATTCCTGTATCCATCGTTTCTGACAGGGATCCGAGATTCACGTCATCTTTTTGGAAAAGTCTGCATGCAGCGATGGGGACCAAGTTACTATTCAGTACAGCATTCTATCCTCAAACCGATGGTCAGTCAGAAAGGGTTATTAAGATTTTGGAGGATCTACTGCGAGCATGTGTTATTGATTTCCAAGGCAGTTGGGAACCAAAGTTACCTCTAGTGGAGTTCACTTACAATAACAGTTTCCAATCATCAATCGGAATGGCTCCTTTTGAGGCACTTTATGGAAGGAAATGTAGATCTCCTATTCATTGGGATGATGTTGGGGAAAGAAGAGATATTGGTCCAGATGTGATTGAATAGACTGTCGCGCTTGTAGTCAAAATTCGTGATAGAATGAAGACTGCACAAAGCCGACAAAAGAGTCATGCAGACAAAAGACGAAGGGACTTAGAGTTTGCAGTAGGCGACCATGTGTTTGTGAAAATAGCACCTATGAAGGGTGTTATGCGCTTTGGCAGGAAAGACAAGCTTAGTCCTAGATTTATAGGCCCGTTCGAGATTTTGGAGAGGATTGGGACACTAGCTTACAGAGTGGCATTGCCACCAGCACTTGCAGGAGTTCACAATGTGTTCCACATTTCAATGCTGCGGAAGTACATGTCGAATCCGTCACATGTTCTTAATTATGAACCTCTTCAACTAACTCCAAATATGACATATGAAGAAAGACCTGTCCAAATCTTAGCAAGGCAAGAAAGACGATTGCGGAACAAAGTCATACCAATTGTCAAGGTCAAGTGGCTGAATCACTCGGAAGAGGAAGCTACTTGGGAAACCGAGAGAGACTTGAGGATTCGCTATCATGATCTATTCGGTAAATTCTAATTTCGAGGACGAAATTTTATTTAAGGGGGGAAGGAATTGTAAGGTCCAAAAATTAAGACGACGTAATCCAACTGCATGCGAATCTAGGAAATAATGGAAAATGATTAATTAAGTGACTTTAATTGCTAATTAATTATGTGACATACATGTTTATATGTTAAATGAGATTCTTATTGTCATCATGCATAAAATTGTATTTTTAGGAATATTCAAGTGACGATCGAGGAACGGGGACCGAGGGCTGAAAAATATTTTTATTAAATAATTATTTTTAATTATTTAAAATATGGTCGATGCTTTTTAGTATTTTTGAAAATAAAGGGTTTTGAGGTGATTTTATACGCCGGGACGTAAGTTTTATCGGTGTTGATTTTTCAACTAAAATACGAGCTTCTTGGCAACCCGGCTAATAAATTCAAATATTTAATTAAAGAAAAACTTTGTTAATATTTTATTTATGTCCTAATTAGACTAATGGGCCTAATTTAAGGCTTAATAGGCCTAGCCTAATTATCAAAGCAAATTACTATTTAAAGTATTAATTAATCACAAAACCCTACACTTGTTACACAACCTCTCGGCCACTCAATTTTATTTTTGAAAAACACTCTCCCCACCCCCCTTATACACGATACACACATACAAAATAATTTGAAGAAAAGTTCAAAAGTTGCAAAGGGTTTCAAGCCTTCGTCTTCTCTCCGCCATTCTTCGATTTGTCAACGTAAAATCGTGTGTTAAATACGCAAAGGCACGCCATACATTTCTTTTTTCTCATCCATCATATCATATTAATGTTTTAATTATTGGATGCATAAAGTACATGACTTATTTTCAAGAATTTCAAATTATTGCACTTATAAGTTTCGGTTTCATGATTTGTGGATGCATTAAATTGTTCAAGCATGTTAGGGGGCTGCCATGATGTCATGTTAAGTTTAAAAAAAGGTTTTATGTGATTTAGAGACACACACGATTCACCGAAAGCAATAGGAGCAAGGCAGGAAGAACCGAAATCTGCTATCATGGGGGGAAAGGTGATCGGGCTGCTTGTTTTATGGTGAGGCGGGGCCTTGGCTGGGGCCAGGGCTCGGCCAAGGGATGTCATGGGTCAGGGCTAGAGTCCTAGCCAAGATAGAACTCGAGTTAGGGGCTGGGGAAGAGTCCTAGCCATGCTAGGACTCCACCCGAGAACCCTGCACAGATTGGTGCAGGGTTTGCGCTGCTTCCAGGCGTTGGGGGCGTGGTCTGGGGTTCAAGGGACGGGTCGAGGCGATGCACTAGAGTCCTAGGAGGGTGCACGAGGGGTGGTGCAAGGTCTGGGCTCGTTGGTTCAAGGGATGGGGAGCAAAACATAGAGTCCTACACCACTAGGAGTCTCGGTCAGAATAAGTGGGTCTTGGAGTGGCTCGTTTATGTTGTTGGGGCTGGGTTCTTAGTGTTCTCAGGGTCCAGTAGGATAGTTTAAGATGTGGGTCAAGTTTTGGGTCGACATGATTCGGGGGTAACTCGTGAAACTCGAAAGTTGGCTCGGGGTCGAAGGTTAGGTGTCAAAATAGGGTTTTAAACTAATGATAATTGGAAAACGGCTCACGGGGGTCGAGTCGTGGTCCATAAGGGCTAAAATAATATAAAAAGACTAAATTTAGAATTTAGGAATTTTATATTAAAGTTTGGGATTTTTTTCGGGATTAAAACACCGTCAAAACAATTAATTAAAGATAAATGCAAAAGTCTAATATTTAAGCTAAATAAAATTATGGAAAAATTCATGTAAGCTTAAATAATTATTTGAGACATGTTAGGGTCTTGAAATCAATAAAAAAGTCGAAAACAGAAAATGTCGAGTCCAAGGGTAAAACGGTCTCTTTTTACACCGGGAAATTAGTAAAGTTCATGTCAGTGCCCTAAATGCTATTTTTATGATATTATGGTTATTTTTAAATGTTTATGAAATGTTTATGATTAAATTAGGATTTTTAAATGTCTAAGATTTTTTTATGATTTAAGGAAGACATTTAAAAAACATGTTGCATGCTTGGTTTCAAAAACAAAATGTTATGTTATGCATGATTTTTATAAAGTGATGAGAATGTAAATGTTGAAGGAAGTGAAGTGATTGTGACTAATTCGTTAATGTTGGCGACGTCGTGAGGGTTATGGTCCCAGTGGGAGCCCGACGATCGTGTTTCCATCATTACGAATATGAGGTAACGGTTATGTGGTAACGGTTTTGTGGTAACGGTAAGAATGGGGATATCGTTAGGGGAAAAGGCCCCAGAGGGAGCCCATTTATGGGAAAAAGCCCCTGAGGGAGCCCCGACGATCGTATTTCTATTCGAAAAATGATAGGCCAGGGCCCAGTTGACCGGTGAGAGTGTTGCTGGTGTCCCCCGCCGCCCAGTACTATGGTTACATGTAGATGGATCCATCGATTTATGATCATGATCAGGAAAGTTATAATTAACAATCTGAATTCAACAAAGGAAAAATGTTTATGATCATGAAAAATGTTTTATGTCATATCATGTTGAGGAAAAAGGTTAAGGTTTATGAAATGCATGTCATGAAAATGTTTACGCTTAAGTTTATGCATCTTCATAAAAACGATATTTTAAGTACAAGTATTTTTCACTGTTATATGTTGACTGTATTACGTATTATTTGTTATTAAGATTATGGTTTATTGAGTCTTTAGAATCACTAGGTGTGATGGATGCGGGTGAGGTTGAGGGAGGTCTTGACAGATGATTTGACTGGACTAATGGCGCACACAACCCGAGGACCAGCGCTTCTATTTTTCCGCATTTACGTTTATGATTCATGATTAAAGCTAAAGATTTTTAAACTATTTATTTATGTTTTTGAGAGATTTTTGAGAGGTTTAGTATGAGCTATTCTTTTCAAACTATTGCTTTTTAGATTTGGTAAAAAAGTAGACGATTTCATTTTCATGACTATTTCACTTGATTTTAAAATACTAGTGGGTTGATATTTTATTTTAAAGGGTAAAATATTTTATAAAAATATTTTATAGTCATGGCCGAAAATTTAGAAGAAAAAAAAATTTCTAGTACTTTTAAAGCAATAAAAAGGGCAGACGTTTCATTCTCACACACTAAGGAAATAAGCTTCTAATCTAAGCTGATATAACTGTGGAAGAGTTCCCTTAGGGCTGATTGCTTCTGAAAGATGATGTGCAATGAGCGTACCCCTTCTTTTCTCTCATATATGCTTAAAATCTTCTTTTTGCTCACTCTTCTTCTTGTTGTTGCTTTTCTTAGTTGTTGAGTCTTCACTGATCTTCTCTTTATATAGGCGGGAAAACTGATCGTACAGTGGGACTCATTTGTTGTATCCGTTGCATCTTGAATTCGTTTCTTGGACTTCGTGTCTCGACTTTTTGACTGCCCTTCTGAAAAGTTTTGTCTTTAATGCTCTGATGCAACGTCCATTATTGTCCTTTGATTAGACAATGGCTTTGTACCTTCACGTACAGCTGGATTCCACTGAAATAGTTTGTCTTCGTCCATAACTGAAAGATTCTGACTGATGCTTCGAACTGGTTAGTTGAACTGATCTTTAGTTTGGCTGGTGAAAATAGTTGACTCGTCAGTGGAACTGATTTCACTCTTGTTCAGTTGGACTGATGAGCTGGGTTTCTTCATCAGTTGAACACTCCTTCTGTAGGCCAGGATTTTGAGGTTCTCCAGCTGAACCACCTATCAACTGGACAATCAGCTGGACTGCTCAATTGACGTAACAGTTAGACTGATTCATTTTGTGCGATCAGTTGGGTCTCCAGTTTGCGATGTAAACAGCTCGTGAGTGATCCTAGATGCTGCACGCTAAGGTAGATTGTTAGTAGCACAATTAACAAGTTTTGTTATCATCAAAATCAAGATTGCGAACTTGAAAAGTTCCAACAATCTCCGTGTTTTTGATGATTACAACAATTTGAGCAGTTAAGCGCAATATATTCAGTTCAAGGGTTAGTATATTCAAACATCATTAAAAACTCCTCCTTTATAACCGAATTTAAAGAAATTTTGAAAACAAACAAAAACTTTCTCTCCAAAACTGAATTAAAAACATTTTAAAAGAGATAATTAGAATTAAGAAAATATTTTTCAGTTGATGAAAAGGAAAGAATTTTTCTCAACAAATGAATTTTAAAATTGATTGACAATACTTTTAGTTTGAGAGAAAAACAAAAAACTCCCCCTTAGAAACTGAAAAAGACCCGTATCTGAAAGATATTAATATAGTCATTCATTCAGATATTATAATCATTCAAGCAATGTAGACAAGAGATTTGAAAATATCCATTCAATTACAATGAAACACAGCTGAACAAATATGATGTTTATTTAAATAAATTTCTTTGTATTTATATCTGTGTACATACATCAGTTAAACAAGAAAAATTATTACCACAGTAGCATATATTAAACAACATCATATATCAGTTGGTTTATGTGACAGAACTGGATATACCATCAACTGGTTGCTTGACTGCTGCATCGGTTGTGAGTTCATTTGGCTAGAGAAACGAGTTGAACTGCTCGAACTTGACTTCTTCGCAGACTAACTGGTCGAGCAGACTCTGACTAGGCTCAACTAGAATACGGCTGGTGATTTAATCAACCAACGTCCCAGAATGGATGAGTTTCGTCTGAAGAACAGCTGACCTTGTAGACTTGCAACTGAAAACTTGTTCAACGAGCAATTTAGCTGTGCATCTATGTAGATGATTCTCAGTCCTCTATTGACTGATTAAAACCCCTAAGCAAAAAGTCTAAAGAAGTGGCTACAATATTATTTGCAGAGCCAATCCTCTCAACTCTTTACTAAAGAGCGACATAAATATTTTCAAATACTGTTGAAAAGGGTATGAAATAATTTTAAATATCTTTTAACATTATTTTAAAGTAAAATTTTAAATTACAGTTTTCTTCAAATGTTCTTCTTAGAACAACCCACTCTGATACCAATTGAAGGATAGTTTGCTGAGCATCTTTCGAATGCTCCAAACAAAATATTCTTCAATGAGCTGCAATAGCTCGTGTTCTAAGAATATTAACACCGATGAATTAAATCGAGTTTGGTTTAAAACCAAGCGGAAGAAACTTGAAGTAATCCTTCGTAAAGAAGAATGTTATATTAGAAAATATTTTATCTTATGTAAATTGAATAACCGAAAAAGGGTAGATTAGTTTTTGCATTCATCAATTCAGTTATGGTGACAACTGAACTAACGGATACTCTAACTGATCCAAACAGTTTGAAAACAAAAGTTAAACAGTTAAATACACAATATATATTTATGGATGTTCGGAGACGTCAACTGCTCCTACTTCACCTCTTCTACCGTCTCGGGTAGGATACACTAGAAGACTTTGATTTATACAACACCTTGGACAAACTCACTCAGCTAGGACTAACACTACTGCCTAAACTGAACTCCTAGACTAGACTGAGGACAGCACCTTCAAGTCAACATTTCTTTAATGTCTATGTGAGAAAGACTGCATACACAAGTTTAACGTTTTTGTGCAAGACTTTATTTGAGTGATTGAGAGTATTTGTGTGTGAGAACTGAACAAGGATGTTCTCACACACTAAGGGAAATAAGCTTCTAATCTAAGCTGATATAACTGTGGAAGAGTTCCCTCAGGGCTGATTGCTTCTGAAAGATGATGTGCAATGAGCGTACCCCTTCTTTTCTCTCCTATATGCTTAAAAGCTTCTTTTTGCTCACTCTTCTTCTTGTTGTTGCTTTTCTTACTTGTTGAGTCTTCACTGATCTTCTCTTTATATAGACGGGAAAACTGATCGTACAGTGAGACTCATTTGTTGTATCCGTTGCATCTTGAATTCGTTTCTTGTACTTCGTCTCTTGACTTTTTGACTGCCCTTCTGAAAAGTTTTGTCTTTAATGCTCTGATGTAACGTCCATTATTGTCCTTTGATTGGACAATGGCATTGTACCTTCACGTACAGCTGGATTCAACTGAAATAGTTTGTCTTCATCCTTAACTGAAAGATTCTGACTGATGCTTCGAACTAATCAGTTGAACTGATCTTCAGTTTACTCGTCAATTGAGCTGATTTCACTCTTGTTCAGTTGGACTGATGAGCTGGGTTTCTTCATCAGTTGAACACTCCTTCGGCTGGCCAGGCTTCTGAGGTTCTCCAGCTGAACCACATATCAACTGGACAATCAGCTGGACTACTCAATTGACGTAACAGTTTCCCTGATTCATTTTGTGCGATCAATTGGGTCTTCAGTTTGCGATGTAAACAGATCCTGAATGATTCTAGATGCTACACACTAAGGTAGATTGTTAGTAACACAATTAAAAAGTTTTTTTATCATCAAAATCAAGATTGCGTAACTTGAAAAGTTCCAACAATCTCCCCCTTTTTGACGATTACAACAACTTGAGCAGTTAAGTGCAATATATTCAGTTCAAGGGTTAGTATATTCAAACATCATTAAAAACTCCCCCTTTATAACTGAATTTAAAGAAATTTTGAAAACAAACAAAAACTCCCTCTCCAAAACTGAATTAAAAACCTTTTAAGAGAGATATTCAGAATTAAAAAATACTTTTTAGTTGATGAAAAGGAAACAATTTTTCTCAACGATTGAATTTTAAAACTGATTGAAAATACTTTTAGTTTGGGAGAAAAACAAAAAGCTTCCCCTTAGAAACTGAATAAGACCCGTATCTGAATGATATTTATATAGTCATTCATTCAGAGATTATAATCATTCAAGCAATGTAGACAAGAGATTTGAAAATATCCTTTCAGTCACAATGAAACACAGCTGAACAAATATGATGTTTATTTAAATAAATTTCTTTGTATTTACATCTGAGTACATACATCAGTTGAACAAGAAAAATTACGACCACAGTAGCATATATTAAACAACATTAGATATAAGTTGGTTTATGTGACAGAACTGGATATACCATCAACTAGTTTCTTGACTGCTTGAACTGCTGCATCGGTTGTGAGTTCATTTGGCTAGAGAAACGAGTTGAACTGCTTGAACTTGACTTCTTCGCAGACTAACTGGTCGAGCAGACTCTGACTAGGCTCAACTAGAATACGGCTGGTGATTTAATCAACCAACGTCCCAGAATGGATGAGTTTCGTCTGAAGAACAGCTGACCTTGTAGACTTGCAACTGAAAACTTGTTCAACGAGCAATTTAGCTGTGCATCTATGTAGATGATTCTCAGTCCTCTATTGACTGATTAAAACCACTAAGAAAAGAGTCTAAAGAAGTGGCTACAATATTAGTTGCAGATCCAATCCTCTCAACTCTTTACTGAAGAGCGACATATAAATATTTTCAAATAGTTTTGAAAAGATTATTAAATACTTTTAAATATCTTTTAACACTATTTTAAATTAAAATTTTAAAACATAGTTTTCTTCAAATGTTCTTCTTAGAACAACCCACTTTGATGCAACTTGAAGGATCGTTTGCTGAGCATCTTTCGAATGCTTCAAACAAAATATTCTCCAATGAGCTGCAATAGCTCGTGTTTTAAGAATATTAACACCGATGAATTAAACCGAGTTTTGTTTAAAACCAAGCATAAAAAACTCGAAGTAATCCTTCGTGAATAAGTCTGTTATATAAGAAAACATTTTATCTTATGTGAACTGAATAACCGAAAAAGGGTAGATTAGTTTTTGCATTCATCAGTTCAGTTATGATGACAACTGAACTGACGGATACTCTAACTGATCCAAACAGTTTAAAAACAAAAGTTAAAAAGTTAAATACACAAGATATGTTTATGGATGTTCGGAGACTTCAACTTCTCCTACGTCACCCCTTCTACCGCCTCGGGTAGGATCCACTAGAAGACTTTGATTTATACAACACCTTGGACAAACTCACTCAGCTAGGACTAACACAACTGCCTAAACTGAACTCCTAGACTAGACTGAAGGCAGCACCTTCCAGTCAACACTTCTTTAATGTCTATGTGAGAAAAACTACATACACAAGTTTAACGTCTTTGTGCAAGACTTATATTTGAGTGATTGAGAGTATTTGTGTATGAGAACTGAACAAGGATGTTCTCATACACTGAGGGAAATAACTTCTAATCTGAGCTGATATAACTGTGGAAGAGTTTCCTTTGGGCTCCTTGCTTTTGAAAGATGATGTGCAATGAGCGTGCCCCTTCTTTTCTCTCGTATATGCTTAAAACCTTCTCTTTGCTCACTCTTCTTCTTGTTGTTGCTTTTCTTACTTGTTGAGTAGACTTTGATTTATACAACACCTTGGACAAACTCACTCAGCTAGGACTTACACTACTGCCTAAACTGAACTCCTAGACTAGACTGAAGGCAGTACCTTTCAGTCAACACTTCTTTAATGTCTATGTGAGAAGACTACATACACAAGTTTAATGTCTTTGTGCAAGACTTTATTTGAGTGATTGAGAGTATTTGTGTGCGAGAATTAAACAAGCATGTTCTCATACACTGAGGGAAATAAGCTTCCAATCTAAGCTGATATAACTGTGGAAGAGTTCCCTCTAGGCTGCTTGCTTCTGAAAGATGATGTGTAATGAGCGTGCCCCTTCTTTTCTCTCGTATATGCTTAAAAGCTTCTTTTTGCTCATTCTTCTTCTTTTTGTTGCTTTTCTTACTTGTTGAGTCTTCACTGATCTTCTCTTTATATAGGCGGGAAAACTGATCGTACAGTGAGACTCATTTGTTGTATCCATTGCATCTTGAATTGGTTTCTTGGACTTCGTGTCTAGACTTTTTGACTGCCCTTCTGAAAAGTTTTGTCTTTAATGCTCTGATGCAACGTCCATTATTGTCCTTTGATGGGACAATGGTTTTGTACCTTCACGTACAGCTGGATTCCACTGAAAATGTAATGCCTGAGATTTTACCATCGTAATTAGACATTGATTAATTGACAGAATTGAGATTTCAGGAGCTAAAATAAGACGTGAAAGGAGAAGCCGGGCGTTAGTGCATAACAAGCCAAGATTTTTGACAGAACTTCTAGCGCCCGAACCGTAGAAAAGAACCGCCCGAGCGCCAGTGTCCCACAAGAGTAGGATTTGGACAGAACATGTGGCACCCGAGCGGTAGAAAGTTACTGCCCGAGCGCCAATGGATAATAAGTTAGGCATCCGGACAGCAAGTTCCGCGCCCGAGCGGTACTTCTCGATCGCCCGAGCGCCGCTTGAGATTCAAGAAAAAAAAGACACGTATCATTGCCCATGCAAGTGAATATATAACAAATTTCATTCCATCAGAAGTTATCAGAGAGACATACGGAAGAATCCTTCAGAAAATCCTTATGCCTTTTCCTTTAGAAATTTGAATTTGGTGAAAGATCTGCCCGTCTGATTTCCAATCCGACTTCAGTACTGAGTTTCTATCGACGAGAGCTTCAACTTGGCGTAAGTTTTCTTATGTTTTATGATGATTTCAAATTATGATACTGCCAGAATCAGATATGATCCATATATGTTGTTCTTGCGATATCAGACATTGTATAATCGAAACTTGATCGAGGAACAGACTTTTTGTGTAATTGTTATGAATTTTCAGAGTTGATTTGACTGTGATTAGACCGATTTGATATCATAATTGTGTTGTTATAGATTATGAGATGTTGGGATTGATATCTGATTAATTCTGTATCGCGGGATATATTGATATTATTCAGATTTGGATCATATGAGTTGTTGATTGTATATACTGATATTGTATTGCCGTTATTGCAAGATTGTACAGTTATACCGTTGAAACAGAATTTGATTGAGTTCTAATTATATCTAGTACTGATTTGATTGAGGAGTATATTGATATCGTGTTTATTCGATATTCTCATTGCGAGATTGATATGGACAGATTTGATTTTGAGACTTCGATTTCGTCAGACCGAGAAGAGAAAGGTATAAATCAATGTTGATTCGAGATTGCACAACTCGAGTTTGATTCAACTTGAGTTTCCCAAAATCACATACTGAATTGTTATTGCATTGATATTGACAATTCTTGAGATTGATATGCTTAGTCTATTGATTCATAGCAGAGCATGTGTCGACTCAAGGGCTGATGTGCCTAGTCATTGGCTGATGTGCCAAGTCTTCGGCTGATTAGCCAAGACACTGGATGTTTGGTTTATATCGATGTCGCTTAGGAGTTGATTCATTTCTATCGCTGAAATTCGGTATATCGTAACAATATCCAGGATCCGGGATTCCTAGATTAGAGATGAGTCGAGTCTGAGATGACGAGTCCAGAGTTTTATTTACAGCTTAATATCGATTCATGTCTTTCAGATTTAATACATGTTATTGATATATGTTTCATGCTTTTAAATATGTTTTATATGATTGCGTGTTTAAATTATTTATACTGGGATGTATTTCTCTCCAGAGTTATTCGGCTGTTGTCTTGTTTGTATGTATGTGTGCATGACAACAGGTGGGACAGGATCAGATCAGAAAAAGGATGAGAGATTATAGTTAGCATGGAGATTTGGGCCCAGAAGCAAAATAGGATTCAACACTGGATGTATAGTCGTTGAACCTAGTAGAGATAGAGACATGTAGTACATGATTTGTACTTTGATTTTGACATGTATATGAGATAAATTACTGTTACGTTTCCGCATTTATAATTTAAAAAGGAAAAAAATTTAGTCCCACTTTTCTTAATTGTTATGTTTGACATTAATAATGATTAAGACATGAATTAGCGTCCGGGTCCCCACAGCAGGTGGTATCAGAGCAATAGGTCTAGAGCAGTAGGTACCTTAGACTGAGATAGAAGCTAGTGAGCGGGGTAGAATGAGTTTTCTTTCCTTGCATGTGATTGCTAGCATGTGATTTATTATAATGTTGAATTAAATTGTATATGCTAATATTACAATATGTGTTTACTGTTTTTGAAGATATATGTTACCTGAATATCTGAGTTGATTTGGTAATGTGTATTATTTGAGAATGAATCAGAACCGATTCTTGATCAGCGGTAAGATGATTAGAGGAGGACTGAAACAAGTTTGTTGTATTTGGTTACTAATTCTTTTGGTAATCAGATATACCTCCTCGAAGAATTCCAGAATCAGGTGGTACTTCGGTTTATCAGATGGATGTGTCAGAAACCCCGATGGAAATATTGTTGAAGAGGTTTCAGTCATTTCAACCGCTGATTCTGAAGGGTATTGAGACGTCTGATGACTGTGAGAGTTGGCTGAAATGATATTGAAGTGCTGTTTGATTCACTTGATTACCCAGATGAACGCAGAGTTAGATTGATTGGGCATCAGTTATACGAGGTTGCAAAGAGTTGGTGGATCGCAACCAAAGAAGCATTAGAACAGCTTGGTACCGTGATTACGTGGAAAATATTTAAAGCTGAGTTTCGTAAAAGATTTTTCCCAGTATCGTACCGACAAGATAAGAGTATAGAGTTTTCCAACTTGAAATAGGGCCAGCTGAATATTGAAGAATATCTGGCAAAATTCTCTACTTTACTAAGTTTTGCTCCTCAGGTGGCTGGGGATGATAAAGCTGTAGTTGATCAGTTCATCAGCTGATTGAATCTTGAAATATCTGCATTGGTAAATGTGGAACAACCCCATTATTTTGCTGACGCCTTGAACAGGGCAAAAGGAGTTGAGGCAAGTTTGATGCAACATCGAGGAATGTCGTATGTTGCTCACTCACAGAAACACCAACCTACAGCTCAATTCTTGCAATCTCCGTCTATATTTGATAGTGGCAGTATTAGTGGGGGAAAGAAAGATTTCCTGAAAGCTCGAAAGAATTAATTTAAGAAGTTAGGGAGTGGTTCATCTAGCTCCAGTGGTTCTAGCCAGAGTTATACAGGAGAGTACTGCAGAACTTGTGGAGGAAAACATTCCACAGAGCAATGCCGAGGTGTGTTCGGTAGTTGCCGGATCTGCAGGCAATTAGGACACTTTGCTAGAGATTTTCCACAGCGAGTTGCCCAGGAATCCTAGGGAGCAGAACCATCTGGATCAGTGGCACCGCCTGATAGACAATCACCAGTTGTTCGCTCTTTCCAACCCTCGACGACTCCTCAATCACAACCAAGGCCAGGACACACCTGACGAGGTAGTGGCAGGTAATTGTTTCCTGTATGGTTATGTTGCATATGTATTGATAGATACTAATGCATTCCATACAATTATTTTTGAATGAATTGCATTGATATATGCTTTGTTTATCGAATTATTATATGCTGTATTATTGATCTCTTTTCTGCTTGGGAGAGGTTTTGTATCAGTGACATCTCTTAGATCTTGTATGCTACAGTATGACAGATATGAGATTGAGTTAGATTATATTGTACTTGGGTTGTTCGATTTCGATTTTATTATCGGTACTGATATGTTGACCAAGTACAATGTTACCGTTGATTTTTCCAGAAGATTGAAAGATTCAGATAGATATGATTGATGAACGGAAATTACGGTAATGATTCTAGATTTAGAATTCATTGGATATGATTGATGTTGAGGATTCGATTATTACGGAAAGGAACGGAGGGATTCCTTATGTTTTAAGTTGATTTACTGAAATCGAGCCTATCATGGGCTGATTTGCCAGTGGTATATGAACTTGCTGATGTTTTCTCAGATGGGATTTCAGAATTGCTTCCAGTCAGAGAGATAGATTTCAGCATTGTTTGCGTACCAGGTACAGTTCTTAATTTTGAAATACTGCACAGATAGTACTGATTGAATTGAAAGACTGGAAAGACCAGTTAGAAGATTTCTAGCCGAGAGTTACATCTGATTGAGTGTTTCTATTTGGGGATACCCCGGCTATGTTTGTGGGTTGATGAACCATGTGTTCAGAAGTATTCTGATGATTTTATGCACGTTTTATTTATGATTATTTCATCTATGATATCCTGAGATATTTGAAGCATATGACTGATCAGATCGAACATTTTAAAATTGTATTGAATTTCTTAGAATTGAAATGTTGTATACAGAAACTGTTGAGATGTGAATCTTGGCCGAGACAGATTGTATTCGGGGCATGTTATATCCGAAAATGGTATATTAGTTGATCTGAGCCCAGTTGAGAAGTAATCAGTTCGCTGAGACCGATAAAATTGTCAAAAATTACAGTTTTATGATTTTAGCCGATCAGTATCGATGAGTGATGTTTCGAATCTGATTGAATATTGCTGTTGATTTGAATCCATGTTTGAAACAGATAGTAGACAGTGGAGAATTTATATTATACAGTCCGAACCAGAGCTGATTTTGAGAATTAAAGCAGTTCAGAAAGTTGATCAGAATGTTAAGAATTCGATATCGACAGTCAGAGCAGGGCATCGATCAGAGTAACAGGTTTGTGACTGAAACGTCCATGCCCTTTTTATTGCTTTAAAAGTACTCATTTTTTTTTTATCCTCACTTAGCATTGGCCGAACCATAAAATATTTTGACATCATTTTAAAAATAACCATCCAACTGCTATTTAAAAATCCAAAGAAAAATATTTTAAAGCATAAAATCGTCAAACATTTTACCAAACCTAAAAAGCAATAATTTGAAAAGAATAGCCCATACTAAACCTCTCAAAAATCTCTCAAATGCATAAATAAACTTAAATATCTTTAACTTAAATCATAAAGCATAATGCAGAAAATGTAGCGCTGGTCCTCGGGTTGTGTGCGCCTTCAGCCCAGTCAAATCACTCATAAAGTCCTCCCTCAATACCACCTGCATCCATCACACCTAGTGAGTCTAAAGACTCAACACACCATAATCTTGATAACGAGTAATACGTAATACAGTCAACATATAACGGTGAAAAATACTTGTACTTAAAATATCGTTTTCATGAAGATGCATAATCATAAACATTTTCGTTAACATTTTCATGATGCATAAAACTTTAACATAAACATTTTCATAACATGCAAACATGAATTTCCTTTTCCTCAACATGACATGACATAAAATCTTAAACATAATCATGAACATTTCCTCTTTTTTTTTTCTTTTTCCTTTGTTGAATTCAGATCGTTAATTGTGACTTTCCTGACATGACATGACATGACGATGGATCCATCTACATAAAACCACAGTACTGGGCGGCGGGGGACACCAGCAACACTCTCACCGGTCAACTAGGCCCTGGCCTAACATGATCGAATAGAAATACGATCGTCGGGGCTCCCTCTGGAGCCTTCTCCCATGAATGGGCTCCCTCTGGGGCCTTCTCCCCTCACGATATTCCCATTCTTACCTCAAACCTCATAACCTCATAACCTCATATTCGTAATAATGGAAACACGATCGTCGGGCTCCCACTGGGACCATAACCCTCACGACGTCGCCATCATTCACGAATTAGTCACAATCACTTCACTTCCTTCAACATTTATATTCTTACCACTTTATAAAAATCATGCATAACATAACATTTTATTTTTGAAACTAAGCATGCAACATGTTTTTTTTTTTAAATGTCTTCCTTAAATCATAGAAATCAAATAGACATTTTAAAAATCATAATTTAATCATAAGCATTTCATAAACATTTAAAAATAATCATAATATCATAAAAACAGTATTTAGGGCACTGCCATGACCTTTACTAATTTCTAGGTGTAAAAAGACCGTTTTACCCCTGGACTCGACATTTTACGATTTCGACTTTTTTCTTGATTTCATGACTCTAACATGTCCCGAATAATTATTTAAGCCTAACTTAATTTTCCCATAATTTTATTTGTCTTAAAACTTAGGCTTTCTCATTTATCGTTAAATAATTGTTTTAACGGTGTTTTAATCCCGAAAAATCCCAAACTTCAATATAAAATTCCTAAATTCTAAATTTAGTCTTTTATATTATTTTAGCTTTTATGGACCATGACTCGACCCCCGTGAGCCGTTTTCCAATTTTTTCTTCTTTTAAATACCCTATTTGACACCTAAACTTCGACCCTGAGCCAACTTTTGATTTTTACGAGTTACCCCCGAACCATGTCAAGCCAAAACGCGCCCAACATCTTAAATTAGCCTACTGGACTCTCCAATCATTAATGACTCGATCAGAAACTCAAAAACGAGCCCACCCAAACCACGCCTAATCTGGCCGAGAATTGTGACATGCATGAAATCTATGTGTGTGATCGTGTGAACCCAGCCAACGCCCTACCACCCGAACCCACCTCATGAACACTTGCTTAGGACCCTCAAAACTCCTCCTAACCCATCCCGTGCCCCACGCATCGAGCCCTTGAACCTCTGAAGCCGCGCGAAGTCTGCACCGAATTGTGCGATCTTCACGAGTGGGAGTCCTCTTGTTTCAGGACTCCTCCCAGCCCTCAATCTCGAGTCCTAGCTTGGCTAGGACTCTACCCTAGACTCAACCAAGCCCCTGGCCAATACCCTGGCTCAAGCCAAAGCCCAGCCAGCCCCTGGACAAGGAAACCTGATCCCCTAAACCATGACAGCAACTTCACGCTGACTGCCTGTTCTTGTTTCCGTTTTCTTGCTACGTTTCGGCCGGTTGTGTGTGGTAGCCCCTTGGTAGAAGAAAGACGTGTATCATGGCATGCATATGAGATACGTAAATCCATGAACAAAAAAAGAAACAAGGCAGCAATCTTTCGGTTTTCATGTACCACAACAGAACTAAAAAAAAACGTATTATGATATGATGGATGAGAAAAGGGAGATTAAGGTGTGCCTTTGCGTATTTAACGCACGAAAAACCGTTGACGTCGAAGAACGGATCGAAACCAAGGCTTGAATTCTCTAGACCCCTTCGAGTTTCCCTTCAAAAAGCTGTGCAAGTGTGCTGCCGTGTGCTTGAGAGAGGTGGAGAGTTCTCAGAAAATAAAATTAGGTGGCCGATAGTTGATGTTAGGAGTGTAGGGTTTTTGGGAGACTAATCATGTATTATATACTAATTATTAGCTAACATGGCTTTAGGCCCATTAAGCCAACAATTAAGCCCATTAGCTTTTAATTAGAATTAAATAAAATATTAACAAGGTTTTTGTTTAAATAAATTTGTGAATTTATTGGCCGGGTTGTCTAAAAGCTCGTATTTTAGTTGAAAAACCAACACCGATAAAATTTACGCCCCGGCGTATAAAATCACCTCAAAACCCTTAATTTCACAAAAATACTAAAAAGCATCGACCAGTCTTTTAAATATATAAAATTAATTATTTAATAAAAATATTTTACGTTTTCTTCAGCCCTCGGTCCCCGTTCCTCGATCGTCACTTGAATATTCCTAAAAATACATTTTTTTTATGCATGATGACAAATAAATCTCATTTAGCATATAAACAAGTACGTCACATAATTAATTAGCAACTAAAATCAATTAATTACTCAATTTTTCATAATTTCCTAGATTCGCATGCAGTTGGATTACGTCGTCTTAATTTTGGACCTTACAATTCCTCCCCTCCTTAAATAAAATTTCGTCCTCGAAATTAGAACTTACCGAATAGATCCGGATAGCGACTCTTCAAGTCCCTCTCGGTTTCCCAAGTAGCTTCCTCTTCCGAGTGATTCAGCCACTTGACCTTGACCATTGAAATGACTTTGTTACGCAATCGTCTTTCTTGTCTAGCCAGAATCTGGACAGGTCTTTCTTCATACGACATATTTGGAGTTAGTTGAAGAGGTTCATAATTAAGCACATGTGACAGGATTCGACATGTACTTCCGCAGCATCGAAATGTGGAACACATTGTGAACTCCTGCAAGCGCTGGTGGCAATGCCACTCTATAAGCTAGTGTCCCAATCCTCTCCAAAATCTTGAACGGACCTATAAATCTTGGACTAAGCTTGCCCTTCTTGCCAAAGCGCATAACACCCTTCATGGGTGCTATTTTCACAAATACATGATCGCCCACTGCAAACTCTAAGTCTCTTCGTCTTTTATCTGCATAACTCTTTTGTCGGCTTTGTGCAATCTTCATTCTATCACGAATTTTGACCACAAGCTCAGCTGTCTCTTCAATCACATCTGGACCAATATCTTTTCTTTCTCCAACCTCGTCCCAATGAATAGGAGATCTACACTTCCTTCCATAGAGTGCCTCAAAAGGAGCCATCCCTATTGATGATTGAAAACTGTTATTGTAAGTGAACTCCACTAGAGGTAACTTTGATTCCCAACTGCCTTGGAAATCAATGACGCATGCTCGCAGTAGATCTTCCAAAATCTGTATAATCCTTTCTGACTGACCATCGGTTTGAGGATGAAATGCTGTACTGAATAATAACTTGGTCCCCATCGCCGCATGCAGAATTTTCCAAAAAGATGACGTGAATCTCGGATCTCTGTCAGAGACAATGGATACAGGAATCCCATGCAGCCGAACTATCTCTTCGATTATACAAGTCGGCATACTGAACCATGGTGAATGTCGTCTTAATAGGTAGAAAATGCGCTGATTTCGTAAGACGATCCACTATCACCCAAATGGCATTGAATCCTTTAACTGTATTTGGCAATCCCACAACAAAGTCCATGGTGATATTTTCCCATTTCCACTCGGGGATAGGGAGTGGTTTTAATTTTCCCGCTGGTCTTTGATGCTTTGCTTTGACTTGCTGACAAGTCAAACACTCAGATACATATCTCAGAATGTCCCTCTTCATGCCTGACCACCAATATAACAACTGTAAATCTCTATACATCTTCGTACTGCCCGGATGAATGGAATATGGCGTGTCATGGGCTTCCTTCATAATAAGATCTCTCAAAGAATCGTCACTAGGAACCCATAGACGGTCTCGATAACGGACTAAACCATCCACCACTAAATATAAATTCCGGCCCTTGGCTTCATCTCTTGCTCTCCACTTTTGCATCTGCTCATCAGTAGACTGCCCATCACGAATTCTGTCCCTCAAAGTCGACTGCACTGATATTGTAGCAAGATTAGGGGCCTCGCCCCTAGCATACACTGTAAGCTCAAACCGCTGTATCTTGGACTGCAACGGTCTTTGGAGTGATAACTGAGTGATAACCGCTGCTTTTCTACTCAATGCGTCTGCCACTACATTAGCTTTCCCCGGATGGTAGCTAATGTCACAATCATAGTCCTTTACCAATTCAAGCCATCTGCGCTGTCTCATATTCAACTCCTTTTGGGTGAAGAAGTATTTCAAGCTTTTATGATCAGTGAATATTTTGCACTTCTCCCCATAAAGGTAATGTCTCCAAATTTTCAGTGCGAAGACTAGTGCTGCAAGCTCAAGATCATGAGTAGGGTAGTTCTTTTCATGAATTTTCAACTGTCTTGACGCATAGGCGATAACTCGGTCGTTTTGCATAAGAACTGCGCCCAAACCTAGCTTAGAAGCGTCGGTATAAAGAACATACTTCCCTTGCCCTGATGGCATGGATAACACTGGTGCTAATATCAAGGCTTGCTTCAACTTGTCAAAACTGTCTTGGCACTCGGACCCCCAAATAAACTTCACATTCTTCTTAGTCAAAGATGTCAAAGGCACTGCAATAGATGAGAACCCCTTGATGAATTTGCGATAATAGCCAGCTAGTCTCAAGAAACTGCGAATCTCGGTGACACTCTTCGGTACTGGCCACTCTTTTACTGCCTCAACTTTACTAGGATCAACCTCCACTCCCCTACTAGAAATAATGTGGCCTAAGAATGCCACTCTATCAAGCCAAAACTCGCACTTGCTGATTTTGCATAAAGCTTTCTGTCTGGTAAAACTTGCAGTGCTGTCCTCAAATGGCGACTATGCTCCTCTATGCTCTTGGAATAGATCAATATGTCATCAATAAAGACAATAATAAACTGATCCAGATACGGCTGAAATACGGGATTCATGAGATCCATGAAGATCGCTGGCGGATTGGTCAACCCGAATGGCATGACCATAAACTCATAGTGCCCATATCTCGTGCGAAACGCTGTCTTGTGAACGTCAGACTCTTTGACTTTCAACTGGTGGTATCCAGATCGCAGATCCATCTTAGAAAATATCGATGCTCCTTGCAACTGATCAAATAAATCTTCAATTCTTGGCAGTGGATACTTATTTTTGATAGTGACCCGATTAAGCTCCCGATAATCAATACAAAGACGCATGCTACCATCTTTCTTTTTCACAAACAAAACCGGTGCGCCCCACGGAGAATAACTAGGGCGAATAAAACCCTTGTCTAGCAGTTCTTGGATTTGATCTTTTAGTTCTTTCATTTCAGCAGGTGATAGACTGATAAGGTGCTTTAGATATAGGAACAGTGCCCGGCATAATATCAATAGAGAATTCCACTTCACGATCGGGCGGAATGCCAGAAACGTCTTCGGGAAAGACGCTAGGAAAATCTCTCACAACATCAACATCCTCTAACTTCTGGCTGATGGATTCATGTGTAGTAGTGACACATGCTAGATACGCCTGGCATCCATGCTTAATAAGCTTCCTCGCACATAGACAAGAGATAATGTGCGGCATTTGCTTGTTTCTCGCCGCCTCGAAAACAAAAGATTTACCACTGGGTGGCCCGATAGATACTGATCGCTGACGGAAATCAATCGAAGCTCCCCAATCCATCCCAAGTATAATATCGAATTCGGGCATAGGAAGCACAATAAGATCTGCCCTGAACAACATCTCTGAATAAACGAAGCTCCAGATTCTTGACAATCTTAGACGTGAGATCTGATCACCGGATGGAATCGAAACTTTGAAACCCAAACCCATATCTTGAGGAGTAATATTCAGTCTTTTGATGAAGGTTTCTGATATGAAGGAATGTGTAGCTCCTGAATCTAGCAAAGCATAGGTAGCTACTCCTAGAATGATGATCCTCCCTGTGATGGAAATGTCTTTTAAATCTTTTCATGTTGAAACTTAAGGATTTACTATCATTAATTTCCAAGGTTGGATGGAGATTTCCTGTTGAACTTAAACATTTCTAGGAAGAATTGCACTTTAGTCCCTCAACTTTTGGAATTTGCAAAATTGACCCATAATTTTCAAATTATTGTATTTAAGTCCATATATTATTCGAAGTTCTGATTTAATCCTTGATTTTCAAGAGTTTGCATTTTGATCCTTAAGATTTCAGAATTTGCACATAGGTCCCTTAATTTCGAATGTTTGCATTTAGTCCCTTTAATTTTCTAAAATTTGCGTTTTAGACCTTAAAATTTCGAAATTTGCACAATTATCCCCCAATAATTCGAAATCCCTCTTAATTATGATTTTCTTTAATTTTGGCCCTAAATTTTTTATTTGGAATCGTAACATCCTTCACATAAAATAAGGCACAAAATTCGAATCATTTTTTTCTATGGTTTCTAAAATCATCGCTTAAGTCCAACTAGGTAGAACATGCAACCTAATTTATTCTAGGTTGAAACTTAATCACAATTCAATTCTAATAACCAATTTAACATTTCATGCAGAAATAAGCAATATAAAAATGTTAAATGACTAGGTTACCCGTGATGAGTGTAGTGTCTGCCTCTTCCTCAGCTTCCTCGGCATTCATAACATAAGCTCGGGCCGTAGTAGCTGCTTTCCTCTTTGGGCAATCCTTGGCTATGTGTCCCTCCTCCTTAGAGTAGAAACATTTACGAGATCCCCATTCGCATTTGCCAAGATGAAAACGGTTGCACTGTTTGCAAGGTTGCCTCTCAGCAGGCTTAGGTGCTCCCGGATTTTGTGGCTTTGGTGGCACTGGCTTCTTGCCTTGACCTTGGGGCTTTTGAGGCCCTTGAGGTCTTGGAGGTCCCGTATATGGCTTCTTGGCAGGCTGATTATTATTCTGATGTTGTTGCCTCTTGCGCTGAATCTCAAAGTCAATGTCCTTTAAGGACTGCTCAGCCTGATATGCATAAGTAACGGCCATAGCATAATTCTCCGTACGCATCATCATAACTTTATCCCGAATGGTAGGTCGTAGGCCATCCTTGAAATGCCTAAGTTTTTCTTCCGCGTCTCCAGCAATAAGGGGTACAAAGTGGCAACCTCTATCAAACTTCTTCACAAAATCAGCAACAGGTATGTCTCCCTGACGGAGAGTCATAAATTCTCTCTTTATCCGGCTTCTGACATCAGAAGTAAAGTATTTCTCATAGAATTTCGTCTTGAACTGTGCCAAGTGAGTGTAGCAAGGTCAACATCATGCTCGGCTCCTTCCCACCATAAAGAAGCGTCGTCCCTAAGCAGATAAGAAGTGCACCTCACACGGTCGGTGTCTCCCATGTCCAGATAGCGAAAATGTACCTCGAGTGATCGGATCCAACTCTCTGCAGCAAATGGATCGGTGGTGCCAGAAAATTCCTTCGGCCCTAGCCTCCGGAACTGCTCATAAATATCATGCTGTGGACTAGGTGGCTGCTGTGGCTGCTGCTGCTGCATCTGCTGTAATTGCAGCTAGTAACTGCTGCTGCTGTAACTGTTGCTCGAAGAGACGAGCCATACCCTCTAATGCACGAGTAGCAGGATCCACTGGAGGAGGGGGTGGTGGTGGTGGTGCACTTCTTTGACTATTCCCTCGGCGATTAACACTGTTCTCTCCCTGATTCTCGATAACGGGTACACGTCTAGGAGGCATTTTATCTGAATAGTTTTTCAAATTATAACGTAACCAACATGCAATTAAATCTAAGTTTTCTAATCATGTGACATGTCCTAATTCATTTTATCAATTTAAGCATGCAAAGCATAAATACTCGAAAAGCTAATAAACATGCATCATAAACATAATATTCATATTATCATGCGGGTAACATCATATTAAATCATATAAAGCATATAAACTTACAAATTGAGGCTTGACGACTGATCTTCCCGGCGCTGATGGTGGCACAACCCTTTACAGGACCTTTGCTTTGATACCAACTGAAACGTCCTGCCCTTTTTATTGCTTTAAAAGTACTAAATTTTTTTTTTATCCTCACTTAGCATCGGCCAAACCATAAAATATTTTGACATCATTTTAAAAATAACCATCCAACTGCTATTTAAAAATCCAAAGAAAAATATTTTAAAGCATAAAATCGTCAAAAATTTTACCAAACCTAAAAAGCAATAATTTGAAAAGAATAGCTCATAATAAATCTCTCAAAAATCTCTCAAATGCATAAATAAACTTAAAAATCTTTAACTTAAATCATAAAGCATAATGCGGAAAATGTAGCGCTGGTCCTCGGGTTGTGTGCGCCTTCAGCCCAGTCAAATAACTCATCAAGTCCTCCCTCAATACCACATGCATCCATCACACCTAGTGAGTCTAAAGACTCAACACACCATAATCTTGATAACGAGTAATACGTAATACAGTCAACATATAACGGTGAAAAATACTTGTACTTAAAATATCGTTTTCATGAAGATGCATAATCATAAACATTTTCGTAAACATTTTCATGATGCATAAAACTTTAACATAAACATTTTCATAACATGCAAACATGAATTTCCTTTTCCTCAACATGACATGACATAAAATTTTAAACATAATCATGAACATTTCCTCTTTTTTTTTCTTTTTCTTTGTTGAATTCAGATCGTTAATTGTGACTTTCCTGACATGACATGACATGACAATGGATCCATCTACATAAAACCACAGTACTGGGCGGCGGGGGACACCAGCAACACTCTCACCGGTCAACTAGGCCCTGGCCTAACATGATCGAATAGAAATACGATCGTCGGGGCTCCCTCTGGAGCCTTCTCCCATGAATGGGCTCCCTCTGGGGCCTTCTCCCCTCACGATATTCCATTCTTACCTCAAACCTCATAACCTCATATTCGTAATAACGGAAACACGATCGTCGGGCTCCCACTGGAACCATAACCCTCACGACGTCGCCATCATTAACGAATTAGTCACAATCACTTCACTTCCTTCAACATTTATATTCTCACCACTTTATAGAAATCATGCATAACATAACATTTTATTTTTGAAACCAAGCATGCAACATGTTTTTTTTTTTAAATGTCTTCCTTAAATCATAGAAATCAAATAGACATTTTAAAAATCATAATTTAATCATAAGCATTCATAAAAATTTAAAAATAATCACAATATCATAAAAACAGTATTTAGGGCACTGCCATGACCTTTACTAATTTCTAGGTGTAAAAAGACTGTTTTACCCCTGGACTCGACATTTTACGGTTTCGACTTTTTTCTTGATTTCATGACTCTAACATGTCCCAAATAATTATTTAAGCCTAATTTAATTTTCCCATAATTTTATTTGTCTTAAAACTTAGGCTTTCTCATTTATCGTTAAATAATTGTTTTAACGGTGTTTTAATCCCGAAAAATCCCAAACTTCAATATAAAATTTATAAATTCTAAATTTAGTCTTTTTATATTATTTTAGCCCTTATGGACCACGACTCGACCGCCGTGAGCCGTTTTCCAATTTTTTCTTCTTTTAAATACCCTATTAGACACCTAAACTTCGACCCCGAGCCAACTTTTGATTTTTACAAGTTACCCCCGAACCATGTCAAGCCAAAACGTGCCCAACATCTTAAATTAGCCTACTGGACTCTCAAATCATTAATGACTCGATCAAAAACTCAAAAACGAGCCCACCCAAACCACGCCTAATCTGGCCGAGAATTGTGACATGCATGAAATCTGTGTGTGTGATCGTATGAACCCAGCCAACGCCATACCACCCAAACCCAACTCATGAACACTTGCTTAGGACCCTCAAAACTCCTCCTAACCCAGCCCATGCCCCACGCATCTAGTTCTTGAACCTCTGAAGCCGCGCGAAGTCTGCACCGAATTGTGCGATCTTCTCGAGTGGGAGTCCTCTTGTTTCAGGACTCCTCCCAGCCCTCAATCTCGAGTCCTAGCTTGGCTAGGACTATACCCTAGACTCAACCAAGCCCCTGGCCGATACCCTGGCTCAAGCCAAAGCCCAGCCAGCCCCTGGACAAGGAAACCCGATCCCCTAAACCATGACAGCAACTTCACGCTGACTGCCTGTTCTTGTTTCCGTTTTCCTGCTACGTTTCGGCCGGTTGTGTGTGGTGTGTGGGACTCCAAAACATGCATAAACATTACTTAAACAAACCTAGACATCATGGCAGCCCCTTGGTAGAAGAAAGACGTGTATCATGGCATGCATATGAGATACGTAAATCATGAACAAAAAAAGAAACAAGGCAGCAATCTTTCGGTTTTCATGTACCACAACAGAACTAAAAAAACATATTATGACATGATGGATGAGAAAAGGGAGATTAAGGTGTGCCTTTGCGTATTTAACGCATGAAAAACCGTTGACGTCGAAGAACGGATCGAAACCAAGTCTTGAATTCTCTAGACCCCTTGGAGTTTCCCTTCAAAAAGCTGTGCAAGTGTGCTGCCGTGTGCTTGAGAGAGGTGGAGAGTTCTCAGAAAATAAAATTAGGTGACCGATAGTTGATGTTAGGAGTGTAGGGTTTTTGGGAGACTAATCATATATTATATACTAATTATTTGCTAACATGGCTTTAGGACCATTAAGCCAACAATTAAGCCCATTAGTCTTTAATTAGAATTAAATAAAATATTAACAAGGTTTTTGTTTAAATAAATTTGTGAATTTATTGGCCGGGTTGTCTAAAAGCTCGTATTTTAGTTGAAAAATCAACACCGATAAAATTTACGCCCTGACGTATAAAATCACCTCAAAACCCTTAATTTCACAAAAATACTAAAAAGCATCGACCATCTTTTAAATAATTAAAATTAATTATTTAATAAAAATATTTTACGTTTTCTTCAGCCTTCGGTCCCTGTTCCTCGATCGTCACTTGAATATTCCTAAAAATACATTTTTTTTATGCATGATGACAAATAAATCTCATTTAGCATATAAACAAGTACGTCACATAATTAATTAGCAACTAAAATCAATTAATTACTCAATTTTTCATAATTTCCTAGATTCGCATGCAGTTGGATTATGTCGTCTTAATTTTGGACCTTACAGTGACAGTGTGTTATATGCTACTAATCATTTTGTGTGCCGAATATTTCATCTTTGAAACGACAAATGTTGTCAGAAGCACATAGCAGTCGATTCAGTATTGATCCTGGTGGCAGAAAATGTACAATGATCTGAAAAGACAGTTTTTGAGAAAAACAGATGAAATCAGATATTACAGAAGTTGTATCGCAATGTCTGAATTGCCAGCAGGTAAATACAGAAAGACAGAAACCAGGAGGATTAGTATAGAGTTTGTCTATTCCTGAATGGAAATGGGGTCACATTTCCAGGGACTTTGGGACGAAGCTACCGAGATCCTCCCGAGATTATGATATGATTTGGGTCGTGACTAACAGATTAACCGAATCCGCATGCTTTATTTCGTACAAAATGACGTACAAATAGGACCAGATGACAGAGGTCTATTTCAGAACAGTGGTTAGATTACATGAAATGCCAAAGTCGATTGTTTCAAACCATGATTTTCGGTTTACTTCGCACTTTTGACAGAGTTTGCAGCAAACTCTAGATACTAGATTATATCTGAGTAACGCATATCATTCACCGACTGACGGATAGTCAGAACGGATTATCCAGATTTTGGACGATATGCTTAGAGATGTAGTGCTTGATCTTAGCACTAGTTGGCAGGATTGATTGCCATTTTTTGAGTTTTCGTACACCCACAGCTATCAGACGGGTATAGAGATGACATCGTTTGAAGCGTTGTACGGTAAAAAGTATAGATCCCCTTTTTATTGGGATGATATCGTTGAAGTTCCTGAGATTGGACTTGATATGATCAGAGGTATGACAGAAAAGGTGAAGCCGATTCAGAAGAAAAGGAAGGCAACTCAAGATAGACAGGCCAAATATGCCAAGGTTTGACATAGACCGTTGGCATTTGAGGTAGGAGACTGAATATTATTGAAGATTTCACCTTTCTGAGGAGTTATCAGATTTGACAAGAAAGAGAAGTTGTCTCCACATTATATTGGCCCGTACGAGATTCTCGAAAAGATAGAAGATCGTATCTATCGACTCATATTATCGCCTTTTTATCAGAAATACCTGATGTTTTCATGTATTGTTATCGAGGAGATATCCGTCTGATGCTTCACATGTTGAGGCCGAACTGGATGAGACACTGAGTTACTTCGAGAAGCCGATTTAGATATTTGGATCGTAAAGAAAAGCAACTCTGAACGAAGATTATTCCTCTTGTGAAAGTTCAGGGGAATTGTTATCGCATCGTAAAAGTTACCTGGGAGATGGAGTCTGATATGAGGCAGAGATTCCCAGAATTATTTTACTGATGTGAGTTTCTATTTAGCTTCTGTTACATTTCTTTCCGATATGATTTGATTGCCTGTGATTTCGGGGACAAAATCGGATCTTAGGGGGGGAGAAATGTAATTCCCGAGATTTTACCATCATAATTAGACATTGATTAATTGACAGAATTGAGATTTCAGGAGCTAAAATAAGACGTGAAAGGAGAAGCCGGGCGTTAGTGCATAACAAGCCAAGATTTTGGACAGAAATTCTGTCGCCCGAGCGGTAGAAAAGAACCGCCCGAGCGCCAGTGTCCCACAAGAGTAGGATTTGGACATAACATGTGGCGCCCGAGCGGTAGAAAGTTACCGCCCGAGCCCCGCTTGAGATTCAAGAAAAAAGTGACACGTATCATTGCCCATGCAAATGAATATATAATAGGTTTCATTCCATCAGACGTTATCAGAGAGACGCACGGAAGAATCCTTCTGAAAATCCTTATGCCTTTTCCTTTTAGAAATTTGAATTTGGTGAAAGATCCGCCCGTCTGATTTCCTATCCGACTTCAGTACTGAGTTTCTATCGACGAGAGCTTCAATTGGCGTAAGTTTTCTTATGTTTTATGTTGATTTGAAATTATGATACTGCCAGAATCAGATATTATCCATATATATTGTTCTTGCGATATCAGACATTGTATAATCGAAACCTGATCTAGGAACAGACTATTTGTGTAATTGTTATGAATTTTCAGAGTTGATTTGACTGTGATTAGACCGATTTGATATCATAATTGTGTTGTTATCGATTATGAGATGTTGGGATTGATATCTGATTAATACTGTATCGCGGGGTATATTGATATTATTCCGATTTGGATCAGATGAGTTGTTGATTGTATATACTGATATTGTATTGCCGTTATTGCAAGATTGTACAGTTATACCGTTGAAACAGAATTTGATTGAGTTCTGATTATATCCAGTACTGATTTGATTGAGTAGTATAATGATATAGTGTTTATTCGATATTGTCATTCCCAGATTGATATGGAACAGATTTGAATTTGAGACTTCGACTTCGTCAGACCGAGAAGTGAAAGGTATAAATCAATGTTGATTCGGGATTGCACAACTCGAGTTTGATTCAACTTGAGTTTCCCAAAATCGCATACTGAATTGTTATTGCATTGATATTGACAATTCTTGAGATTGATATGCTTAGTCTATTGATTCATAGCAGAGCATGTGTCGAGTCAAGGGCTGATGTGCCTAGTCATTGGCTGATGTGCCAAGTCTTCAGGTGATTCGCCAAGACAGTGGATGTTTGGTTTATATCGATGTCGCTTAGGAGTTGATTAATTTCTATCGCTGAAATTCGGTATATCGTACCAATATCCAGGAACCGGGATCCCTAGATTAGAGATGAGTCGAGTCTGAGATGACGAGTCCAGAGTTTTATTTACAGCTTTATATCGATTCATGTCTTTCAGATTTAATACATTTTATTGATATTTGTTTCATGCTTTTATATATGTTTTATATGATTGCATGTTTACATTATTTATACTGGGATGTATTTCTCACCGGAGTTATCCGGCTGTTGTCTTTTTTGTATGTGTGCATGACAACAGGTGGGACAGGATCAGATCAGAAAAAAGGATGAGAGATTATAGTTAGCGTGGAGATCCGGGCCCAGAAGCAGAATAGGATTCAGCACTGGATGTATAGTCGTTGAACCTAGTTGAGATAGAGACATGTAGTACATGATTTGTACTTTGATTTTGACATGTATATGAGATAGATTACTGTTACGTTTCTGCATTTATAATTTACAAAGGAAAAAAATTTAGTCCCACTTTTCTTAATTGTTATGTTTGACATTAATAATGATTAAGACATGAATTAGCTTCCGGGTCCCCACAGAAAGAGTTTGTCTTCATCCATAACTGAAAGATTCTGACTGATGATTTGAACTGGTCAGTTGAACTGATCTTCAGTTGGGCTGGTGAAATCAATTGACTCGTAAGTTGAACTGTGGGGACTCGGACGCTAACTAATTCTTTTCAATCATCATTAGGATTAATTGGAAACAATTAAATAAATTGGGTCATAAATTTTTTTTTAAATGTTGAATAACTTATAAACAAGTGTACAAAGTCTATAATAAATTAGGTCACATCTCATTCAAATCACAAGATCAAGTTTAATATCTACAACATGATCTAAAGTACAAGTCTTATACAAACGAAAATCATAACAAACTAGGGTTTGTCCCCTACATATCAAGTGATGAAACTCAACTCTACTTCTGGGTCCAAATCTCCACTCTAAACTCAATCTCTCATCCTCTTCTCGATCCTGGTCATGTCCCACCTGTTGTCATGCACACATACAAACACAACAACAGCTGGATAACTCCGGTGAGAATTATATTCCTAGTATAAACCACGTATACATGCATTCATATAAACATATATAAAAGTATAGAACAATTATCAATAGCATGTATCCTAATCTGAAAAACATGAATCGATATAAAACTGTAAATCAAACTCTTTGACTCTTAATCTCTGACTCGACTCTTATTTAGGGATCCCGGTCAAATAAGAACGCAACAGTCTCCCACCTACTCTCCCAGCTAGATGGTTGTACGTCCTTATTCCCAGACTTTGGCCTTCTATATCAAATCTCTACAATAGGAGTCGATCTACTCCTAAGAAACATCGATCTAAACCAAATGTCTAGCGACTTGGTACCTCGGCCAAAGACATGCACATCTGCTATAGACTCTCTGCATGCTTTGCTATAAATCAATAGACTAAGCATATCAATCTCATGAATTGCAAACATCCAAGCAATTACAATAAAGTACGTGGTTTTGGGGAACTCAAGCTATCTCTGACTCGAGTTGTATCTTCCCGGTTTAACATTGATTTATACCTTTCTTTTCGTAGATCAATCTGGCTCTATTCAGTCTTCGAAGCCTTCGATACCAACTCTGGAATCATATATTTGAGAAGTACAATGTCATTATACCACTCAATGAAATACTGGATATAATCAGAATTCAATATAATTTTGTTTCGACGGCATAACGGCAAAATCTCGATATATCGGCAATACAATATCAACCGATACAAATCTCAACAAATCATAATCAATCGACAACACAATTCCAATACCAAATCTGTATATTTTCAATCAATCAAATCTGAAAATGATAACAATTTCATACGGTATCCGTTCTTCAATCTGATTTCGATTATACGATTACCACAATCTCAAGAACACATAATATAGATCAAATTATGATTCTCCCAACAATATATTTTCAAACCATGCTGAAAAGAAAATAAACTCACATATTCTTGAAGCTCTTGTCGATAGAAACACAGAACTCAACTCGGATCGAAATTCTAATGGACGGATCTCGCAAAATCACAATTCTACTATTTGAAAACCTTGAAGCTTTCTCTGGAGCTTTCCTCGTTTCTTTCTCAGTCCAAAATGAAGGAAATGAAAGGATTTACATAATATATGCATGGCAAGGATAGGTGGCTCACTCTTCATACAATACGTCTCGCGCATCTACGCGACCATCACCGGCGCATATGCGCGAGACTCTCTGTCTCGGCAATGTCTGGATTCATCAGCTCGCACATATGCGCGCGCTATCCCCGTGCAAATGCGCGAGACCTAATGTCTCGGCACTTCTTCTCTTCACATGCTCGCGCATATGTGCGCCCTCTTCTCGCGCATATGTGCGAGGTCTTCTGCCTTGCTCGCGCATATGCGTGAGACCTTCTGTCCTTGTACAACACAATTTCACATGCTTTACCAAATCTAGTCTCGGAGTGGTCCTTCTATAATCATAATAATTTATCAATTAATAATCTCAGATTAACAGAATAAAATCTCGGGCATTACAATTCTCCCCCTCTGAGATTTGATTTCGTCCCCGAAATCACAGGCAATCAAATCACATACAAGAAGGCGATATACATAAGCTAAATAAGAAACTCACATCAATGACATAACTCTGAAAACTTCAGTCTCATATCTGATTCAGTTTCCCAGGTAGCTTCTTCAATGCTATGTCGACTCCATTGAACTCTCACAAGCGGAATAGTCTTCGTTCTGAGCTGCTTTTCTTTACGATCTAGAATCTGGATCGGTTTCTTGAAATAACTCAGAGTTTCATCAAGTTCTGCCTCATCTGACTGAAGAACATGAGAAGCATCAGGAAGATACTTCCGCAGCATAGACACATGAAAGACATCATGTATCCCAGATGGAGAAGGCGGAATAGCAAGTCGATAGACACGAGTACCTATCTTTCCAAGAATCTCATACGGCCCAATATAACGAGGTGATAATTTTCCTTTCTTGCCAAATCTGACAATGCCTCTGAAAGGAGAAATTTTCAGAAATACTCTGTCTCCTTGCTCAAATTCTAATGGTCGATGTCGAATATTTGCATATTTGGCCTGTCTATCTTGAGCTGTCTTCATTCTCAGCTGAATCAGCTTTACTTTCTCAGTCGTATCTCGAATCATATCAGGTCCAAGTTCAGGTACCTCAAATATTTCATCCCAATAAAGAGGGGATATGCATTTCTTGCCGTACAACGCTTCAAACTGGAGCCATCTCTATACTCGTCTGATAGCTGTTGTTGTACGAAAATTCACAAAGTGGCAAAGAATCTTGCCAACTAGTGCCAAAATCTAGCACTACAGCTCTCAGCATATCCTCCAATGTCTGGATAGTCCGCTCTTACTGTCCGTCTGTGTGAGGATGATATGCAGTACTCAAATGTAATTTCGTACCTAGAGCTTGTTGTAAACTTTGCCAAAAGTGCGAAGTAAATCGAGGATCACGATCTGATACAATAGACTTCGGCACACCATGCAATCTGACCACTTCTCTAACATAAATCTCTGCTATCTGGTCATGTCTTTACGTCATTCTGTATGGAATAAAGCACGCTGATTTGGTTAATCTGTCAATAATGACCCAAATTGCATCGCAACCTCTGGAGGATCGTGGTAGCTTCGTCACAAAATCCATGGAAATGTGATCTCATTTCAATTCTGGAATAGATAAGCTATGCAATAGACCTCCTGGTTTCTTTCTTTCAGCTTTCACCTTTTGGCAATTCGAACATTTGGAGACAAATTCTGCAATGTCTGTTTTCATCTGTTTCCACCAAAACTGTTTCTTCATATCATTGTACATCTTTCTGCCACCAGGATGAATACTCAAACGACTACAGTGCGCTTCTGTCAATATCTGCTGTTTCAAATCTGAAACATCTGGCACCATAAGTCGATTATTCACATACAATATATCATCAATAACGAACCTGATATTCTGATTGATGCCCTGATCTGACCATCAATATCGAGTTCTGAGTATTCTAATCAGTTTTCTGTGCTTCTTTGATTCGAAAAATCAATTCTGGTTCAACTTGAATGGCATATAATCTCAAAGGTTGACAATCTGTCTCAAATATTAATCCAGAAAGACAACAATCTTCAATCAAATTCGAAACACCAATCGTCGATAAGGATAAAGAACATACCTTTCGACTCAGTGCATCAGCTGCTGCATTCGATTTTCCCGGATAATATTTGATTTCACAATCAAAATCTTTTAATAAATCAAGCCATCTTTGTTGTCTCATATTCAATTCTAACTGTGAAAATAGATATTTCAAACTCTTGTGATCAGAATAAATCTCAATTTCTCACCATATAGGTAGTGTCGCCAGATCTTCAATGAAAATACGATAACAGCCAATTCAAGATCATGAATCGGATAGCGAGTCTCATGTGGTTTCAATTGTCTCGAGGCATAGGAAATAACATGTCCTCGCTGCATCAAAACACAACATATTCCTATGTGAGAAGCATCACAATAAACAACAAAATCACCAGCACCTGAAGAAATAGTCAACACTGGAGCACTGGTTAATCTCTTCTTCAACTCGAGAAAACTGGATTCACACGCCTCTGACCAAACAAAAGGTGCATTCTTCTGAGTCAACTGAGTAATTGGCTTAGTAATACTGGAGAAATCTTTAATAAATCGACGATAGTATCCTGCTAAACCCATAAAATGCGTATCTTAGGGACTGATGTTGGTCTAGGCCAACTGATCACAACCTCAACTTTGCTAGGATCAACAGAAATACCATTTCCGGATATAATGTGTCCAAAAATTATAACTTGCTTCAGCCAAAATTCACATTTAGACAGCTTGGCATACAGTTTCTCAGTTCTCAGAATCTTCAATACAGTTCTCAAATGCTCAACATGATCAATCATATTCTTTGAATAAATCAGAATATCATCAATAAAGATAATCACAAAGTCATCAAGATACATCTAAAAATATACGGTTCATCAAACCCATAAATACAGCTGGAACATTCGTTAACCCAAACGGCATGACTATAAACTCATAGTGGCCATACCTGGTTATGAAAGCTGTCTTCGATATGTCAGAATCTCTGACTCTCAACTGATGATATCCAAATCTCAAATCGATCTTGGAATAAACAGAAGAACCCTGCAACTGATCAAATAAATCATCGATACGAGGCAAAGGATATTTGTTCTTTATCGTAGCCTTGTTCAGTTGCCGATAGTCAATGCAGAGTTTCATTGAACCATCTTTCGTTCTAACAAACAATACTGGAGCACCCCAAGGAGAAACACTCGGTCTGATGTAACCCTTGGCCAATAGATCCTCTAGCTGCTCTTTCAATTCAATCGGTGCCATTCTGTATGGAGTTTTAGAAATAGGAACAGTACCTGGTATCAATTCAATGCTGAAGTTTATTTCTCGGATTGGAGGCAAACCCAGAATCTCATCTGAAAAGACATCATCAAACTCACATACCACTGGCAAATCTTCCAATGATGGGCTCGATTTCAGTACATCTACTGAATACACAAGGAATCCCTCTACTCCTTTCTGTAATAATCGAGTCATAGACAACACAGATATCAAAAGAATTCTAGCTCTAGAACCCTTACCATAAAATTTCCATTCATCAGCCATTTCAGGTCTGAATCTCACAATCTTCTGGAAACAATCTACGGTAGCTCTGTACTTGGTCAGCATATCAATACCGATAATGCAGTAAAAATCAGACAAACCGAGTACAATACAATCTAACTCAATCTCATTTCCATCATACTGCAGTACACAATTTTTAACAGACTTCACTGATATAAGGCCTCTCCCCAAAGGTGAAGAGACAAATACAATAGCAGATAATGACTCAACAGGCAGATCATGCATCAATGCAAATCGCTCAGATATAAAAGTATGGGATGCACCTGTATCAATCAATACATAAGCAGAGTAACCACAAAGAGAGTAGTTACCTGCAACAACATCATCAGGTGCTTCCTGTGCCTGTTCTTCAGTCAATGCAAATACTCTAGCCTTCTATCTCGGAGGCTGGCTAACAGTCTGGCTTCCTCCTGGCCTCTACTGTGACTGAGTAGCTAGGCGATGGCTGGAAGGAGTGAACAACAGATGATCGTCTATCAGTCTGAGCCACTGATCCAGATGATTCTGCTCCCTGAGATCGTTGAGAAACTCGCTGCGGACAGACTCTGGCAAAATGTCCTTGCTATCGACAGATATTGCAACTACCAAATACTCCTTGGCATTGGTCTGTGGGATATCTCCCTCCTAAAGTTCTGCAATAGACCCCAGTGTAACTCTCGTTCTGTCGTGAACCACTGGAGCTAGATGAACTACTACGAGACTTCTTAAACTGTCTTCCTCTGGCTTTCAAATAATCTTTCTTTCCACTGCTGCTACCACCACTATCAAATCTGGGAGGGGGTTGGTGGAACTGAGTGGGAGGTTGTTGCTGTTTCTGTGCTGGAGCAACATACGAATCTCCTTTCTACCTAATCAGGCCCGCTTCCGCTCCTTTTGCTCTATTCAAGGCATCAACAAAATTATTCGGTCTCCCAGCATTTACCAGTGTAAAGATCTCAGGATTCAGCCCATTAATAAACTGATCAGCCACTGCTTCATCATTCTCAGCAACATGGGGAGCAAAACGTAACAAGGTAGAGAATTTGACCACATATTCTTCCATGTTTAGTTGACCCTGTCTCAGATTGGCAAACTCTGCACCCTTGTCTTTTCTGTATGATACTGGGAAAAATCTTTGATAAAATTCAGTCTTAAAGATCTTCCAAGTAATAACTGTACCTCGATGCTCCAACGCTCTCTTAGTCGTGAGCCACCAATTCTTTGCAACGTCATGCAATTGATGCCCAATCAGTCTAACTCTTCGTTCATCTGTATAATCAAGTGAATCAAATAGCATCTCAATGTCATCAAGCCAACTCTCACAGTCAATAGAATTCTCAATGCCCTTCAAGGTTGGCGGTTTGAACGAATGAAATCTCTTTAGCAATGTTTCCATGGGTGTCGCTGTAACATCCATCGGATTAGTAGAGGTACTACCCTGTTCTGGGATTCTTCGAGGAGGCATATCTGATTATCAAAAGTGTTAGTAACCAAATATAACAAATCTGTTTCAGTCCTCCTCTGATCATCATACATCTGATCAAGATTCGTTTCTGATTCATTCTCAAGACATACAGGTTTCCAATCAAATCAGATAATCAGGTAAACAAGTATTTTAAAGCAATAAAACACGCTAGCATTACAAAAGCAGGAAAGAAAACTCAATCTACCCCGCTCACTCGCTTCTTTTCTAGTCTAAGGAAAATACAGCTACTGCTCTGATACCAACCGATGTGGGGACCCGGACGCTAACTTATTCTTTTCAATCATCATTAGAATTAATTGGGAACAATTAAATAAACTGGGTCATAAATTTTTTTTTAAATGTTGAACACCTTATAAACAAGTGTACAAAGTATTTAATAAATTAGGTCCCATCTCATTTAAATCACAAGATCAAGTTTAATATCTACAACATGTTCTAAAGTACAAGTCTTGTACAAACGTAAATCATAACAAACCAGGGTTCATCCCCTACATATCAAGTGATGAAACTCAACTCTACTTCTGGGTTCGAATCTCCACTCTAAACTCAATCTTTCATCCTTTTCTCGATCCTGGTCCTATCCCACCTGTTGTCATGCACACATACAAACACAACAACAGCCGGATAACTCCAGTGAGAATTATATTTCCAGTATAAACCACGTATACATGCATTCACATAAACATATATAAAAGCATGGAACAGTTATCAATAGCATGTATCATAATCTGTAAAACATGAATCGATATAATACTGTAAATCAAACTCTTTGACTCTTAATCTCTAACTCGACTCTTATTTAGGGATCCCGGTCGAATAAGAACGCAACAGTCTCCCACCTACTCTCCCAGCTAGATGGTTGTACGTCCTTATTCCCAGACTTTGGCCTTCTATAACAAATCTCTACAATAGGAGTCGATCTACTCCTAAGCAACGTCGATATAATCCAAATGGCCAGCGACTTGGCACCTCTGCCAAGACATGGCGCATCTGCCATAGACTAAGCATATCAATCTCATGAATTGCAAACATCAAAGCAATTGCAATAAAGTATGTTGTTTTGGGTAACTCAAGCTATCTCTGACTTGAGTCATATCTTCCCGGTTTAACATTGATTTATACCTTTCTTTTCGTAGATCAATCTGGCTCTGTTCAGTCTTTGAAGCCTTCGATACCAACTCTAGAATCATATATTCGAGAAGTACAATGTCATTATACCACTCAAAGAAATACCTGGATATAATCAGAATTCAATCTAATTCTGTTTCGACGGCATAACGGCACAATCTCGATATACCGGCAATACAATATCAATCGATAAAAATCTCAACAAATCATAATCAATCGACAACACAATTCCAATACAAAATCTGTATATTTTCAATCAAATCAAATCTGAAAATGATAACAATATCATACGGTATCCGTTCTTCAATCTGATTTCGATTATACGATTACCACAATCTCAGGAACACATAATATAGATCAAATTATGATTCTCCCAACATATATTTTCAAACCATGCTGAAAAGAAAATAATCTCACATATTCTTGAAGCTCTTGTCGATAGAAACACATAACGCAACTCGGATCGAAATTTTAACAGACGGTTCTCGCAAAATCACAATTCTAGTATTTGAAAAACTTGAAGCTTTCTCTGGAGCTTTCCTCGTTTCTTTCTCAGTCCAAACTGAAGGAAATGAAAGGATTTACATAATATATGCATGGGAAGGATAGGTGGCTCACTCTTCATACAACACGTCTCGCGCATATGCACGACCATCACCGGTGCATATGCGCGATACTCTCTGTCTCGGCAATTTTTGGATTCATCAGCTCGCGCATATGCGCGCCCTATTCCCGCGCATATGTGCGAGACCTACTGTCTTGGCAATTCTTCTCTTCGCATGCTCCCGCATATGCGCGTTCTCTTCTCGAGCATATGCGCGAGGTCTTCTACCTTGCTCGCGCATATGCGCGACTCGTGTAGCGCATATGCGTGAGACCTTCTGTTCTCGCACAACACAATTTCACATGCTTTACCAAATCTGGTCTCGGAGTGGTCTTTCTATAATCACATTAATTTATCAATTAATAATCTCAGATTAACAAAATAAAATCTCAGGCATTACATGAACTGATTTCACTCTTGTTCAGTTGGACTGATCAGCTGGGTTTCTTCATCAGTTGTACACTCCTTCAGCTAGCCAGGCTCCTGAGGTTCTCCTGCTGAACCACCTATCAACTGGAAAATAAGCTGGACTGCTCAATTGACGTTATACTGATTCATTTTGTGCGATCATTTGGGTCTTCAGTTTGCGATGTAAACAGCTCGTGAGTGATCCTAGATGCTGCACACTAAGATAGATTGTTAGTAACACAATTAACAAGTTTTGTTATCATCAAAATCAAGATTGCGAACTTGAAAAGTTCCAACAATTTCCGTCTTTTTTATGATTACAACAACTTGAGCAGTTAAGCGCAATATATTCAGTTCAAGGGTTAGTATATTCAAACATCGTTAAAAACTCCTCCTTTATAACTGAGTTTAAAGAAATTTTGAAAACAAACAAAAACTTCCTCTCCAAAACCGAGTTAAAAACCTTTTAAGAGAGATAATCAGAATTAAGAAAATACTTTTCAGTTGATGAAAAGGAAAGAATTTTTCTCAACAACTGAATTTTAAAACTGATTGACAATACATTTAGTTTGAGAGAAAAGCGAAAAGCTCCCCTTTAGAAACTGAATAAGACCCGTATCTGAAAGATATTTACATATGAAAGAGGATCACTTAAGGTGCCCTAATGCGCAACTGAAGTTTCAAAAATTTGTCTTTCAACAAGAAAACAAAACCGAGAACCCTAAGCCTATAGTGTGTAGCAAATACAAAAACACGAAATGTCATACATAGGGTGTTTAGAATTTTTACCTTTCAATCACAAGGATTGATGTTATGGCTCCAACCAAGTTGTAAACAACTTGGCTCTTGAAAGGATGACAAATCTACAAGCTTCACTTTTCTTTTGGACTCCTTTCTTCAAATTACGTCCACCACTAACAAGGTAGATCCACTCTACTTTTGCACTAGAAAAATTAGAGCATTTTTCTTTGAGAAGTGTGTGCTTTCATCAACAAGTGAAGAAGCAAAAATGGTGGAGAAAATGAGCTAAAATTTCGTCCAAGCCATGTCCAAGGAGAGAAGGGGAGACTTTTCTTGGTTTTGCAAAAAGGTTGTGGTGTCCCAAGAGAATGTCATGCCTTGGACATTGAAAAAGTTGTCTCCTAACTTTTCACCTCCCCATGCACATTCTATTTGGACTTGTAACAATTACAAGGCCCATTGACTTTTAATTTAAATGTCTCAAACACATTTGAGACCATTTAAATTTTACTTGATTTTACTCAAGTCCACTAGTTTAATAATTATTTCTAATTGGGCTCTACAAGGCCCAATGTTATTTAATTAATTCAACACTTGAATTAATATAATTATTTGGACTCTACTAGGCCCACTAGTGTTTAATTAATTAAACACTTGAATTAATTTAATTTAGTCCATAATAATGTTTATGAAAATCACAATTTTCAAATACATTATTTGTTTGGCCAACTTTTAATTTAGGAACACTTTCTCAAATTAAAAGTTACATTCTCCTTAAAGAAGTCATACATCTATTTTATTTACGCTTATAAACTCCTTCATAAGCCGTTCAACACATTGAACTATTTTACTTCTCAACGGGATCTAAAAAGTTAGCACTTGTGTTACCCTCAATGGTTCATTTATACAACTAGCCGTGGGTTCACATCACAATGTGATTCGGGACTAAACATGTCCTTATATGAACATACCCCAATTGCTCCATTCTTACTTATCAACTCCTTGATAACAAGAACGTCAGAACTCATGTCTGATATTATCCAACAAATCATGTTAAACGCCTAGCAGCATCGCTTACATGATTTCCTAGGTATCAAATGATAGTGCCTGCAAGAACCATTCAATTATGGTTAGCGTACAGTACGGTCCCTTCAACTCATATATCTCGACCGATTCGACAACCATTGATATATCGAGAGTTGTCAATGAATCGATACTATGTGTCATGTCGTAGTTGCATCGATGGTGTAATCTATGAAACCCCTTTCATAATTACCACCATACTCTGATCAGAGATTTCATACTACATACACATGAGTTCACATAGGATATCCATATTCGAAGGTAAGCGGTGAATCCCCGACTACAATGCAATGACTCCTATATGTTTCGACAAAACACCCAACCTTGCCACCTGATGACCCCATGAGATTCGTTAAACAAGTAAAATTGTAATGCTAGCACATAGAGTCTCAATGTTGTCCCGGGTCATAAGGACTAATGGTGTACAACCATAAACTAGGACGTTTCCACTCGATAATTGAGAACCACTTGGAAAGTCCTTTATGAAGGGTTGTTCAGTGCACTCTACCAGATGCACCTATCTGCATGCTCGGACATCACAATGTCCCATACCAATGAAACATGGTACTCACATCGCAGATACTAGACTCAAACTCGAGCGGCCTATATCCTTATTAGCGACGGCTGAATCGACTAGGAACTGTTTAGAATATACAATATAACAAATATGAGTTTCATGATACTCATCATATGAGCATCTCATATTTTTTCTACTATTTGTATATTCAAGGACTTTATCTATGCAACTAGCATGGGTATACTGATAAAGGTGCCAAAACAATAAATTCAAATATTATTAAAATAAAGATTGTTTATATATAGAGTTTCTATGTGAACACTCGGCCAACACTTGGCTCGACGGGCACCTACTCTAACAATCTCTCACTTGCACTAGAGCCAACTACCCATATGCTTCAAACCCATCGATTCGCGATGCTTCTCGAATAATGGTCAGGGTAAAGTCTTAGTTAGTGGATCAGCAACATTATCTGTGGAGCCGACTTTGTCAATCGAGACTTCTCCACTTTCCACAATCTCTCGGAGGATATGTACTTTCTCAATACATGTTTGGACTTCTGGTGAGACCTTAGCTCCTTTGCTTGAGCTATAGCTCCCGTGTTGTCACACAACACCGGGACAGGAGCAACTCCATAGGAACGACGTCCAACTCTTGGACGAAATTCCTTATCCAAACAGCCTCTTTTGCTGCATCTGATGCAGCAATGTATTCGGCCTCAGTGGTGGAATCCGCAGTACTGTCTTGCATGGAACTCTTCTAAGAGACAGCAACACCATTGAGCATGAATACGAACCTAGAGGTTGACTTTGAGTCATCGATATCGCTTTGGAAGCTAGAGTCGGTATATCCTTCCAATTTCAGTTCCCCACCCCCATAGACCAAGAACAATTCATTGGTCCTTCTCAAATACTTGAGGGTGTCTTTCACAGCTTTCCAATGTGGAAGACTGGGGTTCGATTGATATCTACTCACTACACTTAGTGCGAAAGCCACGTCAGGACGTGTAGATATCATCTCATACATGATGCTACCAATTGCAAATGCATACGGAATGCGTGTCATCGCCGCTATCTCTGCATCAGTCTTGGGAGACATAGACTTGGATAGGGACACGCCATGACACATTGTTAGATGTCCTCTCTTGGACTCATCCATCGAGAACGCTTCACGATGGTATCAATGTATGTGGACTGGGTGAGACCAAGCAATCTTCTCGATCTATCTCTATAGATCTGTATTCCCAATACAAAAGATGCTTTACCCAAGTCTTGCATCGAGAAATTACTCGCTAACCATATTTTAGTTGATTGCAACATTCCTACATCATTCCCAATGAGTAGAATGTCATCAACATAAAGTACCAGGAATGTCACAGCACTCCCACTGACCTTCTTATACATAGGGTTCCTCAGGGATTCTTAGTAAAACCAAACTCTTTGATTGTACTGTCGAATCTAAGGTTCCAACTCCTAGATGCCTGCTTTAGACCATAAATAGATCTCTGAAGTTTTCATACCATATGCTCACTTCCGACAGATGTAAACTCTTCAGGTTGAGACATGTAAATCTCTTCCTTAATATCCAAATTAAGAAAGGCTGTCTTGACATCCATCTGCCATATCTCATAGTCTCACCATGTAGCTATGGCTAGCAATATCCTTGTGGACTTGAACATTGCAACTGGAGAAAAGGTTTCCTCAAAGACAACTCCTTGTCTTTGAGTATATCCTTTTGCTACCAATCGCGCCTTGAAGCTCAATACCTTCCCATCCGTCCCCAAGTTTCCTCTTGTAAATCCATTTACACCCTATGGGAATAATTCCCTCAGGTGGATCCACGAGATTCCACACTTGGTTCGAATGCATGGAATTCATCTCAGATTCCATTGCTTCAAGCCACTTGGATGAATCGGCATCAGATAATGCTTCCTTGAAGGTCCTTGGATCACATCCATGGTTAGGCTCATCATGTCCCTCTTCAAGAAGCAGACCATACCTCATAGGTGGTCTCGAGACTCTCTCGGATCTTCTAGGAGCTTGTATCTCCTCTCTTGGCTCTTCGGGTGTGGGTTCTATAATTGTGGGTGTTTCTCGAAACTCTTCAAGTTCTATCATCTCCCCATTGCTATCCAATAGAAATTCCTTTTCCAAAAAGGTTGCATTCCTAGAAACAAACACCTTTGTTTCTTGGGGATGATAGAAATAATATCCAACCGAATTCTTTGGATATCCCACAAAGTATCTCCACTACCTGCTTCACATAAGATGGGCACCCCCATATTCTAAGATAAGAATACTTAAGAGGCTTACCCATCCATATCTCATATGGTGTCTTATCAACTGCCTTTGAATGGACATTGTTCAACAACAGTGCCGCTATCTCAAGCGCATATCGCCAAAAGGATGGCGGCAACTCCGTGAACCCCATCATAGACCGAACCATGTCCATCAAAGTTCGGTTACGACGCTTTGAAACACCATTCAACTGTGGTGTAGCAGGCGGAGTCAACTGCGAGAGAATCCCATTCTCCCTAAGATACTCTTGGAACTTGGCACTCAAGTACTCACCACCTCGATCCGATCGAAGTGTCTTGATGCTTCGTCCCATCTGTTTCTCTACTTCACTTCTGAATTCTTTGAACCTTTCAAAGGCTTCAGACTTGTATTTCATCAAATACACACATCCATACCTCAAAAAGTCATCGGTAAAGGTGATGAAGTAAGCATATCCATGCTTAGTGGTGATGCTAAGCGAACCGCACACATCGGTATGGATTAAATCCAATAACCCTTTGGCTCACTCCACATGGCCCTTAAAGGGAATTTTGGGCATCTTTCCTTTTAGACAGGATTCACAAGTCGTGAGAGCATTAATATCAGACATATCAAACATGCCGACTCCCACTAGCTTGTTCATCCTTCTTAGGGAAATATGTCCTAATCGAGCATGCCATAATTGTGCCGTATTAAGAGTATCTTGCTTTCGCTTGTTTGTTGTTGTTATTGCTTGGACATTGTTTAGTGGAATATCTTTCAATTTTAAGTTATAGAGATCCTTTTCAAGTTCTCCAGTACCAATTAAACATTCATTCTTGTAAATGTTGCAAACACCTTTGCTAAATAAACAAGAATATCCATTTTTATCAAACATAGAAATGGAAACAATGTTTTTCACCAAATCAGCTACAAACAAAACATTTCTTAAAATCAACTTAAAATCATTGTTCAACAATAAGTAAACATTTCCCACGGCCTTGGCAGCAACTCTTGCTCCATTGCCCAACCTCAAGAAGGTCTCACCTTCCCTAGGTCTCCTACATCTTCCCATCATCTGTAAATCATTACAGAGATGTGAGCCACAGCCGATATCCAATACCCAAGAAGTAGAGTTAATTGAAATGTTTACTTCAATATAGAACATACCGTTTCCAGAATTCTTCTGGGCAAGATATTCTCTGCAGTTACGCCTCCAATGTCCAGGCCTTTTGCAGTGATGATAAATGTGGCTGCCACAACGAGATTCGGAGCTTGCCTCTTAAAGGGCTCGTTCTTCTTGGGAAGTTGGAAAGAACGCTTCTTTCCCTTCCCAGGTGGACCAGTCTTCGTACCAGATGAAGAGCCCATATAAAGAACCGACTTCTCATCTTTCATAGAAGCCTGCATATAACACTTGGCTTTCAAGTCATGGTCACACCATTCCTTGTAAGTCTGCAATTCCTCAGGAGTGCAGTCAGTCGGAGCCTCAACAGGGGGCGACTTAGTAAGTGTATACGCTATCCTTTCCGAATTCAAGACGATTTTTAGATTTCTTAGCCAATTGAGGTAATTAGGTCCGGTTAATATGTGTTTGTCAAGTATTACAGATAGCGGATTGCGAATCAAAGACATTGTCAAAAAGTATTGAAAAGTAAAAAAGATAAATGTTAATGACTATTTTAAAATATTTAGTAAGATATGAAGTATGGACTTTTACTTCATAAATTTTTACTCCCACTGTTTTGACATCTTTCACTACCCTCTAGTGAAAACGGGAAACTCCTTTCCTCAGTAGGTACGCAAGGTCCAATTAGCGAATTATGATCCCGAAAAATATCAGCCAATCACAATTCCTAAAAGGTAGTTTCCAATTGCATCTCCATGCAACCCTCTACGTAAACTTTTGTCTCACGTTTGATTAGGACCCAATAATATGACGTCGTTCATCTTTACGTGTCAAGCCTTACCCATCGATGTTGAACTTTAATGGACGGTCGCCATGAGTTTCCTCAATAATATGAGCCGAAATCATGAGAGTTCCACGTAGTTCACATCACCATGTTAATGGATGTCACAGCTTTCCGGCACCCAGGGCCTCCCCAATAATATGAGCCGAGCCCCGAGCACGGGTAGCGTTCATCATGCACTCATTGTCGATGGAAGACATGAAAATTATAAACAAATTTATAATTCCCCTTTTCGGGCTTGATATTAATTTTGAATCTTATTCAAAATGAGGGTTTTTAATTTTGAAAGGTCTCATCATTAATTTTATTTAAAATTTCGCCATGTTTGATCGTATGTTTGTCGGATTCATGCAACTTTGTTATTATCATAATAATAACGTACATACTCATTATTTATAACATATCATGCATATATTATAAACAGTTAAAAAACAAGGATGATCAATCGCCCCAATACTAATGGCCCGTGTGAGCTAAGCACGGGCCTAGGTCCAATCCTAGGAAAATGCAAGGGATGCAAATGCAACTATTACATAAGCTTCCAATATTTACATGTCTTCGATCTTCATAATCATCAAGGCCACCATCTTCCAATCTCGATCTTCCACTATTCTAATATTTACAAATAAATATCCATGGCAAATAGGGACACATCTCATGGGGTGGGAACGGGCCATAAACCAAGCCCACTTGAAATTTGATAATTATTACAATCATTCAACACAAAATATCCTAGCATACACCTAACAAATTGGGCTTGGGCTTTTGATCATCTTTCATGCATAATATCACATATCATACACCATCAATTAATTATCACAATAATTAATTGATCCAATATTATATATCTTGATCCAATCACTAACCGCCACGATTATAAACTAAATTAACAAAGTATACAAACATCTTTGTCTACTTTCTAATTAATTTATTTATAACCGAATTTCTTGTAAATCACCATTTACTATAAATAATTAAAGTCCAACTTAATTATTTATTTCATGAGAAAATATTTGCAATTTTTGTAAATTTAAACTTAAGGGCCCAAAAAATCATTTTTCACCAAAAACATTTTGGTCCATTTAAATTTCACAAATATGTTAGACATCTAATGGCCCAACAACATAAAGGCCCATGATACTTTGATAATCCAAAACACTTTTGAAAACCCTAGTCGTCATCACCGTCGCCGGATTCCGGCCAACAAAATTTTTTTTTATTTAAAAAACATGGGGCGTTCGGGCAGCCCGAGCTGTCCGAAATGGGCAGCATGTAATCCCATTTTCTTGGCCTTGATTTTGTTGCAAAAACTCATCTCATGCGGTTAGAAATTGCCCTCAATCTAATATTATGTATATGCTACACAAAATAGTATCCTTAGCTCTGATACCACTTGAAAGAGGATCGATTAAGGTGCCCTAATGCGCAACGGAAGTTTCAAAAATTTGTTTTTCAACAAGAAAACAAAACTTAGCACCCTAAGCCTATAGTGTGTAGTAAATACAAAAACACGAAATGTCATACATAGGGTGTTTAGAATTTTTACCTATCAATCACAAGGATTGATGTTATGGCTCCAACCAAGTTGTAAACAACTTGGCTCTTGAAAGGATGACAAATCTACAAGCTTCACTTTTCTTTTGGACTATTTTCTTCAAATTAGGTCCAACACTAACAAGGTAGATCCACTCTAATTTTGCACTCGAAAAATTAGAGCATTTTTCTTTGAAAAGTGTGTGCTTTTATCAACAAGTAAAGAAGCAAAAATGGTGGAGAAAATGAGCTCAAATTTCGTCCAAGCCATGTCCAAGGAGAGAAGGGGAGACTTTTCTTGGTTTTGCAAAAAGGTTGTGGTGTCCCAAAATCATGTCATGCCTTGGACATTGTAAAAGTTGTCTCTCAACTCTTCACCTCCCCATGCACATTTTATATGGACTTGTTACAATTACAAGGCCCATGGACTTTTAATTTAAATGTCTCAAACACATTTGAGACCATTTAAAGTTTACTTGATTTTACTCAAATCGACTAGTTTAATAATTATTTCTAATTGGGCTCTACAAGGCCCAATGTTATTTAATTAATTCAACACTTGAATTAATTTAATTATTTGAACTCTACTATGCCCACTAGTGTTTAATTAATTCAACACTTGAATTAATTTAATTTACTCCATAATAATGTTTATGAAAATCACAATTTTCAAATACATTATTTGTTTGGCCAACTTTTAATTTAGGAACACTTCCTCAAATTAAAAGTTACATTCTCCTTAAAGAAGTCATACATCTATTTTATTTACGCTTATAAACTCCTTCATAATCCGTTCAACACATTGAACTATTTTACTTCTCAACGGGATCTAAAAAGTTAGCACTTGTGTTACCCTCAATGGTTCATTGATACAACTAGCCGTGGGTTCACATCACAATGTGATTCGGGACTAAACATGTCCTTATATGAACATACCCCAATTGCTCCATTCTTACTTATCAACTCCTTGATAACAAGAACGTCAGAACTCATGTCTGATATTATCCAACCAATCATGTTAAACGCCTAGCAGCATCGCTTACATGATTTCCTAGGTATCAAATGATAGTGCCTGCAAGAAATATTCAATTATGGTTAGCGTACAGTACGGTCCCTTCAACTCATATATCTCGACCGATTCGACAACCATTGGTATATCGAGAGTTGTCAATGAATCGATACTATGTGTCATGTCGTAGTTGCATCGATGGTGTAATCTATGAAACCCCTTTCATAATTACCACCATACTCTGATCAGAGATTTCATACTACATACACATGAGTTCACATAGGATATCCATATTCGAAGGTAAGCGGTGAATCCCCGACTACAATGCAACGACTCCTATATGTTTCGACAAAACAGCCAACCTTGCCACCTGATGACCCCATGAGATTCGTTAAACAAGTAAAAGTGTAATGCTAGCACATAGAGAACCACTTGGAAAGTGCTTTATGGAGGGTTGTTCAGTGCCCTCTACCAGGAGCACCTATCTGCATGCTCGGACATCACAATGTACCCTACCAATGAAATATGGTACTCACATCGCAGATACTAGTCTCAAACTCGAGCGGCCTATATCCTTCTTAGCGGCGGCTGAATCGACTAGCAACTGTTTAGAATATACAGTATTCCAAATATGAGTTTCATGATACTCATCATATGAGCATCTCATATTCTTTCTACTATTTGTATATTCAATGACTTTATCTATGCAACTAGCATGGGTATTATACAGATAAAGATGTGCCAAAACAATAAATTCAAATATTATTAAAATAAAGATTGTTTATATATAGAGTTTCATTCCGAACACTCAGCCAACACGTGGCTCGACGGGCACCTACTCTAACTATATAGTCATTCATTTAGAGATTATAATCATTCAAGCAATGTAGACAAGAGATCTGGAAATATCCATTCAGTCACAATGAAACACAGCTGAACAAATATGATGTTTATTAAAATAAATTTCCTTGTAATTACATCTGACTACATACATCAGTTGAACAAGAAAAATTACTACCATAGTAGCATATATTTAACAACATCAGATTTCAGTTGGTTTATGTGACAGAACTGGATATACCATCAACTGGTTGCTTGACTGCTTGAATTGCTGCAACAGTTGTGAGTTCATTTTGCTAGAGAAACGAGTTAAACTGCTTGAACTTGACTTCTTTGCAGACTAACTAGTCGAGCAGACTCTGACTAGGCTCAACTGGAATACAGCTGGTATTTTAATCAACCAACGTCCCAGAATGGATGAGTTTCGTCTGAAGAACAGCTGACCTGGTAGACTTGCAACTGAAAAATTGTTCAACGAGAAATTTAGTTGTGCATCTTTGCAGATGATTCTCAGTCCCCTGCCGGCTGATTAAAACCCCTAAGCAAAGAGTCTAAAGAAGTGGCTACAATATTAGTTGCAGATCCAATCCTCTCAACTCTTTACTGAAGAGCGACATATAAATATTTTCAAATAGTTTTGAAAAGAGTATGAAATACTTTTAAATAGCTTTTAACACTATTTTAAGTAAAATTTTAAAACAAAGTTTTTTTCAAATGTTTTTCTTAGAACAACCCGCTCTGATATCAATTGAAAGATCTTTTGCTGAGCATCTTTCGAATGCTTCAAACAAAATATTCTCCAATGAGCTGCAATAGCTCGTGTTCTAAGAATATTAACACCGATGAATTAAATCGAGTTTGGTTTAAAACCAAGCGGAAGATACTCGAAGTAATCCTTCGTGAAGAAGATTGTTTTATTTGAAAACATTTTATCTTATGTAAACTGAATAACCGAAAAAGGGTAGATTAATTTTTGCATTCATCAGTTCAGTTCAACCGAACTGACGGATATTCTAACTGATCCAAACAGTTTGAAAACAAAAGTTAAACAGTTAAATACACAAGATATGTTTATGGATGTTCGGAGACTTCAAATACTCCTACGTCACCCCTTCTACCACCTCGGGTAGGATACACTAGAAGACTTTGATTTATACAACACCTTGGACAAACTCACTCAGCTAGGACTTACTCTACTGCCTAAACTGAACTCCTAGACTAGACTGAAGGCAGCACCTTCCAGTCAACACTTCTTTAATGTCTATGTGAGAAAGACTACATACACAAGTTTAACATCTTTGTGCAAGACTTTATTTGAGTGATTGAGAGTATTTGTGTGTGAGAACTAAACAAGGATGTTCTCACACACTGAGGGAAATAAGCATCTAATCTAAGCTGATATAACTGTGGAAGAGTTCCTCTGGGCTGATTGCTTTTGAAAGCTGATGTGCAATAAGCGTGCCCCTTCTTTTCTCTCGTATATGCTTAAAAGCTTCTTTTTGCTCACTCTTCTTCTTGTTGTTGCTTTTCTTACTTGTTGAGTCTTCACTGATCTTCTATTTATATAGGCGGAAAAACTGATCGTATAGTGAGACTCATTTGTTGTATCCGTCGCATCTTGAATTTGTTTCTTGGACTTCGTGTCTCGACTTTTTGACTGTCCTTCTGAAAATTTGTCTTTAATGCTCTGAGGCAACGTCCATTATTGTTCTTTGATTGGACAATGGCTTTGTACCTTCACTTATAGCTTGATTCCACTGAAAGAGTTTGTCTTCATCAATAACTGAAAGATTCTGACTGATGCTTCGAACTGGTCAGTTGAATTGATCTTCAGTTGGGCTGGTGAAATCAGTTGACTCGTCAGTTGAACTGATTTCACTCTTGTTCAGTTGCACTGATCAGCTGGGTTTCTTCATCTGTTGATAACTCCTTCAACTGGCCAGGCTTCTGAGATTCTCCTGCTGAACCATCTATCAACTGGACAATCAGCTGGACTGCTCAATTGACGTAAGAGCTAGACAGATTCATTTTGTGCGATCAGTTGGGTCTTCAGTTTGAGATGTAAACAGCTCGCGAGTGATCCTAGATGCTGCACACTAAGGTAGATTGTTATTAACAAAATTAACAAGTTTTGTTATCATCCAAATCAAGATTGGGAACTTGAAAAGTTCCAACAATTTTCCCCTTTTTGATGATTACAACAACTTGAGCAGTTAAGCACAATATATTCAGTTCAAGGGTTAGTATATTCAAACATCATTAAAAACTCCACCTTTATAACTGAATTTAAAGAAATTTTGAAAAGAAACAAAAACTCCCTCTCCAAAACCAAGTTAAAAACCTTTTAAGAGAGATAATCAGAATTAAGAAAATACTTTTAAGTTGATGAAGAGGAAATAATTTTTCTCAACAACTGAATTTTAAAAGTGATTGACAATACTTTTAGTTTGAGAGAAAAACGAAAAGCTCCCCGTTAGAAACTGAATAAGACCCGTATCTGAAAGATATTTATAAAGTCATTCATTCAGAGATTATAATCATTCAAGCAATGTAAACAAGAGATTTGGAAACATCCATTCAGTCATAATGAAACACAGCTGAACAAATATGATGTTTATTTAAATAAATCTCTTTGTATTTACATCTGAGTACATACATCAGTTGAACAAAAAAAATTACTACCACAGTAGCATATATTAAACAACATCAGATATCAGTTGGTTTATGTGACAGAACTGGATATACCTTCAACTGGTTGCCTGACTGCTTGAATTGCTGCATCGGTTGTGAGTTCATTTGGCTAGAAAAACGAGTTAAACTACTTGAACTTCACTTCTTTGCAGACTAACTGGTCGAGCAGACTCTGACTAGGCTCAACTGGAATATTGCTGGTGATTTAATCAACCAACGTCCCAGAGTGGATGAGTTTCGTCTGAAGAACAGCTGACCTGGTAGACTTGCAACTGAAAACTTGTTCAACGAGCAATTTATCTGTGCATCTTTGCAGATGATTCTCAATCCCCTGCCGGTTGATTAAAATCCCTAAGCAAAGAGTCTAAAGAAGTGGCTACAATATTAGTTGCAGAGCCAATCCCTCAACTCTTTACTGAAGAGCGACATATAAATATTTTCAAATAGTTTTGAAAATAGTATGAAATACTTTAAATAGCATTTTAAAACTATTTTAAAGTAAAATTTTAAAACACAGTTTTTTTCAAATGTTCTTCTTACAACAACCCGCTCTGATACCAATTGAAGGATAGTTTGCAGAGCATCTTTCGAATGCTTCGAACAAAATATTCTCCAATGAGCTGCAATAGCTCGTGTTCTTAGAATATTAACACCGATGAATTAAATCGAGTTTGGCTTAAAACCAAGCGGAAGAAACTTGAAGTAATCCTTCGTGAAGAAAACTGTTATATTATAAAAAATTTTATCTTATGTAAACTGAATAACCGAAAAAGGGTAGATTAGTTTTTGCATTCATCAGTTCAGTTATGGTGACAACTGAACTGACGGATACTCTAACTGATCCAAACAGTTTGAAAACAAAAGTTAAACAGTTAAATACACAAGATATGTTTATGGATGTTCGGAGACTTCAACTGCTCCTACGTCACCCCTTCTACCGCCTCGAGTAGGATCCACTAGAAGACTTTGATTTATACAACACCTTGTACAAACCCACTCAGCTAGGACTTACACTACTGCCTAAACTGAACTCCACAATACATATACTATCATGTGAGCACAAGAATGAGATTGCACTTACAACCAACAAGAACACCTTCAACATAAACCCTTGGTACACAACCTACACAATAAATCATATATTGCACCATCAACATCTCAATAATCATAAACCCAAATCAATTAATCCATAAACCAACACCATCAACAAACCCATATCATCTCCAACACCAAAAACTAAGAAATAACCAAACCAAAAGCTTACCTTAGCTTCCTTGATCCCAAAATAATCTTGCTCTCAACACAAATAACTAACAAGAAGCTTGGATTAAAGAAAAGAAAGGAGAGAAATTGGAATCCTAGTCTCCCAAGAGAAGAAGAAACGAAAAGTGAGAAGGAAGAATGAGAAAAATGAGACCAACTCTTGCATATAAACACTTAAAATCCGAAAACACCTTTTTGTACTGTGCCCGGCGCTCGGGCGGTCGAAAATTACCGCTCGGGCACCAATGATTCTGCCCGAAACCCAAATTTCCAGAAGTAGTGGCGCTCGGGCGCCACTCTGCGCACTGCCACGTTAAAAATTGCTTCAGAAACGCCTCTTCCCTTCCGAATTAGAAAACGTTGTAAACTACAAAGTTGTAGCCCTATTTCTTTCCTTGAATCTCTCCAAAGTTGAGATCATTTGGAGGTCTGAGTAAAACGTTATGCTAAATCTCCCAACATGTGTCACTGGAGGAACGACGAAACGCTCGACACACTTCGGGGCTCTTTTGGCTTATCTTCCACAATGATTTGAACAAAACTCAAAATAAGAAAGTTACACCTCTATGTCTTATCTAATCACTCCAATTGGCCTCATACCAATTAACTCATCATACGAATTATCATGAATTTAATCGTAACGCTGCTACAATAGCACTACACATCATCTATAACCAACCATACTATAAATCCTAAATCGAAACTCTTAACATCCAAACTATACTTAAACTTGACCAAGTAGTCAATAAACTTATGAAAACTTAAACCGTACCGTACACCAGGCTTGGCTATTACAATCTCCCATCCTTAAAGGAATTTCGTCCCCGAAATTAACGTCATTGCGCAAACAACTCGGGATACTTCTCTTTAATCTCATCCTCTGGTTCCCACGTGGCTTCTTTAATCAAATGATTCCTCCAAAGAACTTTAACAATGCCGATCTCTTTGCTTCTCAACACTTTAACTTTGCGATCCAGAATCTGGACCGGAATCTCTTGGTACGTCAAATTCTGCGTCAAATCCAATGGCTCGTGACGAAGAACATGGGAAGGATTCGCAATATACTTCCTGAGCATCGAAACATGAAAAACATTATCAACTCTATCAAGATCTGGCGGATCTGGCGGTAGGGCTAACCTGTAAGCTCGATCACCAACTATGTCCAAGATCTCAAATGGGCCAATAAATCTCGGATTCAACTTTCCCTTCTTGCCAAACCGCATCACACCCTTGAGAGGTGCTATCTTCAAGAACACATGGTCGCCAACCTCAAACTGCAACGGTCTACGACGCACATCAGCATAACTCTTCTGTCTCGACTGCGCTGTCTTCATCCTCTCTCGAATAACAGCAACAACATCAGCTGTCTGTTGGACCAACTCTAGACCCAACATCTTCCTCTCACCAATCTCATCCCAATACAAGGGAGATCTACACTTCCTGCCATAAAGTGCTTCATACGGTGCCATGCCAATCGTCGCTTGGTAACTATTATTGTACGTGAACTCAACAAGAGGCAATTTGGAATCCCAGCTACGTGAATAATCAATAGTACAAGCTCTGAGCATATCCTCTAGAATCTAAATAACTCTCTCTGATTGACCGTCACTCTGGGGGTGATATGTTGTACTAAATGCTAACCGTGAACCCATAGCTCTGTGCAAACTCTTCCAAAACTCTGAAGTAAATCTAGGGTCACGATCAGACACGATCGACACAGGAACACCATGAAGTCTAACAATCTCTTCTATGTACTCTTCGGCATACTGGTTCATAGAATACGTCGTCTTGACTGGAAGAAAATGCGCTGACTTGGTCAACCGATCAACAATAACCCAAATAGAGTTAAAACCTTTCTGCGTTCTGGGAAGACCAGTCACGAAGTCCATCGTAATATGCTCCCATTTCCATTGAAGAATCGGCAAAGATAGCAATGTCCCAGCAGGTCTCTGGTGCTCGATCTTCACCTGCTGACAAGTTAGGCACTGAGAAATAAACATGGCAATATCTTTCTTCATACCTGGCCACCAATAGAGTCTACGAAGATCCTGATACATCTTTGTACCACCTGGATGTATCGAATATGGCGCGGTATGTGCCTCTGTCAAGACGTCTCGCCGAATATCATCACCAACAGGAATTCAAATACGGCCTCTAAAAGTCACTAAACCATCTCCATTCAACCCAAACTCGGAATTACCTCTCTCCTCTGCTCTGGCTCTCAACTCTGTCAACTGTAAATCATTGACCTGCTCTCTACGGATCCTGTCCGTCAATGTAGCCCGAATGACCAACGCTGACAAACGAGCAATGGTTCCCGGAACCACCAAAGCTATCTCCTCTCGCTGCAAGTCTAACAACAATGGCTTCTGAATCATAGAATTCAAAGAGGAACTCGACTTACGGCTCAAAGCATCCGCTACAACATTCGCTTTTCCTGGGTGGTAACTGATCGTCACATCATAGTCTTTGACAAGCTCTAACCACCGTCTCTGTCGCATATTGAGTTCTTTCTGAGAAAACAAATACTTTAAACTCTTGTGGTCCGTGAAGATTTCACACTTTTCGCCATATAAATAATGTCTCCAAATTTTCAGGGCGAAAACCACAGCTGCCAGCTCCAAATCATGCGTATGATAACTCTTCTCGTAGTCCTTCAACTGGCGAGAAGCATAGGCTATAACTTTTCCACGTTGCATCATCACTGCACCAAGATCCTTCTTCGACGCGTCAGTATAAACAACAAAATCCTCTGAACCACTGGGCAATGCAAGAACAGGAGCTGTCGTCAACTTATCTATCAGCTCTTGGAATCCACTCTAGCAATCATTGGACCACTCAAACTTCACAGTCTTCCTCGTCAGATTGGTTACGGTAGGGCAATCTTGGAGATCTGAAATAAAACGACGATAATAAACCGCCAATCCAAGAAAACTGCGTACCTCTGATACAGTGGTAGGAATAGGCCACTTCTGAATCGCCTCTATTTTCACTGGATCAACAGCTATACCATCCTTCGAAACGACATGGCCTAAGAAAGAAATCTGCTCCAACCAGAATTCACATTTCTTCAACTTAGTATACAACCGCTTCTCTCTCAACAACTGAAGAACAACTCTGAGGTGCTCTGAATGAAGCTCTCTGGTATAAATCAATATCTCATCGATGAAAACAATGACAAAGCTATCAGAGATCGCAGATCAATCTTCGAAAACACTGTAGCCCCTTGCAGTTGGTCAAAAAGATCATCTATCCGTGGCAACGGATATTTATTCTTTATAGTCACTTTGTTGATCTCTCTATAATCAATGCAAAGCCGCAAAGACCCATCTTTCTTCTTGACGAAAAGAACCGGAGCTCCCCAAGGCGAAGAACTCGGTCGAATAAAACCTTTATCCAAAAGATCCTGCACTTGCGTCTTCAACTCTTTCATATCTGTTGGGGCCATTCTATACGGAGCCTTAGAAATAGGAACCGTACCTGGAACTAGATCCATCACAAACTCTACATCTCTGTCCGACGGTAAACCCGGAACATCATCCTCAAAAACATCAGAGAACTCTCTCACAACATCAATATCATCAATATTCAACTTCACAATTCTATCCACATCCACAATCGAAGCCAAAAACCCATCAAAACCTCTAAACAACAACTTCTTAGCCTCAAGAAACGAAATAAAAGGAAGGACCAGCGAAGTACCTGCACTGGCGAGCATACCTTCCTTATTGCTATCATCTGCAAATTTCACCGTCTTAGCAACGCAATCAATCACTGCACGATAGGTTGATAGCCAATCCATGCCAAGTATAATATCAAACGCAACCATCGGGATAACAATCAAGTCGGCATAAACCACTCGCTCATCAATTTGAACTGAGCACGCATACACAATAGATGTCGGGCACAACACATCCCCCGAATGCAATACAACATTAAACTGTAGGGGAATAACAGAAGGAACTATACCCAAAGATCTCAAAAATAATTCAGACATAAAAGAATGAGTAGCACCTGTATCAATCAATGTCGTAGCTACTCTGCCTGAAATTAAAATAGTGCTAGAGATCACAGAAGAATTATGGTTTATACCTTCCTTCGTCATGGTAAAGATGCGACCCTGAACCTTCTCTTTACTTGTTCCTCTAGGACAATCTTTGGCAATGTGGCCTGCAGTGCCACATCGATAACAAGTGTGAGAAACAAATCTGCACTCTCCCCGATGATGTCTACTGCACTTGGGACACAATGGCTTCTCAGGATCAGATGGAATTGTCGGTGGTTTAGGACTCGGCTCTAACTTGCCTTTCCCCTTGAAACGATCCTTTCCTCTTTGATTCAAACCCTGGCCTCTCTGAGCAATGGCCTGCTGCCTCGCCTGTCTTTCCCTGGCAATGTCTTTCTCATCTTGTTCGGCCAACAAGGCCTTAGCCACAATCTCTTTGAATGTCACCGCCTTCGACATATTAATGTCCCTTCTGATTTTGCTCTAAGGCCTCTAATAAAATGAGCACCTTTATCCTTGTCGTTGGAAGCAATATACAGGGCAAACAGACAGCCCTCCTCAAACTTCAAAATATACTCATCGACATTCAAGCCTCCCTGTCGAAGCTCCAAGAACTCTGTCACCTTCCTAACTCGAAGTGCGTCTGGGAAGTACTTGTCATAGAAAAGATCAGTGAACTCTTGCCACTTCAATGTCGAAACATCCACACTAACTTTGGTAGCATTCCACCAAATGCGTGCAGCCTTGACTAACATGAACACTGCACAACTGATTCTTTCTTTGTCTTCGTAGTTGAGATGATCGAAAATCGCCTCAAGTGCCTTGATCCACTCTACGGCCACCAACGGGTCGGTGCTTCTTGCAAATTCAGGCGGATCCATCCTCTTGAAAGCAGTAAAGATCCCATCGGTTCCCACTGCCTGAGCCACTTGGCCTCTACCATGTCCTCTACCTTGGCCTGTACCTTACATACGTAGCAACTGTTGGATCTGCTCACTATGGACCTTGGCTTGCTCTTTCAACAACTTGCCGAACTCATCGACAACTCTAGAGGAAGAACTATCCTCACTCTCTACGGCTTTTCTCTTAAGAGGCATCTATTCCTACAATGTGCTCACACAATACAAATCAATAGATAACAATGAATAGATGTAGAACAAGACATACCCGGACAGTTGAAAGTAGACGAAGTCATGGGCATTGGTCCGAAGAACGGTGCTCTGATACCACTAAATGTGACACCTCTGACCCATTTTATAAAATAGCAGCGGAATTTAAAATTTTTCTTAAAAATGGAGGAAGGATTCAAAATACATTTCATATATAATCAAAAGTATACACATGATCAATAAAATGATACAACAAAAAGCAAAATATCATTCTTGTGATCATGTCCAAAATGCCATCAAAATATCTTCTTCCTTCCATATTGGGTATGCATATGACTCCGGCCCACAATCAACGTCCCGGCCCATCGCTCTTATCTGTATCACATGAAATAACTGAAATGAGTATAAAACTCAGCAAGTGGAACTCTTACATAGCAATGGGTACATAGCATACTCTGAAAACATGGCTTTGAAATCAATAAATACCATCAACTCTAGAAGCATGAATAACATAGCATAATATAACAATAAGATGATATTACTCTTTTCTCTATTGGATTGATATCTATATAGTATCTCTGTCTCTGTACCTATATCCCATCGATATAAATCGATAACTCTGAGGGATATAAGCCTATGGTCGTTGATCAACTAATTGCATGCAATCTATGACTATGTATCTATTAATCCATAAATCATTTGAACTCTCTCTTGGGGCATTTAATCAAACACTTTGTAAACTCTTTTCTCTTGTATTCCCTTTTTCACAATTGAGACATTCAATTGTCTCAAATATACAATCAAGTAATTCAATACCTAATATGGATCAAATGGAAGAGAATAACATGTTAAAACCATTGAAACACAATACATATATTATCATGTGAGCACAAGAATGAGATTCCACTTACAACCAACAAAAACACCTTCAACATAAACCCTTGGTACACAACCTACACAATAAATCATATATTGCACCATCAACATCTCAATAATCATAAACCCAAATCAATTAATCCATAAACCAACACCTATCAACAAACCCATATCATCTCCAACACCAAAAACTAAGAAATAACCAATCCAAAAGCTTACCTTAGCTTCCTTGATCCCAAAATAATCTTGCTCTCAACACAAATAACTAACAAGAAGCTTGGATTAAAGAAAATAAAGGAGAGAAATTGGAACCCTAGTCTCCCAAGAGAAGAAGAAACGAAAAGTGAGAAGGAAGAATGAGAAAAATGAGACCAACTCTTGCATATAAACACTTAAATCCGAAAACACCTTTTTGTACTATTCCTGGCGCTCGGGCGGTCGAAAATTACTGCTCGGGCGCCAATGATTCTGCCCGAAACCCAAATTTCCAGAAGTAGTGGCGCTCGGGCGGTCATATATTACCGCTCGGGCGCCACTCTGCGCACTGCCATGTTAAAGATTGCTTCAGAAACGCCTCTTTCCTTCCGAATTAGAAAACGTTGTAAACTACAAAGTTGTAGCCCTATGTCTTTCCTTGAATCTCTCCAATGTTCAGATCATTTGGAGGTTTGAGTAAAACGTTATGCTAAATCTCCCAACATGTGTCACTGGAGGAACGAAGAAACGCACGACACACTTCGGGGCTCTTTTGGCTTATCTTCCACAATGATTTGAACAAAACTCAAAATAAGAAAGTTACACCTCTATGTCTTATCTAATCACTCCAATTGGCCTCATACCAATTGACTCAACATACAAATTATCATGAATTTAATCGTAACGCCGCTACAATAGCACTACACATCATCTATAACCAACCATACTATAAATCCTAAATCGAAACTCTTAACATCCAAACTATACTTAAACTTGACCAAGTAGTCAATAAACTTATGAAAAATTAAACCGTACCGTACACCAGGCTTGGCTATTACAGAAATAAGCTTATAATCTAAGCTGATATAACTGTGGAAGAGTTCCATCTGGGGTGATTGCTTCTGAAAGCTGATTTGCAATGACCGTGCCCCTTCTTTTCTCTCGTATATGCTTCAAAGCTTCTTTTTGCTCACTCTTCTTCTTGTTGTTGCTTTTCTTACTTGTTGAGTCTTCACTGATCTTCTCTTTATATAGACGGAAAAACTGATCGTACAGTGAGACTCATTTGTTGTACCCGTCGCATCTTGAATTCGTTTCTTGGATTTCGTGTCTCGACTTTTTGACTGTCCTTCTGAAAATTTGTCTTTAATGCTCTGATACAACGTCCATTATTGTCCTTTGATTGGACAATGGCTTTGTACCTTCATGTATAGCTGGATTCCACTGAAAGAGTTTGTCTTCATCCATAACTGAAAGATTCTGACTGATGCTTCGAACTGGTCAGTTGAACTGATCTTCAGTTGGGCTGGTGAAATTAATTGACTCGTCAGTTGAAATGATTTCACTCTTGTTCAATTGGATTGATCAGCTGGGTTTCTTCATCAGTTGAACACTCCTTCGGCTGTCCAGGATTCTGAGGTTCTCCTGCTGAACCACCTATAAACTGGACAATCAACTGGACTGTTCAATTGACGTAACAGTTAGACTGATTCATTTTGTGCGATTAGTTGGGTCTTCAGCTTGCGATGTAAAAAGCTTGTGAGTGATCCTAGATGCTGCACACTAAGGTAGATTGTTAGTAACAAAATTAACAAGTTTTGTTATCATCAAAATCAAGATTGCGAACTTGAAAAGTTCCAACAACCTCCTCTTTTTTGATGATTACAACAACTTGAGCAGTTAAGCACAATATATTCAGTTTAAGGGTTAGTATATTCAAACATCATTAAAAACTTCACCTTTATAACTGAATTTAAATAAATTTTGAAAACAAACAAAAACTCCCTCTCCAAAACCGAGTTTAAAACCTTTTAAGAGAGATAATCAGAATTAAGAAAATACTTTTCGGTTGAGGAAAAGGAAAGAATTTTTCTCAACAACTGAATTTTGAAACTTATTGACAATACTTTTAGTTTGAGAGAAAAACGAAAAGATTCCCCTTAGAAACTGAATCAGACCCGTATCTGAAAGATATTTATATAGTCATTCATTCAGAGATTATAATCATTCAAGCAATATAGACAAGAGATTTGGAAATATCCATTCAGTTACAATGAAACACAGCTGAACAAATATGATGTTTATTTAAATAAATTCTTTGTATTTACATCTGAGTACATACATCAGTTGAACAAAAAAAATTACTACCACAATAGCATATATTAAACAAAATCAGATATCAGGTTGTTTATGTGACAGAACTGGATATACCATCAACTGGTTGCTTGACTGCTTGAACTGCTGCATCAGTTGTGAGTTCATTTCGCTAGAGAAACGAATTAAACTGCTTGAACTGCTGCATCAGTTGTGAGTTCATTTCGCTAGAGAAACGAATTAAACTGCTTGAACTTGTCTTCTTCGCAGACTAACTAGTCGAGTAGACTCTGACTAGGCTCAACTGGAATATAGCTGGTGATTTAATCGAACAACGTCCCAGAATGGATGAGTTTCGTCTGAAGAATAGCTGACCTGGTAGACTTGCAACTGATAAATTGTTCAACCAGCAATTTAGTTGTGCATCTTTGCAGATGATTCTCAGTCCACTGCCGGCTGATTAAAACCCCTAAGCAAAGAGTCTAAAGAATTTGCTACAATATTAGTTGCAGAGTTAATCCTCTCAACTCTTTACTGAAGAGCGACATATAAATATTTTCAAATAGTTTTGAAAATAGGTATGAAATACTTTTAATAGCTTTTAACACTATTTTAAACTAAAATTTTAAAACACGGTTTTCTTCAAATGTTCTTCTTAGAACAACCCGCTCTGATACCAATTGAAGGATCGTTTGCTGAGCATCTTTCGAATGCTTCAAACAAAATATTCTCCAATGAGCTGCAATAGCTCGTGTTCTAAAAATATTAACACCGATGAATTAAATCAAGTTTGGTTTAAAACCAAGCTGGAAGAAACTCGAAGTACTCTTTCGTGAAGAAGACTGTTATATTAGAAAACATTTTATCTTATGTAAACTGAATAACCGAAAAAGGAATAGATTAGATTTTGCATTTATCATGTTCAGTTATGGTGACAACTGAACTAACAGATACTCTAACTGATCCAAACAGTTTGAAAACAAAAAACAGTTAAATACACAAGATATGTTTATGGATGTTCGGAGGTTTCAACTGCTCCTACGTCACCCCTTCTACTGCCTCAGGTAGGATCTATTAGAAGACTTTGATTTATACAACACCTTGTACAAACCCACTCAACTAGGACTTAGACTATTGCCTAAACTGAACTCCTAGACTAGACTAAAGGCAGCACCTTCCAGTCAACACTTCTTTAATGTCTACGTGAGAAAGACTACATACACAAGTTTAACGTCTTTGTGCAAGACTTTATTTGAGTGATTGAGAGTATTTGTGTGTGAGAACTGAACAAGGATGTTCTCACACACTGAGGGAAATAAGCTTCTAATCTAAGCTGATATAAATGTGAAGAGTTCCCTCTTGGCTGATTGCTTCTGAAAGCTGATGTGCAATGAGCGTGCCCTTTCTTTTCTCTCGTGTATGCTTAAAAGCATCTTTTTGTTCACTCTTCTTCTTGTTGTTGCTTTTCTTACTAGTTGAGCCTTCACTGATCTTCTCACGGGAAAATTGATCGTACATTGAGACTCATTTGTTGTATCTGTTGCATCTTGAATTCGTTTCTTGAACTTTGTGTCTCGACTTTTTGACTTGCCTTCTGAAACTTTTTGTCTTTAATCATCTGATGCAACGTCCATTATTGTCCTTTGATTGGACAATGGCTTTGTACCTTCACGTATAGCTGGATTCCACTGAAAGAGTTTGTCTTCATTCATAAATGAAAGATTCTGACTGATGCTTCGAACTGTTCAGTTGAACTGATCTTCAGTTGGGCTGGTGAAATCAGTTGACTCGTCAGTTGAAATGATTTCACTCTTGTTCAGTTGGATTGATCAGCTGGGTTTCTTCATCAGTTGAACACTCCTTCGAATGTCCAGGATTCTGAGGTTCTCCTGCTGAACCACTTATAAACTGGACTGCTCAATTGACTAACAGTTAGACTGATTCATTTTGTGCGATCAGTTGGGTCTTCAGCTTGCGATGTAAACAGCTCGTGAGTGATCCTAGATGCTGCATACTAAGGTAGATTGTTAGTAACACAATTAACAAGTTTTGTTATCATCAAAATCAAGATTGCGAACTTGAAAAGTTCCACCACCTACAAATTGGTGCTGCTGAAGAGAGGGAAGGGGCGGCCGTGCACAAGGTTAGTGTTTGATGGTGTAGGTTTTAAATAGAAAACTCATGCATAAATAGTCCTTAATAAAAATTTAAATTATTTTAAAATAGTTTTGGGCCCACTAAGCACTAAAATAAACCCATCAAGCCCACGCACGCTCCTGAAAAATATTTCATTTTGGTACATTTTTGAAAATATCGCTCCGAATCTTCAAAAAGTCCTTAGAATCGACAAAATTTGCGTACCGATTTAAAATATGGCCCGGCGACCCCAAAAAGGCCCATTTTCGAAATTCTCCATCAAATACACCTTATATTAAATAATTATTTTTTTCTGATTATCCTCGATCTCCGTTACTCGTTCGAGCGTGAAATGTAACTTAAAACCCTAATGCATGAAACTTTAAAATAAAAATCTATCCATGCCATACTCATGCAACAATATGCATAAAAATCATTAAACACATATTTTAAATAAAACTCTAGATTGCATGCAGTTGGGTTACATAGTTCGAATTTCCTGGATCTTAAAACTCTCCCCCCTTATAACAAAATTTCGTCCGCGAAATTTATAACATACCGAAAAAACTCTGGGTAGTGACTTCTCATCTCGGTCTCCGTCTCCCAAGCAACCTCATCCTCGGAATGATTCAGCCACTTGACTTTGACCATGTGGATCACCTTGTTCCGGAGCCTCCTCTTCTGTCTGTCCAATATCTAAGTAGGTCTCTCCTCGAAAGACAGGTTCGGTGTTAGATGAAATGGTTCATAGTTTAGCACATGTGAAGGATTCAACATATACTTCCGCAGCCTAGAGACATTGAACACATTATGAACTCCCGCCAGATGTGGCGGTAATGAAACTGTGTAAGAGAGTATTCCAACTCTCTTCCGGATCTCAAACGGCCCTATGAATATAGGACTGAGCTTGGCCTTCTTCCTATACGGCAAAATCAAGATCTCTATGCCACTAATCTGCATAACACTTCTGCCGGCTCTAAGCGGTCTTCATCCTGTCTCGGATCTTGACCACTAACTCTACAGTCTGACTATAAATATCCAGCCCTAAATCTACCCTCTCTCCTACCTCGTCTCAACACACTGGAGACATGCACTTCCTCCCATATTGTAAGGCCCGAGAATTTGATTACCGTAATCTGAACTGATTTGGGTATATTTACAGTAATCTGAGATTAATCTGAAATGGTTTGGCAATAATTAATACGAATTATGGGTAAGTGAGAGGTGATTAAAGACGGAACAGATCAGACCGGGACAGACGAGAAAAGACACGAATTAGGTGCGAGGGAGGTGCCACTCGCGCACATGCGCGACGTGATGCGCGAGCTGTGCGCGAGTTGGGCAGAAGATCCCGCGCATATGCGCGGAGTGATGGCGCGCATATGTGCGAGCAGCTTATGGCGAAGGCAGAGGACCTCGCGCATATGCGCGAGATAGGGCGCGCATATGCGCGAGGAGGTGTATCGGTAAGACTCGAGTCCAGAGAATGTCGCGCACATGCGCGGAAGGACAGTCGCGCATATGCGCGACCGGCTGTAAGTTCGGACAGAACGTTCGGCGCATATGCGGGGGGCTTGGGTGCGCATATGCGCCAGTCATGCAGAATCAAAGGTTGCCACTTGGATTGTATGTGCGACGTGTATATATATATATACATATACTACAATTCTTCATATAAGAATTGAAGGAGAAAACCGAGGATTCAAGGGGAAAAGCTGCAAAGTGTTTCGTTCAAGCAAAAATTCGTCTATCCGATTTTAAATCCGACTTCAGTACCGAGGTCTTAACGACGTAGGCTACAACTGGACGTAAGTTTTACTACGTTTTGATATGTCTTGAAATTATGATATTGCCAGAATTGAATGGAATTCATATATGATGTTCTTGACATGTTAGACATCATAGAATCGAAGTCAGATTAAGAAACGGACTGATTATGGAATTGTTATGAATTTTGGAGTCGATTTGATTGAGAATCGATATCAGATTTATATTATCGTTGAGATTATGAGTTTTGGTATTATATCTGTGATGTTGGGACTGACGAGATTATTAAGACTATATTTTTAATGCCGTCAAAACATCAGTAAATTGATATTGATCAGATTTGGTATTGGTTGAGATTGTATTGGGATACCATATGTCGATTGGCATTGATCAGATTATGTTTTGATTTGAGTATTGATCAAAACAGGTGTTGAATTGAGTTATATACTGGTATTGTGTCTGTTCGGTATTGTTATTACCAGATTGAGAATGGACAGGATTGAATGCAGGACTTCGTCTTCGTCAGAGCGAGAAGAGAAAGGATATAAATTAATGTAGAGTTGGGATTGCACAACTCGAGTAAGGTTTGGCTCGAGTTTCCCTAAATCACATACTTTACCTTATTGTATTGATTTGATTGATGTACTTGTTCTCTTGATTTATAGACAGCAGGTGTTAGACGAGTAGTCTTGTGACAGAAGTGCCTGATAGTGGTGGGATCGCCACGGGCACATTCCACGATGTCACAAGATAGTGTTTTGGCGATTGTGCCAAAGTCTGTCACCGGATGTTTGGCTATCGATGTGGATTGAATTATAACTTCTTCTATTATTGATGATCGATATTATATCGATGTGGATAGAATCGGAGCTTCTTCTATTACTGGTGATCGGTACCGTATCGATGTGGATAGAATCATAACTTATTCTATTACTGGTGATCGATATTATATCGATGTGGATAGAATCGGAGTTCTTTCTATTACTGGTGATCGATACTATACCGATGTGGATAGAATACGAGCTTCTTCTATTACTGGTGATCGATACCATATCGATGTAGATAGAATTGGTATTTCTTCTATTACTGGTGATCGATATCCGATCGACGTGGATAGAACTTGAGTCTTTTCTATTACTGTTGGTCGATATGGGAATGCTAACTTCTGGAAACCGGGATCCCTAGACTAGGATTGAGTCTAGTCTTAAATGTTGAGTCATGAGTCTAATTGACAGTTTATATTGATTTATGTTGATTATGTTCCTGAATATGGTACACATCGATTTATGTTCCTGATGATGGTACATGTTTAGAATAGGATTTATATTTTGATCTGAATACATGTTAGAAATATCTGTTGTATGCTTTTATATTGTCTTTATGATTGCATGCATACATGATTTATACTGAGAATGTAATTCTCACCGGAGTTATCCGGCTGTTGTCTTGTTTGTATGTGTGCATGGCAACACGTGGGACAGGATCAGGGTCAAGAAGAGAACGAGGCTGGACTAGATAGCGTGGAGATCCGGGCTTCGAGGCAACTTAGGATTCAGCACTGATATATAGTTGAACCTAGTTGAATTCTTGTAGATAATACAAGGATTGTATGTTATATTTAATATGTAATTTGAATTGAATTACATTACGTTTCCGCTTTGTATTTAAAAAAAAAAATTAGACCCTGTTTATTATAACTGTTTGAATTATCCCTAAAGACGATTAAGTAATGAATTAGCGTCCGGGTCCCCACAACAGGTGGTATCAGAGCATTAGGTTCCTAGAACAGTAGGTTCTTGAGATTGAGATAGAAGAGAGTGAGCGGGGTAGATTGAGTTTTCTTCCTGCTTATGATTGCTAGCATGAGATTTATTATAATGTTGACTTACATTGTGTATGCTAGCATGATATTATGTTTACTGCTTTTAAATACATGTTACCTGAATAGCTGAGTTGATTTGGTAATGTATTTGATTTGAAATTGAATCAGAACCAATTCTTGATCAGAAGGTAAGCTGATCAGGAAGGGACTGAGATTGATTTATCTCATGTGGTACTAACCCTTGTGGTAATCAGATATACCTCCTAGAAGAATTCGAGAATTGGGTAGTACTTCGATTGATCAGATGGATGAGACAGAAACTTTGATGGAAACACAGATGAAGAGGTTTCAATCGTTTCAACCGCCGATTCTGCAGGGTAATGAGACACCAATAGAGTGTGAGAATTGGTTAGATTATATAGAGATACTGTTTGAGTCACTTGATTATCCAATCGATTAGAGAATTAGACTGGTGCCCAATCAGTTACACGAGGTCGCTAGGAGTTGGTGGATTACAACCAAAAGAGTATTAGAACAGCGGGGTACGGTGATTACGTGGGAAGTCTTTAAAGCTGAATTTTATTGAAGATTCTTCTCAGGATCGTACCGAGCAGACAAGAGAGCAGAGTTTGAGAATTTGAGACAAGGCCAACTGCATATTGAAGAATATGTTGCTAAATTCTCTACTCTATTGCGTTTTGTTCCTCAGATAGCTGGGAATGATGAAGCTGTAACTGAGCAGTTCATCAAAGGATTGAATTCAGAGATTGTTGCATTGATAAATATACAGCGACCTTACCATTTTGCGGATACTTTGAATAAAGCAAAAAGGGCTGAGGCGAGTCTGATTAGACAACAAGAAAGGTTGTGTGCAATGAAATCCCAGACACAACAATTCCCTCTCCGATTGGATAGTGGCAGTACGAGTAGGGAAGCAAGATTTGCTGAAAGCTCGAAAGAAACAGTTCAAGAAGTTAGGGAGCGGACTGAGCGGTTCAACTAGCTCCAGTGGTTCCAGCCCAAGTTATACTGGAGTGTATTGCAGGATTTGTGGAGGGAAACATCCCATGGAGCAGTGCCAGGGAGTGACTGGTAGGTGTAATATCTGTAAACAGCAGGGACACTTTGCTAGAGTCTGTCCACAGAGAGGTTCCCGAAGATTTCAGGGAGCAGGACCATCTGGTGGTAGTGATCGAGGAACAGACCCAAGAGGCACTTGATGATATAGTGGCAGGTAATAATCTTTTATGATTATGTTGCATATGTATTGATATATACTAATGCATTCCCTACGATTATCTTTGACTGAGTTTTATTGATATATGTTGTACCTGCTGGGTCTGTATTACTGTAGTATGGATCTTTGTCCCTTTTGGGGAGAGGAATTGATATCAGTGAATTCTGTGATATATTGTGTACTGCAGTAAAAAGGGGATGAGATTGAGTTAGATTGTATTGTACTTGTGTTATCTGATTCTGATTACATTATTGATATTAATATGCTAACAAGTAGAGAACTATTATAGATTCTCGCCAGGAGATGGTAAGATTCGGACCTGGAATGGCCGATGAACGAATGATATACGGTAAGGATTCTCGATTTTGAATTCCTTGATATCCGTATTATTTATGATCCGATGATTATCGAAAAGAATAGGAGTAATTCCTTATGTATTCAGTTGATTACTGAAGTTGAGCCTATCTGGAAATGATTTGTCAGTAGCAGTAGCAGGAGAGTTGCTATAGTAGTTCCAGATGAAATTCCGGGTTTGTCCTAGATTTGGGAGAGCGACTTCAGCCATGATTTGATATCAGGTATGAATTTCATTTTAGACCTCTGTACAGAATGATATTGAGTGAATTGAAAGGACTGAAATGTCAGTTAGAAGATTTAATGCCTGAGAGTTAGAGTTACATCTGATTATGTGTTTCTCTGAGAAATACTTCAGTTATGTGTATGGGTTGATAAATCTTGTGTTCCGAAGTGTTCTGATGATTTTATGCTCGTTTTATCTATGAGATTTTGATATATTCGCAGTGTATGATTGATTGAATCGAACAGTTGGAATTTGTATTGAATATTCTGGGAACTGAGATTGTTGTATACAGAATTGTTCGGCTATGAATCCAGATTGCAACAGATTTTATTCAGAGTTTGTGATATCTGAAGATAGTATACTAATTGATTGTAGCACAGTTGAGACAGTGATCCGATTGTTCAGGACTCGATGTCGATAGTCAAAACAGTGTGTCAATCAGAATACCAGGTAGGTAATGCTTTATTTTATATAATTAGCTGCTTTGTTTGTGCCAGATATTTTGAATTTGAAAGGACATGTATTGTCAGAGGCACACAGTAGTAGATTCCGTATTATTCTAATAACAAGAAATGTGTGATAATACGAACGGACAGTTTTGATGTAAACAAATGAAATCAGTTTTGTCAGAATTTGTATTGAAATGTCTAAATTGCTGATAGATGAAGACAGGAAGATAGAAACCAGGAGATTGGTTATACAGATTATCGATTTCTGAATAGAAATGGGAGTATAATTCTATGGATCTGGTGATAGATTTACAGAAATCGTGCCAAGAACGTACCAGGATATGGTTATGATTGAACGATTGTTCAAATCATCATATGTATATTGTACATGATGACATACAGATATGACAAGACGATTGAGAGGTATGTCAGAAAAGGAGGTCAGATTGTATGAATGCCAGAGTGAATTATATCATACCGTGATTTTTGGTTGATTTTATACTTTTGGCAGAATGTATAGCATGATTTTTATCTATGGTTTATAGATTGACGTATAGTCGGACAAACTTTCTAGATACTGGAGGATATCCAGGAACTATAGTGCTGGATTTTAGCACTAGTGACCTGATGTCTCGTCACTTTATGAATTATTGTACAATAATAGCTATTAGATGAGTATCGAGATAGCTACAGACGAGACATTGTACAGTGAGTACTGTAGATTTCCTTTGAATGGGAATGATATTACGGTGATATCTGATATTGAATTTGATAAAAGTAGAAATCTTATAAAGAAAATGAAGCTGATTCAGAAAAGGATGAACACCAGCTTCGAATGAACTTACTTAATATGCCGACGTCGGATGGTGACGATTGGTATTTAAAGCCGAAGATTGAGTAAATCCTTGACTGGGATAAAGAGATTTGATAACACCTGATGATATGGATTTGGTATGAGCTGTTGATTGGTATATACGGATGTTGTATAGCCAATATTTGCAAGTAATTTTATCAGAATGGTTTGATAAAATGAATTTTCTGAAGTAACCTCTAGTATACATTTCTTCCTTATCTGAATTGATTGCGTGTGATTTCGAGGACGAAATCATATCTTAGAGGGGGAGAAATGTAAGGCCCGAGAATTTGATTACCGTAATCCGAACTGATTTGGGTATATTTACAGTAATCTGAGATTAATCTGAAATGGTTTGGCAATAATTAATACGAATTATGGGTAAGTGAGAGGTGATTAAAGACGGAACAGATCAGACCGGGACAGACGAGAAAAGACACGAATTAGGTGCGAGGGAGGTGCCACTCGCGCACATGCGCGACGTGATGCGCGAGCTATGCGTGAGTTGGGCAGAAGATCCCGCGCATATGGGCGGAGTGATGGCGCGCATATGCAGCGAGCAGCTTATGGCGAAGGAAGAGGACCTCGCGCATATGCGCGAGATAGGGCGCGCATATGCGCGAGGAGGTGTATCGGTAAGACTCGAGTCCAGAGAATGTCGCGCACATGCGCGGAAGGACTTCGCGCATATGCGCGACCGGCTGTAAGTTCGGACAGAACGTTCGGCGCATATGCGGGGGGCTTGGGCGCGCATATGCGCCAGTCATGCAGAATCAAAGGTTGCCACTTGGATTGCATGTGCGACGTGTATATATATATATACATATACTACAATTCTTCAAGTAAGAAATGAAGGAGAAAACCGAGGATTCAAGGGGAAAATGCTGCAAAGTGTTTCGTTCGAGCAAAAATTCGTCTATCCGATTTTAAATCCGACTTCAGTACCGAGGTCTTAACGACGTAGGCTACAACTGGACGTAAGTTTTACTACGTTTTGATATGTCTTGAAATTATGATATTGCCAGAATTGAATGGAATTCATATATGATGTTCTAGATATGTTAGACATCATAGAATCGAAGTGAGATTAAGAAACGGACTGATTATGGAATTGTTATGAATTTTAGAGTTGATTTGATTGAGAATCGATATCAGATTTATATTATCGTTGAGATTATGAGTTCTAGTATTATATCTTTGATGTTGGGACTGACGAGATTATTGAGACTGTATTTTTATGCCGTCAAAACATCAGTAAATTAATATTGATCAGATTTGGTATTGGTTGAGATTGTATTGGGATACCATATGTCGATTGGCATTGATCAGATTATGTTTTGATTTGAGTATTGATCAGAACAGGTGTTGAATTGAGTTATATACTGATATTGTGTCTGTTCGGTATTGTTATTACCAGATTGAGAATGGACATGATTGAATGCAGGACTTCGTCTTCGTCAGAGCGAGAAGAGAAAGGTATAAATTAATGTTGAGTTGGGATTGCACAACTCGAGCCAAAACTCGAGGGAGGTTTGGCTCGAGTTTTTCTAAATCACATACTTTACCTTATTGTATTGATTTGATTGATGTACTTGTTCTCTTGATTTATAGACAGCAGGTATTAGACGAGTAGTCTTGTGACAGAAGTGCCTGATAGTGGTGGGATCGCCACGGGCACATTGCACGATGTCACAAGATAGTGTATTGGCGATTGTGCCAAAGTCTGTCACCGGATGTTTGGCTATCGATATGGATAGAATTATAACTTCTTCTATTACTGATGATCGATATTATATCGATGTGGATATAATCGGAGCTTCTTCTATTACTGGTGATCGGTACCGTATCGATGTGGATAGAATCATAACTTCTTCTATTACTGGTGATCGATATTATATCGATGTGGATAGAATCGGAGTTCTTTCTATTACTGGTGATCGATACGATACCGATGTGGATAGAATACGAGCTTCTTATATTACTGGTGATCGATACCATATCGATGTGGATAGAATTTGTATTTCTTCTATTACTGGTGATCGATACCCGATCGACGTGGATAGAACTGGAGTCTTTTCTATTACTGTTGGTTGATATGGGAATGCTAACTTCTGGAAACCGGGATCCCTAGACTAGGATTGAGTCTAGTCTTAAATGTGGAGTCATGAGTCTAATTGACAGTTTATATTGATCTATGTTGATTATGTTCCTGAATATGGTACACATCGATTTATGTTCCTGATGATGGTACATGTTTAGAATAGGATTTATATTCTGATCTGAATACATGTTAGAAATATCTGTTGTATGCTTTTATATTGTCTTTATGATTGCATGCATACATGATTTATACTGAGAATGTAATTCTCACCGGAGTTATCCGGCTGTTGTCTTGTTTGTATGTGTGCATGGCAACATGTGGGATAGGATCAGGGTCAAGAAGAGAACGAGGCTGGACTAGATAGCATGGAGATCCGGGCTTCGAGGCAACTTAGGATTCAGCACTGATATATAGTTGAACCTAGTTGAATTCTTGTAGATAATACAAGGATTGTATGTTATATTTAATATGTAATTTGAATTGAATTACATTACGTTTCCGCTTTGTATTTAAAAAAAAAATAAAAATTTAGACTCTGTTTATTATAACTGTTTGAATTATTCCTAAAGACGATTAAGGAATGAATTAGCGTCTGGGTCCCCACACATATAATGCCTCATATGGAGCCATACCAATCGACGCCTAATAAATGTTGTTGTATGTGAAGTCCACTAGAGGTAACTTCTTGTAACGCCCTAAAAATTTGAAGATTCACGCGAACCACATGCATGTAATTATTTAATTCTTTGTTTATTTAAATTAATTGTTTTAATTGCATTAATTAATTATGTTGTGCATATTTACATGTTTAAAATATATTTTCTACATGGTTGCATTAAAATGTATTTTTAAGGATTATTCGAGTTGCGATCGAGGAACGGAGATCGATGGCTAAAAAATAAAAAATGTTTTATTAAATAATTTTTTTGATTATTTAAAATATAGGTGATGCTTTTTCTTATTCTTGAAAATAAGGGTTTTGAGGTGATTTTATACGCAGGGAACGTAAATTTTATCGGTGTTGGTTTTTCAACAGAAAATACGAATGTTTTGGCAACCGGCTAATAAATTCACAAACTTATTTAAACAAAACTATTTTAATATTTTAATTAAATTCCAATTAAGCATTAATGGGCCTAAGTTGTATGCTTAATGGGCCTAAGCTTAATTAAGGATTAAATTAACTATATAATATGCAATTAACCCCACCACAATTGTTAAAACTCACGCCCCACTTTTCCACAACAAATCAAACTTTCCCTTGTAACAAATTACACGGCACACACATCATGTTTTGGTGAGAAAGTGTTCAAATTCAAGGTGAAAAAGCATCAAGGTTCTTCAAGGAAATTCAATCCATCGTCTTCGTGCAATTGTTCTTCGATTCGTCGACGTTTAATCGTGCGTTTAAAACACAAAGGCACACTATATTCTTTCCTTCAATCATCTATCACACCATAATATTTATTTGAACATGTTTTGAATGAAAACAAATTTCGCATCATGATATTTTCGTAACTATGCATATGTGTGTTAAACTCTTGTGTTTTGGTTCAAAAATCGTGTTTAATTTGTGGTAAGGGCCTGCCATGGCTAGGGTATGGATTAAGGGTGTTTTACACAAATTTTAAGAGTCCTAAGACACTCCAATCAAACTGCACAAGAAATAGAGCAAAGCTGGAACCCAATTTGATCATTGATGTAGATGTTGGGATCGGTTGAAGGGAAATTGTCACATGGGGGCAGGTGGCTCGACCAGTTCTGGTGGTTGGGTCCTAGGGGTCATGGTTAGGTCCTAGGATGGGTCCTAGGAGGGCTAGGGCTAGAGCCTTGGGTTGGGGAAGAGTCCACGTGAAGTGGGACTCTCCCCCAAAACTTGCGCAGGAACCGTTCGGGAAAGAAGGGCTTGGGAATGGCCTGCGCGCGAGCCAGGATGGTCCACCAGGGCCAAGGGAGGTTGGCCAAGGGTTAGGTCATGGGCTTGTGCAGGATGGCTCGACGTGGCTCGAGCCAAAAGTAGGAATCGTGGGATCCACAGGGCAGAAGGGAACGCGCAGAGTGTGTGCCTTCGGGCATGGCTTTTGCGTGGGTCAGGGTCTGGTCCAAGGCTTGGGCTGGTCTATGCAGTGTCTGGGCGTGGTCCAGGGAAGGTTAGGGTCACGAGTGGTCAAGTGGTTAAGGGCTGAAAGTGTCCTAGTTGGGTTAGGAGTCCTACGTAGGCTAGGAGACTCACGCACACATAGGGGCAGAATTTGGGTCGGTTTCCAGGAGTGATTGTGCGACCTAGGGGCTGGTTCTATGGGTTGGGCTTGGTCAGGAGGGTGCCTAGATAGGTTGGCTCAGGTTAAGCTCGAGGTGGCTTGGGCGTGGCTCGAGTAAATCGGGAGATGGCTCGGGTGGTTTGTTATTGTGTCAAAAATGAGATTTTAAAGACTAAAGTAGAATCCATGTGTCCACGGGTATGGCTCATGACTTGGAAATGTATAATAAATAATAAAAATGTTATGTTTAAAATTTGGGATCAAAATAAATGAGTTTTGGATTTATTCAGGATTTAATCGCGGCACGAAACGCTAATTAACGAGTTAATTGAAACTCCTAGTTTTAAACTTCATAAAATTATGGAAAATTATATTTAAGCTAAAATAATTATTAAAATTTTAAGTTTTTAATTTGGAAATTTTATATTAAGGTTTGGTTTAATTCGCGATTAAAACACATTAATATGTCACATTTAAAGATTAATTTAAAAGTCCTCGATTTAAGCTAAATAAAAATACGAGAAAATTCATGTAAGCTTAAATAATTATTTGGGACATGTTAGAGTCAATTAAATTAAGAAAAAATAAAAAACGTGAAATTTTACGTCCAGGGGTACAACAGTCTTTTTACACCTAAAAATTTGTAAAAACGTCATGACAGTGTCTTTAATATTGTTTTACATGCTAATATGATTATTTCAAATGTTTATTAATTTTTATGACATTGATTTTAAATGTTCATGATTTATTATGTCAAAATGTTATTTTAAAAGGTTATGATTTAATATGTTAAATGTTTATGATTTAAATGTATATTTTAAATGTTTATGATGTTGAAATATTTATTTAAAAGATTTATGGATTTTTATATGTTAAAAGATTTCTTTTAAAATATTTATGGGTTTTATGATTAAACGAAAACGTTAAAAGATATGTTGCATGCTTGATTTAAAAAAAACGTTATATGCATGTCTAATTTTATAAAGTGATGAGAATATGAAGCGTTGAAGGAAGTGAAGTGAACGTTACTAATACGATGATATGTTGGAGATATCGTGAGGCTTATGGTCCCAGTGGGAGTCCGACGATCGTATTTTCATTGATACGAATATGATGATATATGATAATATGAATGGGGATGTCGTGAGGGGAGAAGGCCCAAAAGAGAGCCTATTTACAGGAAAAGACCATAGAGGGAACCCATTTATGGGAAAAGGCCCCCGAGGGAGCCTGTCTATGGGAGAAGGCCCTCGAGGGAGCCCCGACGATCGCATTTCCATATGAGGATATGATAGGCCAAGGCCCAGTTGACCGATGAGAGTGTTGCTGGTGTCCCCGTCGTCCAGTACTGTGGTTACATGTAGATGGATCCATCACCCAACACGTATACGTAGATGAATACTGAAAGTCACAATTAACGATCTGAATTCAACAAAAGAAAAAAGGAATACATATATGTTGATGATAATATGAATATGAATACGTTGAGGATGACATGAATAGGATCATGAAAATTTTTATGACAAAGGATCATGAAAATGTTTTTAAAGTTTATGCATCATGAAAATGTTTACGAAAATATTCATGTTTGAAGTTTATGCATGTCATGAAAATGATATTTTTACGTAAAAGTATTTTCACTGTTGCTTGTGATTTTATATGTATTAGTATTTTTACGTAAAAGTATTTTCACTGTTGCTTGTGATTTTATATGTATTAATTGGTATCAAGAATATGATGTGTTGAGTCTTTAGACTCACTATGTGTGATTGATGCACGTGATTATGATAATAATATTAATGGAGGTCTTGATGGTTGACTTTGCTGGACTGAAGGTGCACATAACCCGAGGACCGACGCTAGCTTTTCTCACTAGTTATGATTTATGATATTAAGATATGTTAAAGATATTTTATGATTTTTATCATGATTATGAGTGGTTTTTGAGAGGTTATAGTATGTGCTATACTTTTCAAATAATGTTTAGAGGTTGGTAAGATGTTTGACGATTTTATGCTTTAAAATATTTTCCTTTGGATTTTTAAATGTTAGTTGGATGATATATTTTTAAAATGACGTCAAAAATATTTTATACAAATATGTATGGTTCGGCCGATGCTATGTAAGGGTTTAAAAAAAATTTCCTAGTACTTTTTAAGAAAACGAGTAGCAAACGTTTCACTTCGACTCCCAACTGCCCTGGAAGTCGATCACACACGCTCTGAGCAGATCCTCCAATGTTTGAATCACCCTCTCTGACTGTCCATTGATCTGAGGATGGAAGCCAGAATTGAATAGCAACTTAGTATCCGAGCCTGATGTAGACTCTTCCAGAATGCAGACGTAAATCTCGAATCGCTGTCTGACACGATGGACACTGGAATCCCATGTAGCCTGATTATCTCTTTGATGTACAGCTCTGCGTACTGAGTCATAGTGAAAGTCTTCTTGATCGGTAAAAAGTGTGCTGATTTAGTGAGCCGATCGAATACCACCCAAATGGCATTATACCCACCAGTCTTCCTCGGAAGCCCTATCACGAAATTCATGGTGATGTTCTCCCGTTTCCACTCGGGAATAGAGAGTTGTCTCAACTTCCATGCAGGTCTCTGATGCTTGGCCTTAACCTGCTGACATGTCGAACACTCGGAGACAAAACACAGAATATCCTCTTCATGCCCGGCCACCAATAAAGAGACTGAAGAATCTTCGTACTCCCTGGATGGATGGAGTACGAAGTGCTGTGGGCCTCGCTCAAGATATCTGCCCACAGGGAATTACTGCTAAAAATCCATAGTCGGTCCCTATATCTTAATATGCCATCCACAACTGTATACAACCTCCGACCCTTAGAGTCATCCCTTTGTCTCAACTTTTGTAACTGCTCGTCAGAAGTCTGCCCTGCCCGAATTGTATCCCTCAATGTCGACTACACTGTCAGGATAGAAAGATTAGGAGCGTTGCCCCTGGCATAAACTGCACGCTCAAACCGCTGAATCTCTGCGTGCAACGGTCTCTGTACTGACAACTGAGTGATCACTGCAGTCTTCCTGCTCAGGGCATCTGCAACTACATTAGCCTTACCCGGATGATAGCTAATGTCGAAGTCATAATCCTTTACTAGCTCTAGCCACCTCAGTTGTCTCATGTTCAGCTCTTTCTGTGTGAAAAAGTACTTCAGGCTCTCGTGGTCAGTGAAAATCCTGCACTTCTCCCCATACAAATAATGTCTCCAATCTTCAAGGAGAATACCATTGCCGCTAGCTCGAGGTCGTGAGTCGGATAATTCTGCTCATGGACCTTCAACTGTTGGGACGCATAAGCTATAAATCTGTCATTCTCCATCAACATTGTGACCAAACCAAGCTTCGAAGCATCTGTATATACAACAAATTCTCCTTACCCTGATGGCAAAGCTAGAATTGGTGCCGAGGTCAGCGCCTGCTTCAACTTGTCAAAACTCTCCTGGCACTTTGGTACCCAAATAAACTTGGCATTCTTCTTTGTCAATGCGGTCATAGGCACCGAATAGAAGAGAAGCCCTGAATAAACTTCCTATAATATCCAGCAAATCCCAAGAAGCTATGGATCTATGTCACTCTCTTAGGCACTGGCCAATCTCTGACTGCATCAACTTTACTCCGGTCAACCTCTATACCATCCCGAGATACAATGTGTCCCAGGAATGCCAATCTATCTAGCCAGAACTCGCACTTACTAAACTTGGCATACAGCCTTCTGTCTTGTAAAGTCTGCAGTATGGTCATCAGATGCCGACTGCGCTCCTCTATGCTCTTCGAATATACCAGGATGTCGTCAATGAAAAATATGACGAACATATCCAAATATGGCTGGAGCATGCGATTCATGAGATCCATGAAGATCGCTGGCGCGTTAGTCAGACTGAAGGGCATCACCATAAACTCACAGTGCCCATAACGCGTCTTGAATGTCGTCTTATGCACATCAGACTATCTGACTTTCAGCTGATGGTATCTAGATCGGAGATCTATTTCGAGAATACTGATGCTCCCTGAAAATGATAAAATAAATTCTCGATCCTGGGCAGTGGATAATTGTTCTTGACTGTGACATGGTTCAACTCCCTGTAGTCAATGCAAAGCCGCATGCTGCCATTCTTCTTCTTAACAAACAGTACCGGTGCGCCCCATGGAGAAAAGTTAAGGAAATGAAACCTTTATCTAGCAAGTCCTGTATCTGATCCTTCAATTCTTTGATCTCTGCATGTGCTAGAAGATAGGGTGTCTTAGATATCAGCACTGTACATGGCATGAGCTCGATAGAAAATTCCATCTCCCTGTCTGGTGGAATGCCCGAAACATCGTCAGGGAAAACACTAGGGAAATCTCTGACCACTTCGACCTATTCTAGCCTCTGACTGACTGGATCGGTCAGTGTCACGATACTGGCCAAAAATGCCTAGCAGCCTCTCCTCATGAGCTTCCTCCCACAGATGCAGGAAATGATGTGCGACATCTGCTGATGTCTGGCTTCCTCAAACACGAACTACTTACCGCTGGGCAGTTGGATAGACACTGACTTCCGTCAAAAATCTATGATAGCTCCGTTAGAAGAAAGCCAGTCCATACCCAGAATAATATCAAACTTCAGAAATGATAGCACAATCAAGTATGCCTGCACTGCATTTTTCTGTAACCGCAGCTCCAATTTCTTCACTATATGGGAGGTAAACATTTGATCCCTGGATGGAATCGATACTTTGAATCCTAAATCCATCACCACTGATATGATTTATAGTCGATTCAAAAAAGATTCGGATATAAACGAATGTGTAGCTCCGGAGTCCAGCAAGGCATACATGGATACACCTGAAATATATATCTTTACTGCGACAAAACACACCATCAAATCCGTTCGCGTTGATAATTAAGAAATTTTCCTACCGGAAAATAACCCAAAATCCTCAAAAATTACTGATTTAACCCAAGTGTTCCTCGAAATTTCGAATTAAATCCTAAAAAATCTCATAAATTACAATTTGGCCCTTAAAGTTTTCAAAAATTACATTTTAGACCTACAATTTGTCGAAATTTATCACTTTGTCCCCATAAAATTTTTGAATTTTAGCCCCGTTAAATTTGAAATTCCTCAAAACTCAGAATTTAATCCCAAAAGTTCGGAAAATCGAAATTATTCCTTTAAAATTTTGATTTTTTTGCACATAGGTCCTCATATTATTGGTTATTACAATTAGGTCCTTAAAATTCTCATTTCATGCAATTAAACCCTTAAATCAAACTATGTAGAGCACGAATCCTAATTTATTTTAGGTTCTCAATCCCAAAATAATCCACACAATAATCAAATCACCCAATGCAATCAAGGCGGTAAATACATAAAACTTAAGCGTAAAAGTTACTAGTGATCAAAGTAGATTCGGGATCAACCTCTGCCTCCTCGGCATGCATCACGTATGTCACGCCCCGAGACCGGGGTTAATCGACACCGGCGTTGTTTTACAAATACACAATTGAAAACAACAAGCCTCGTAGTAAAATATAAACCAAAAATCAGTTTATTACTCATCAATCATAAGATTGTCTTTACAACGTATATTCTTAAAATGATAAAAATGTGCGGAAGCGTTTACAACTTACTAAGAGAAAAATAAAATAAACTTCTTGATTCTTCTTATTATCAACCTTAAAATTAGTCTTGTCCGTCTTCCTCGATTTTCTCTTCTTGTTTATTTTTGGAGGTTAGAGTTAGGGGTGAGTGATATGGTCTTCTGTAGAGGCCTAGAAATCCGTGTTTGAATATTTGCGGAAAAATTAAAATTTTGCTTTTTTAAATAATTAAAATTGCCTCGTTCATAAATGAACTGATTAATAAAGTTTGATGTTCAAAATGGCAACGGAAGAAATTAACATTTTCGAAATAACAGTAAAAATTTATCCAACGATAATTAAAATGGTTGAGCAATCAAATAATAATAAATGCTGAACGGAGGTCCTCGGGTCCAACGACTGCCGACTCGAGCTTGCTCACTGGTCCCCGCCCTCGATCTCGACATCATCAGCACCTACAACAATCAAGTCTAGTGAGTCTAAAGACTCAACATGCATATATCGTAAATAACGACTAAATAAATAGTAAAATTGCATGCAAGTGAAAATATCATGTCATGAGGCATATCGTAAAAATGTCGTGTCATGATTAATTATAATACGTGCATCACTGAACTGGAAAATCATAAATGAAAATGGTTGCTCCTTGGAACTGTCATGAAATAACTTGTAATAATTTTCTGGTGAGATTATGGTCTACGCAAGTGGTCCCTGAACTAAACTGAACTAAGCTGACCAGTAACTGGCGACCGGACCGGTAACTGGCGACCGGGTTTAATAATGTTTGTCTGATCAGACTAATGCCACAGTATACTGGGTGGTGCAACTGAACTGACCGGTAACTGGCGACCGGGACCTGTAACTGGCGACCGGGTGAAGTACTGATAGTAAAGTGACCACAAGCAATATTGCATAAATCTCAAAATGAATATTTTTGCACGTAATATAATTAATTAACATAATTAAATATCCTCTAATAATTTTACTGATTGGATTGGATCGTTCCCAAGCTCGCTGCAACCTAAATATGCCATGAAAAATATGCAATAGCTTTTACTTGACCAACTATGCAATTAAATCCGAAAACTGAGACAATTGCGCCTAACGACTTCGTATTTAATCATGACTCCGTGCCAACCCGACCCAACACCGAACCATCAAGTTGTCATGATTAAAATACGCTTAAAATGATGAAATAATGCTCCTAAAATAGTGAGGGCCGAAATCGAGGTGAATGGAGGCCAAAACATGAAACGATCTTTCGAGAGTCAATTTGGCACATCGCACCGTAAATTCTCGTACGACCTCAAAAATGATCCAAATAATGAACCGCCAAAAACATGACTTTCTAACATGATGAGGCACTGTCCAATACAAGGCCATAGGCTAGAAGCCAACCCAGAACTCGAACGAGCCACTGAACGATCACAGCAAGTTGCTGTCCACAAAATACCGCAGCTGTGCTTTGGTTTCTTGCGTCGTTTTCGGGACTACCGGCCATTGGGGCTTGAACCACCGACCAGAGACTCTTACCAACATCCCAAAGAATGATTTGAACCATGGCTAAGGGCCCTAGGCCAGCCACAATTCGCACCATTCCAGAAATAACCCGTAAGGTTCACCCGAGAACACCTTGCATGCGTGTGGAGTGTTGGGCTTTGTTTGTTGTCTCGTGTCGTTCCAGTGGCCATTTGATTGACCATGGAATGATCTAGACATCTAGGGGTATGGTATGAATCATGGCTAAGGGCCATAGGCCAAGCAAGATCCACACCATTCCACCATTTTCGAAACACATTAGCTGTAAAAATGAGGAAGCCGAAGGGGGAGGGCTGTTCTTGTTTTTGTTTGTAAAAACCGATTCACCATGGACCAAGCCTCCAAAAGGGTGACTTAGTCACGTCTTAGACATGCTGGGGAAGTGTTCTAACCTTGGCTATAGGCCTTGGGGTAGCTATGATCAGTTTCATTTCATTTATGACATCAAAACAGAATTTCGAATGCAATTGGGACATGTTTGGGGGGTTGCTGTCATCCCTTGATCTCGGCTAGCATGGGACTCAAACCAATGGACAAATGTGTTCTTAACATGTCCTAGTACATGCCTAGGACCAGCCTTGGGAGCCTGGAATCAAACCAATACCTGAAACCCACAAAACAAAGCAACCCGTGAAGCTTGTCATAGAAAGCCGAAATCTGCATGATTATTTTTCTGAAAATTCCTTGATGTGTTTCGGTTTTTGTATGGAAATGATGATCATGTAATGTTAAATAATGATAATAAGACTTGATTGAAGAGTCAAGGAAGAACATATGCATGCCTGGTTTCGTTTTGAAAGAAAAACGAAAGAATAAGACGACTCGGCGCGGAGGGGTGGACCGTTCTTGCTACCTTGTTTGCTACTGATTTTTCCTGTTGTTTCTAGCTATGAAACCCACGGTTTTTAACACTGAATTTGCTCTCAGATTTCGGTGGAGAGGGGAGGAGAGTTATTGGTTAGGGGAGTGAGGAAATGGTTACAAATATAATGGGAAAATGCAAGACCAAGTCTCCTATTTTAAAATTTGAATTTTTGTTGATATCAAATATTTGTTGGGGTGTTTATTAGGGTGCATATGGCCGAATTCTACATGTCAACTCAAGGTTAGGATAGTGATCTAGTATTAATTAATTAAGGTGGATTAATAATTAAAAAGGTTAGCATGCTAAAATAACATAGAATGGGTCAAAGGTGAGTTGACATATCATTGCTTAATCCACTAAGGGGTGGCCGAAAATTATAAATAAAAATGAAGGGGAAATGTTGTTTATTTAGTAAATTTATAACCCTTAAAAACCTTATATATCCTTTAAATAATTTAGTGAATTAACCCCTTGATTATGGAACTTAAATGAACTTATTTTCTATTCACCTCAAGTAGTTTAAATAATTCCATAAACCTCCTTTTAACTTAAATTAATTTATTAATTAGCTAAAATAAATTCTGGAAATGTTTTCTGAATCTTAAATTCTATCTCAAAACTCCAACCCCAGTCCAGCCTCAGTGAATTAACTGAAATGATAAAAATTTAAACTGCTACGGAAAATAATTAAATTTAAATACTCAAGCAATAAAAATCACTTTAATTTAAATATTAGAATTATACATGGCTTATAAGTAGTCTAAGTTACGGGTTCTACAATCCTCCCCCCCTTAAAAGAAATTTCGTCCTCGAAATTAAGACTCACCGAATAACTCGGGGTACCGACTCCTCATCTCTGGCTCAGACTCCCACGTAGCTTCCTCCTCTGAATGGTTAAGCCATTTGACTTTCACTCGCTTAACCAACTTATTCCGAAGCTTCTTCTCCTGCCTGTCTAAGATCTGCACTGGTCTCTCCTCATAAGACAAGTTCGGAGTGAGCTGCAACGGCTCAAAATTCAGCACATGCGAAGGATTTGCCATATACTTCCTTAGCATAGAGACGTGGAACACATTGTGTACTCCGGCCAGATTCGGCGGAAGAGCAACACGATAAGCTAACGTCCCAACTCTGTTGAGGATCTCAAATGGTCCAATGAATCTCGGACTGAGCTTCCCTTTCTTCCCAAATCTCATGACACCCTTCATAGGTGCCACCTTCACAAAGACATGGTCGCCGACAGCAAACTCTAGGTCTCTCCTTCTCTGATCTGCATAACTCTTCTGTCGACTTTGAGCAGTCCTCATCCTATCACGGATCTTGACTACTACATCGGCAGCCTGCTGAATAATCTCTGGACCCAACTCTACCCTCTCACCTACTTCGCCCCAATGAACAGGAGATCTACACTTACGGCCATATAGTGCTTCATACGGAGCCATACCAATAAAAGACTGGAAGCTGTTGTTGTAGGTGAACTTTACTAATGGCAAGTTCGACTTCCAACTCCCAGAGAAATCCATCACTTAAGCACGGAGAAGATCCTCCAATATCTGAATAACTCGCTCTGACTGCCCATCTGTCTGCGGATGGAAAGTTGTGCTAAACAGCAACTTCGTACCCATAGTCGAATGCAAACTCTTCCAGAATAAGGAATTGAATCTGGGATCTCTGTCAGATACGTTAGAAACTGGAATACCATGTTAGAGTAGGTGTCCGTCGAGCCAAGTGTTGGCCGAGTGTTCACAATGAAACTCTATGTATAAGCAATCTTTATTTTAATAATATTTGAAATTATTGTTTTGGCAAATCTTTATCTGTATACCCATGCTAGTTGCATAGATAAAGCCCTTGAATATACAAATAGTAGAAAGAATATGAGAAGCTCATATGATGAGTATCATGAAACTCATATTTGGAATATTGTATATTCTAAACAGTTCCTAGTCGATTCAGCCGCCGCTAAGAAGGATATAGGCCGCTAGAGTTCGAGAATAGTATCTGCGATGTGAGTACCATGTTTCATTGGTAGGGGACATTGTGATGTCCGAGCATGCAGATAGGTGCTCCTGGTAGAGTGCACTGAACAACCCTCCATAAAGGACTTTCCAAGTGGTTATCACTTATCGAGTAGAAACGTCATAGTTTATGGTTGTACACCATTAGTCCTTATGACCCGGGACAACATTGAGAATCTATGTGCTAGAATTACACTTTGACTTGTTTACCGACTCTCATGGGGTCATCAGGTGGCAAAGTTGGGTGTTCTGTCGAAACATATAGGAGTCGATGCATTGTAGTCGGGGATTCACCGCTTACCTTCGGGTATGGATATCCTGTGTGTTCTCATGTGTATGTAGTTTGAAATCTCTGATCAGAGTATGGTGGTAATTATGAAAGGGGTTTCATAGATTACACCATCGATGCAACTATGACATGACACCTAGTATCGATTCATTGACAACTCTCGATAAACCAATGGTTGTCGTAATCGGTCGGGATATATGAGTTGAAGGGACCGTACTGTACGCTAACCATAATTGAATGGTTCTTGCAGGCACTATCATTTGATACCTAAGGAATCATGTAAGCGATGCTACTAGGCGTTTAACATGATTGGTTGGGTACTATCAGACTTGGGTTCTGACGTTCTTATTATCAAGGAGTTGATAAATAAGAATGGAGCAATTGGGGTATGCTCATATAAGGACATGTTTAGTCCGAATCACATGGAGATGTGAACCCACGGCTAGTTGTATCAATGAACCATTGAGGGCCACACAAGTACTAGCTTTCTAGATCCCGTTGAGAAGTAAAATAGTTCAAAGTGTTGAACGGCTTATAAATGAGTTTATAAGCGTAAGGAAAAATTGAAGTATGACTTCTATGAGAGAAATGTAACTTTTAATTTATGAATGTGTTCCTAAATTAAAAGTATGCCAAGTGAATAATGTATTTGAAAATTGTGATTTTCATAAACATTATTATGTACTAAATTAAATTAATTCAAGTGTTGAATTAATTAAACACTAGTGGGCCTAGTAGAGTCCAAATAATTAAATTAATTCAAGTGTTGAATTAATTAAATAACATTGGGCCTTGTAGAGCCCAATTGGAAATAATTATTTAACTAGTGGGCTTGAGTAAAATCAAGTAAACTATAAATGGGCTCAAATATGTTTGGAATATTTAAATAAAAGTCCATGGGCCTTGTAATTGTTACAAGCCCACTTGATATGCATGCATGGGAGATGAAAGGTTGGAGAATACTTTTGATTAAAATATTGCATGGCATGCAACTTTTTGGATCAACTTTTTGCACTACCAAGACAACTCATCCTCCCTCATTCCACATTTGTGTTGGCCGAAATCTTTAGGACAATTCTCTCCAAGTTTTTCCTCTTCTTTTCTTCTTCAAGTGTTGAGGAAGAAATATTCTTCTCCTTGAAAAATCCTCTTAATTTTCTAGTGCAAATTAAGAGGGGATTTACCTAGCAAGTGGTGGGCCTAATTTTGAAGGAAGAGAGCTTGTAGATTTGTCATCCTTGAAGAGCCAAGTTGTTTACAACTTGGTTGGTGCCATTCATCAATCTCTTGAGATTGATAGGTAAATTCTAAAACACCCTATGTATGACATTATTTGGTGTTTATTGTATTTGCTACACACAATATCATGGTGGCCGAAAATTAATTGATGAAAAATCAAAATTTTTAACTTCCGTTGCGCTTCCGGTCATTGTAACCGTTCCCCTTTCATACCATGGAGTTGGACTATCTCCCGGAGGTACAACTTTGCATACTGAACCACGGTGAAAGTCGTCTTAATAGGCAAGAAGTGCGCTGATTTGGTAATACGATCTACAATCACCCAAATAGCATTCGATCCTCTGACTGATTACGGCAAACCGGTCACAAAGTCCATGGTAACATTCTCCCACTTTCACTCGGGAATAGGAAGAGGCTTGAGCAAACCTGCTGGTCTCTGATGCTCTGCCTTCACTAACTGGCAAGTCAGACACTCGGATACAAATCGTCTAATGTCTTTCTTCATCCCAGGTCACCAATACAATGACTGCAGATCTTTGTACATCTTCGTACTCCCAGGGTGAATGGAGTACGGTGACATGTGGGCCTCTGATAGAATATCAGCTCCAATAGAATCACTGCTAGGAACCCATATCCTGTCTCAGTATCTCACAATACCATCGCTGACTGAATACAAGACACTGCCCTTGGCCTCATCTCTCTGCTTCCACTTTGCTAACTGCTCATCTGCTGACTGTCCACTGCGAATACGGTCTAGAAGAGAGGACTTATTAGTCAAGGTAGATAGACGGGGAACTCTACCTCGAGGATAAATCTCTAGACCAAACCTCTGCATCTCAGTCTGAAGAGGTCTCTGAATCGTCAAATGAGCCATCACTGCGACTTTTCTACTCAATGCATCCGCAACTACATTAGCTTTACCCGGGTGGTAGCTAATGTCACAGTCATAATCCTTCACAAGCTCCAACCAACGCCTCTGACGCATGTTCAGCTCCTTCTGCGTAAAGAGATACTTGAGGCTTTTTTGGTCGGTTGTAATATCCCGACCTTTTTGTCATGTTATAGTTTATAGTGTTATTTAGTATTTATGGTGATAAGATATGGTTTTAAATATTTTAATGGTTATGGTGGAAATGATTATTGGTTATGGTTATGGATATTGTGATGGTTGTAAATATGTTTATTGGAATGATTGTTATATGGTCATTGTTTATGGTTATTGTTTTGGAATCATGTTCATAGTTGGTGATGATTATGAAAGTGGATGGGTAGAATAGAAATTTGATCTTATGCCAAATAGGAAATGGAAGCGCAGAAACGGTATGAAAAATGTGGCAGTAGTTGTGGTTTTTAGCATAATATTTTGTATATTGATCCAATTGATGTTAGGCCACTTTCATTGGAAAGATAAGATATAAGGCTATAACTTTCATGTTTTGAGTTTTGTTCAAATCATTAGGGGAGACGAGCCAAAAGTTGTCTGAAGTGTGTCATGTGTATTGTTGCTTCTGTATTGACACATGTTGGGAGATTGAGCATAACGTTTTATTCAGACCTTCAAATGACATGAGGCTAATTGGAGATGCAAGCCAAGACATAGTGCTACAACTTTCTTGTTTACCACTTTTCCAGATTATGAAGGGAAGAGTCGTTTCGGAAGCGATCTTTGTTGGAGCTGTGCGCAGAGCACTGTTGTGGAGTGCAGGTGGCAGCGCCTAGGGCAGCGCCGCAGCGCTGCCAGGGCCGTAACCCTGGCGCCTAGGCGCTGCCAGGTAGCTCCGCGGCGCTCCCAGCGCCGTAAAGCAGGCGCCGCAGCGCCAATTAGTGGCGCCGCGGCGCTAGACATGCGAAATTGTTTTTTTTAAAACACGTTTTTAAGGGATTGAAGGCTTATAACATGATTCTAGAGGCTTCTACTTCATTCTAACCTTCTCCCTTTTCCTTAAAATCGATTAATGCCATTTTCTTTCTAGTTTTCTCTCCTTCAATCTCTACACCAAGTGCAAGGATTTTAGTTGTATTCTTAGTGATTTCTACCTATTCCTTCAAGTTACCAGGTAAGGGTTCTATTATTTTGGAGTTAAGTAGGGTTTGGATGATTGAAGGGTGTTGATGAATTTCTTAGAGTAATGTTGATGATTGTTGGTTATTATTGTGTTGATGTTTGTAGGAATCATTCAAGTTTATCATAGCCACCATATTGTTGGATTAGTTGTAAGTAGAAGCTTTTCCTTCTAATGCTCACATGATATATATGTATATAAGCCATGTTTATTGATGTCTAGCTCCTTCCATTGTTAGATTATTGATGTATGTATTGTTATTTGTTCATTGAGCCAAGAATATCATTGAATACATTGATAAGGAGCTAGTACTCTATTGTTGCTTACCAAGTGTTTGCTAAAATGTCCCAATGAAGTTTCCGATGATTAAAGCCAAGGAATGATAGTAATTCATGCATGTCATTGGCCAATCACATGATTATGAGTATCTCTCATAGTTTTGATATATTTATATATCAAAGAGATACAATCCACAGGTCACAGGTCACAAGTCACAGAACTATCATTTTCTTTCCTTTAATTAATGCCATGAAATACCATCTATATTGCTTTGCTACCTATTGTTCATTGAAGATGGTATTATTCATTGTTCATTGCTATTGATTTATCGTCCATTGCCATTGATTCATTGTTTATTGTCATTTCGATATCTATATTTCAAACAAACCACATGTATATGTACTTGTTACGTATAGCTTTCTGCTTACTGAGTTTTATCTCAATCCAGTTAATATCATGTGATGTAGGTGAAAAAAAGAATTGAAGCGGATCGTCCAAGGGGAAGAAGTCATATAAAAGCCAATGTGAAAGACTTTTGATCATGTCACTTTTATTCTATTTTGGGTGAACATGAGAAGTTTAAATATTGTCATATTTTGTAAAATTAATTATGGGGTAAAACTTATGTTAGTTTGTGGATTTATTTTGGGATACTGCAAAAGTTAATGTTTATGTTAAATCATTTTTGAAAATGCTTTTGATGTAAATAAATGGTTTATTGTTCTTTCCCGTGTAATTTTAAATGCTTCCGCGTATGTTTTTCTTTTTAAATTTCAATGTCATGAGAGGGGGTTGTTACAATTGGTATCAGAGCGAAAGTTCTTCGGACCATATATGACTTCTTCTACCTAGGACAATCCGGTATGTTTTCGATCCTGCATCTATTGATTTTAACATTGAGAGTTGATTCCATTTCATTGCCATTGATGTATCCTTTCTTTCTATCTATGTTAAAGTGAGCAATTGTGTAGGATATGCCTCCCAAGAGAATGAATATTGAAGGGGATGATAGGTCTCCCGATAAAACTGCAAAAGTTGTAGATGAATTCAGTAAGTTATTGAAGGAGCAAGCAAAGGTCCATGGCGAACAAATTCAACAGTTATTGAGCATGCAAACTACGACCTAGGGTCGTGGCCAAGGAAGAGGTCAAGGCAGAACGGAAAATTCTGTTGAAGGTGCTTATGATCGTTTCAGACGTATGAACCTTCCTCATTTTATTGGAGGCCCTGATCCCTTAGTGGCTCTTGAATGGATCAAATCGTTGGAAGCCATATTCGATTATTTGAAGTTCACTGACCAAGAAAAGGTAAGTTGTGCTGTGTTTATGTTGGTCAAAGCTGCTCGTATCTGGTGGGAAGCCACCAAGGTGACAGTTAATGTTCAAGAATTAAAGTGGAACGAGTTTAAAGATTTATTCTACGCCAAATATTTCTCGAGCGAAGTAAAAGCCAAGAAGGTGAAGGAATTCCTGGAATTGAGGCAGGATGCTTTGTCTGTTACTGAATATACGTTGAAGTTTGAGGAAGGATGTGTTTTTGTTCCTTTTATTGCTGAGAACGATAAGGATAAAGGAGAACATTTCCTTCGGGGTTTGAAGCCAGAGATTCGAAGAGATGTTCATATGTCCAAGGTGGTCACATATCAAGATATCGTGGAGAGAGCCTTGCTAGCTGAGCATGATGAGCAAGAGATAGAGAAAGAGAGGCAATTAAGAAGACAAACTTTCCAAGCTAGAGGACAAGGTACAAGTGCAAATGTTCGTGGTGGCCACAAAGGTAAGGGTAAGATAGAGCAGCGCTCTAAACCTCCTGTACCTTTTTCTGATACTGAACGACAGGTATGTCTTAAGTGTGGAAAGCCACACAAGGGTGAGTGTTTGGTGGGTAGTGGACGATGTTTTAGATGCAAGGAGATGGGGCACACGGCATTGAAATGTCCTCTCTCCTCAGGCAAAGGAAAAGTCCAAGGCAGAATTTTTGCTATGACGAATGAAAGTGTTAATCCTGTTTCTTCTGTGATATCAGGTAATATTTTAGTCTACGGCAAAGAAGCAATTACATTGATTGACACTGGTGCAACCCATTCTTTTATGTCTGAAGTGTTTATGCATTCTATATCTGTTGAACCTACTGTTATGCCATTACACTTCAATATTGTGTTGCCCTCTGGGGATGAAATTTGTGCCACTAATATTATCAAGGCATGTCCTATACAAGTGGGTAATAGATTACTATTTGCTGATTTTATTGTTATTCCGATGGTTGCATTTGATGTTATTTTGGGGATGTATTGGTTATCTGCTTATCGTGCGGTCATTGATTGTGTGGGCAAGACGGTGAAGTTTTTGGTCGATGATTATGATAGTGATGTATTTGTTGGTCTAGGCTTTTCGATGGGTATTCCTATTATTTCTTGCCTTCAAGCTAATAAGTTGTTGCACAAAGGTTGTATGGGTTTTCTAGCTTCAATGGTTGATGTGCGAAAGAAAAGTAATTTGCAATTACAGGATATCGATGTGGTTCAAGATTATCCTGACGTGTTTGTTGATGATGTGCCTGGATTACCACCTGATCGAGAGGTGGAGTTTGTTATTGATTTAATTCCAGGTACAGCTCCAATTTCCAAGGCTCCATACAGAATGGCTCCTACTAAAATGAAAGAATTGAAGACTCAATTGCAAGAGCTATTAGATAAAGGTTTTATCCGACCTAGTTCCTCACCATGGGGAGCTCCAGTTTTGTTCGTAAAGAAGAAAGATGGATCATTGCGATTATGTATTGACTACCGAGAACTCAACAAGGTAACCGTGAAGAACAAATATCCTTTGCCACGTATTGATGATCTCTTTGATCAATTGCAAGGAGCAGCAATATTTTCAAAGATTGACCTTCGGTCCGGTTACCATCAACTGAAAGTGAAAAAGGAGGACATACCAAAGACTGCGTTTAGAACTAGGTATGGCCATTATGAATTTTTGGTGATGTCGTTTTTGCTAACCAATGCTCCGTCAGTTTTTATGGATTTGATGAATCGTATCTTTAAGCCGTATTTGGATACTTTTGTCATTGTTTTCATTGATGACATCTTGATCTACTCAAAGACACGAGAACTTCATCGTGAGCATTTGAGGATTGTGTTGCAGCTGTTGAGGGATAAGCAATTGTATGCCAAGTTAAAGAAATGTGAGTTCTGGTTGGATCAGGTGGCATTTTTGTGCCACATCGTTTCGAAAGAAGGAATATCTGTTGATCCATCCAAAGTTGAGTCCATAAATCAATGGTCCATTCCAAAGACAGTTTCAGAGGTAAGAAGTTTTCTTGGTTTGGCAGGATATTACAGACGTTTCATAGCAGACTTTTCGAAGATAGCTTTGCCATTAACGAGTTTGACAAGGAAGACAACAAAGTTCGAATGGACCATTGAGTGTCAACGAGCATTTCAAACATTGAAAGATAAGTTAACGTCTGCCCCTGTATTATTACTTCCTTGTGGTACTCAATATTTTGTTGTATATACAGATGCTTCAAAGCAGGGGTTAGGTGCAGTACTGATGCAGCGTGGGAAAGTGATAGTATATGCTTCTCGTCAGTTGAAGGACTACGAGAAGAATTATCCCACTCATGATTTGGAGTTGGCGGCTTGTGGTTTTTGCTTTAAAGATTTGGCGGCACTATCTGTATGGTGAGAAGTGTGAAATATTTACAGATCACAAAAGTTTGAGTTATTTGTTTTCGCAGAAGGAATTGAATATGCGGCAGCGGACATGGTTGGAATTGGTAAAGGATTATGATTGCACCATTAGCTATCATCCTGGTAAAGATAATGTGGTTGCGGATGCTTTGAGTCGCAAATCGAGTTCATTATTGGGTTTCATGATTTCTAAACCTTTGTTTGATTTGCAAAGAAATGAGATCAATTTGGTATCTTCAGGTACAGTTGCTCGATTATCTGCACTGGTTCTCCACTCAACCTTATTTGATCGAATTTTGAAGGAACAACAGCTGGACACTCAGTTATTAGAGTTGAAGAGAAAAAGTGATCTGACAGGAGTTTCAGAGTTTGGGTCGAATCGTGATGGGTTATTGACCTTTTGAGGTAGAATATGTGTTCCTATAGGTGATGACATTCGAAAAGATGTACTTCTTGAAGCTCATACAGCGCCATATTCTGTACTTCCTAATAGTACCAAGATGTATCAAGACCTTCGACGTCTTTACTGGTGGTCAGGTATGAAGAAAGATATCATGTTATTTGTTTCTGAATGTCTAACCTGTCAACAGGTTAAGATTGAGCACCAAATACCGGCGGGATTGTTGCAATCTCTGCCTATACCGCAATGGAAGTGGGAGCACATAACTATGGATTTTGTTGTTGGGTTACCAAGGACGCAGAAAGGCTTCAATTCTATTTGGGTGATCGTGGATCGATTGACCAAGTCATCTCATTTTCTTCCTGTCAAGACGACGTATTCTATGAATCAATATGCTGAGGCTTATATTCAGGAAATTGGGAAACTTCATGGAATACGGGTATCGATAATTTCAGATCGTGATCCAAGGTTTACATCAGAATTTTGGAAGAGTTTGCATAGAGCCTTGGGAACGAAATTGGCTTTTAGTACAGCCTCCCGGAAGTTGGGATTCCAAGTTGCCTTTGGTGGAGTTAACGTATAATAACAGCTACCAGTCTTCTATAGGCATGGCACCTTATGAAGCTTTATATGGAAGAAAGTGCCGATCTCCGTTGTTTTGGGAAGAGGTAGGTGAAAGGAAGATGTTGGGCCCGGAGTTGGTTCAACAAACAGCAGATGTTGTGGCATTGATCCATGAACGAATGAGGACCGCTCAGTCTCGACAGAAGAGTTATGCCGATGTTCGACGACGACCTTTAGCATTCGAGGTTGGTGATCATGTATTTATTAAGATAGCTCCTCTCAAGGGAGTTATGCGATTTGGCAAGAAAGGTAAGTTAAGTCCTCGATATATTGGGCCATTTGAAATTCTTGATAAGATTGGAGACCGAGCCTATCGTCTTGCATTGCCACCGGACTTGGATCGAGTTCACAACGTATTTCATGTTTCTATGCTACGTAAGTACCTTTCTAATCCATCTCATGTCCTTCGGTATGATTCATTGGATCTTTTGCCTAACCTAAGCTACGAGGAAATGCCGATTCAAACTCTTGATCGCAAAGTTAAAGTGTTGAGAAATAAAGAAATTGACCTTGTCAAAGTTCTTTGGAGGAATCATGTTATTGAAGAGGCAACATGGGAACCGGAAGTGGAGATGAAACATCGTTATCCAACTTTATTCGACGGTAAGCAAATTTCGGGGACGAAATTTTTATAAGGAGGGGAGATTGTAATATCCCGACCTTTTTTTCATGTTATAGTTTATAGTGTTATTTATGATTTATGGTGATAAGATATGGTTTTAAATATTTTAATGGTTATGGTGGAAATGATTATTGGTTATGGTTATGGATATTGTGATGGTTGTAAATATGTTTATTGGAATGATTGTTATATGGTCATTGTTTATGGTTATTGTTTTGGAATCATGTTCATAGTTGGTGATGATTATGGAAGTGGATGGGAAGAATAGAAAGTTGATCTTATGCCAAATAGGAAATGGAAGCGCAGAAACGGTATGAAAAATGTGGCAGTAGTTGTGGTTTTTAGCATAATATTTTGTATATTGATCCATTTGATGTTAGGCTACTTTCATTGGAAAGATAAGATATAAGGCTATAACTTTCATGTTTTGAGTTTTGTTCAAATCATTAGGGGAGACGAGCCAAAAGTTGCCTGAAGTGTGTCATGTGTATTGTTGCTTCTGTATTGACACATGTTGGGCGATTGAGCATAACCTTTTATTCAGACCTTCAAATGACATGAGGCTAATTGGAGATGCAAGCCAAGACATAGAGTTACAACTTTCTTGTTTACCACTTTTCCAGATTATGAAGGGAAGAGTCGTTTCGGAAGCGATCTTTGTTGGAGCTGTGCGCAGAGCACTATTGTGGAGTGCAGGTGGCAGCGCCTAGGGCAGCGCTGCCAGGGCCGTAACCCTGGCGCCTAGGCGCTGCCAGGCAGCGCCGCGGCGCTCCCAGCGCCGTAAAGCAGGCGCCGCAACGCCAATTAGTGGCGCCGCGGCGCTAGACATGCGAAATTGTTTTTTTTAAAACACGTTTTTAAGGGATTGAAGGCTTATAACATGATTATAGAGGCTTCTACTTCATTCTAACCTTCTCCCTTTTCCTTAAAATCGATTCATGCCATTTTCTTTCTAGTTTTCTCTCCTTCAATCTCTACACCAAGTGCAAGGATTTTAGTTGTATTCTTAGTGATTTCTACCTATTCCTTCAAGTTACCAGGTAAGGGTTCTATTATTTTGGAGTTAAGTAGGGTTTGGATGATTGAAGGGTGTTGATGAAATTTCTTAGAGTAATGTTGATGATTGTTGGTTATTATTGTGTTGATATTTGTAGGAATTATTCAAGTTTATCATAGCCACCATATTGTTGGATTGGTTGTAAGTTGAAGCTTTTACTTCTAATGCTCACATGATATATATGTATATAAGCCATGTTTATTGATGTCTAGCTCCTTCCATTGTTATATTATTGATGTATGTATTGTTATTTGTTCATTGAGCCAAGAATATCATTGAATCCATTGATAAGGAGCTAGTACTCTATTGTTGCTTACCAAGTGTTTGCCAAAATGTCCCAATGAAGTTTCCGATGATTAAAGCTAAGGAATGATAGTAATTCATGCATGTCATTGGCCAATCACATGATTATGAGTATCTCTCATAGTTTTGATATATTTATATATCAAAGAGATACTATCCACAGGTCACAGGTCACAGGTCACAGAACTATCATTTCCTTTCCCTTAATTAATGCCACGAAATACCATCTATATTGCTTTGCTACCTATTGTTCATTGAAGATGGTATTATTCATTGTTCATTGCTATTGATTTATCGTCCATTGCCATTGCTTCATTGTTTATTGTCATTGCGATATCTATATTCAAACCAACCACATGTATATGTACTTGTTACGTATAGCTTTCTGCTTACTGAGTTTTATCTCATTCCAGTTAATATCATGTGATGCAGGTGACAAAAAGAATTGAAGCGGATCGTCCAAGGGGAAGAAGTCATATAAAAGCCAATGGGAAAGACTTTTGATCATGTCACTTTTATTCTATTTTGGGTAAACATGAGAAGTTTAAATATTGTCATATTTTGTAAAATGAATTATGGGGTAAAACTTATGTTTGTTTGTGGATTTCTTTTGGGATACTACAAAAGTTAATGTTTATGTTAAATCATTTTTGAAAATGCTTTTGATGTAAATGGTTTATTGTTCTTTCCCGTGTAATTTTAAATGCTTCCGCGTATGTTTTTCTTTTTAAATTTCAATGTCATGAGAGGGGGTTGTTACAATAGCCCAACTGGTACCAGGACTCTTGATATCAATGTACTTATCCTATAGGTCATGGGATCGAGTCCTGGGGAGGCGAAAGAAACCCCTTGGTAGGGAGGGGGAGATCCTATGAGTAACCCGTACGACGCCTATGGAAAGCCCGTGAGAGAAAAGGCCCCTTTGAGGGAGCCCAAGATCGGGATAGCCTTAGGTCGATCAGAAACAATAGGTACTGGAATTCCATGCATACAAACTATCTCTCGAATATACAACTCGGCATCTTGTGTCATGGTGAATGTCATCTTGATAGGTAGAAAATGCGCTGATTTAGTAAGACTATCAACTATCACCCAAATGGCATTATATCCCTTGATATTCCTCGGCAATCTCACAACAAAATCCATATTAATATTTTCCCATTTCCACTCGAGAATAGGAAGTGGCTCAAGTTTTCCCGCTGGCCTCTGATGCTCGGCTTTGACTTATTGACATGTCAAACATTCAGATACAAATCGCAAGATGTCTCGCTTCATTCCCTGCCACCAATACAATAATTGAAGATCCTTGTACATCTTTATGCTCCCAGGATGGATGGAATACGGAGTTTCATGGGCTTCCTTCATAATAACTTCCCTCAAAGAATTGCCACTAGGAACCCAAAGTCGATCTCGATATCGAACTATACCATCCACCTCAGAATACAGTTTCCGTCCCTTGCCTTCATCTCTCACTCTCCACTTTTGCATTTGCTCATCAGAAGACTGTCCCTCACCGATTCTATCTCTCAAATTCGACTGTACTGGCAGGGTGGCAAGATTAGGGGTGTCGCCCCTAGCATACACTGTAAACTCAAATCGTTGTATCTCGGTCTGCAGAGGGCTTTGCAGTTATAATTGAGTAATAACTGCTATCTTCCTCGTCAATGCATCTGCTACTACATTAGCTTTTCGCGGATGGTAGCTAATGTCACAGTCGTAGTTTTTTTTCCAATTCTAGCCATCTTCATTGCCTCATATTAAACTCCTTTTGGGTGAAGAAGTACTTCGAACTTTTATGGTCGGTGTAAATCTTGCACTTCTCTCCATACATATAATGTCTCCAAATCTTTAGTACAAATACTACTGCGGCGAGCTTAAGATCATGTGTGGAGTAATTCTTCTCATGTACCTTCAACTTTCTAGACGCATAGGCTATAACTCGATCATTTTGCATTATAGCCCCAAAAGTTTCAAAAATCACAATTTAGTCCCTAAATTTTGGTTAATTGCAATTTAGCCCCTCACAGTTTTCGAAAATATCCAAGCATGAACAAGGTTTTGATTTTTCTCAATTTTAAACCTTAAAACTTTTATTTGGAATTAAATACATAATTCAAGTCCACTTTCTATGGTTTCCAATGTCGTGTCTTAATTCCAACTAAGGTAGAACATGCAATCTATTTTCCACTAGGTTCTTATTAATCCCAAATCAATTATAATAAGCAATATAAGATTTCACATAATAAAGGTGTTAAGAAATTATTATTACCCAAAAGTTTTGGTGATTGACAAAATCAAGATAGAACTTCACTATTTCAAGAAACAACTGCATATCTTATGTGTAACAGGTATCAGTTCAACGCCCATCCTAGAAACTGGACTGCTTCACTACCGGCTACAACAAAAAGAGTTTAATCGCTTAAACAAAGGATATAATAAAGAAGTCCGACTGCTTGAATTTCACACCGCTGATAATTCAACCGCTTTAAGTAAACGAAGATGAACTTCTCAACCCGCTGATTCGAAGACATCATTAAAGAGGGTTATTTATTACCTTCTTAATGAAAGACATTCTCTGACCAGTTCAAGACATTCAATAGCTTGCACCGCTTCAAAGTTAACTTGTCCCTACATCAGTCCCGAGAATGATATGCATTTATATCACTATCCCAGAAAGGAAAGATCATTTATCTTACAAAGGTCTGAGGATAAAATTAGTTGCCATAAACGATAACTCTGCAGCAACTCTTCAAAAAATAGGACTCTAGGCAATATCAGGAAAGAGAACATTTAATGCATATCTGAAGAACATTAAATGCAGTTGCAGCTGATAGTGACACATCTTCTCTCTATTACAAGTTAACGTTACTCAATCCTTTTGACCGTTCGAATAATCACCTATATTAACAGAGAAGGAAATGAGCAAGAACACGCGCGATACATTATCAAATTCAAAACAATGAAATTATCACAAGCTTGCATACTTCAAAGATTCAGAGCGCACTCAAAAGTCTACACACTTCATCTCTCATAAGCACGCACTGAACAGAAAGATATCTGATCATTCAAGGATCATATTCGTGCTACAAAAAATCAATTTGTTTACTTATATCAGTAACTTTCAATTATTTATTTACGTTGTGGTGTCTGGTGAACCGAGTGTTCTTAAAATCCAGAATTGTAAAGTGATCACTAAGAGTTCCAAAACAGGCAGTGTGATAAGTCCTGATTGGAGTGGGGTGTTGCAAAGAGTTTTTAAAAAGCCAAAGTCTTTTAGTGGAATCATTCCTAAAGAGGAAGAAGGGGTGACATAGGAGTTTTTATCTCCGAACATCCAGAAAAACCTTGTGTCTTTAGTTCTTGCAAGCACTTACTTTTCACTATTTTGTTGATAAGTTTGCCAATAAGTTTTAAGCTATCATAAGAAATCTTGAACCATTTTTTCGCACTTTACAGTGGTTTATATTTCTAATAAGTTTGAGAAGAATTTTCAACCTCTTCAAAACAGTTGAAAACAAGTTTTAGAAAGCAAAATTTGAAAGAGTTCATTCACCCTACTCTAAACTCTTTCTCGATCCCAACAAGTGGTATCAGAGCAGGATCTTCTCAAACATCTGTAATGCCCGAGATTTAATTACTGTAATCAGACGTTGATTAATTGATAGAATTGAAGTTGCAAGAGCTCGAAGGGAGAAGCCGGGCGTTGGTGTAATGCAAGATCAATATTTGTACAGATCTGTTGGCGCCCGAGCGGTAGAAAAGGGCCGCCCGAGCGCCAATACCTCAAAATATTGGATTTTGGACAGAACGTATGGCGCCCGAGCGGTAGTTTATGATCGCCCGAGCGCCAGAGTTCAATAAGAAAAACGTTGGGCAGAAGGTTCCGCGCCCGGGCGGTAGTTTGTGACCGCCCAAGCGCCGCCTGGAAATTGTTAAGAATAAGACACGTATCTTAGCATGCAACGTGGATATATATATAGATATAACAAGTTTAAATTTCATCAGAACGTTGGAAAAGGAATCGAGAAGCTCCGCGAAATATCCTTACGCCTTTTATCGTGTAGATTTGTGACTTACGAAAGATTCGCCCGTCTGATTTTGAATCCGACTTCAGTACTGTGTTCCTACCGACGCAGGCTGCTACAGGACGTAAGTTTTGTTATGTTTAGATATGATTTGAAATTATGATATTGTCAGAATTGAATAGGAATCATATATGGTGTTTCTGATACAGTAGACATCGTATAATTGAAGTCAGATTAAAGAACATACTATTTCAGTAATTATTATGATTTTCGGAATCGATTTGACTGAGATTCGATATCAGATTTGTATTATCATTGAAATTATGAGTTATACCGGTATTTATTATGAGTTCTGGTATTATTTCTGAGATGTTGGGATTTACGGGGTTATCGAGACTGTATTGTTATGTTGTCGAAACCTCAGTAGATTGATATTGATCAGATTTACGATTGACTGAGATTGTATTGTTGTACTGTATGTCGATTGAGATTGATCAGATAGTATGTTGATTCGAGTATTGATCAGAACAGATTCTGAATTGAGTTGCATATTGATATTGTGTCTGTTCGGCATTGTTATTACCAGATTGAGAATGGACAGAGTTGAATTCAGGACTTCGTCTTCGTCAGAGCGAGAAGATAAAGGAATAAATAAATGTTGATTCGGGATTGCACAACTCGAGTTAGGTTTGACTTGAGTTTCCCAAAATCATATACTTTATTTTATTGCATTGATATTTGAAAATTATCAGATTAATATGTTTAGCCTATTGAATTTATAGCAGAGCAAGAGTCCGAGTTTAGGGCAGATCAGCCTAGCTAGGGCAGAACCGCCGAGTCTTTGACAGAACAGCTAAGACTCTAGACTTACGGTGTATCGATGAGCTTAGATGTAGATCGACTTCTATTGTAGACATTCGATACAGCATGCCAAAGTCTAAATTAGATCGGGATCCCTAGATTAGAAATAAGTTGAGATGAGATAACGAGTCATTGATTTAAATACAGATTGGTATTGATTCATGTAGTCAGATTAGATACATGTGTTAATGTTTGTTTATGCTTTTATATTTGTGTTATATGATTGCATTGATACATTGTTTATACTAAGAATGTAATTCTCACCGGAGTTATCCGGCTGTTGTCTTGTTTGTATGTGTGCATGGCAACATGTGGGATAGGATCAGGGTCAAGAAGAGAACGAGGCTGGACTAGATAGCGTGGAGATCCGGGCTTCGAAGCAACTTAGGATTCAGCACTGATATATAGTTGAACCTAGTGGAATTCTGGTAGATAATACAAGATTTATATATTTATGTTTAGTATGCAATCTGAATTGAATTACATTACGTTTCCGCTTTGTATTTTAAAAAAAAAATTAGACCCTGTTTATTATATAATTGTTTGAATTATTCCTAAAGACAATTAAGGAATGAATTAGCGTCCGGGTCCCCACAACAGGTGGTATCAGAACATTAGGTTCCAGAACAGTAGGTTCTAGAACTGTAGGATCTTGAGATTGAGATAGAAGAGAGTGAGCGGTGTAGATTGAGTTTTCTTCCTGCTTTTGATTGCTAGCATATGACTTATTATAATGTTGACTTACATTGTGTATGCTAGCATGATATTTTGTTTACTGCTTTTAATTACATGATTACCTTAATATTTGAATTGATTTGGTAATATGTCTGATTTGAAAATGAATCAGAACCAATTCTTGATCAGAGGTAAGCTGATCAGGAAGGGACTGAGATGGATTTATCTCCTGTGATTGCTAACCCTTGTGGTGATCAGATATACCTCCTCGAAGAATTACTCAAAGGTGTAGTACTTCGATTGATCAGATGGATGAGACAGAAACTTTGATTGAAACACAGATGAAGAGGTTTCAGTCGTTTCAACCGCCAATTCTTAGGGGGATTGAGGCGCCAGTCGATTGTGAGAGTTGGCTGGAGGATATAGAAATGTTATTTGAATTTCTTGGTTTTACAGATGATTGTAGAGTTAAACTGGTTGGAAATCAACTACGGGAAGTCGCTAGGAGTTGGTGGCTGGTAACCAGGGAAGCCATAGCACAGCGTAGCTCAACGATTACGTGGAAAATTTTTAAAGTTGAATTTTATCTAAGATTTTTACCTCTATCATACCGACAGGATAAATGTGCAGAGTTTACAAATCTGAGACAGGTTCAGTTGAATGTTGATGAGTATTTGGCCCAGTTTTTCACCTTGCTACATTTTGCCCCTCAAGTGGCTAGAAATGATACAACTGTATCTGATCAGTTTATCCAGGGATTGAATCCGGAGATACGCACATTGGTGAATGTGAAACAACCGAGTAATTTTATTGATATTCTGAATCGAGCCAAAAGAGCAGAAAACGTTCTGAGGCGACAAAAGGAAGCTTCATATGTTCTTCCAACACCGATACCACAACAACTGCCTTCCAGAATTGAGATTGGCAGCAGCAGTGGTGGAAAGAGAGAGCAGATGAAAGCTCGAAAGAAACAGTTTAAGAAGTTAGGGAGTGGACCGATTGGTTCATCTAGCTCCAGTGGTTCTAGCCCGAGTTATACTGGAGTTTATTGCAGGACTTGCGGAGGGAGACATCCCACTGAGCAATGCCAAGGAGTATTTGGTAGTTGCCATATTTGCAAACAATTAGGACATTTCGCAAGAGTATGTCCACTGAAAGATTCCCGAAGATTCCCAGGAGTAGGAGTGTCTGGGGGTAGTGATCGAGGAACAGACTCAGGATGCACTTGATGATGTAGTGACATGTATGTGTTCTTTTATGATTATGTCGCATATGTATTGATATATACTAATGCATTTTCTATGATTATCTTTGACTGAGTTGCATTGATATATGTTGTACCTGTTGAGTCTGTATTACTGTAGTATTGATCTTTGTACCTTTTGGGGAGAGGGATTGATAATAGTGAATTCTGTGATATATTGTATACTACAGCAAAAATGGAATGGGATTGAATTAGATTGTGTTGTACTTGTGTTGTCTGATTCTGACTACATTATTGATATTGATATGCTAACAAGTACAGAACTATTATAGATTCTTGCCAGGAGATGGTAAGATTCGGACCTGAAATGACCAAAGAATGAATGATATACGGTAAGGATTCTCGATTTTTAATTCCTTGATATCCGTATTATGTATGATTCGATGATTATCGAAAGGAATGGAGTAATTTCTTATGTATTCAGTTGATTACTGGAGTTGAACCTATCAGGGAATGATTTGCCAGTAGCAGGAGAGTTGCTATAGTCGTTCTAGATGAAATTCCGGATTTGTCCTATATATGGAAAGCGATTTCAGCCTTGATCCGATATCAGGGGACGATTGATTGAATCGAACAGTTGAAAGTTTATTGAATATTCTGGGAACTGAGATTGTTGTATACATAATTGTTCAGATATGAATCTTTATTGTAACAGAGGCTATTCAGAGTCTATGATATCTGAAGATAGTATATTGACTGACTATAGCACAGTTGAGACCGTGATCTGTAGATGAGAACGACATTGAAAATGGCAGAACTTCATAATGTCAGAAATGTCAGAAATTGCGTTTTATGTGTTTACTAGATTAGTATAAATGATTGGTATTTTGAATCCGATCCGATATTGCTGTTATTTTGAATCTGTATTTGATGCCGATTGTTATGAACCGTTGAGATTATATACAGTCAAGCCGACTCAGAGTTGATTTTGAGAATTACAGCAGTTCAGAAGTTTGATCAGATTGTTCAGAACTTGATTTCGATAGTCAGAACAGTGTGTCAATCATAATACCAGGTAGGTAATACTTTATTGTATATAACTAGCTGATTTGTTTGTGCCAGATATTTCGAATTTGAAATGACAGGTATTGTCAGATGCACACAGTAGTAGATTCAGTATTATTCTAGTAACAGGAAATGTGTGATAACTCTAATGGACAGTTTTGATGTAAATAAACGAAATCAGTTATGTCAGAATTTGTATTGAAATGTCTAAATAGCTGACAGATGAAGACAGAAAGATAGAAACCAGGAGATTTGTTATACAGATTATCGATTCTTGAATAGAAATGGGGGTACATTTATAAGAATTTCGTGACGAAACTATCGAAAATCTTGCTATGACAGTGATATGATGTGATTATTATTGAACGATTGTTCAAATCTGCATATGTTATATTGTACAGGATAATGTATAGATATGATCAGACGACTTAGATGTATGTCAAGAAAAGGGGTCAGACTGTATTGAATACCCGAGTTACTCATATCAAGCTATGATTTTTGTTTGATCTTGTACTTTTGACAGAATATATAACATGATCTTTCATCTATCGTCTATAGATAAATGGATAGTCGGAGCGAACTATCCTGATACTATAAGATATCCAGGAACTGGAGTGCTGGATTTTAAAACTAGTTGACACGATTTATTATCACTTATGAATAATGGTACCATAATAGCTATCAGATGAGTATCGAAATAGCTTTAGTTGAGGTATTGTACAGTGAGAACTGCGAATTTTCTTCGTATGGGGATGATACTGCGGTGGTGCCTGAGATTGGATTTGATAGGATCAGAGATCTGATAAAGAAAATGAAACTGATTCAGAAGCAAATGAAGATAGCTCGGAAATTAATATGAAGTAAGCCAACGTCGGATGATGACTGTTGGTATGAAAGGCCGAAGACTGAATATATCTTTGAATAGGATTAACAGATGATGATATTGATTTACTATCGAGTTGTTGATTGGTATATACGGATGTTGTATTGCCAATAGCTGTGATTGATTCTATCACAAGTTATTTTGAATAGAATTTTGATATTATAATTCTTAAATGACTCCTCTAGTCGGGGATCAGAATAAGTAAAAGAAAGATAATTCAGAATAAAGACTATTCTGTTATTGAAAGTGTAATAGAGTAGTTAGAATATCGAAGAAACTATTGGGAAGACAGAATCCGAGATGAGACAGAGATTCCAGAATTGTTTCATTGAGGTGAGCTTTCTGTTGGTTTCTGTACCTAAGATTTCGGGGACGAAATCGTATGTTAGGGGGGGAGAAATGTAATGCCCGAGATTTAATTACTGTAATCAGACGTTGATTAATTGATAGAATTGAAGTTGCAAGAGCTCGAAGGGAGAAGCCAGGCGTCGGTGTAATGCAAGATCAATATTTGTACAGATCTGTTGGCGCTCGAGCGGTAGAAAAGGGCCGCCCGAGCGCCAATACCTCAAAATATTGAATTTTGGACAGAACGTATGGCGCCCGAGCGGTAATTTATGACCACCCGAGTGCCAGAGTTCAATAAGAAAAATGTTGGGCAGAAGGTTCCGCGCCCGGGCGGTAGTTTGTGACCACCCGAGCGCCGCCTGGAAATTGTTAAGAATAAGACACGTATGTTAGCATGCAACGTGGATATATATATAGATATAACAAGTTTCAATTTCATCAGAACGTTGGAAAAGGAATCGAGAAGCTCCGAGAAATATCCTTACGCCTTTTATCGTGTAGATTTGTGACTTACGAAAGCTCCGCCCGTCTGATTTTGAATCCGACTTCAGTACTGTGTTCCTACCGACGCAGGCTGCTACAGGACGTAAGTTTTGTTACGTTTAGATATGATTTGAAATTATGATATTGTCAGAATTGAACAGGAATCATATATGGTGTTTCTGATACAGTAAACATCGTATAATTGAACTCAGATTAAAGAACAGACTATTTCTGTAATTGTTATGATTTTCGGAATCGATTTGACTGAGATTCGATATCAGATTTGTATTATCATTGAAATTATGAGTTATACCGGTATTGATTATGAGTTCTGGTATTATTTCTGAGATGTTGGGATTTACGGGGTTATCGAGACTGTATTGTTATGTCGTCGAAACCTCAGTAGATTGATATTGATCAGATTTACGATTGAATGAGATTGTATTGTTGAACTGTATGTCGATTGACATTGATCAGATAGTATGTTGATTCGAGTATTGATCAGAACAGATTCTGAATTGAGTTACATATTGATATTGTGTCTGTTCGGCATTGTTATTAACAGATTGAGAATGGACAGAGTTGTATTCAGGACTTCGTCTTCGTCAGAGCGAGAAGATAAAGGTATAAATAAATGTTGATTCGGGATTGCACAACTCGAGTTAGGTTTGACTTGAGTTTACCAAAATCACATACTTTATTTTATTGCATTGATATTTGCAAATTATCAGATTTATATGTTTAGCCTATTGAATTTATAGCAGAGCAAGAGTCCGAGTTTAGGGCAGATCAGCCTAGCTAGGGCAAAACCGCCGAGTCTTTGACAGAACAGCTAAGACTCTAGACTTACGGTGTATCGATGAGCTTAGATGTAGATCGACTTCTATTGTAGACATTCGATACAGCATGCCAAAGTCTAAATTAGATCGGGATCCCTAGATTAGAAATAAGTTGAGATGAGATAACGAGTCATTGATTTAAATACAGATTGGTATTGATTCATGTAGTCAGATTAGATACATGTGTTAATGTTTGTTTATGCTTTTATATTTGTGTTATATGATTGCATTGATACATTGTTTATACTAAGAATGTAATTCTCACCGGAGTTATCCGGCTATTGTCTTGTTTGTATGTGTGCATGGCAACAGGTGGGATAGGATCAGGGTCAAGAAGAGAACGAGGCTGGACTAGATAGCGTGGAGATCCGGGCTTCGAAGCAACTTAGGATTCAGCACTGATATTTAGTTGAACCTAGTGGAATTCTGGTAGATAATACAAGATTTATATATTTATGTTTAGTATGTAATCTGAATTGAATTACATTACGTTTCCGCTTTGTATTTTAAAAAAAAATTTAGACCCTGTTTATTATATAATTGTTTGAATTATTCCTAAAGACAATTAAGGAATGAATTAGCGTCCGGGTCCCCACAACATCGATACCCAAAAAAATACTCATGGCATCTTTCAACAAAATCCCTATGTTTTCAAAGGAAGATTATGACGATTGGAAAATTAGTATGTAGGATCATCTAGCAGCCCAGGATGACGATATATGGTACATCATCACTGACGGGCCAATGAAGATCTTAAAAGTAAATACAGATGCAATTACCATTGAAGGTGCTCCGCAAATGGTTGAAAAACACCGTTCTGAATGGATAGCTGAGGACAAGAAGAAGGCAAATCTCGATAATGCTGTAAAAGATATTCTTTATAAGACAATAGACAAAAATATGTGTGCCAAAAACAAGACCTGCACTACAGCAAAGGAAAATTGGGAAAAACTCACACAACTGTGTGAGGGCAACGATCAGACTAAAGAAAATAAGTTGACTGTTGCTATCCAGATGTTCGAAAATGCAAAGATGAAGCCTGGAGAAACTCTTGCAGAATTTGACGAACGTTTAAACAGTATTATCATCTAACCCATTTTCTTGGGAAAAGAATATTCCAATCAAGAAATTGCCTTGAAAGTTATGCGAGCTCTTCCCAGAGAATGGGACGTAAAATTATAGCAATGCGAGAGTAGAAGGATCTGAATAAACTAAAAATCCATGATATTTTCGCAGATCATAAAGCATACGAGTTTGAACTTGCGATACAAACTGAAGAGGAACCATCCACCTCCCAACAAACAAAGGCCTTGGCAGCTACCACGGGGACTCTTCCGGTCGAAGAGTCCACAAGTAAGAAATCGGCTGAGCAACTAAGCAATGAAGCCATGTCCCTATTTGTTAAAAAGTTTGGTAAATTCATGCGTAAGAATCAATCTCAGACTAATAAAGCTTACTTCAAAAAGGACCATACTGATGATGGTCAAGCTTGCTTTAACCGTGGGAAAAATGGGCAATTTATTGCAGAATGCAACATGCCAAGAAAGGATGAAAATAGACCGGTTGATAGGAGACGGTCTAAAGACGATAAAAAGTTCACCAAAAAGAAGAGTCAACAATTTCCAGTATCAAAAGAAGACAAAGCAAATGGGCTGACTTAGATTCAGAAAAATCAATCTCTGAAGAATCTAAGAGTGAAAGTGAAGATGAGACAGTAAAATGTCTCATGCTTAATGAAGATTCAGAACTCTCAGATGAAATGGTATTTGACTTTGACTCTATTGAATTCACTCGAGAAGATCTGTTCACGGCACTACACGACATGGTAAATAAGTTTAAAGGACTATCGCAAAAATTCGATGAAGCCAAAGCAGAAACACAGGACTTAAGAAAAAGTTTACTCTCTCTAGCTGCTCGCAGCAAAAGGAGGTCGATGGTTTGAATGTGAAGTTAAGTCTGCTAGCTGCTGAGAATGATGATTTGCGTAGACTGTTCCATGATACGTTAAAAGAGAACAAATGGTTGATAAATATAGCCAACTCATGGAACAAGTCCTCTGCCTCACTTAATAAGATGCATGAGATGCAAAACCAGCCGGAGACAGAACCGTGCTAGGTTACATTATAAATGAATGCAGTATTTCAGAAGCATCAACTCAACCGTTACTAGAGAAAGACAGTTTAAAATCAATTAAATTTGTCAGATCTAGTGCTGTATATGAACATGACAAGCCTGAATTCCAAGGCATCCAGAATGTAAATGTTGAGAACAATGGAAGGCGATGTGGTTTAGGATATGTCGAAGTTAAGAGTGCTAATTCCAACTGATCATGGCTCAGACGCAGGCCAAATCCAACCATTCACAGTGGTTAAGATTGGTCCCACAGAAAGCTAAGTTCAACTGACCTATTCAAAAGAGGTACAGAGTGATTGACAATGATAGACGGCAAAGACAACATACTGAAAAAGAAAGAACACTGCATACACCACCTGATTATGTACTTAACCGCACTCACCTTGGGATACACTATGGAAAGTCCTTTAGGATAATCCAGGTTTGGATTCCTAAGGGTCTAATAAACTCAGGACCCAAATAGAAAAGGGTATCAATCTCTCATTTTCATAATTTCAGGCATTGAATAAAAAGAGCTTGGAAGAGTCGATCTGGTTCCTGGACAACGGTTGTTCCAGACACATGACTGGGAATAAAAGTCTTTTATCAGAAATTGTCAACTACAGAGGACCAACTATCACCTTTGATGATAATTCTAAAGGTAAAGCTGTGGGAAAAGGTAAGATTATACATGGCAAGATCATTATCAAAGATGTACTTCTGGTAGAAAACATGTGTTATAACATGATTACCATAAGCAAACAATGTGACAACGGTTACACTGTTGAATTTCACAAACATATATGCTCTGTTAAAACTGCTGCAGGTAACTTTGTGCTAACTAGTCATAGAGAGCAAAATACATATAAGGTAAAATGGAATGATGAGTGTCTAAAGGTGCCCACTTGCTTCATTGCCCTAAATGGTAATAAAAAATGGCTCGGGCATAAACGACTTAATCATCTTAATTTCAAATTCGTTGCTACCATTAGCAAGCTTAAACTGGTATCTGGATTGCCTAACATTGATTTTGCCAAAGATAGAATCTGCAATGCTTGTCAGCTAGGTAAACAAGTTCGCTTAACCTTCAAGAACAAAGGAAGAAACTCATCAGTCAGATGCCTGGAACTTCTTCACATGGACTTGTTTGGACCTATACCGGTAATGAGCTTAGGGGGAAATAAATATATCGTTGTGGTAATTGATGACTTCTCCAGATTCACATGGGTAATATTTTTAGGCTCCAGAGATCAAGCCGCGGTTCAACTAATCAAGCTCCTCAAAAGGCTTCAAAATGAGAAAACTACAGCAGTAGATTGAATCAGAAGTGACAGAGGAACTGAATTTCTGAACCAATCCCTATCATCTTATCTCGAAGATCATGGAATAGAGCATGAGCTGTCAGCTGCTAGATCACCTCAACAAAATGGAGTAGCTGAAAGAAAGAACCGCACACTGAAGGAAGCAGCCAGGACAATGCATGAAGAATCCAGTATCTCACAACGGTTTAGGCGGAGGCTATCAATACAACCTGTTATACTTAGAACCTGTCTATGATCAATAAAAATCATGAAAAGACTCCATATGAAATCTGGAACGACAAGCAGCTAGAAGTTGGATACTTCTGCATCTTCGGTTTTACGTGTTTCATTCATAATAATGGCAAGACACACCTAACCGCATTTGATGTAAAATCCGATAATGGTGTTTTCTTGGGATACTCAGCAGTGAGCAAAGCATATAGAGTTTATAATTAAATAACTCTCACTGTTGAAGAATCCATACATGTTGTATTCGATAAATCATCCATATGTCACAACAATAGCAGTACCAGCATTCATGATCTAATCAACAAGCTTGATGACACTAACTTTGAACCAAGCAGTGATGACAAAATAAATTTGAGAGAAACAGGTGAACACATCTCGGAGCAAAGTCCAACCGCTCAAGAACAGACTCATCAGACAAACGAACCAGAGAACAATCATCAACCTGAGATTGATCAGATAGAAGAAGATTTGCTGGAACAAGGAAATAACATCACACAACCAACCGAGCCAGATCCATATGGACCATGTCTCCTGTGGAAAAATGACCATCCACTTGAGCTGGTCATTGGTAACCCTACAGCTCCTCTTAGAACTAGAAATCAAATGAATAATGAATTTATGCATGCTGCGTTTGTCTCCCAGTTAGAACCTAAGAAGATTGATGATGCACTGCATGACATCAACTGGATAGAAGATATGCAGGAGGAACTTAATCAATTTGAATCTCGTTACTCGTCCTGATAATATGCACGTTATCGGTACTAGATGGGTGTTTAGAAACAAAATGGATGAAAATGGTTTGATAATCAGAAATAAGGCCGGACTAGTAGCTCAAGGCTCTAGGCAGGAGAAAGAAATAGACTTTGATGAATCTTTTGCCCCTGTAGCTAGGCTAGAAGCAATTAGAATCTTTCTGTCCTTTGCAGCATTTAAGTATTTTAAGGTATATCAGATGGATGTTAAATATGCATTTCAAAATGGTTTGCTAAGTGAAGAAGTTTATGTAGAGCAACCACATGGCTTTGTTAATCACGTTCATCATGATTATGTTTACAAACTAGGTAAAGCCCTGTATGGATTAAAACAAGCCCCTAGGGAATGGTATGACCCGTTAACTAAATTCTTGCTTGAACGTGGCTTTTCAACTGGAACAATTGACAAAACTTTGTTTAGATTTTCAAAAGATGGTAACTCGTTATTTGTGCAAATATACGTGGACGATATTATATTCGGATCAACTAATCCTAAACTATGCGAGAGATTCTCTAAGATAATGCAGGAGCAGTTTGAAATGAGCATGATGGGAGAGCTGAACTTCTTTCTAGGGCTGCAAATCAAGCAGTCAAAGGATGGCATCTTCATTAACCTAGCTAAATACACGAGAGATATGCTGAAAAATTTAGGAATGGAGAATTGCTCTCTAGCCACTACCCCAAGGAGCTCATCAATCAAACTGGACAAAGATAAAGGGGGAATATTTGTGGACACAACAATGTACAGAGGATTAATAGGTTCACTATTGTATCTAACCGCCAGTCATCCAGAGATAATGTATGATGTTTGTCTATGCGCTCGATTTCAATCTAATCCAATGCAATCTCATTTTACTGCCGTTAAACGAATCCTTAAATATTTTAAGGGTACTATTAATGTGGGACTTTGGATCCCCAAAGATTCAATTCTTCATCTTGTAGGATATTCAGATGCAGACTATGCCGGTTACAAAATTGACAGCAAAAGTATTAGCGGTTCATGTCGGTTTTTGGGTGATAGACTAATATCGTGGTTTAGCAAGAAACAAACGTCTATTGCCACATCAACCGTTGAAGCAGAGTACCTTGCGGCTGGAAGCTGTTGCGCACAGATGCTACGGATACAACAGCAGCTCAAATATTATGGAATTCAAGCCACTGAATCTCCCATCTTCTGTGACAACACTAGTGCAATCGCAATCACATACAATTCGATTATGCACTCTCGGACAAAGCAGACACCATTTTATCTGAGAACATGTCATGAAGAAAGAGATTCGGCTTGAATATGTGCATACTGATCAACAAGCGGCTGATATTTTCACAAAACCGTTACCAGAGTCTAAGTTTTCTTATTTCCGAAATACGCTTGGTTTAATCGATTTATCTTAGTCATTTGTTTAACATTCTTAGTTGATTGAATTATTACTAAGTTAGTTATGCAGGAAATAAAGAAATAGACAGACGAGGAGCGGTAAAAACATAATAAATTTCATTAATTAAGGCGGGCCCTTACAGCAGCAATTTATTTTTTCACTGCACCCCTCCAGAAGGCCAACCAAGTGGTAAGCCCTCCGACAGAGGTGCACATAAAGTCCTCTGAGAAGGCAATCCTTCTCAGAGCCCTCTGCTCCTTCAGAAGCATGAGGAGGTAGACACCTTAATCAAAGAAGATGTCTTTGGTATCAGCGATGCCTCCGCGTCGCTGATACTTCTTTAGTGTTGCTATCCTTTTGGGAGTAGCAACAAGCCCTCCCCCGAGGGAGGACTGAAGTTACTGGATGACAGCGTCTTGAAGAAGACGATGTCCTCTAGCGCAGCCTTCCATGCCGTGATTATCTCTTGCATGAACTCCTCAGCGAGATCCAGCTCACTTGAACTACTTCCAGTATTCATTTTCTCTTATCTTGCTCTGCACCTTAAAATGATTTTGTGTCTAACCCCTCTGGTTGTATTTTTAAATAAGAACCTTATGAAAAGTCACCAACGTAATTACTGTCAGGAAGATATGAAGAGTTATCTGCAAATCGACCGCCGTTTCATTACCCGAGGATAAGTTTACTTAATGCATTTGCTGAGGGGGAATACTGGTTTAGTCAATAAATTAATATAACTCAACCGACTCCTCTCTAATCATATTAAACGGTTCATTTCTTCATATTGGGCATATTTTGTTTTCCACGTCATTTCGTAAAAATTATGCAACTTTGCGTCAGCCCTATTTTGATGGACGACTACTTTCTCAAAATTCAAAATTAATCATTTTACCCCCGTCTAATTTTTTTTTTCAAAATTTTAAAAATCCCTCCACTAACAGTCCTCCACGTGGACTGACTTGTGATTCTTCGAATCGTACATTCATACACAAATTCAGTATCATTCTTATTTTTATTTTTCTGCAATCATGCGCAATTCCTCTGAAATATTATCTGAGATTATCTTCTAGGTGTTTATTTCGACCTTTCCGCATCAAACGGCTGCATCAATTGTTCAATATACAATTGCCATCAACTTTGCATCAGTATTTTCCATGACCAACAAGCCAATGAAAGCCTTGTTTCGCCTCCTTGAATCTTCTAGGCTTCGTTCATATCTGGGATGTAGTGAGAAGTATTATGAGAATCTAGTGAAGGAATTCTTCAATTCAGCCATACATGGAAAACAGAGAAATTATTTGTGCTGTTCAAGGGAGAAATCTTCATTTCACCCATAAGATGTTTGGTGATTTGTTTAAACTACCAGCAGCTAGAATCACCGACTTCACTACACTTCCAAAATGCAATTTTGAGCTTTGGAGAAGCAATTTCTCCATCACTAAATCTCAAATTTCTTCTTCAACCTATCAAAAATGCGATCTGAAGATCGAATTCAGATTGCTGGCTGATATCGTGGCAAAAGGAGTCCTTGCCAAGGCTGAAGCATATGACAAGATAACTTTTGAAAAATTTCTTGTCATGGACACCATTTCATCAAATCTGAAGGTTAACTGGTCTGAAATTCTGTTCAAAACATTGGTGGCTATGATAATGAAGGAAAACCAGTCTCAAGGATTTGCGGTTCAAATATGTTATCTGCTAATTGATGCTGGAGTTCAACCGGTGGAAATGATTGAAGTTGGAAAGACCAAGCTGTTCAACTGGCCAACAGTTGAAAACTTTATCAAGAAAAAATGACCAATCGATGAGGAAATAGCCTCAATAAAAACAGAGACTATGGTTGAATTTGTAAAACAAAAGATGACCGAGTCAACTTCCAATGGAACAAAGAGAAAGCTTGTCCTAAAAATCTAGCTTTGATGATGAATCTAGGGACGATGTCCCTGTCTCTCAAATTTTCAAGAAGAAATGGTCCAAAAAACCAAAACAATGAAGATCAAGTTGATTAAGTATCTTTTGGAGCCACTGGTCCCTCCCCCGATCCCTGCACTCCCTGCAACCAAGATCAAAGGTATTCAAATTTCTGAACCATAAATTGAATCTTCTTACTCAGGAGTACCTATCATTCTTTCACCAGACAAAGGAAAACAAGTCATGATCTAAGAATCACCAAAAACCAACTCAGTCCATACCGCCATAGTTCTTACCAGTAAACGAGTCAACGAGACCGTTCAGAAGAAGATGAAGATGTTTGATCAATGGGTTCAATTTCGAACCATGACAACCTTTGACTCATTGATTCAAACCCGTAAGATCAAAGCTGCTGCCAAGTTTGAACGGTCCATCTTGGAATGTACAGAAATATCGGATATTCTAATCGCTCTGCGTCGACTAGATTTCTTGGAAATTCAGATGAAAGAGAGTTCTCTCCGAGCACCTATCCAATTGAGACGGAACAATTTCGTTCCCACTTGCCCTACTACAAAGGATGACTCAGTTGTTATCTCCCAGCTTGAAATGGATGCTCTCTCGCTTTCTATGATTGTTGCTCAGATGAGGCAGGACCTTCATCTTCCAGCGGTTGAAGAACAGAGTAAGCTTGACTCTAAACTGATATTACATGAAGAACTGAGCTCTCAGACCCTCAAAGACCAATCTACAATTCAGAATCACCCATCTTCATCATCTGGTGAGCTTACTAAACCTTCCTCGCCAGAAGTGTCGGTCGAAACTGCTCTGATGAATAATGAGGACAACACCCTCCCGCCAACTGAGACACTCATGCTCGAGGATGACCCCATTACTGAACAACTCTACCCCCAGGAAGTTTCAGACCCTCTGCCTGCTTCTCACACGATCTCTGAATAGTGACATCTTCATATTTAAGCTGAAATGTCTACTGTTTAAAATGCTACTAATTTTTTTTTTTGAACGAGATAAATCTCTAAAATTTCATGAATTGTGCAAGCATGCAACACTGCTGAAAATATCACCTTCCAAAAATAATAATAATCATCTACCGGATGAAAATACTGTAGTTTAAAAAATTTAAAACAATTATGAACGAGTAAAAATCCTGATAACCAAAAACATAATAAAATGAATGAAAAAATATATTCATGTCCACTACTGTCTCAAATCATGATGTGCAAAAAATATGTGGTCCTCGGGTTCTCGTGCGCACAGCCCACCCGTCTACTCAGACTTCGGCACCTCCACCTCCTCATCAACAAACTCACCTGCATCATTCACACCTAGTGAGTCTAAAGACTCAACACACCTGTAACGTTAATAGCAAATACATATACATAACAAGCAACAGTGAAAGGTGATGTAATAAAATACGCTTCATTATCTTAAAACAACGTAAACGTAAACATATCGTAAAAGCATAACGTGTTAAAAAATTCTCATCATATCATCATATACTTATACAGTTACTTTAATCGATTTCGGTTCTTTAGTTGTGACTTTCGTATCACCTCTATTCAATGGATCCATCTACATATAACCGTAGAACCCGGCGGCGGGGACATTAGCGACAGTATTACCCATCCACTGAGCCCTTGCCATATAGCTCATCGTATATATATCGTCAGTCACAACCAATTCCCATCCTTCAAAACCATAATCATTTTCATCACTTATCAAAATCATGCATATACGTAATTTTCCTTAAAATCAAGCATGCAAAATATTTTTCATGATTTCATAAAAAGTCATATATGTGGTACAAAAACATTTAAAAACATAAAAAATCGTGATTAGGGCGCTGCCAGGGCTAAAACTCGACACTTCAAAATGACCATTTTTCCCCTGGGAACCCAAAACGACCGTTTTACCCCTGGACCTCTAAATTTTGACCCAAAGATTATCAAACTTCTTAAAACATCCTAAAACATATTGATGAGAATTTCTTAGATAAAAACTCGAGCTCGTTTCAAAATTTAAATGATTCGTTTTAAAACTTTGACTAGGGTTCCAGTTTAACCTGAATCAACCCGAAACTTAACCAATATTTCCAAAATTTTACCACACCTTAAACACTCCCTAAAAGCCCAATAAAAACTTAAATCAGACCACCTAAGACCTTCGAACATGACCGAACACCTGCTGGACCGACCCTACGCAAGAAAGACCGAACCCTAACTCACCTAGGCTTCCAAATCTCGACCCTAGCCTGAATCGACGAGGACCTGACCAGAGCTGACTCTTACTAGCCCGCCTCTGGACCCTCCTGGACCTACTTAACCCATGGACTCAACACCATTCAAGCCGTGATGCGCAGTCACCTGAGAACTACTAGAACGAGCCCAACTGAGACACACCTTCCCATAACTCTCTCGATCGACTCCAAAACCAGAACCAGCAGTGTTCGAGCCATCGTGGACCATGACTCAAACCCAACAGGGTCTGGTTTGAGGCTTGTAACCTCCCTTGCACCGCCGGCTCACTCTATTCTCCCGATACAACCACAACCGAGACGAATAACCAAGACAAAGCGCTTGGCCCTCACCAAATCGTGACTCCTACGTGACACCAGCCCCTTGAAATCTCCATCCTTGAAATTACCAGCCCTTATAAACCTAACCATAGCAGCCACTTGCACAAAAAATCAAGAAACGTGAGCCCCATGTCAAGATCGTGTGCAAAATTTCCATGTCAAATGCGTATAAAGTCATGGCTGACCGAAGTATGATCATTCACATGCATAGTTCAAATAAAAAAATATATATTGATTTTGACGATTCAAAGAAACGAGTTATAGGCGTGCCTTTGCAAAAATGCGCTCGAAGACCTTGATAACTTCGCGTAGGATGATTATCGGAGAGGCAGGGGATAGTCTTCCTTGAAAATTCTTGAAGAACTCAAAGGGGGCTGCTGGTTTTTCTTTTAAAAGGCTGCTGAATGAGAGGGATGGGGTGGCCGCTTGGTGATATTAGGTTTAGGGTTTGTAGGGTAGAGTTTAGGTTAAGTTAAAATACACTAATGGGCCCTATAAAATAACTAAAGGATTTAAAAATGGTTTTAGACCCATTAAGAATTAAAAAAACCCATCAAACCCAATAACACTCCCGAAAATTATTTCATTTAGGTGCGTTTTTTAAAATAATGCCCGAACCCTCAAAAAGTCCCCCGAATCAATAAAATTTGCATACCGGCTAAAAATATAACCCGGCGGGTAAAAATACTCAACCAAGGCCCATTTTCAAAATAAAACCTAAAGCACCTCATATTAAATAATTATAATTAATTATTCAATAAAAAATATTTTTCCTTAGTGTACCCGGTCTCCGTTCGTTCGATCGCAAAATACAACTTAAAACCCTAATGCATGAAACTTTAATATACCCATGCAACAACATCTAACCATGCAATATTAATGCATTAAATGCATAAAAATTATTAAACACATATTTTTATAAAACTCTAGATTGCATGCAGTCGGGTTACGTAGTTCGAATTTCCTAGACTTTACATAAGCTCTTCCCCCAAGTTACCTTTGAATGTTAGCGATTCAATTTCCCTAACATGGCTTGGGTTCAGGATGTATTTCCTTAGTTTGGACTTATGGAATAAAATGTGGATTCTACACATATCTGGAAGCAATGCTATTCTGTAAGCCAATGTGGCAATCTCTCCAGAACTTCGAATGGTCCTACATACCGATGATTCACTTTTCCAGCTTTACCGAATCTAATGGTTCCTTTCATTGGTGAGATCTTTATATAAAATTTTTCACTCACTGTGAATTCCATTGGTCCTCTTTTAAGATCAGACTAACTCTTTTGCCACTCTTATGCAGCCTTGAGTCTGTCTTAGATGATGGCCACTTTTTCCATTTTATCTTGGAATAGTTCTGACCCTATTATGTGTCTCTCCTCTATTTCCTCCGAGTACAATGGTGATCAACATTTTGTCCATAAAGGGCTTCTTATTGAGTCATTTCAATATTGCCGTGATAACTATTATTGTAGGCGAATTCTATCAGGGGTAGATATTCATTTCAATTACTACTGAAGTCTATTGCACGTGCCCATATTCTCTAGAGTTTGAATCAATCTCTCTGTTTTGCTATCAGTTTGAGGGTGATAAGCCATCTGACAAGATGCTTGTTGGCACTTCATGTAGCCGCATAATGTTATCCATGTATAGAGTAGCCAACTTGTCAATATTTTAATTCCTTCGAACGAGTAGAAAGTACATAGATTTTGTGAGTCTATCTACGATTATCCATATCCCGTCATGACTCTGTATTGACTTTGGAAATTATACTACAAATCCATGAAAATATGTTCTCATTTCCATTCTGGGATTTTAACGTTTGCAGTAATCCTTCTGGTCGTTGATGCTATACTTTCACTTGTTGGCATACATGTCATTTAGATAAAAACTCGGCGACAACTCTTTTTTTTTTTATGCTTCACTAGAAACATACTTTCAAATCCCTATACATCTTTGTACTACCGGGGTGGATCGGAAATATTGACTTGTGTCTCTTTTATCACTTCTTATCGAAGATTGTCGATGTCTGGAACACACAATCGTCTTTTCATCCCTGGATTTCATTTTGGTCTACTTGAAAATTTGATGTATTTTCTTCATTGGGTTGTTCTTTGAACAACTCTAGTGTCTTGTCTCGACTCTGTTTTAACTTGACTACTTCCCGAAGGCATGGTTGTGCGGAGAGTGATGTTAGGTTATCTTACCCATTTTTTTTCGACTCAAAGCATCGGCTACCTTATTTGCTTTGCCGGGATGGTAGCTTATTGTCAAGTCATAGTCCTTGAGTAACTCTATCCACCTTCTTTGCCTCATTTTTAATTCTTTTTCATGAACAAATACTTGAGGCTTGGTGGTCTTTGAATATTTCACACTTGGCATTGTAGAGATAGTGTCTCCAAATTTTCACATCAAAGATCACTGCTGCCAACTCGAGATCATGAGTAGGGTAGTTTTGCTCATAAAGGTACATTTGACTCACCTGTCTGGCATGAGTACGCATCTGAGATCTTCTTTTGATGCTTCAGTGCAGATGGTAAAATCCTTGTCCTTAGGAGATAATGCCAACATTGGGGTAGATGGTAGCTTCCCCTTTAATGTTTGGAAGATCTTTTCACATATTTCTCTTCAATTAAGTTCATAGTTCTTTTGTGGGAGTCTCATCGGTGATACGGCTATTGAAGAGAAGCCCTCGACTAATTTCCGCTAATAGCCTGGCAATCCAAAGAAGCTTCTAATTTCGGTTGCATTCTTTTGTCTCTGCTAATCTAGATTTTCCTCTACTTTCTTAGGGTCCACTGATACTCCTGTTTTCAATATTACATGACCTTGTTCTTAATGCTGACATTGGGGTGTCTTCAACTCTGATCTTTAGCTAATGATAGCATGTCCTCAGGTCAAGTTTGGAGAAGACTGTAGCTCCTTTAAGTTGATCAAAAAGACCGTCTATTATTTGAAGAATTATTTATTCTTGATTGTGATCTTATTGATTTCTCTATAATCTATACACAATCTCATACTTCCATCTTTTTTCCTTACAAATAGGACTGTAGCTCCCCAAAGGGATGCACTTGGCCTAATCTGCTTTTTTTGTCTAACAACTCTTGGAGTTATTCTTTTAGCTTCTTGAGTTTATCTGGAGCCATTCGGTACAGTGCATTGGAGATTGGTGCATCAAAAAGTACCGAATTTATCTCGAAATCTACTTCACAATCCGAGACCATTTCAAGAAGCCTTTCTAGAAAAACGTCCTAAAATTCTCGTATTATTGGAATATCCTCCAACTTCAGCCAAAATCCTTCCTGCACTTCGATTACTATTGCTAGGTAAACTTATTCTCCTGATTTTCTGGCTTTCCAAGTCTAGGAAACAGAAATGAAGGATCGTTTCCTGAGCATCTTTCGGATGCTTCAAACAAAATATTCTCCAAGAGCTGCAATAGCTCGTGTTCTAAAAATGTATACACCGATGAATTAGATCGATTTTGGTATAGAACCAAGCGGAAAACACTCGAAATAATCCTTCGTTAAGAAACACTGATATATTTGTATATCCTGTGTAACTGAATAACCAAAAGACTAGATTAGATTTTGCATTTATTAGTTCAGTTATGATGAGAACTGAACTAACGTATGCTCTAGCTGGTTAAATCAGTTTGAAAACAATAGTTAAACGGTTAAATACACAAGATATGCTTATGGATGTTCGGAAACTTCAACTGCTCCTACGTCACCCCTTCTACCACCTCGGATAGGATCTACTAGAAGACTTTGATTTATACAAACACTTGTACAAACCCACTCAGGTAGGACTTACACTATTGCCTAAACTGAACTCCTAGCTACGACTGAAGGCAGCACCTTCCACCCAACACTTCTTTAACATCTATGTGTCAAAGACTACATACACAAATTTTACGTCATTGTGCAAGATGGTATTTGAGTGGTGGTGTGTGTGTGTGAGAACTGATCTCTGAAAACTACCAGAAAGTGTTCTCACACACTGAGGGAAATATGCTTCCAAACTAAGCTGATAACAAGATGAAGTGTTCCCTCTGAGCTGATTGCTTCTTGTAAGCTGATACGTGATATCCGTGCCCTCTCTGTATTTTATCTTTTCACTAATCAACTCTCATCATC